>NC_136659.1:31262062-31862062 GCF_903797595.1 Erithacus rubecula
AAGAAAGAAAGAAAGAAAGAAAGAAAGAAAGAAAGAAAGAAAGAAAGAAAGAAAGAAAGAAAAAGAAAGAAAGAAAGAAAGAAAGAAAGAGAAAAGCTCCTGCTCTGCACCGCCGCTTGTCAAATGCTGTGTTCAATGGTAGATAGGAGTGTAAATTTACAGTTCCTAGGCAATTGTATTCGAAGTGAGAGAAAGGAGCAGAGATCGGGGGTGTTAATGCGGAGACATTTAATTCTGAATGTGGTTATCTTCACGGAACTGAGGATCGCTTTGCAGGTGATCGGAGCAATTCTCCAGGTTCTAGAGTCACACGCCTTTCTAATCTGCCTTTCTTTGGGAGCTGAACGAACCGTGCCTCTCCCCCCTGGCAGAGCACAGGAGTTTCTACTGCGGTAGCAAACTTTTTGTTCAAGATAATTTGACAAAAGTGACTTGTGAGCTTGGCTAAATTTCCAGTAGCTTAGTTTTTGTATGGGTCAGGTTACCACAGCTGAGTTCTGCCCCACGAATCCTGTCACCAAACCACTGATCTTAAAATTTCAATATTATGTTATTTAGCAGCTTGCATTCATTTAAGATACACAGTTTTACTCAAGACACGTTCTCTATTTCTGCTTCATGGCGAATTGCTTCAATTTTTGGAATTTGTGCTTAAATCTCTCAGCAAACTGCTAGCTTAAAACGGATAAGGATTATGCAAACGTTTTTCTACATGAAACACGAACAAAACATCTTTCTTAGGTTCTTCCTAAGAACTTTCACTGAGTTCTTCAGCTGACAGATGTGCTGAGTAGCAAGCACGTGTGTATTCCTACTGATTTGAGTTCAAACTGGTCTTAAATGTCATCAAATAGTGCCCTGAAACTAATGGTGGTCTTTTAATTGTGGTAAACCAGAAGTGACTTCAGAGATGTCGAAGTGTGATATGCACTTAAGCAGCCCAAATCACGACAAACAATGGTCTTGTAACACAAGCACCTTGGAGGGTTCAACCCGAAATTTACATCGAGTGCTGGGAAGTTTGCATCAGAATTCTGTTGGGGTCCTGCCCATTGCCCTTAAGCATTTTTTAAATGGAGAGGTTTTGCTTTTTATAATAAAATTGTGGGAATACAATTTATAAGGTGTCATCCATTCATTAGTAAAAGGGCTAAATTTCACTTTCTTTATAAAAACTCGGGGGATCCATCCCTAGAAAGGTAGGCAAAAGTGCATTTAGAGCACATAGGAACATGTTGCAAATGGGTGTATTGGGAGTGGGTAACTTAAAATTAAGCCTTTGTCACAGAAATGAGGAAAAAACCACAATTTGTCTGACCAGCAGACTGGAGGTGTGAACCAGGACAAGGAATCCCAAGCAAAGATAGATGCTGAGAAGTATGAAACTCAAGAAAGGAAGTGAGCTAAATATCAGTGTTTCTGAACAACCTGAGGGTCCCTGTGTTGGAAAAAAATAAGCTCTCCTATCTTCCCTAAGTCAGAATTTTAACAGTTTTGAACTTGAGTCATCTTTTGTGCTTTCCACTTGATATGGGAATTATCTTCAAAGCAGTTATCTAAAGTTTTCTGTCCACATAAAAAGACCCCCAACAACTTAAAAGGAATACTAAATACAACTGAAAGCAGTATAAATCTGCTTAATGCTGAGAAAAAAAATAAGTCCTTTTATCTCTAAGTAGATCATTGATTTGGACACAACCACATCATAGAGTGGGGGAAAGAGGAGCTCCTGAAGAATAGATGGGAGAGAGGATAAAAAAACCCCGAAACTATTTTTACCTCCAGGAATTATATTTCATTTTGCTTGGTCCTTTAAAGTATTTTTATGTAAGACAGGATTTCCATTGAGCTAATAATAATCCAAGAAACATGCTATCATAAATTCCTGGGATATATGTTCCTAAGGCTTCTTTTTCCACCCTCTGAAAATGTATTGAACTAATAATGAATGGGGACTCCAGCCCCATAAATAGAAATACTTTGCTTCCAATCTATTTTTGAGAGAAGTTTCATGGAGTGATTTGGTCCAGGAACTGTGTACAGTGGCCTGGATCTCCTTCCAGTGACACTGGAGCTCATTACAGGCATTGCAGGCAGCAGGATTAATTTGTGTGAGAAAGAGGAGAAAGCTGATATTTTAAAGCAAGAATAACATTTACATGCAAAAACCCATAAGACCATCAGTGATATTATGCAACTTATTTGTGATGTGTTTTTCTGAAATATAATCAATGTTGTTTGAACCTGGCTTTTTTCTTGGGAAATTATTTTCGGCAATAAAGAACAGAGGTGGAAACATGTTAACATTAGCCAGCTGTGAATCTCATTAATTTAAATAATGCTGCTCTCAAAAGTCATCCAACAGCAACAGCTCAGTTCAACAGTTTCCTTTTCAGTCCAGTTCATTGCTGTCAGCCTTTTACCCAGTTTCTTCATCACCTCATGGTGTCCATAGAGTTGTGTTGCTCATTTTCTTTGTGGCACCGTTTGAAGGCTGTTGCTGGAGTCCATACCCTGTTCACAGAATTTAAAAGAAATTGGACTGAATGTGGTGAAAGATGTTAATTATCACTCCTACCGTGTGTACATGTGAGCCTGATGATATTGGATAGTGGAGGTCTATATGTATATGTGCATGTATATATATATATATATAATATTAAATGTCAAATTTTTACACATGCCTTGATCCTTAAGATCATTATGAAGGAACTTTTTCAGATTCTAAGAAAGTGCTTTAAATGAAAGTGTATATTTGATATATATGTGCTTCTTAAGTTTTTGTGAAAGGTCATTTTTTAATCTTATGAAATATGCTTTAAGAATATACATCTATGAGACAACCAAATGAAAACAAATTCTTGCTATATCCTATTTGTAGTAAAAGGTGGGTAAAGAATAATTCAAGTTACTGGTAAATGAATTTCATCTTTACTTGACCTTTGTAAAGCAATAGAATAATAATCACAGGTCTCGCTCCATGGTTATTCCATTGTTTTCAGTCTGCTAGTGCTGTTCATACACACAGGTATGGTGCTTACAGATGCATTATCATTTCCAAATAACTGCTTCAGGCAAACCGTTGATGGAGTGCTGCCATCTCTTGGTTATGCAAATTATATGTTGCAAGATATTGGGCACTTTTCTGAGATGGAAATGCCCTCCCTCAATAGCTTTGTTATGTGAAGGGTGATGCTCAGCTCTAATATTCAACACATTTACAGACATTTTCCATTTAATATGTACAGCAAGGTTACTAGAGATTTTTGAATAGCTTTGAGTTTGTCCTTCCTATTAAAGATGGAGAGGTTGGCTGCTGTTGTGAAAGTTTATCTTTAAGATAAAAGATAAAAGCATAGAAGCATGTGGACCCCTGTTTTGTAGCTGGTGATGTCGAGGAGAGACCATGCACATGTAGCACTAATGCTTCTGGTTGTGTGTGTTCATGTAATTAACAGGTACTAATGACAAATTGTCCTTAGTGAGAGTCAATTATCCATGACCTTACAATAAAACACAAAGTAGAAAAGAACAGACAGGTGATGGGACCAGACCTCTTGGAAGTGTGGGCACAGGATGGTACCAGAGGCCATAGGGTCAGCAGATGAAAGAAACAACAACCACCCAAAATATTAAAGTACCTTTTCTATAATGCTGAAAAGAATGTGGATTTGATCAGGACCTCAGGTGCATTTGTCCCTGTGGAGCTAGGGGGACTCAAGTCAACCCACTCATGGTATTCCATGTGCAGTTGCTACCCAGTGGCACCCATTGCCTAATCCAATCCTTATAAAGCCACCACACTCTTCCTCAGAGTCCATTTGCTGTGGCAGTTTCCTTGGGAGAGCAGGATGACAGAAAAACATAAGACATTGTGCTTATTAAATGGTACACACTGAGCTTTAGCAACCTGAATCCTAAGGAGGGAAGCTGTGCATCCCCTCTGTATGCCAGCTCTTATATTGTATTATGCATTCTTCTCTTGGTTATTATCTTCTATAATGCAACTTTAAATTGGTTATTTATCCATGCATAAACATGTAGAAAATTCCACTTACTGGCAGCAGTATTTATTCAGTTGGTGATAGGCATCTTTAAATACTCAAGTTAGGTACTTCCTGATCTGCACAGGCTCATAACATGCCACAGATATGTTGGGTACATTTTTGGTTAGTCCTTTGATAATTTACAGAAATTCTGCTTGGCCATTAATTTTCTGCCTACTAAGCAGTCACTCCACTGTTTCATTTGGACTCAGCCATAATAATTAGGGCACAGGCTTCCAGTGATAGCCTAAAAAAATGTTCCAGTCTCAGCTCCACCTACTACAACATTCCTGGTGTCATATCCAAGGCTTTCAGTGTTGACCTCTTTTGGAACAGTTCTAGTTTTGGAAAGGTGTGAAACGTCAGTTTGATTTAAGTGGCATTGAACAAATAGGCTACATTTACACAAATACTTACAAGTTAGAGAAGTGACTGTCACTCTGTTTTAAAATAAATTGTTGAAAATATACCTCCAACACTCTGTTCAGGGAATATGGTGTCTCTAATTAGCAGAGTAAGGAAATGACACATCTGCTGTATCCTAGGGACATGATACATGCATGGGCCTGAGTAGGAAAGAAAGGAAAATACCTTCTTAATTAAGCTTTAGTTTACTTTTCCTAGTTCATCTTTCTTTGCTCAGTTGTTTATAGTAGGTGACAGCAACAGTGGGAGACGAAATAATTAAATGAGATTTTTTTAAATCCTCATTCTCTGTGTGAAAAGTGGCTGCAATCTATGAAACACCCTGATGGTTTGCATTCTCTACTGCTCTTTCAATATTCTCAAATCTCCCATGTTCCTCCTTCAGCAGAAGCTGAGATAAATAGTCTTGCTAATTGGTTGTTTCAGTTTCTCTAACATCATCCTTACCAAATTTCTTGTTAAGTGAGTGGGAAAGAAATAAAGACTACAAAACTCTTTCAATTTTCTTGCTTTGTCTGGGTGAGGATCAAATATTCATGGAGAAAATGAAACACATTCATGAGACTTAAAATTCAGAATAAGTGGTTTTGAAACCTTTGCCTAAGGATATGTTTTATAAAGCTTGGAAAAAATGGTCTGTCTGTTCTTACCATCTGTAATCTGTATGTGAAAGGTGTAGTGGGGCTACATTGAAAATCCTTTTCCTTTCCTTTCCTTTCCACTTCACCAACAGTGCAGCAGTTTAAAGAATGTGAAGGAATGAAGAATGTGAAGGCCTTCCAAATTCACACTTGTTATTAGAAAGGTCAGGAAACCATTTCTCCATTGTTGTTCTTGTGTATATTTGCATGGCCAGTATGGACCCCACATTTCAGCAGTGATGTGAGAAAAACAAGGTGTTACCTCCATCCCCTACCAGGACAGCCTGAAACTGCTGTTTAACTTTGGAATGCCTACATGTCAAGTTTCCTTCCAAAGTGAAAATCTCCTGCTGTGTTGCCAGCAGCTGGGGACAATGTCACTTTTCACTGTATAAGTCAGAATCTTGGATGGGTTTTTTTTAGAACACTGTTTAGGTCAGAGAAGCATTTTGGAGGTAGAATAGCTATGTCTGCATTATGTGAGAATTCTGAGGCACCTGCAATACTAGGACAGAAATGAGATTCCCTTCTGTGAGTAAAAATAGATAAGCTGGTGTGGCTGAAGTAGAAAGGCTGCTGAAAATCAGGGAAAAAAAATGTTTCATGGTCTTATTTAATATCCAGTCATATTCATGTGTTGCATGTCAATTCTGGTGAATGTTTTCCATGGCCTGTAGGACAACAGTACAGCCACCTGCCATGCTGCTTACATGACCTCTCAGGGGATTGTTTCTGCTTGCTTGCACCTTGCCAACTGAGCTGTAGTTTTCATTCCCACTCTACTCCCTTCATTGTAATTAATGCATTTGTCAATATCATGCTTATTTCCTCTCATACTTTCCACTTTTTGTACGAGGAGAGTTTTTGTGCTTCCTGGACCCACATAGGGACACCCCATGCAGTTTGGGAGATGCCTGACTTAAAAAATATATTGACTAATTTAATCAGGGGTGGCAATGAGTTATTCTTGTCTTCACTTCTTCACAAAAGAAAAGCTTTGCTTTTGATTCTTCCTAGTCACAGAAAATCAGAGGGTGCCCCATGTGAGCAGTTAACTGCTGTAAGCTGTGGAGGACAGAAGCAGCTCCCTGGAGGTGACAGCAGCAATGTTCAGTTCAGAGTGTTGGTGATGATGAAAGAAATGCTGCCTTCTCCAGGAGCCAGAGCTTGGAGGCTGACAGAGAGAGAGTGAATGAGCCAACTCAGCTTGCACAAGGCAGCCATCAGTGGCAGAGATGGCAGTTTACTGGGAAATGGCCATTTCATTTTCTGTGTTTGTGCTAGTAAAGGCCCCTGTCAGCACACATTCACATACACAACTCTAAGTGCAACTGTCTTTGATCGATTACACTGCAAGGAGGCTGCTTGTAATTCTTTGTTTGTTCCAGTTTATATACTAGACTGTCTCTTGGTCACCTTATTAGTCTGATCCTTGAGTGAATATTTAATACATAATTACATATTTTTAGATTTTTTTTTTTGTATTTCCAGGCTTCTATGTTAAAGCTAATTAATATTTATATTTTATTCAAATAGGGATGATTTTTTCTTCTACATATTTGACCTTGTACAAGATAACAATCCTTTCTTTCCTATAAAACTGGGATGTTTTCAATCACCCTTTTCTTCACTGATCTAAATGCTGGCAGCAAGTTTTACAAGCTTTTGTTTTATTTTCCATTCCTCTTAGATGCTTCTACACAAATGTATCTCAAACAATTGGCTATGAACTATCTATATTATTCTGATCCATATATTGGTGAAATTATATCAACAATATTTACTGCACTGAAAGGCTTTGAGAGCATCCAGCAGAACATCAGCTTGCCTGGTAATAACTTTGAAACAGAAATAGGTTGCATTTTTTATAGCTTAAGAAAAAAAAGGTTAATATTGATGTTAAAAATTCATACACAGCTTTTTTTGTTTGTTTTTAGCATACTCAATAAAAGAAAGGAGCATGTGTATGGATCAGTTTTAAGAAAATGTGCAAATAATAGAAATATGCTGACCAATCATATTCTTCTGGCAGGTAGAAATATCTAAACCTCAACATAATTTGATTATGTGTTTTTGTATTGCAGAGAGATTGTTATGTTACAAGTTTTAAGAATTTCATGGCACAATCAATTTACCAATCTGTCCTAGAAAAACAAACTTTAGCATAAAATTCAAGTACTCTAGAGACAGTTACATTTCTGTTATAGGTGAGCAACATTGTCAGGTTCAAAAGTGAGTTGGCAGTGACTCTGGTTTTACACTGCATTTAAGTAAAGAATACTTTTATTTACCAGGGTGTGTGTGTGTGCTGTATTTCCACTGTCACTGTTCCTTACAAGGGTGCTCTTGTGCTTCATCAGGAAATTGAGGAGAAAAAGTGCTTCCATCTACATTATTCCATGGCAGTGAAACTGTTTAAATGGTTCAGTTTTTATGCAGGTGAGCCAAGATTTCATATCATTATGCATCTGTCCTCTTGATTCTTTGATTATGGCTCACATGGCCTGAAACTTGAGCTGACAGCATTGTTGGTGGGCATTTGGAAAGGAAGGCTGCTATGTCCTACCCTTTCCAGCCAGTTACAGAATGTTGTCTTTCTAACTCCCTGTAGAATATCAGTACAATTTGCACAAGACAGAAGAAAGCAAAAACCTGAGCTAAATAGCAAAATAGAACACAAAGTAAATGAAGTTTATTATTAGAACTATTTAAAAAATAATAGATTTCTAAGTTCATACATGTCTTACATGTAGTGAAGGCATCTTTTGTAACAATACTTACTTCCAGGCATAGCACAGAACTTTGCCCAGGAGAAAACAGGAAAAAATGTGTTTATAGTTCTTAAAGCAGACAAATAATTTCTGACAGACTGAATGATAAGCAGAGCAATCATTTGATGAACAGGGAAACCTGCCTTGGCATGATACTGATATGTTTTTCTTAGGTAACTTGCACCATGGGGTGTAGAATGCACACCAAAATATACACCAAACACACACCATTCAAACACATCCAAATACTCACACCATGAGGTTCTACATGAGGGCTGCAACATCCTCCCTCTTTAAAAAAGGACACTCTTACACTTCTTACACTGTTTGTGCATGAATAACAGTTGAGGCAGAATGAGTACACAAGTCCTAATGCAACTTGACACCCATTTGAAATTTTAAAGCTCTTTCTCTATGATGCAAAGATTAATGAGGATTTAATCAGAAACCTCTGAGAATATGGGGCACAACTGTAAAGCTACAAATGAGAGATATTCACTAACATGATACTGAGAAGAAAATCTGCTGGATACTTTGCAGTATCAAGAGTTTTTTCCTTTATTTGTGAACAATTAATCAGGCAAATCTGTGCCCCTGAAGTCAGTAGCATTCTGAAGAGCAATGAAAATGTCCTCACACGAGCATGCAGTTAACAAGAAATTGTGTTTTACATTTAAATATAATTTAACTAAAAAACAAGTTCCCTTCTTTAGTCAAAGACAACAGCAGAATGACTGGTAGACCTTTCAGTGAAGAGTGGCTAGCACCCAGTCAGGAGGAATTTCTGTCTTTGCCAGCACTAATGATATTACTTGGACTATTTGAAATTATTAGGAAGTTAAATAATGTTTTATTATTAAAAAAAAAAAAAAAGCTGAAACATTGGTGAGAAAAATCATTAATTTGGCTGCAGGTAGTTTGCTGCCTGTGGGTCTTCAAGGATGTAGATTGAGGACACGGTCTCACCAGAGGGGGTGTGTTCTCTGTGGCAGAACTCAAGGATTTCAATTCTGCAACGCTAACAATGTAACTCACCTTTCCTGAGGTGAACAGACTGCACAGGGTATTTAGACATAATTACTGCACAAAGTGGGAACTTCAAATGAAGATATAATCCCTGTTGATAAAGTGATTCATAACACTGTAAGTGAGTAGATGGCAAACCTAATTAGGGTGTTTCATGATGATCACTTTCTGCATTTGCTGTTGCTTTATGGGTCAGTGTGTGGGAGACAAAAGCAGCTGTGACCACCAACCTCCTAAGCCATGCTCAGCTCTGCTCTGTGACCCACTGCTGCTCCATGAAGTGTGTCATTGTCAGGCACCAGCAACACCAAATTAACACTTGATAAAGCTGACTGCCAAAAAAAAGGCACGGCATGGGCTCATCCAGCTGATGACTTCCTGCCACAACATCAGTCCAAAACTTTGTTTTGGTCCAAACTTGACACCAGCTGATCACCCAGAAATGCTGCTCGCTTGTAGCCCTTGTTCAAGATGTGACAGTAGAGGCTGACAAAATGAGTATATGCAGTTTAAATAGGAAAATGTGGGATTGCAGTGCTCATTTGGAAACAGTGGGAATGGGAAGACAGGAGAAATAGTATCAGGATCCTGACTTGGGAAAACCGAGGTTGTGCCCATGCTCTTCCATGTTCCAGGATGGAAATATGTCCCTGTACCTGTCACACTACATACCCCACTCACAATAAGCACACTACAATGCAGATGTGGATTAAATATGCTCTTTGAGAACTATTTTATTTTTTATAAACTGCTTCATTAACTTCATCCATTTTAGCAGGAAAGTTAAATAAGAGAGTAAGTTAAAGGGAAAAACCATCCAAAGAGTCCCTATTCTTACTATGATTTTTAAAAGGATTTTCTTTGACACATTTTTAATCTGCTGTAATATATTATGATGTATTACTTTTCCTGTGGATCACTGGTGGATAATCTTGTACTACTTCTGATTTACATCACTGCAAGCCGTGCCAGTGTTTGTGTGACAATGTAAGGCAGGAGTCATTCACTCACTTTCTGCTGGTAGAATTAAGAAAATTCATGCATATCCCTACTGTTCAGACCTTGAGAACTATTAATTGCCTTAAGATTAGGCTTAGGAACAGAGCAGAACACTTAATCTTCTAAGAGGTCTAAATCTTATTTACCATTCAGCTACAAGCTCTTTATTTAAAAAGAAACTTCAGCAAGAGAAGCTTTTAATTGTAAAGATTTAACCCTTAACCAGATTCCTAGTTAGATTAAGTCTGATCTAATAAGCTAATTGTTAAACAGCTGATGATGTGTGCCAAATCTCTGTGGTCATTTGCTTATGGTAGTGCTAGTACTGTGTGCACCCAGATTTGTGGTGCTGTGTAAGGGTGGCCTGTACCTGAATCTTCTTTGTGTAAGTGCCATATTCCCATTCACATTGTTTTTGAGATACTTTTTAACTCTAGGAGCAGGGCATCCTTTAACATAACTATGCAGGGCACCCCTTCTCTCATACTTAGCACAGACAGGGTATAATTGAATAAAGTGCTTCCTCATACCATTAGTGTCCATTGCAAACTGACTGATCCTTCCTGTTTTGGATGTCAAGGGTACTTTCCCTTTTTAATGCTGATGTTAGGGAGATCTGGCCTGGCATTTGATAGTTTTCTGTGACAAAATGTAAGATGGCCAAGGTGGAGCTACCAGTGATGTATTGGGTTCATAGGAGTTGAAACAAACAACAGGAGCAAACCTGCTGCATCCCACTCGCCCCAGATTCAGCCTTTCTGCACTGCTGCTGATTCAGCTCATAGAATACACAGTGACAAATTACTAAATGTCCCCTGTTTTTGAGAGGCATTCAAAATCAAATGGGAGCAGGTGAGACCACTGTACTCTGAAAGTGGTGCTTCCTTTTCTTCACTGAATGCTGATAATAGCAATTGACTTGAGGGTGATAGTAACCATATCCTCTGAAAATAAACGTGAAGCATTTTCCATTCATCTTTCTGTAATAACTAAAGGAAGCAGTTTTTTCAGACTGTGTAGAAACCAAATGCAATTATTGCTTCCTTCCTAACACTGACCCAGCAGCCTACAATTGGTCCCTGAAGAATCACAGGCAGGTTGAAAGCATCAGCTGAACACACAGGCGGCTCCCGGGGACACGGAGCTTCAGGAGGATCGCATCCGCATGGAAATGGCTCACAGGGACACGGAGCACAGGAACAACACTTGTTTGGGGCAGCTGCCGTTTAGATTTTTATTTCAAACTCCGGATAAATGACAACGTGTTCTCCGGTCTCTGGTTCCCCTCTCCAGAGAGGGAGGTTACAGCCCGGGAGCGGGAAGGGAGCTGAGGCTTTGGGAGCCTGTCCGGCTGACTGGAGCTCTCCTGAGGCTTTCGGGATCCCTGTGCTGCCGGTGCCCCGAGCAGCCCCGCCGGGCGGGTTCGGTCAGAGAGGAGCGGGGGAAGCGCGGCCGGGAGCGGCTCTGGCAGAGCGGGCAGAGGGCGCGGCGCGCCGGCCGCCGCCGGAGGGCAGCCTGGTGTATCCAAACCCCAAAAACTCCTTGGTTTAAAAATCAGCCCAGTCTCCAGAGATGAACGGCTCCACGGAGAATGCTTCCATGAAAATACCTGTTCCAGACCTTAGGGCCCGCCCGTGGTTTAGCAGACAAAGGCGCGGCCAGCACGGGGACATTAACAGGTGCCCAAACAGCCAGCGAGCGGCTCACGGCTGTCACTCCAGGGAAAGTGCAAATTTCTATTCCTTCAATTTTCCTCAGAGGAGCAGGGAATTGCGGATGAGGGGAAAGCTTTACAAACAATTTGATGGGGGAAGGTATGGATATTGACATCTTTGAAATGGTTCAAACTGTCCCTACTGACTTTGGGCAGCAGGTTCATTACAGAGCCCAGATTGCTTGACTCCTGAAACAGGACATGGGTCTGCACAAGGCTGAGCATCTAAACTTTGGGGTAAAACTGTAAGGGGAGAATATGTGGAAAGCGGTTCAGGAAGGCTGTACCTTCCTAGTACCTCGGTCAGTTGGGAAAGGAAGAGGGCAAAAAGCTGCCGGGAGTTTGGGATGAAAGGAGGCTGCGCCCTCAGAGAGCTCGATAGAGAAAATCCCGCGGCCGTGTGTGCCAGTGGACTCTCTCCCTTGATTCGAATAAAGCTGCAGGACTCCTCTCTCTCCTTTTCGGACATGAACCTCTGGCGTTTGTGGATTTTCCGGGCACGGGCAGGGCTCTGTTACTGCGCTGTTTGCAGGAACGGGATAGACAGACAAACAGCTGCGACCCCCAGGTGTGCACAAGTGAGGACAGGAGCGCTGCCACTCAAAGGCTGTGACAGAAAATCAGGTGCAATGCTAAAAATGAAAGGAAAAGAGTGAAAGAAAAACTCACCACTCCCCCTCCCCAGTGTTTGGCATTACACGTTTGGCTGTAATGGCAGATACATTAACCCTAAATTACATGGAAATGTCAAAGCAAATACCCCATGAAAGCATCTAAAAGCATGTTTATTCCCTGACTCTCTATTGCCTTTGAACTGTTATCCTATGTCTGTGTAGCTATAGATGTAAGAGAGAATTTCACAAAATAGGCAGAGGAAGGCAAAAAACCACTTCAGAGTAGCAAACATTTCTTTTAAGAAAAATTTACTACCTTATAGTAGGGAAAGCTTTTATTTAGATTTTCGTGTTTGAAGCATTTCTTGATCTGACCACCACCAGAGGAAAAAAATTAAAAACAAGCCATTTTTTTGAGTCTCAGGCTTTGCAATCAGCCAGTTGGTGCCACTTCCATGTGTGGGTTTCAGAATTCTTCTGGTCTGGAGGATGCTGGTGCAGGTCAGAGATTGCACAGGTGCCACTTCTGCAGCTCATGCTGTACCACAGAGCTAAGAGGGGGGGAATCTTTTTTTGTACTGCATGAAAACAGCAGCTGATCAAATCATCCAGCTGTGAATTGCTTTAGGAGAAAACGAGTCGTGGTGAGTCCATTGAAAAGAGCAAAGGAAGTTGGCTTCATTACTGTTCAGGAAGGTGTCAAACGATGACCTTCTATGAAAATACTTTATGACACCCCTTATGTGTGTTTTTGTCTGATCCTTACTTACTTTGTAGAGAATTCAGATTTAAAAAGTAGCTACCAAATGTGCATGCTTTCATGGTGCCTGTAATTGGAAGACTAAAATAAAAACCTATAATATATTCAAGGATACAATATTCAACAGGGATAGAACAGCCTATCCCTTAATATCTTTTGTGCAAGTTTAGATCTGGATTAGGTTTAGGAGCAGAGCAGTAAAGCTTGAGGATGAACAAAAAGACTGGGGGTTAACATGGATGAAGTGTAATTCTCACATGGTCTTCCCACAAGACTTTGGTTACAAGACTGAATGTGCAGAAGAAGGATGTACTTCTATTTATGCTGGAAAATGTCCTTTTCTATTTGAGATCCAATTTAGAACTTATATCCCAGGTACCAATTTGCATGCAAAATCCCTTAACTTTTGTTGTTATGGTTTCCTAAGTTCTTCTATAATTTATCAGTAGCCATCTACACTATAATACCTCATATATTTTCCATGGCGTCTAAAAAGCTAAATTTCCCAGTAGTTTAAATTATTTTCTGTTCCAAGTACAGGTAAAAGGATTTTTCCTATTGTCTGCCATTAGATTCCATACAAAGTCTTGTTAACTAGATGGAGTATGTAAGTGAAGTTTGTGATTGCTTCTTATGCTTTTGTGGTTGCAGGTGTTGTGTGGAGTTTAAATAATAAGACTTAGTCATAAGATGTTCAGTAAACATGATGAATTAAAAAATTTCAGTATCAAAATAGTTCAGTGTCACCACCAGAGGAAGAGAAACTTCCCTTGCTCACAGCTGCAGGGGCTTGGCAAAGGGACTACACTTCTCATGTTCTACAAGCCAACCCAAAAGCCAGATGGAAAGCAGGACGAGGTCTGGAAACTCCTGGATGACAAACTACCATGTCACAAACACCCTTTGCAATGCATTTTAGAACTGAAAGGCTGGACATGGCTAAGCAGCATCAAAAGCTCCAGTCTCAAGCTGGGATTCTCTGAAGTGATCCCTTGTAGCCACTCCAGTTCCTAGCTACAGACAGAAGTCAAGGTGATGCTTGAAGCTGAACTCATGGAAGCAAAGTCCAAGTAGCATCTGAAAATATTCACTCTAATCATAGAATCTGGATGTGAAATTGCATAATTAATCTTGGATAATGGCAAAACTATATAAATTGCAGCACTAGCAGGCCTTTTGATTAACAGAACAAGAAGTTCTCTCTGACAGACTGCAGGACAAGGATTTCTCCTTGTTGTCTGTTCCCTCTCTGATGGTGGATTTGGCTAATTCTCATTGGGTCTGTCCAGTCTGAAGAGTTTTGCAGTTCTTATTTTCTGTAGAAGGGGAAGAGATTTACCAGGTGTTTGGTTGCTTATTTTAGCTGGAAGATACAGACAGCTCTAGCTTATGAGTCTTCCTGAGAAACTTTTGGAAAAAGCCATGCTCTGGACAGGGAGTTCCTACACACCCAGTATAGGAATATGGCACAGCACAAAGCCTGGGAGCTGCTGGGGTGTCACCCTTAGTGCTGCCCCTGTGTGACACTTCTCCCTCCTGTCTCCCATATTTCCATTCTGTTACTGATGCTGTCTCCCAGAGGCCACAGAAGCAAATCCACAGGGATCCCCATCAGGCTCCCTCTTGCTGGTCTGGAGAGGGTCAGGATCTGCACAGTGATTGGGATTTGCAAAGCTGGGAGGAAGACACAGGCCATGACACAGGCCATGCTCCTTCCCAGCCTCTGGGGTATCTGGCAGCTGTACTCAGGAAAGGGAATTTACAGCTGGGTTAATAAATAAAATGTGAAGATCTGCCACACAGTCAGCATTTGTGGGATTCTGGCCTCCTGAGTGTCTCTCTGATCTTTTGGACTGGGATATTTCCTTTGTAGCCATCAAACAGGCTTGGGCTGGCATGAAGAGAGAAATCAAGCAGCCTCTGCTTTTGCTTGCATGCAGTGCTGGGCTTGGCTTAATACACTCCCTTGCTTAGGAGGAGACTTACTGCTAAGTTTAAATTCAGAAAACATACCTACCTATAAATCCCTTCTCCTCCCAGTGGAGCTGAGAAAGCAGCAAAAGATCAGCTGAAATAAAGTTTAATTTGACAAAAATAAGGAAAATAGCTATTATTTATTCATTAGCTTAAGCGGTGAATAACAGCACAGCACTAAAAATGTGAATGACAGGAATAACACAGTGATTCCCACATAGAGCCACAAAATCTTGATGCAGGCAGAAAGACTGGTTTGATGTGACACTGATGTAGACATGTAATTCCAAACAGTTGGTGTGTATTATCTTAAATGCCATTAAAGTAATCAGTTGTGAAGGTACTACAGACTTAAATTTTCATATATCCCTGGATGACTTGAATATAATACTATGGATGTGAAGTGAAATCTTCCTTTAATGGATTTAAATCCATTGCATGATATTTGAAGACTTGAAAAAGAATAATTTTCAGGATTTTGACAGACAAAATGTGAGTTCTTTTAGGCTTAGATGTAAGTATTAATAATACAGCTGAATGAATGACTTCCTTTTACTTTTCTGTGATTTATATATAAAAGAGAAATTTCACAATAAGCTTGTATCTTCAGCCTGTATCTTTGATTTCCTAGTAAAAACCATAAGCGTTATTCTAAAGACTTTTTCTGTTTCTTTTAAAATGTCACATACGTAATTATTTGACTGTAAATACAGGTTCTTAATGTCTAAAGAGGAAACCTGAAGAAAGAGATTAGCTGAAAGGACTTCCTTTTAAAAAAGTGTGGGTTTGTTTAGAATGTGAGTTGTTTCAAATGCATCAGTTGAACTGATTCAATAAGAGAGTGATTTTGGGTTTGCACAGCATTACAATGTGCATCATTCTCCCCACGCTTTGTTATGCACTGCAGACTCAGTGAGACATCTCCTTACTGCAGGTCCTCTGTACAGTTGTGTTTTTAGACCTGCATATAATCTCCTTCATTAAAAATATTTGTTTTGATATTAAAGAAATGCTCTTTTCCTGATCATCACAGCACTAAGGAGACAAGCCTTCATTGATGAGCTTTATTAAATCCAGACTCTTCCTATTTTTAGAACAGTACAACTGAAGAGATACATTCTTGTGTGCATTATTTTGAGATTCACTAATTCCTTCAGTCTGGAAATACTGGTATTAATGTACAGCAAACATCCATGCATATTGCACAGTGGGTTTACTGTGGGGAGAGACACACACATGAAGTAGAAAACAAACACACCAGGAATTACCTCCTGGGATTTCTTGAGAAAAAAGGCATTGATAACCAACAGAGGGTGTTTCAGCCTGATAATGAGCAGATGTAGCTAGCAATCTTTCCTACCTTGCTCTTTAAATAAATCATTATGTGAGTAAAGCCTAATTTCTGATGTGCCTTTGGTGAGTTGCATGTGAAACATGCACAAGGGAAAGCAGTCCATGCTGCACCATTCATTAGGCTTCTTTAATGGTTATTTATGTGGATGTCAGAAATGTGTGGTGCTGGTGAGAATGGAATACATGAACAGCTGTAAAGGCAAAACAGTGTTTTGGAAGTTGTGCTGTTCGTTCCTGCTCATTACCCTCAGGTATAGATATTGTCTGGGTGCCCATTTTGAGGACTTGATATAAAAAAATTGCATGTACAATCTTTTTTGGCAATGCCTTGAAATTATTTTCTTCATTTGAATTTAAAAAAAATTCTTGATTTTGTCACATGTACTTGCCTTAATTATTGGTATTTCCTTACGTGATGAGTCAAAGATTTGTTATAATTATGTAAGTTCAATTTGTGCTGTGTTTTGTTTAATCTCCTTTTGTATCTGGGGAGCTCAGAAGATCCAGGCATTGTGAAAACATTTGTCTAAATCTTAATCTTTTCATTTGATTCACAATGCTTCATATGAAATCAGCTCAAGGATTTCAAGAAGAACAAAAAATCAGAATGGACCATTTCAACAGTCGAATTGAAAAAGATCTGATTTTGGTGTTGTGATTCCTTGGAAATCAAAATACTTAGATGTAGAAATTTCCTATTTTGTATTCATATTTAATTATTCAGCCCACATTGATATAATTTAAAAAATATGGTGCGGAAAGGTTTTGAGATTTCACTAGTGAAGCTTTTAACCTGACATGCACTGAGCAAGCCTGGAGCTTAGCAGGAATGCCAGTCCAGAAATGTGGAAAATTGTCCAAAAATGTGAGTTGAGTTGGGAGCCATGGTTCTTCAAGCACTTAAGGAATTATGTGCAAAAATATCTTGCTCAACTATCCTTGAGCCTGGTGACAGACATATTTAAGTTGTCGGAGATTTTTTTCATTCTAAAGATGAAATTTTTAGGGTTATAGTCTTGGAGTAATGATTTTCCTTTTCTGATATTTTTTCCTCAAGAAAGGTTGCTTGTAAGATTGTGTTGCAGAGAGCTATCAGTATCCATTTACAATTGCATCAATTCATTTGTGTCTAAAGCAAATTAATAAAGGTAGCATATGTGGATGGTCATTAGAAAGAAATATTCCCTGACACCAAAAAGGAAGTAATGAGTTGAATTGCTTATACTTCAGCAAGATCCAAGACGGTTTTAGGGAAATTGAGAAGGTCTCAGAAGATATTAATCAGAAAAATATCAATAATGCTTGAACATCAGAAAAAGCAGCATATTCTCAAAATACACAATATTTTGTATACACTAGAAATACTTAATTTTTATTCCCAAATTCCAGTCAGGCTGAGCTTCAAAAATAGGATAGGTCAGAAATATTAAATATTATGAAAATAAATTTAGCATCCTACTAGTTTTGGCTTCTTATTCATAAAATGTGCATGGGAGAAAACCAAGAGATCTGTGGCTTAGAAAAGCTGTTTCCTGTTTCCAAAAAAACTTAAAGCTTGTTAGAGTTAAGAAGAAACTCAGTGTCACATACTGAGAAACCCAGACTCAGTAGAGCTTGTCAAAGTCAGCTCATGAACTGTGCCATGAAATGTCCTTAGTAGCATCAGTAAAATACTTTGGGTTATCTGCATGTGGACAGGAGAGAGAAGGACAAAATGGTGAATTTGTATTTCTTATCCTCTCTAGGCAACTGTGATGAAGTCAAGTCATATTTGTAGCTTCAAGCAAGAGGAACAGGACTTTGATAATTCTGAATCATAGATGATTCAGTTTTGGACTTGTATTTTTACAAGTGTTAAGGTGTAAAATTCATGTGGTTTTGTACTGATAGAGGGGATGTACAACATACATGCAAATACACAAGCTTAAATAGGTAAATTACTGCATTCCACCACTGCAGTTGCAATTACAGGATCTTACACATACATACTGCTTTTCAGCAGTGAAGAAATGTCCAAATATGAAAAACCTTCTTCTGGGCAAAGGCATTACTCTTATACTGTGCTCCTTTCCAAACTGATGTATATTGGTGTATGAAATGCACAAGCATGTTCAGTGAGAAAGTGATAGAAAATTTCCTGATATTTTTGCATCTGAAATGGATGAATTCTCTGTCACTCTGTTTTTCTTCAAGAAATATTCTGACATCAAGGCTGGGTAGCATTGCAGCACAAATGCCATTATCATGTTGATTGAGGTAAAGGGCAGAAGTGTTGGTCATGGCAATGCAGCAGAGAAGAGAAATTTCTTACAGCAAAACTAAAGCTTAAATCAATTTAAATAAAAAGCCCTGTACTATCCACAAAATCTGGGAAAGATCAGCATAGGGAGAAAAAAATGTGATGGGAGAGAGAATAAATGAGCAGAAAAGAGAAAACTGCCCTGGAAAAAAATACAAGTAGAGCAGAAGAGAAACATAAAAAACAAATGCACTCCTTTGTTTCAGACATAGCAAAGCTGCAGTGTGGATTGCAGCTTGAAGTTAAAAAGCCCTTCAACCTCAAGTTGTTTGGGTCAGAAACCACCTGAACACAACTTCAACCCTCTCTTGCCAAAAGATGTCATTGGTTTTATCTGGACTGCTGCAGCCTTTTCTTCTCTGGCTTTTCAGAACCCTTTATGGTCCATACCAAAGAGCTGCATTCTGTATTTTTCTTTCTCATTTCTTGTCTCTGCTTTGCACTGGCTCTGATAATTCTTTTAGCATCTGTTCATATCTACTGTGCTGCTCCAGATCTCCCTGTCAAGATTCTTCTTTTGTATGATCCTGGTCTCTACATTAGCCTTTCTCTTTTCTTTACTTTTTCTTGTGTTCAGTTAGCACCTCTTTTCCATAAAATGCATTTGTAGTGTCCTGCCCTACTCTTAACACAGTCCTTGTGCTGGACTTCATGTGACTTTCCTTCAGACCGTTGTTTTTTTTGGAGACTCTTGGCAAAACATTTTACCTCCCTTTTCTTCAAATTTCACTGCTGTAATATGGTGATAATATTGTTGACTTCCCTTGTAAAATGTTTTTAAATCTACCAGGGAAGCTCTGCATAACAAGTGGATATTATTTCTATTGAAATCAATATGCACTAAGGTGAGCAGTGGGTATCTCTTTAATGTAAGATCCTGTTTGATCTTCCTCTGTCCAGCTGAGACAAAGAATGTGCATGCTGTGTATCAAGTGCAGGCTGCAGCCTGAGCTCCAACTCAAATTTATTTATAATACACAGTGTGTACATGATTTCAAGGTTATATCATTGGCTTGAAAACCTTAAGGAGGGATTGTGAGCTACATTTGTGGCTCCTTTCCTGCCATGGGTACAGGTACACAGGAGAGAGTGAGGGCAGGTGTGTGAACTTCCATCCTTGGTCTCAGGGACACATGAAGCACATTGGTACGTGCATGTTAAGCTTTCTACATGTGCTAACTCAAAAATATGGTCATGGCTTTCCTTAAAATTTTCTCAAAAATCCTTTCTCTCTATGTTGAGAATAAGCAAGAGCAATTCTCCCCAGAAGGTGAAGTTCAAAGCTGCTATTTCTGAAAACAGTTTAGAAAGAAAATGCCACATCAGTTTTGGCTCTGACATCTTGTGAGCATTTCAGGGTGTCTTTCAACTTACCCTTTTGTGAAACAAACAATGCAGGTAAGAAGAGAGCTGGCACACACTTATCCTGCATTAAAATGAAGGTTGTATTGAAATTACTTCAGAGAGCTTTTTGGTTTTACATGAATTATGAGTGGTAAACTTTTCTTAGAGGAAACATCTGAAGCAATTACCTTATTGGTAAAATGGTGAAACCATTATTGCCAACTTCCCATTGATTTTATGTGTAGGAGAACAATATGATATTTCATCAGATACTGAAATACAAGATATTCTGAAAAGTTTATGAAATATTGTGTGGAAACCTGTGTTTCCATAAATAGTGATTAAGTTTTTCTGCACCTGTGAATGCTAAGTGTTACACGTTGGTATTGGATAGGAATTGCTGTGGTTACATAACCTCTCAAGGACATTTTCACACCCAGATTTTAGTGTTTATAGTATGATCATAAGCTATCTGTCTATTAGTCATCTGTCAATCAGTCATATATCAGTGGATGTAATGGTGTCTATTTTTATCTTTGCTTGTTTGCTTGTTTGGGTTGCTTTTCTTAAATTCATTTAATACTGACATTTTAACATAAAAACATTGTGCTCAAATCTTTTAGGGATCTTTGGTATAACTGATCACCTATGATCCCAATGTTTCCCTTTATTTGTACCCCCTTATTCCTGTGTTTTGAACAGGCCTGTTGGTAAGAGTGCATTAGAGTTTAAGACTATGCTGAATGTCTAAATTCCCACTATGCTGAGATGGTCTCATTCCATTAGGTCTTGCTTAATTTCTTCTTCAGTGCTATTTTCTTGTTTCCTTCCACAATAACCTAATGTATAAAACTTAAAAGGTCTGCAGACACTAAGAAATGAAAGGGAGAGTGATTCATTTTGGCTGTGGACTGAACAATAGATTTCATCACTGTCACTGCTGAGCAGAGTTCCTTGTCTGCTCCTGACATGATAACAGTCAGCTGCACTACCAGCCTCCAGTGCCCCAGGAGGGAAGCTGACTGCCAGCTCTGACTGGGGATATTTTCTTTTTTTTTTTTGCAGCATCATAGAATAGAATCTAAAGCTGGGTTTGTACTAGCAAACAAAGAATTAAAAACTGTTTGAATATTTGCTATTCGTATTTCCATTGTAGACTTTATATAGAGATGAGAATATTTCTGGACATTCTTAATTAATCCATAGACTGTTTAAGAAAAGGAAAACTTGGATAGCTGTTGGCTTGGTCTGCTCAGTGTTTAGCCCTTCCCAGGCTTGATCTGTATGGCTCAACCAGAGTGAGCTGGGGCCTCTTGTTAAGGCAGAGGGGATGTTTAGGTTTCCTGCTGCAGTGTTGGTGAGTTTGACAGTGACATAATCAAGAAGCTGTGTGGGTGGTTTTGGTAAGAGGACTCACAGGGCTCAGATCTGTGCTTGCCCAGCAAGGCAGGTACTGACAAAATGACTGTGCCTGCTTATGACTAATCTGCCAGTCTCTGAAGTAGCCTCTTCCTACCATTTCTCTTGAGAAAGGAACACAGTTTTCTCTCTTTCTTTTCTGGTGTGTACACAGGTAAATCTGTTGTAATCTCAGAGCTTGCAGTTCTGCTTTCTCCAAGAGCAATGACTGTATAATTTCATTAAAGCTCTCTCCAGTGAAAGCTCTTTGCAGGAGCCATGAGACACATAGCTTGCTTTAAGGTTTTCCTTTAGTCATACCATTCCCTGAACCTGGGGAAGATGCAGCTTCTTTGGGAACTCTCCTGGGATCTCTCCTCTGTAGCAAGCTGACCTCCATCCTCTCTTCCTATAAGATGTCTCAATTTGGTGGTGATCACACTTACCAACCTGCCTTTGACAAATCCATTTGTGGAAGTGGAAATGGGATCCTTGTGACTCATTTTTCTGTCATCTTCCACGTGCATCCTGGACATCTGCTCTGTTGCATTTGTCTTTGCTCTTCCTCCTCCTACAGCACAGTCACACAGGGGATTGTCACCATCTGTCCTAGTTGGTTATTTGCCACTAAATAGTGTGCAAGTAAAATTTTATTTGGTAAAAATAATGAAAGCATCATTTACTTTTGCAAACAAGCAGTTTACTTTATTGACAGTACCAAGGTGATGGAATTTCCAAACTTTACTGAACTGCTTCTCAGGAAAAGAAAACTTACTCCAAAGTAGAGATAAGAAAAATCATTGTCTGAACCGATACCATCTGAAGTCTAAGGATGGTAACTGCGTAGACAGAGGTCTCCAGATTCATTTCTTGTACACCCAGTAGAATTAATCTAAGAGTGGCATTATTTTGGATCAGTGCAGTGTTGATGTAAGAAAACCATTGGGAAAGAAAAGAATGATTTTTATTAGTATCAGGACTGAGCAGAAAAGTACCTGAGCAGAAGATATAGAAATGTCTGTTTGCATGTGATAAGCAGTAAATCACTTTATTTGAAACATTTTCCATGTAATATGTCACTATTGTCTTTGCAAGGTACTTCTTGTATGTGTGTGCTCCAGTCTCACCATGCTCTACACTGTCCAAACATAAAAAAGAGTAAAAGCCATCCTCAAACAGTTGAAAATCTAAGTGAAAGGCAAACATAAAGATAAAGCAAATAGATAAAAGGAAGAGTGGAAGATGTAGGGAGTACAAATGGTTTGAGAGAATGAGTCTTAGCCTTGTGACTAGTTCCTGCAAGAAATGTAGAGATCATGCTGGCATGGCATTTTATGAATCATTTCGATAAAGCTGTTATCAAAGAATGAATCAAAATAGTTCCTGTTAAGGAAAACATTATCTTTGCAGTCCATTAGAATTCTTTCATTACTTGAAGACAGGAAATCTTGTAGCTACAATAGTAAATACAGTTTATGTGGATAAAGTCACTCAAAAAAAAATTATCTTAGTATAAGAAGGAAGTTCTCTTGCAGATTAGGGAGCTCTAAGAAGGTGAGAAATAAGGACTTGAGAAAAAGATTAATAGTTGAGCAATGTAAAGATCCATACTGGAACTTGTGAACATTGTCTGAAAGGAAATAAATAGTACTTTTTTTTGTTGTTGTTGCTGACAAGGTGAAATTACATGGGCCTTGTTGACTCCAGGAGATATGAGAAATGCAGAAGGATCAAACGGTGATCGAGCAGTCAGTAATAAATGACAGGTGAGCTTCAGGGTAGACAGCTGATGGTAACTGATGCTGAAGGGACAATTGGAACTAATCATACTGCCTGATAGATTCTAAATTAGCTGTAACAACTCAGGGAAAAATACTTGGTCATTGCAGGGAACAGCATTGAGAAGGCTGCAGTTCAGTGCAGTCTAGAAAGAAATTGAGATGTTAGATTGTATTAAGACAAAACAAGTATCGTTACAAGAATTTATAGTACACCTTTGCCTGTATTAAAGGGTTCAATCTCAGCATTCTATCTCAAAGAGCACATGAAATAATAGAAAAGATCCTAAAGAGAGCAACTGGAATGATGAAAAAATATCAAAACAATTGCTGGAGAAGTAAATGTCAGGATATTTGAATACAGTGCTAAGGGGAAATTAATATGGGGAAGCATAATAGATGAATGATAGTAAGGTGAATCCTCTTTTGTCTGTTTAAAATGAAGTGAAAAGGATGCTTCAATTAACTTTATCAAAGTGTAGTTAAAAGGCAGCAGACTCAAAAATAATGAGCAAACTGAACTATCCAAATGTTTTCTTTCTTGATACTTTGCTGAGACAAAGATGAGCTGAGATGTTCAGAGTTGGCTGTTCCTCAGTGGCTCCTGCCCTTAGTGTGTGGCCACTCTGGGCTCCAGGGCTCTTGGTACCCCCAGGCACAGCTGGTCACCAAAGAGCCACAGCTGGCCACTCCAGGAATGGTTTCTTACCCCACTTTTCAGGACCAGAACCTAAGACTGTACCTTGTCCAACCTCTGACTGACTGGCTGAGCCCCAAATATTATTGTGAGTGCAGCACTCTCTGTACAGGTGAGGGAACAGCCCCTGATGCTGCCCAGCTTTCTGGCATCCCACACTTGAAAATTAAAACTGCTGCTCATTTCTGCCTTTCTGCCTTCAGGCCCTTAGATGTTGTATCAAGTATCCTGTCATGAGCACTTCAGCAGGTTAATTACCTTTCACCCTGCAAAGCTTCATTATCACTGCCATCTGTTTAGTGAACACTTTATCTGGACAAGCTCTGGTCTAAGTTTCTTTCACAATGTACCTTGGATATTTTGTGTAAACTTTTAAAATGGGCAGGTAAATGATCAGAATACCTAGAATCTGTTATTCAAACATGTCATTGCTCCAATTGCATAACTGCAGCCATTGCAATAATTTTCCCTTTTTAGGCCTGTGTACCATTGTTTAGCCTAAAAATGACAGATGATTTTTGGTAATTTAAGGATGGCTAATTTTCTGAAGTTCACCTAAAATAACTCTGGAAATTTTACCCTTTAATATAAATTTTTAAAACAAATAATCAGAGTAGTATTTTTGCTATTTTTCTTAGATTTTCATGGGCAGAACTAGCATGCTTTTATGGGAGCTTTGAACAATTGCATTGATAAGACAAGGGCAGCAGACAGGATTGATCTGACTGAGAGGTCCCTCAGCCCTCTGAAGTAATTTCTGACTAAGTTTGTCTAATTTGTCCTTTAATACTCCTGTCTGCAATTTAGACATGGTAGCAGAGTGGGCAGTAAGGGTAACCTCTTGCAAAACTTCTCTGTTATTTAATGACTGTTGTTGTGTCTCCTTGAGTCCTGGCTGACTGAAACAAACCCAGTTCTCTCAACCTCTCCTCTCAGAAAGTATTTTTGAACCTTTGATTGCTGCTGCTGCTCTCAGCTGTCCAGCTGACTTGTTTTTTCCTGGAAGTTTGGTGAATTAAACTCCCTACAGTGCTCCAGCCTCAGGCTGTGGCCTGCTGAGGGCTCCTTCAAATGTCCTGTGTGTCATCTTCATCACATGCCCTTGTAGGAGGGTAATTTTATTAGCAAAAATATCCACTTGTGTTCTGCTGGCATTGTTTATCCTCTACATCTTTTTTTTCCCCCAAATTAATTGTGTTCTACATGTTGTATATGCACAACTGATGATTTCTACATAAGTACAGTATATTGCACTTGTTTTCCCTGAATTGTATCTTATTTGTATCTTCAGTTTGTTTAGATAAATTTTGAATTTTAATCCTGTCCTCAAGAGTCCCTGTGTATCCTGCCAGCTTGATATTATCTGCAAATTTAATTACTGTGTGTTTTATTCCATCACTGAAGTCGTTCATAAAGATGCTGAATAGCACTGAGCTCAGCTTAGGCTCTTGCAGGAGCTTTGCTCAATGCATCGTTTCATTTTGGCAGTTAACCAGCAATTTTACAGACAGTTTTTAGTACTTGTACAATAACTTCATCGAGATTGTGCCAGCTTAGCTCATTTTTGACAATATCACAAGAGATTGTGTAAAAAGCTTTTCTGAGGTTAATCTAAAACTAATCCTCAGCTCAGAAGCCTATTAACCTGTCCTAGAAGCAAGTCAGGCTGACTTTTAGGGAGCTTGATATTTTATAGGTTGCCTTTTTCTGTTGTTAGACACTTGCCTGCCCCTTTGACTTCAAAGGTAAATCACAAAAGGATCTAGGTTTGAATAAAACCTGCACAAAACATTTCTGTTACCTGATTTCTTTCCCCAGACTGTCTCTTTCTATTTATTGCTAATGTACTTGGGAAGTATTCTCATGTTGCTGTTTTCTTGTGTATTTATAGTTCTGTTTTAACTTTTGTATTTTGCCTCTATGCTCCTGCAACCACATCAAGATACTAAATAGGAGGCAACTGGCTTTTATTTCAAAGCCAAGCCATTTTTCATCTTTAATAAGATGACCTAGTGGTCACTGCTGGCCTGTGCTTTCCAAGCAGACTGTTCACAGTTTCCTGCACTGTGTGCCTTTGCATATTTTCCAGTCTATATACACTGGATGTTGACTCCATTAAAAAGACACAGCGTAAGCTCTTCTCCTGGTGTGTCACTCCTGTACATTCCTTCCTGTTCATGTTCAAAGAATTAAAGTCAGCTGTAAGAGAACTGATTATAATAATTTTTGGTTTAGATGGCTTATTTTTTTCTCTTTCTGATGCAGCAAATATTTGGTGATAATCAGAAACAAAAGAGCTGGTGTGTATACTTATTGTAAACAAAGCATATTTTGTTGCAACAGGGGTGATCAGATGTGAGCTGTCAGCATATTCCCATGTTCTACAGTTAATTGTGCATTAAAACTAATAATGGGAATAATAACTTCTATTATACAGAGCAGAGCTGCTTTGCAGTCCCTACCTAATGTACTGTGGAAATGTAGCCCCCACCTGAGGCAGGTGACAATCAAAGAGCACAGAGTGTACCAGCTAAGTCTGGGAAAGGGAAAATGTCTGCAAAACTCAGAGAGAAATTAAAAAGAAACAGGAAATTTTTTGCAGCCCAAGACAGGATAAACATTTCTGTTAATTGACTGGCCAGGGATGGGAGGACATTCCTTCTTTTCTGTGGGTTATGTGGGTAAAGATTTAGTGGCTGCATTCTGGCCCACAAAAGTAATTTCACGTATGGTGTCCCTGACAGCCAAAGAAGTTATCTACTCTCTGTTACACAAGCATAAACTTCTTTTAATATTCCTCTCTATTGCCATTTAGCTGGGCTGTTTGTGACATAGAAGTGGTGTGATATACAAATCAACTCTGGATGAAGTAATGTGGACCTTTTCAAAAGACCTGATTATGGCACATTGTGAGTCTGTCTGACATTAATCTGTTTGTTTGTGTTCACTTTCTGTTGTACTTTGGTGGCAATAATACTCATAAGCAATAATAGCTGATTTTTCTCTGTGATCATTTGCATAAGAAGTTAGATGAGAAAAATGGTATTGCCCAGTGATCTGTGCATCATCATCATCACCATCATCATCATCATCTGTGCATCTAATCAGCATTAGCTGTGCAGCTTACACTCCGAGCTGTAATACCAAGGAAAGGAATGAGAGCTGTGATTAGCAATTCTGAAAGATGGGGTCTGATTGGGGAATCCCTGCCCACAAGAATGATTGAACTCATTCTCCCTCAGAGTGGAAGCTGCTCCTGGCAGTGATACGGATGTCTGTGTGCTATAACTTGGACTGAGGCCATCCTTTCTCCTCTGAAAGGTCACCAAAGAGCCATCAAATAGCAGCAGCTTTCAGCTTCATGTCAGAAGTCGTTTGCCAGTCACAAGGCAGCACTTCACCAAGTTTTAAATTCACCCTGTTACATCAGGAGCAATGTAATAAGCCCTGGTAGTCACACAGGACACGAACTATCCTCTTGGATAACACTTAATGTATGCTTTGTCATCCCTGAAACTCCACAGTCTTGTATTGTGCTATTATAGTTAAGGAAGAATATCTACCTGGTGAATCACTCCTACTAAATCTGATTTACTTGTGGCAAAGCCTAAAACAAACAGCCCAACACATTCACAGAAGAGAGATGTACAGCTTTCCCTTTGCTATTCCACACACAGGGTAATGACAATGGAAATAACAGTGAAGGGTACCAAGACACCTTGAGGAAAATGACTGGTTGTAATCGTGCCTGACCTCTCTGTGTCGCCCGTCCTTTATTCGTGCTCTGTACAACAGTGGAACCAATGCACATTATTAAAAAACAAAACCAATTCTGTACCTACTGAATGATAGACAGGGCATGGTATTTTTCAGGTCTACTGTCTTGCTTTCTACCACCTTTCTCTTACTACCAAAAAAAGGGCAAAAGGAAACTTTTTTTTTTTGTTTGTTTGTTTAAAAATGTGTGCCTTGCATTTCTCTTCTGATAACAAAAAAACCCAGTGTTCCTATACTATTATTTATTACTGTGCATTGTCTGCTAAGGCTATGTTTTCTATCATGGGATTCAAATTGCTTCTTGTGCCATCAGCATTTTCCTTTTTCACATTTCTTTCAAGGCAAAATAGAAAATCTATTTCTCTGCAGTAGCAACAGTGATCTGGGAAAACTTTATTTAGGGTGAAAGGGAAAATAATGGAGTCAGAATAAGCATCTACACTAAAAGTCTATTTAGAACATCAAACCCTAATGTATTCATAAGACAGAATTGTATCTGTTTTAAATGAAGCTCAAGAAGATATAGAAACATAGTGTGTAATGGCCACCAACCTGTCTATTTGCATTACAGATTAAAAAATCTGAAGATGTATTAATGAGGAGTGGAGATGAAAAGACTGTGTGTTTATGGCAGACAGTATATTTATTTTGCAGAAAAGCTGTGTGAAGGCAGTGCCATTCTTGTAATGATAAAACCTGGAGCACATTTAAAACTTAACAAATGCATTCCCATCCAGGGTTATTGCACAGGAGACCACATAAATAAAAATTCAAACACTGCTTTCTTAATTCACACATACAGTTACATTTAATGACACCAGGACTTCCAACATGAGTAAAATCAGCAGGGTCTGGCCCATAAAAATGATTCTTTTTTGCAGCCTGCCTGTTTTCTACAGCTGAGCACTAAGATATCCTTTACTGTCTTTGCAGCAGCAGCAGCAGCTCTGATTTAAGGAGATGCTGACTTCTCCCCTCCAGCTCCTCATTCCCCTTCCATGGTACCTCCTCATTGTGGCAACACAAGTCTTGATGGGGCCATTAGACCAACCAAATGTGGAAAAAGATTACAGCCAGTAAGTATCCTGTGCTTATCCCACACACAAATGGCAGTGCAGAAGAAAAGATCTAGGAATTTTAAGGAGTGTAGCTCATCCAAAGATAAATAAAAGCAGTCATTAGGTAATGACAGATAGAGAAGCAGGGTCTGGTTTTTTGTGCCAGACCTCTCCTCTAGTGCAGTAAATATTTCAGTGATACAGCAGTCAGAAAAGAAAGGACTATGGAGGCGAAATATTTAGTTTAAACAGCAGTATTAAAATATATTTATTCCAGCATCTTCTGAGTTTCAGAGTGAGCCTGTGCATAACAGTAACATTTACAAAATTTAGCTATTACAGGAACTGACAGGTTTATGTTGGACAGCTTAAACTTTCAAGTTATCCACTTTTTACAGGTAATGAGAAATGATAAGAAATTCTGTCTACAATGCAAGAGAAAAGAAGGAACATAAATTGCAGTGCAATTAGCTTCTTTTTCCTCTCTTCTCTGAATACACGGCTAATGGATACCATTCAAGCTGCTGGAGTCACAGATGGGGTACAAGGCTCTGCTCTGAAATCATTTAACTATGTGCTTAACTTAAAGATGTGAGCACTGTAAAAGCTGAAAACGCTGAGATGGCCTGCTCTTAATCTTTAGGGGCTCAGTATTTTGCTGATCAGGGCTGGACTACTGAGCCTTTGCAGGAATGAATGCAAGCTGATCTGCTTATGAGAGGCTTTAATGGAAATTTCATTTTCCCTTTCATTTAAAATTCTGTCAACAGTATGTCCTTCCTGGCCCCTGCAGGAAGAAGTGTATCTCCATAATGCTTCATTGTTGCTGCAGCAAATGGGCTGTAAAGTAAATGTCCTAATTAGTCTTTGAATCATTAGGCTGGGTGTAGTTTGTCCTGCCGAACTCTGAGCTCATTGGTATTCTAAAGAAAAGAAAAGAAAGTCCTCTGCACATTTTCATAGTTTCTTTTTGCTATAAGACTGTTGTGACTTGACAGTCACTCTTCTGCTGCCTGCTAGCAAGGGGAGGATCCTTTTTTTTTGTTTTTATTTCTGTACTTGCAATTTTTGACCTGAGAAGAGAAGTTGGCATCCCAGAAAGCACATTTACCTTTAATTTTTACCTTGAGGATTTCAGGTGGAGTATAAGCATTCTGCTTCAGAGGATCATTTATACAGATGAAAAACATAATTTTTGCCCTCTAGAATCTTTTTTAAACATAAAGCATAGGCATGTCTTGGTGTCCAAAGGGACTTTTATGTGGGCCTTGAATAATTTAGTGCTGGTACTAACAACAATACATGCTGACATGACTGTGTGTCACCTAGAGGATCTCTACATAGTGAGACTGTCTAGCTCTGAGTACCCCAGTGAGCTCTTCAGAGTGTTGAGGTGGCTTTCAAGTACAGAAGAAAGAAGGAATAAATGTATAAAAAGTGAACCCTTTTGCAAGAGGGAGCTGCAAATGGAGTTTGGATGTACGAGATCCTCAGTGTGTGAAATAGCTGAGGCTGTTAGGAGGACAAAAGCACTGTAATAAGTCAAGGAAGAAAGAAAATAGAGAAGCTTGAGATTAAATTCCATATTTGTAATTCCAGGTTGGTTTGGGTGTTTTAAAATTTGTGTTGTGGTGTGAAAACTCTTTGAGGCTCAAATATATTCTGGAGCTCTTCCAATTAAAGATCTTATTGAAACCAAAGTGAAAAAATGCTCTCATCTATCATGTTGGCTCTAGATTTAGTTAACTAATTCCCTCCAGAAGACATCTACAGGCACAGGAAAGTCCTTAGGAAACAGCCTGGCAAAGGATCCAAGCAGCTCAACGTGAATGGAGCAGTTGAGGAACTCTGACACAACTCACTGAGAAACTGCCAGGAGATTGAACAATCAGTCCTGCTTTGCAGGAGGACTGGCTTTTGGGACAAACTCACTGGCAATTCCTGTGCTGCTGTTTCACCTTATTCTTATCTATTAACATGTTTGCCCTGGGTTTTATCTGCACCCTGAACAGAGCTGCGGGCAAGCAGTGATAGTGCAGATTGACATTAAGAGTTATGTGATGTGATGTGATCTGATTTGGTCTGATGTGATCTGATCTGATCTGCCTGGGAAGCAGCAGTGGCTCAGGTGCAATGCTAATGCAGAACAGCATTCAGAGTGATCAGATTTACTGGCACAGAGCTGGCATCAAGGTTGCCTTAATGGCAAAAATGGCCCATAATGGCAAAAATGGCCCATCTGCAACTGGTGCTGTTGGCTGGAGCTGCACTAAGTCTCTGGAATGGCTGGTTGCTTTCTCTGTGTGCTGTGTGATGAGTCTATTACTGTTTATCTTGTAAATATGCATTTAGGGACCTTATAAACCTGCCTGAATTGTTGCATCTGTAGACTAACTGCTCCTTCATAGCCGTGGTTGCTTAGTTAAAGGACTGTCAAAAGTGCACGTCATTAACTTGACTGACTGCAGGAGCCCCAGAGGTTTATCTTACCAGTGCAGGTGTTGAACTGGAGTGTGGGAGTAATTTGAGTGGCTAGAGCAGAAGAATAGGAGGCTGGAAATGTCATGGAGTCTCTCACTGGTGTATTTTGAGTCTCTCTTAACCTCACTACTCACCCTCCTTACAGGAGTGTTTGAAGAGAGAAAGAAATGTCAGCAAAGGCTTTCAGAATCTTGAATTTTAGGTGCTGTAGAAAAGCATTTCAAATAGTATGTCTCCATTTAGGAAATAACAGTTATTAATTCTTTCAATCAAACTACTCAAAGCTTTTATTCTTGTGCAAAGTTGTAGTTTACAGCCTATTTAGGTTAAAAAAAAAAACAACAAGCAAAACCAAGAAAATCAACAAAAAAAGGTTTTATTAGGACTTTATTATAGGAGTACCATAAACCTTGCCATTAAAATTGCACTTTAGCAGAAGAAAAATGGCAGCTAGGTTCTCTCATTAGAGATACTGGCTAACTGCATTGAAAAAGATCAAAATAAAAAAAAGGAGTAGCTTAAGTTTGAAATTAAAACTTCACCCTTTCCAAATGCAACCTCTTCCCATAGAGTTTGTGAACTTGCAACACAGAAAAACAGAGTTAGGAAGGGATCTTTGAGGGCCATTTGCTTCAGAGTCCTCCTCCACACAGAACCAACAACATCACATCAAGGATTGCTCAGGATTTTGTCCCCTCTAGTTCTGAAAATCCCCCGTGACTCAAATTGCTCCCTTAAAATGAAATGAAACAAAACGAAACAAAATGAAATTAAACAAAAACCAAACCAAGCCAAATCAAGCCAAGTCAAGCCAAACCAAACAAAAAAACCACCAAGCAACCAAGCAACCAACCAACAACCAAAAAACCCCCTCTGAAAATTATTTTGGAGGGATTGATCTGGCTTCTGCCTTTTGAGTTTAAGCCTAAAGTTTAAGTTTTCAAGATCAGTGAGCAGCTGTTGGCTGAAGAACACAAAAATGGCCTCCAGGAGGGAGGTACAAACTGTCCCTACACAGGTGTAAATTCCTTCTGAATAATTGTCCTTTAGTACCTAAAGAGTGAAACAAACAAACAAATAAAATGAGCAACTTTCCTCTCTCTTAAGTTTCATTTCCAAGCTAAATTTCAAACCACACTGCAATGACAGGAGTGCTGTACATAAAATTTTTGAAGTCAGGATAAAGAATGGAAACATAGAGCTTTTATTACAGTGCTGCTAAGGATGTTGCTGTAGTAAATAAAGTGCTGTTAATATTTTAAGAATGGCATCCCTGAAGTAACTTATAAGATATTTCTCCTCAACTGCCTTTCTTCAACTGGAAAAAGGAAAAGTGGTTCATATAAACACATGTGCCTCTATCTCATCAACCACACATGTAATTTTTTTAGGGGGCAATTAAATTTAGTTATATAAATTTTTTCATATCAAAATTAAATACTTAGTTTTTATACTAAATATAAATTAAGAATTTCTGAACTTAAATAATTTGTACATTTTTCATTATTTTTCTTTGTGGACCTTTACTGCCTTAGGATAATGAATATAATTATAAAATAATGTCCCCAAAAGACAGATATGTGCTTATCATTATTTATTCCAAGCAGAAAGCTTGTATTTACAAAGCTTGGCTTGTGCATGTGGCTGGATCATGGAATTATTTATCAAATTATTTCAAATAATTAATGAGATAATTGCAAACTGTTCACAAATAATTCAAACAAAAAGTAATTACATTAAACAAGTAAATAATTAATTGTGAACCATTTGTCCATCTCAATTCCAAACAAATTCTTCCAGTGTCAGGGAAATGAAAGAAAAGAATATTTGTAATACCCACAGATTGCTTTCACACTGCTCCAGCACAAGCACTCCCTCACTGATATGGAGTGATTGCCAGAATTTTGCTGTCATTTCCCTAAATTGCTGCATGTGCATATTGTGTTAAATGGACTCCAGTCACAGGGAAATCATCTGAGGGAAACAAGGTCACTTCAGAACTGTAAGACAAAAAGTGACTTAAAATAACTTAAAGGAGTAGTAAATATGTATAATACCTTTTAAAGTGGTTTTGAAGCAAGGAACATTTTAATGAACTATGGAACACAATAAATGAGTTTTTAAGTAGGAGAGGACAGAGATGAACTGGGGGAAAAAAGAAATGGAACTGAGGAAACAAAATGACTCAGGTATGAGCAAAACTGCTCTGCCATACTGTGAGAAGGAAGAGGCAAACCCTGTGAGTGCCACTTCATGCAGTGTTTAGACAAAGGCACTATTTCTTTGCTAGGAAATGTAGGCCATTATCAGTCACTGATATTTCAAGCATAACATGGGGGGAAAAAACCTATTAAAGTAAACTCAAGTTCTATTTTCCCTCCTCTTTTCATTTGTTAAGTGCAGGGACAAAAAGTTCTTTTCTAAAAGATGTATTTATCTATTTATTTATTTACTATGTTACCTATCAAAAGTCAATGTACAGTTGTATTTGGTAATTTATTTCACCATGAAACATGCAGGAGTCTGTTTTCTTCCATGGAATGTTTAATATTATGTGAATGTCTACTTTACACTACCGATAAGCAACCAAAAGGGATATTAATTCTCTCATATTTGCCATGATGTGCATAATTTCAGATAACAAATGCAGAGCTGGAATGTGATTCTTCTTATTTCCACTCTATCTCCATCTATTCATTGGACATTGTTAAAACAATAATGGAAAAAAAACAAGAGACCCAGATATAAAAAAACAATAATGGAAAAAACAAGGAACCCAGATAAAAATAAGGTATCATAGGTAAATAAGTAAGTTCACTCCACAGCAAATGATTTTTCACTACAGCTACCCACAAAATAGCTTTTTTCTTTCGTGAAATATCCAAGTCCAAACCTGACAAATATGTATTGAAATCCTTGATCCAGATGTTCTGAAAGTCTCCTGGGTAGGGTAGCCTGATGAGTGGGGCATTTCAGGCAAAAGTATTTTACTTTTCAAGACAAAATGTTGTGGAAGACTTTTTTTGCTGTTTGCATTTTTTCCTTATTCCTTTCAGGCAACAGTGGCATCTCCACAGAAAGGAAACACCACTAGTAATATGTGAAAAAATAGAGTTGTAATTTTTTTATCCATTTGTTTTAATTGGGACCCCATCCTTTCCTCACTTTATGCCTGCATTGCTGGGCTGTGGCTGAGCCACCTGTTTCACAGATCTGTGATAATCCATTCCTTGGGTGGTTTTCTGCTCGTTGTGTTTAAATTAGAGGCAGGGAGGGAATTGAAATATTCTCCTGCTACTCCATAAATGTTAATTCTGTTGCAGAAATACAGATGAGAGCAAGACTTTGTCTTCCCTTGTGAGACCAGTAAAATATACAGATAAAAAATGTTTGCACATACTCAACAACCAGATAGTTTAGCAAATCCTTCCTTAAAATTTTTTCTATGTAAATAAGCACCAATAAATGTTTTGGCTTTAAACACCTTGATTGTTTAGCATGCAGAATTTTAGACATGTCAGCTCTGGTTGTTTGATTTATACCTTTGACCTATCTCTAATTATTTTAACCTTATAATTTGCATAAATCCAATCTTTGCTGTCAGACTTGGAAGACAATAGAAATCCCCTTATGCATTGTGATTCACTAAAGAAATTAGAGGTGTGATGCATTCTCATTTGACCCTTTACAACTTCTTCTAACTTTGAATTACTCCAGTGAATTTTTCTGCTGTTGAAAGTAAAAGATGTAGAGAACAGATTACTGCTGAGTGCTGCTTTGTGATAGGGAAACACTTTTTGCCTGTTTCTGACAAAGGGAATCGATGACTCCCTGCAACATCTGTGCTGTGCCTGAGCTGCCCAGCTCAGTGGGGAGGGTTGGACTGTGGCTCTCAAGAAATTCAGGTCAGAGCCACTGGTTTGCTTCATTATACCAGCTATCAAACTTGCAAACTTGAATTTGAATTATTTTATCGAATTCTGCATGCTGACTCATCGTGCCATAGGGAATTCAGTTTTTTTAGACCTTTGGTTCAAGCCCACTTTGAGCTGTGAGGATGCTGCCAGACTGCTAGTGACACTTAGCACTGTATGAACTGGGAGATCTCTCTGAGGGGCAAATGGTCCTTTCTTGCTTTTCTCAGCTCCCTGAGCCAGAGTGAGCATCTGTGTGGGTGGTGGAAAAGTATGCAATGTGAAATGACAGTTTAAACTTCCAAAACTTATTTCTATGGAAGAAACTGTTTTGAGAAGAGAAATGGTGGCCTTATCAGGCATGGTTTCATACATAAAATTGAAAAGTTTATTTAGTTGGCATTTGCCTGGTGCTTTACCCCAGTGCAAGAGGGTGATTAGTACTTCCTTACCTCTCAAAACGTAGTGAGAAGCCTTCATCTGAAAAAAATGGGAGCTGTTCTGATGTTGCAATGCTGAAGGCCATTACTATCTATTAGCTCAGATGGATTAAAAGGTTAAACCAGTTTCTGGTGAAAATTAATTATGCTGAGAATTCAGTTAGAAGTGTTCTTTGATGTCTGGCATTTGCATGCCTGCGATGAGGAATAGGTCACCTGCTTTGTGCATAAACTCTCAAGGCTTATGGGAAGAGGAATAGCAGAGTTCCCTGCTAATCTACTTCTGCTTAAGGATGAGTTTCCTACTGATGTGGAGGGATCACACCTTGCTGATGTGATTATCTGCAGGTTGGCTAACATTGGGCAGGAATTAGAATTTAGGGATAGTCTGCTTCACTGTCCTGCTCAGCTACAGCAAGGAACTCTCCATCCTCTTTCATTCTGCTCTTGTGGAGATGCTGGGGAGAACACTGAAACTAAAGGGTGGAAATGCAATATATTTAATAGTGATGTGACAAATCAGACTTTCATTGGTCTGGCCATGAGCTACATGACCCTTCCACAGCATGAGGTTTGATTACCTGCTGACTTTGACACCACTGCTCACCTACTGGAGTCCACCTTGACACAGGAACTTCAGTGTCAGTGCTGGAGTTATCACTTTGTACACCTGGCACTTAGCAGGCTTGGGTAGGTCCTGCTGCCACCTTGCTGTGTCTCTGTGTCATAAGGCAGTGCCACAAGCTGTTGACAGAATGTCTGGCACCATTTGGGAGTGAGCTAAGTAACAACTTTATATACACATGTTCCTTTATGAAGAGAAGAAAAGGAGCTAGGTTATGATGACCTGTAAAAATAAAAGCTTTGAGAATGAGGTCAGTGACACATGCTTAGGAAAATGCTTGCAGGGAAGACTCATTGCCTTCAGGGCAGTAAATGTTACCAACCAGTAGTTACTGCCTTCATGAGAAAGGTGCTGTATACTCAAGAAGTGCAAAGCTCCTGCCAGTCACACAGCTCATGGGGTTGGTTTTTTTCAGAGCAGCCTCAAGGATGTTAAAAACCTGCAGTGCTCACGTTCTCTACAGCCTCTGCTGCCTTCAGCATGAGAGTTAGTCATGTTAGTTGCATGGCTTCCCAGCCCTCTTACACACAACCTGAATTCATACTTTGAACATAACAGCTGGTTTGTAAGCCTGAGACATCAACTGACCACTCCAGTTCCACTGTGAACAGAGCCAAAAGCAGTGCTCGAGTAATTCTCGTGGTGATAGAATAGACTTGCAACTGTGCTTAATTGGAGTCTATTATTGCTGAAGAAATTGTTGATTCCACACAGGACAATTAAGTGCTCAATATTGCTTCTACCTGGAGAGAGTCTTGCTTTTCAAAGAAAATAGAAACAGAGATCCCAGCCAGCTCTGTGTTTGCAGCACTTTGCTCACCTCGGCTTTTGATCTTTATGTAAATGAAATAACCATTCCACATCATTGAAACCATATGCACAGAGCAGTTTAAAATATTGGCTACTTCTCAGGTCAGTGATGCCAGAACAATATGGAAGTAACAAAGAGGAAGATGATTATGCAAAACAAGTGTTACCTTCTCAAATGAACAAGTCACAAACATTTTCCTTTCATGACACTTAGGAGAAATGTCCCCAAGCTTTGCAAGCAATTTGGATCTGCTAAATCCAAAACTTGCCATCATTAAATATAGTCTGCAATTAAGTAATTATCTCCCTTCTCTCCATCATGTTCCACTATACAAGAAGCCTTACTGGGAGTGAGGATTTTGTTAGCTGACTTTGTGATTAAGCTTTAAAGATACAGGTTTGGAAAAGTTGCAGTAAACTTACTTTCCTAAGTACTGTAAGTGCTAAAGTGCACATAATTAGAGTAAAGACTACAATTCATTTCCCATGACTTGTAACTCAGCTCTTACTTACATCTCTCTTTGGTTAAGGGCTCTGGCTTCATGCAACTATTTCATTTCTAGAGGTGTAACATAATCTTTGATGAGCTATGGCTTGTAAATTGAGTGTCTTTAGACAAGTGTTGCTTAGCATCTCACTGTAGAACTAATGAGCAGAGTTTATGCCTAAATTCATCCCTAAGTCGTTCCAGGAAGGATAAATGGAGGCAGGAATGTATATTCTGCTATGTGGGTTTTTCCCCCTATTTCCCTTTACTGAAGTCTCTGACACCACTGCAGCTGAAGAAGAAATAAGAATGAACAGACATTTGGTGACTTTGTAACTCCCCTTGTGCTATGATGGAGCAGCGCAAGTGTGCAGAAAAGCAAGCAGCACATCATGAGAATTCCTTCTTTTATCTGAAGAATATCTCTTATCCAGAAAGATCATGAAGAGCTTTGCACTCGGGGAAGTGTGAATAACACTGCCAAGTCCTTCTAGTCAGAGGGGTGAAAAGGCAGTCATTGGACTGGGAAAGGGTAATTGACTGATGGCTTCTGTGACCCTGCTACTCAGAGAGAGAAGGACCTTGTCAGTCAGACAAAAAATTACTGCTTAGGAACAAGCCCAGAAATTCAGTCATACAGCTCCAATTATTAGTTAGGTCTGTGCATTTTAACCCTTCATATGATGCTTTAAAAATGGAGGGACACACAGAGGTAGCAGCAGTTGGAAAGCATTTATGCCTTTAATGAGAAACATCCTGGCTGCCAGTGTCCTTCTTTTAAAAGCACAATTAGAGAGCAGCAGGAGGGAAGGGAAGATGGTGAAACCCGAGGGAGCTCTGGGATCTCTGCTCCCTGCAGTGCTAATGGTGCTCCTCAGAGGCACCTTCATGTAGGGGGTGTGATGTGTGCCTGGTGAGGAAGGCTGAAGGTCACCGCTCCAAATGTTGTTTTTACACTGAAATGTAAAAGAAATTGCTCAAGCCTTACAGTGGCTGAGAGCAGATTTTGGCACAGCCTTCATTTGTAGCCCTCCCTATCATAAGATGAAAGCTTTGCAGTCCAGCAGAGTTGGAATGACCTTTACATCTCAAGGTCAGGCAGGTTTTTTTGTCTGAGCTTCTAAGACTTTCCTTGCTGCTAATTGTATGTGTAGAAATAGAAATTTTCCTGGCATGTAAATGCACCTGCCTCAAATCAAAGCCTGAATTTGACTTCTGGAAGATGTCAAGAGAGATCTTTCCTGCTCCTGTTATGTTGTGTGGTAGCTCTGAATACACTGACTTCTGGATTTTGCCCAAGGAGGATCTCAGAAGCTTCCTGTGGACTTTGTTACTGTCATCAAATGGACTTAAAGAAGGAAAACAGCTTGCTGTGTTTTCAGACAAAGCTAACACATTTTATTTTTGCTCCTTGAAGGTTCTTCAGAAGGGGGCATGTACTGTTTCAACTGACTAGGACTTTCCTGGTGTGTTTCATCACTTTCTGATTCAACATTTAGGTCTTTGGAAAAGTTGCTTAAAGCATTGAGGTACCTCTGGTTTTTTTTTGGTTTTTTTCCCCTTTTCCCATTTGAAAGGGAATTTCATTCTTTAAAGTGTCAGCAGGTGTTTAGAACACAGCCTTTCTATAAGGAGAACCAGCCTTTGTTATATGTGATTTATCTGTGGGATGTTCCTTCATTTGTCATTGGTGAGGCAGAAAAGTAGACAATGTGGAGAGAGGCTAGAGTGGTGTGAGCAAAGATGAGTTGTCCTGGTAAAAGGTTTTTTGCTGGCCAGCTCTGCCTGAGGCTGAGCAGTGGGGCTAGAGAAAGGCTAAAGCTGGGCTGCAACACAGCTAAATCAATTTAGGGCAATTTGGATCTGAACTCTTTCTGATTATTTGGCCTCAGCTACTTCTGGCCTCAACTACGGGCCTCAAATTGACTGTCAGTGAGCATAGTTGTAGGAACAGTGGAAGTACAGTGGAAGTGAGAATTTACTGTGCCATGCATAACTGTAGAAGGTCAAACAGTGTCTTTTTCCCTTGCTCTAAAACAGATTTCTCTGGTTGTTTCCAGAGATCAGACAAAGGCTCTGATCTGTGACTGAGCACATCACACCAGCCAACCTCTCTTGTGATTGATTTTTGATGTTTACAGATGCTGTGGTACTGCAGATGGAGGTTATATCCTATGGTTTTGTCTGCCCAAATCTGAACATGTGTACTATATATTAAGAAAGGCACTAACTCAGAGGAACAAATTTAAAATGAAGTAAAAAAACCAAACCCAAACATCTTAACACAGCATTAGGATATAACAAAATAGTTTTGGATCTCTTGTTTCAGTCTCATAATTAGCAGTTCATCATTTCCTGACCTTGTGCAGAGTCTGTAGGACCCAGTTCCTGTGGTGCTGTGGCTGAGCTGATGCTGGCTGGGCACCAGGTGCCCACCAAAGCCACTCTGTCACTGCCCTCCTCAGCTGGGCAGGGGGAGGGAGCTTAGTGGAAGGTTCGTGGGGAGAGATCATTCAGTTACTGTCACAGGGAAAACAAATTGGGGAAATTAGTTTAATTTATCACCATTTGAATCGCAGCTGGATAAGGAGAAATAAAACCAGATCTTAAAATCATCTTCTCCTCACCACTCCCTTCTTCATGGCTCCACTCATGATTTTCTCCACCTTCTCCCCCCAGCAGCCTTGCAGGGGGATGGGGAATGGGGCTGTGGCCAGTTCATCACACATTGTCTCTGCCATTCCTTCCTCGGGGGGGATTCCTCACACTCTTCCCTGCTCCAGTGTGGGGTCTCTCCCATGGGAGACATTCCTCCATGAACTTCTCCAATGTGTGTCCTTCCCATGGGCTGCAGGTCTTCATGAGCTGGGTCCTTCAGGAATGTGCAAACAGGCTGAGACTCAGTCTGCCATCCTTGTTATTGATTTGTATCCTCCTGACATTCCAAGGAATGTTAATAATACCTGGTGTATAAAATATGTCTTCTTTTTTCCTCAAGTGGAGCTGAATAAAGACTGTTTATTTTTCACACTCCTTAAGTGAGGAACACAGTGATTGACTGTAGCTGTGAGGTGTACATATCCTATTGAAACAAATTATGGGCAAAGAGTTGTATAATTCATTCACTGATGTGAGCTAAGTTCATATAACACTGTCTCAATATCTGACAGATACTGCTGTTTAGTAGATGTGACATTTAAAAGTTTAATCATGATCCTGCAGCATTCACTTGGCTCATTCTAAATTGTGGAATAAGAAATGGGACATTTGGCATGCTTTCAGGCACACTGCTATCTGCTGCAAAGTACTCAGTAATATTTCTAAATGCATGGATCAACCTTTTCATCTATTGATCTGAGAATGTTTTACTGAGTTAAGTAAGAATCATCACCTTTCCTATTAAAAAAAAAAAAAAAAAAAAAAAGAGAAGAGAGGTAGGAATGGAGAACTTTAACAAAATCTCTTTCTTCTCACCATATGTACAGCAGGAGACCAGTGTCCAGCACTCCTGTGGTTTAGGAGAGTCTTTCAGGGTTTGAGCTTTGAGGCTGATGTCTGTTCACAGTGAGACTTTATTCATCTTCAAAATACCAGCTCTGTCTCAATGGTGTTGTAGGTGGTTGCACAGATGAGGACAGTATGTATCACATGCATCTCTTTCTCCCTGCTTTCAGATTTTGTTTGTTTGGGAATTTGAGCAGTAAATCACAGGTAAAAAAGAAAGAAAAAGTAAATTATATGTTGATACTGAGTCTTTTCTTATTACAGACATCGAGCAGCAAGACTGGACTTGTGGAGAACAGATTTAAAGTATTGAAATGTCAATGTTGTTAAGTACATGGCTTAAATTACTTTTCCCAATGAATAAGAAACATGAAAATATGTTCAAATCTTTTATCTGTCTTCAGTGACCTAACATAAATTTAGATTCACACTTTTAACTTTGGTTGTTGTTTTTTTCCCCCTGTCTATTGATAAAATGCTACTCTTGTAGACAAGTGTAAATACACTCCACACTTTTAACTTAGGTTACCTGAGACATTATATGGACTATTTTATATGGGCAAAAGCACATAGCCTATTGAGAGGGATTTCTTTTGCTCATTTTTTTGGGGGATTCTGGAAATCTGATTGTATGTGATTCAATCTCAATTTGATCTTCTTTCAAGAATAAGGCAAAAACCCCCCAAAGCCCACCCCACATACACAGAAGAATAAATACAAATATTCTTTGGACCCTTTCTTGATATTTGTCTGAGGAGTGAAATAGGGTTTGCTTTTACGCCCCTTTGAATGTCAGCACTGTTTTGGAGAGTCAGGGTGAAAATGCCTTCCTTGCACTTTTGATGTAATAGTTGTGGAAGTTCAGATGCTGGCATCTGTTGTGGTGGTCAGTGTCAGAAGCTTAGTTTTACCAAAATGAAGCAGCTGTACTGGCTCTGGCCTCATTTCTTCCCAGTCCCTTTGCCTGATGTTATTAAACAGGTTAATGGCCTGGTTTTACCTGTGTTCTCTCAGAAATCACTGGTTGTTGCCTCCTTTGTTTTGGGGCTGGGTACACAATACCCCCATGTGTGATTTTACCCTGTGGTCTTGAGCACTGGCCTTGGTGCTGTGCCAGGGATCCTGGAGCTGTGAGGGGTGAAACAGCTGCTGCATTTTGGGAACAGCAGCTTTGGGAATAGGTGTGAAGGCTGACACAATGAAGGGGGTGGATACCAATCATGATGTTGCATTTCCTTCATTTGGTCTTGATCTAGACCTGTCCCAAGTAGTTTTTTACTGACCTTATACAGTAGGTGCGCTTTCCTCCCTTCAGTTCTGATGCAAATTTTTGGTGTTCACCTAGTGGCTTTTTCATTACACAGATTTAGAGGGGGAACAGCTGGAAGCAGGAGGAGACCAAAGAAAAAAAAAATCGTAGTGTTGTGAGGCTCCAAGCCAAACCTTCAAAGGAAGATTTTAGCCCTTGCTAAAATATGTTTCAGTAGTTATTACATGTGATTGCCTCTCATGGTCACAGTATGTAACACAAAATAAGGAGATATTTCCCATGTTACACAGATGAGGAACTGTGAGGAAATGTAGATATTAAAGAGAGCCTACAGTTGAACCAGGAGTTCAACAAAGCTTCAGGGGGGAAGAACCTTTATTCAGTTCTCTCTAAAACCACTCTCCTCCATCTTTTACTTGTTCGTTTCACTTCTCTCTAACTTCATGTTTAACCTGCTTCTCTTTTTTTTTTCAGTATCATTTACCCTTCTACTATTTCCCGGAAATCAAAAGCTTTGCTGATGCTGGTAACCCACAAACCCCAGCAGTGCAGAGTGTTTGTGTGACTCATGGGGGAGTGAAAGGTACTTGCACAAAGGGATAAACCTCCTACTCCAGCCAAAAGAGTAGAAAAAGGTAGATTGTCAGTCAGGAGAATTTGTCTATTGGGCTCTTGTAAACTGGCATGATAAAGCCATAGGTAGAGAAAACTTAATCCCATTTATTATGCAGAGATTAAAAGTGACTTTAGCATCCATGTCAGAGAGATGATGGATGGAAACATCTTATTCACACATTTTTTCAGTGAACTCTATTAAGATGCAAGCCTAGGTAGAGTTTAGTATGCTAATTTCAGAGCAAGTCCATTAGACTGCTGAATCTAACAAAATATGTTTCCTCAGTAGATCCTACAGTGTGTCTTACTGAAAACAACATTCAATATTCTAAACTACGGTCTGTGCATATGTAGAGAATTGATTATTTAAGAACAAAAAAGTGTTCAATCATGGTTTCCTTTCTGGACCCAGCAAAATTGCCACTCAACATTTTATTTCTCTGAGCTCTGTTAACTTTTTAAACACTCATATTCTAATGACAGTTACACTCAGGAAAGTTTTATGTTCCTTTCAATGCTGACGTTTTCCTTGGTACACTTTCCTTACCCTGTTACCTTCCCTGTATGTGAAGGGGTGCAATTCCTGAGCTGTAATTTCTTTTATTGGTTCAGAGGAGGTTAAATCACACTGGTGTCCCTCCAGGGAGTCAGACACGTGTTATAATCCTGAGTTACACAGCTAAAGCTGCTGAGGACTTTCCTCCTGCTTTTCTCCAAAATCCTTTGAGCAGCATTATCTGACCCTCAGCACTCAACCTCAGCTATACTTAAATAGTCATTGAAACAGCAGCAAAGGGAAGAGGCAGCAGCCATTCAGGCAGTTTGTGAGATGGTTCTCAGCTGCCTCCATCTCCCTTGGTGTGCCAGGAGGTTGTCAGAGCTCTTCAGTGCTAGGGAGAGGAACACAAAGTATTGAAGTTTTAATTTTGTTTTTGTTTTAATCTTATGCATCAGTTTGTATCTATTTTAACTTTTTTAGTGATTCAGTGGGTGGTACAGATTTCTGAAGGTGAGGAGGTTTTAGTCAAGGCAGGTGGTTTTAGTTAAGGAACAGGAAAAGTCCACCTAACCCTATCTGGTATTTTACAGGAATGCTGAACACTTGTTGAAATCAGGGAGTGTTCTACTAATTTCGATTGTGTTAAGTTAATAAACAGTAGGTAAGTAACCAGGCTGTACAGTAAGTCAGGCTCAGACTTAAAACCTGAATCTTCATCTTGCTGCTGTGCTGCTGTGCTGCTCCATGTTGCTTCCTTAGGATGCTTGTCTTTTATTCCAGAAAAAAAAAAAAAAGTATAGGAAAATAAAATAAGAACAATAAAAGAAAATATTTCCTTAGACATCGAATATGTGAGTAGATGGAATGCAGATACAGACAGAATTTGAGAGTGTTGCTGTCACCACTGGCACAGGGATTGCCCTAAAGTGTTAAGTTGCCCTAAAGTTGCCCTTGATGTTAACTTGAGGTTAACATAGTCAGTCTCTCCAGTAAGAATATTTTCAAGAGCAAACATGTTGAGATATTCCTTTACTATTTCTACTAGAAATCAGTTGTGATTGAATTTTAGAAAATAGCTTATTTTTTCAATACTTTTATTTTTTATATCAGACATTGTAACATCTTTCATCCAATACATCTTCTAGGTACAGATAGTGCAAACCCCATCAATTTCATATGTTCAGAGAGATAATGTATTAAGGAAGCTGTGACATATACACTAGAAATACTGTGTATCTGTAGGAAATACAGCCTTGTATTTCTACAGAACTTATTTACATGAAGTTATTGGCAGCCAGAATTTCCATACTTCTGTACCTACCCAGCAACCTGCTATAAAGTTTCTGTGGTCAGTCATTCCCTGCTTTACACCTTATTTATGCATTGCACAGCTGATTCAAATCAAACCTGGCACTTTGTTTATGCTGCACTTACTTTGCACAGATATGAAAGACTGACAGGACTGCAATGCAGGAAGGAACAAGACCCCTGTTTCTAGTGTGTGTGTGTGTGTGAGATCTGGATTTTTTAAGCAATACAAAAATGAATAATCAAATCTAAGGGTACAGAAATTACAAGGAAAAAGATCACTATTAAAAAAAACAGTGATGCCACTTTGGAGCTGAACATGCACAATATAGAGAGATTTGCTGTTGAGAGTGTTACTGGGGCAGATGGATGATACAACTGCAAAAAGACTACTCTGGGCTGGCTGTAGGTAAAGTTCTTTCTTTGAAAGTGTGGTGCAAAGGTGAATAAAAGGGAAAATCATTCAACTGAAAACATAGTAGCCAAAAACCTCAGCCTGTTTTGTCCAAGATAACTCTTCCAGTCTCTTTTTCTCCTCATTAGTTTAGATTAATTTGTGAAATAGTTTCAGACAAGTTAAGTAGAAAGATGTGGTTTTTGTTATTTCAATCAGAGTATTCTGTCCTGTGACACAATATGAGCTCATGACATATTTGAATTTCCTTTTCTATGAGAAGCAAACTTTTTACCAAATTGAATATTGAAAAAATATGGTTGCATTCCTAGTTGTAATAAAAGATAGTTATCTTTTTATCAATTCTTTCCTGTTCCCACTGCAAACAGGGAAGAAAGGTGCAGTTCTTGAGTGAAACAGGGCAAGACAAGACTGAAGAGCTGGCAGGTCCCTCTCTTCTGTCTGGTCATGGTCTGAAGGCACCATAAGTCAGGGGACTAGAGGAAACAATGAATTCCCACTTCAAATGGAGCTCAGTCAAAAATTAGTGAAAAGGCTTCAAAGCTGATAAACCAACTGGGAGTTGAAAGAATGGGAAAGATGGGTGTTCTCCCATTCTAGGGGTACACTCATGACATCACTGAAAGTAGTTTCAAAGTCTGAAAGACACAGGAAGCATTTGTTTGCAGATGGATTACCTCAGTCAGTCTGAGTTCAAGTGCAGAGCCTGGGCTGGAAGATGATGGCAGTCTATTTTTTCCTGTGGTATCATGGAAATCGATCACTTTTCATGCACAGAGAGTTGATAGACAAGCACCAGACATCACTGGACATAACCTTATTGATTTTCTTGATAATCAAGAACGAAAAAATCACAGGGGAAACAAGAGACAAGATGAACTTCAGACCTCTGACTGGCTGATCTCTCAGTTTTACCTGTACTTACAGCTTGTTTGTACATGAAAGAAAAGCTCATGTGTCTGTTCCTGTCCTTCTCCTCTGCTTTTACAAATGTGTATTCTCTGAACGTGTTCTCAAGCAAAAAGAGAAAAAGAGTAATCAAGTGCAAGAATTGAAAATCAAAAATTTTGTGAGTCTAAACCCAAATAATCATTTAGAATTTGTCAGTAATTTGAACTGTCAACTTCAGCCTCCCTTACATGAATTGGCATTTTTAGGACACTATTTCATTGTTGAGAAATTCCTTGGATTTTTTTTTTCTCCTTCCAAACTTAGTTTAATTTTTCCAGAAAATGTGAAAGGAACATCTGAATTAATTCCTCAGCTTTTACCAGTTCTTCTGGGTCAGTGTGGTACAGTAATCATGGACAAATGGTGTAATTCTCCTGGACATCCAGCTCTGCTTCTACTCACACAGCTAAGCAAAGGCTTCCAGGATGAAAAAGTCCTTCCTCTTAAGGCAAAAGCCAGCCTGGAATCCTAGAGATGTTTATTGTCATTTTCTGTGGATTTTGAATTATGTCAGTCTATTCTCTGAGGTTATCATATGTAATAATGACAGTAATAAGTCACTGTAAAATAACTGTGCATTTCCAGACTGTTCCAGGAGAAATAAACATCAGAAAAATGTGTTATGAAATAATCACAAAAATACTGTTAGTGTTTAAAGTGAGGTTTCCAGCTGCCTTCTCCACCTTGACGTTGTTTTTTTATGGGAAGTGATGGGACTGGAAACCTGTGTGTAATAGGAGAGGAGAGTAGAGGGTGGAGGAAGGAAAACTTCCTTGAGCTGTTGTTTCAGCCTGGGGGTACAAAGCACTTCATCCACTCACATCAGCCACCTAAACTGGCTATTCTCTTCCTACAAATGCTGGAAACACATGGACAATTTCAGTCTCAGCTATAGGAATTTCAGTCAGAAGCAATTCCACTGATTTCTCTGGAAACCTTTGAGTGATTCAAGAGAAAAAGAAACCATAGCAATAATCTTTGCAATGAAAGTACTCTGTATGGAGTGTTTTCTGGGGCATGTGCTGGGTTTCCTGGAAGACTGGGAAAATCCATGGGTTCTAGAAAGGAGGACAGGAGCTACTTATCAAAAATTGCAAGCACAATCTTAGAGTTATTATACTCCAAAGTCTGGCAATAAGGTGCAGGTTACCTGAAACTGGGGCCTCTGCAGGCTCCTCTGGAGGTGGCTGAGGTAGTGGGACAAGAAACACAGCTGCACTTTTCAGTTTTGAAAAGCAGGATTTGCACCATGGGTTGGCTTAAAATCTAGGGAAGACTCAAAGCACATGACAAAGAACATCTTAATTTTGCATTGAAGAAACTGGAAAACTTAAAACTTGCCATCACCAATGGAAATCAGTGTGCCAGAGATCCCTCAGAACTATGGGGAAAACAAGAACTTCTGGTGAGGTTTATATTGTCATGCATTTTGAGCATTCCCTTAAGAGCTGTTCCTGCTTCAGCCACAATATGGAGGGCTGTCCTGAGACCAGCCTGGATGTTTCCATGCAGATGACTTGAGTTTTCATCATAGGTTTCAATAAAATAATGTTTAAAGTGATCGAGATCTCTCAGATTAAGTACTCTCTGTTGTGTCTTAAAGTAGTCTTTAGCCTCTACAGAAAAGACTGATAACTTACTGAATCTCCTCCTGAGAGAGCCAGTTTAGACTTTAAGACATAACCAAAGACTTTCCTGGGAAAACTTTAGAAGAAATACTCCAAAGTACAATACATTTATCACTAGGTCTAAATTTTATGTAATTTGGGTTCTTTATGATTATATTTCAATTGTTATACTGCCAGTCTTGTGTGTTTTGTTCAGTGCCTGCCCATTTGTATGCTGTGTAATTGGAAAGCAGGATGAACAATGGGGAAATAACTGTTACACTGGTGCTTTTATGGGCTCTATATTCAAGGAGAAGTCAGCCATAAGGGACTCCCCCAGTCCCTTTCCTCCCTCAGAAGAAATGCTCCATAGGGGTTGGTGGAGGAGTGATGCAGACTGTCTGTACTTCTGGCCAAACTTAGGAAACAAAGCTGAAATATTTCTTGCTTTGTGTTGCTGGAGTGAGGAAAGTGAATGAAGACCTGGGAAGGGTTGGTTTTCTGTGGAGATGCTGACTAATGCTGGGGGAGTGGGACAGTGCTGTGCTTGTTGCTGCCAGGGGTATGGCTCTGAGGGAATGGAGGCAGAGGCAGATATTGCAGGGCAGGAGAGGGGCTCTGCCTGCCACTTCCCTCTCACTGTGGAAATGCTCAGTTTGTTCCTCTGTTACAGGGCTGAAAACAAGTAAACATGTTTAAGTAGGCTTTTTTCTTATGCACTTAAGAAATATTTTAAAAAATATTTTTATGATCAAAACGTTTGTCAAAAATTTATCCTTTTCCCAGTCAAGAAAGAGTGGAAAAGCACTGAGAGTTCTGGGTGTTAAACAGACAGGAGGTGGTCACACTGTGGCTTCACTCAGACATGGCAGAGGCAAAAGTGAGAATTAATAAGTTTAACAGGAAATAGAGGAGAAAATGTGAGGAACCAAGTCTCTGTGAGAGAGTGTGGCTTACAGGAATGGAGAGGGAAGGGGATCCTAGGGAGAACAACTTGGCTGTAGAGCTTCTGCCTTGGATCTGTGGGGATGAGAGTGATGGAGCTGGATGGAAAAGTTGGTGATGGAGAAAGAAACTGAAAAAGCAGTTACAGATCAAATTTGAGGCATTGGGAGGCATTTGCAGGTGTACAGAAAAAAATCTTAGTGCTGGTTTGCAAAGAAATAAAGGACAATGTAAAAGAAGGAATTCAGTTCAAGTTCATGCAAAGACACGGAGAGGAGGGAGGAACAGTTGGAAGAGGGGGAAGGGGGAAAAAGTAGGAAAGGAGGTCCTGATGTTCTGCCTGAGATCCCTTTAGTAGAGGGATAAAACCTAACAGCACAGGGACATTCTGTGGGACTGCTGAAGTTGCCTTGGTGGGAGGCACAGAAAGAGCGAAACCGCGATTAAGTTTATAAGAAAATGGACAAAAGGAGAAGGAGAATTCCCGTGGAGGCAAGGACAAAAGTGAACAGACAATAGCACTGCACTGAAATGGTGGAAACTGTGCCTTTCTGCATCAGCTGCTCGATGGCACATTTTCTGTGGCACTGTAAGGAGCACCTGCTCAGATCCCCAGTATCCCCACAATTTCTGTTGAGGAACCACAATGCACATAAAAGGTCTTTTATAAGTGACCAATTAGAGGACAAATAGAAACTGTTTTCCTAGCAGAAGTGCACTTGAACTGCAGGTTGAACAGAGTGCTCTGAGGATACCCTGTCTCTGGAGGCAGGGACAGGCTAAAGGAGACAGAGCATTGCTGAGCAGCCCCTGCAGTGTGGGGAAGGGCAGGATGTGCATGTGGCTCTCCACAGCCATCCAGCTCCATTCATGCTTCTTAGTTTCTACAGGCATCGTTATTTTAGAATATATTTTTAAGCTAATGGAAAGGTTTTTAAAAATCTGTTGGGATTTGCAGACTTTAAAGAGAGGTTTCCAAGAAAGTAATTGGCTTTGCCTTCATTCAGACACTGAAGCTCAATTTTCAGTGCAGGAGAGCATTAAAAACAGCAAAGAAAAATGGCCTAGGTGCATATAGTTGTAATACATGTTGCATTTGTAGCATCCCCAACAGGATACAAAAACAATATAACCAAGGCACTTTGCTAGCATGAAAGAGCATCATTCCTTTGGTATTAGTTTATAGCACATGGAGTCATCTCTCACTTGCAGGAAAAGTCACTGAAATAATTTATGTCACTATTAAACAGCTTCTCTGCTGATCCATTGCAGCCTCAGCACATTAACTATATTTACCATCTAAGATACAGAAAGGATTCTGTCCTATCTGACGAGGAAGCAATAAAGTTTTAGTGAAATGGACGTAAATCAAAGTTTAAGTTTGCCTAGTAAAAATACATAAAGCTATGTTTCACATCATGTTTTATGCATAGCAGTATTCTGCATATATGAATAAAACCTGCATTTGTTGGTAAATACTGCTTCCATATTGTTGATTGTTTTGGTCTGTAAATTAAACCTGTGTACATGCAATGATCTAAAGAAAAATGCATTTTTTGGTCCATAACTGTTTGTAAAAAAGATGCATTGAATCGTAGGAGGAGGAGAGGAAATAGCCTAAATATGTAAAGCAGTCTCTTCCTGGCATCTTCTTGGTTTCAAGTGCACAGTTTGCTGCATTTATGTGGATTTCTTTTTGGAGCTGGAGGTTTTGCATTGAGCTGTCACTTTATTAAAGTCTTGCAGAGTGTCTCTGTACGTGTCAGACTGGCCACAGGATGGGGTTTATTCCTGTAAGTGCTTTCCTGGAAGAAGATTTGGCCACCAAGAACCTTTGTATATATAAGGTAATGACACTTTACTTGGTCACAGGGAAACATAACACAAGCTTCTCTGTTCTTGCTTTGGTGATCCTGAAATCATCATTCACCAGATGATTTGCTCAGACATTTACTGAAGCTCTGAGGCAAGAGCTGGTGGATGGCTGTTTCTGTTTTAAGTCAGGCCCAGTGTTAAAATGTGGCTCCATTCTCTGGTGACAAAGAGCAGCAGGTTTGGGGGGAGTGGGATCAGAGCCTGGGAGTGCCCCAGGGTGGGGTGACAGTGCCCTGAAGATGATTGTGCTGGCCCTCACCTATGAAGGTAAGACTGGGGAGCAACAGGATGCTTAATTTTGACACTATGTGATATTTCGATATCATCTATCGTGGTTACTTTAATTCATCCCTTTTCTGTATATCTTGAACACTTAAAAAGTTCCACTGAGACTTATCAGTAAGATAGGAGCTATGCTGAAGGAGGCAGATATCAGAAAAAAAGATATTCAGAATCCATCAGAATCTGTAGCCATCACCTTTTATATGGACAAAGTTACCATGCCTGGCAGGTTGTCTCAGTGTGTCCAATTGTCTGCTGTAACAAACACATCTTTAGGCTTCCAGAAGAGTAAGGTCATTGCTTGGATGAGTAATCTGACACAGAAAGAGATGCAGTGGGATAGGTCTGCTGCTCTCCAGTGTGCAGAAAAATAATAGTAAAACTAAAAGATAACATATAAGCAATAAAAATAGCAGGTATCTCTTCCTAGGCACATCAATCCCAACATCATCAGCCCAGCCATGAGTTAGATGGTGAGGGAAAAACAGAGACAAAATGTGTCTCATTTCAGCACTGAAGATTACATGCCATCAAAAAGATAAAATTACCTGAGACCCTTCCAGATCACCTAAAAGTTGAGGTTGTGTATATGCAGCACATTGGAAAACTAGCCCAATTTATCATCTTTGCAAGAAAGCAAATACTTGGCAGGTTTTGTATTTTAAACAGCACTCCAAGTGCATGAAAATAAATAAATAAGGTAACCTTAAAGTCTAAGCCCAGGAATGAAAATCTGAGCAGACTTCAGCCTTCATCATCAGCTTAGCTCTCTGGGTGTGACAGGCAATTTTCCTTTTTAATTTTCTCCAGCAGTAAGGAAGCTAATGGTACATCTTAAAAGATATGACCTTATCCTTGTAAAGCTACCTGAAGCTTGGCAGAAAATAGGATGGCCTCATGTCTAAAAAAGGCTGGCTTGAAGGGAAAAATTCCCTTCTTTCTTGCACCAATGGGCTGCAGAATGGGAGAGAATATTTTATACTTGTACACCATTTTTATTCTGCTCCAGATTCTGCTCCATCCCTGTGGTGGTTTTTAGAGGTACCACTTTATATGTTTTTATATTATGACTGTTCCACATAGATAGATATGACTCTGTTTGGCCAGAATTAATATTGTTAGGGCCAAAATTCTCAATAGCATACCTAGGTGCAGACTTTTCCTCCTCACAGTCTTCTTGAAGTCCACAGTCTGGTGTGTATTCATAAAGCTGTGGGTTTGTTGGGCTTCAACAAGGCAAGGATTTTGATAAAATAAAAAGTATAAATTGCAGCCAGAGCTATTTCAGTGAACAATCTGTCAAAATATCATTGGTGCTCTGAATCTGTCATAACTGTGGTGAGAGAAAATAGTAAATTCGGCTGTGTTTGTTTCTGTAGGGTTGCTGGTCTGGATACACTCTCACTTTATTGGTAAATGATACATACAACTGTATTAATTTTATATATATACATAAACACCCTTCTGGGTTTTTTAGCAGGCAAAGGCATTTCACCACTAGTTTTTGGCAGTAGTTATTCCATTATCTCACTATTTCATCTGCTGTCAGAAAATGAAATGTTTAAACACCATGAAATTCCTTTTCTAAGATGTCATACAGGACAGAGCCCACGTCACAGGGCTGTAGTTACAGAAGGAGTGTATTTTCCTTTCACTGCTCTGTTGCTGTCTCCTGCTTTGCATTTGTTGTATATTTTCATTAGAAATGCAATGTTGCATCCTCTTGTGATTAATGGAATTAATGAATTCTGAGCCCCTGGTCTGTTCAAAGAGTAGAGTCTGGTGCTTTGCAAATATTTTGAATGGATTTCCAATCTTGTGGCCAAAGGCTGGGATTCCATGCCAATCCAACCATAGATGGCGAGGGAGGGCAGGAGGCAGAGCCCTGCCATTCTGGCACCAACCAACCCTCAGGTCCCTTTTGGGAAGAACATGTGGTTTAAACCTTCTGTCCAAATTCCCATTCTCTGTGAGGTTGAGCAGAAAACTAAACCTGAACATCACAAATGCCAAAATAATGATCTAATCACTGGACCATGTGTCCTCTATTTAACATGAATTTAGAATTTGCACTCTGCTGACTCACACGTGCAACTACTGTTATTACAGGTGCCTAAAGACTTGAGCACACATTGACGTGTTGCTTTAAACTCATTTCACATTTCAAAGGTTTGCTTCATGATCAAAGGGGCTGTAGACTTCTTTCTAAATGAAAGCAGACATTTTGGGACTATTTTGTTATATAGCCACCAGAGAAGAGAAAAGGCTGGGAAGGAGGAGGGGGACTAGCAATCAAGTCAAAACAGGTTTCTTTTTTGTGGCCTGACTTTGCAAGACTAAGACTTGGCTGAAAGAGCAATATCTTCCCATTCTCTAGTTGTGTTTAATCAGGAAGATTTTTAAATGCAACCAGAACTCAAATGGAATAGAGAGTACTTCTAATGGATCTAAAGAATGTTTTTCCATAAGAGAACTTAGTTTTGGGCTACCAGGTTCTCTGTCTGGCCCTGAGTATTTGTGGAGCAGTGACCCAGTTTCAGGAGCAGGGATGCAGCATTGCAACATCTGGGAGCTGTAGCCTGGTGCCAGCATTTAGGGGGAGTTTGGAGCCTCCCCATCTGCCCTGTCAGGGTAAGAGTTACTAGTTTGTTACCCATTTTCTCACTTAAACCTTCCAAAATGTAATGCATTTTCTTCATCCAAGGGCAAAATCTACCCAGTTTGGCTGGACTGGGTCCATGCCTGTGACTCTTTGCTGTGGACCTCCTGGAACTCAGGTGGCCCTCTGGCAAACTATGGCCCCTTGCTCTGTATTTCAGGAACTCTCACAGATCTGGCAACTGTTTTTCATGACTGGTATCAAGATGATCTGTAGAGATACCAGGCAGAAAGAGAGAGAAGATTCAGATGCTGTCAGGAGTTGTCAGGGTGTTTGTTTATTTGCTTTGATAGTTGCAGTGGATGTTCTGGGTCATTAGTTTCAATTCAGGAAGATTCAAGCTAAGGTCACTTAGCCCAGCTGGAGAGAGCAGCTCAAGCTGTTTGCCTCCACATGTGGGTGGTACAGATGCAGATGTTATTTTGGACGACTTTAATGTCAGTTCTGCATCCTTGAAGCTTTGTAGTTTTAAGTGTCTGAAGTGAGTGAGTGTCCTGGGGCAGACCCATGAAATTTATGGCATCTGAGGGTAATGGTTTGAAGCACAACTCTATATTATCTTCAGAAACACAAGGAAGAGATCTCCTGGAGATACTGTATTGTCAGAAAATAATAATTGACTGGACCTATCAACACTCATTTGCTCTCTGACTGCTAACCCTGACTATTACTGATCATGTAGCATGTTAAAGCTGATGTCTGACTTGAGTGATGTATTGATAGGGATATTTCAGTGGCTTTGAAGTCTAGAGAGTGATGATTTATGGAGGCTGTGCCTTCAGAAAGGGAGGAACTATGTTGCAACAAGAAGCTCTCAAAATGTGGGGTCAGTGGTTGCCACTCATTCCCCAGAGTCCCATTATTTGTGCCTTCATCCAATAGCTGAGGCCAAATGCTTTCAGATGTTTTATACCCCAGGACATGCCTGCTATTTTGGGAGCAAAAGCAAATTTAGATGAGTTTCTGGATTTGTATTTGCAATGCTCCTAGTATGAGAATCCTTCACCTCAGGTTACCTTTTGCAAGTGATCTGTGAAAAATTTGAATATCCAAGGACTATTGTAAAGACTGCTGTGTAATGCTTATGAGCTTAATCCGTAGTATAATCCCCAAATTTAGTGTATCCTGGCAAGTTTCCTTGAATAAGTGTACTTTGCAGCTAGATACAGCAAAAAGAATAAACTCCATGAGTTAAGCAGAATGGCCAATATTCTTTTAAAAATTAATTCTTGCTCATGTGGTTCTAGTCTGGCATGGCTGGGGTTGCCTCTGCATTGAGTATTGAAAAAACAAATGTTTTAAATCCCTGAGAATCTCTAATTATATTTCTGAAAATTAACAGTTTCATTTTCCCCCCCCTCTTTTTCCTCTCTCTTTTTCTCTCATCTGTCTTAGTGGACTTGTCAGAACTCAAGACAAGAAGTCATCCAGTACAAGTGGGAAAGTGGGGCATGAATCAAGGAATGTCTTTAGGATTTGGTAGATGTGTAGCTGGAATGCTTTACAGGTGATTTTACGTGAGTATGGGTTGGTGCTTGTCACTTCTGGTCTGTGAACAAGAATACTTGCCATGAGCACATCAATCACTTGGAATAAGAAGTTGCAGTAGGGCTTGATCTTCCTTTGAAATACCAGTTCAAAGCCTTATTATTCCCCATATTATCTTTAGGGTGGAAAAATGGTAGAAGATGCTTCCCTGGTTAATGATAGCTAAAACCCAAGTATCATTTTCTTTTCTTTAAAGCTTTGGGAGAGATTTCTGGATATATTGCCTGGTTTCTTAATGTGTTTCCAGATTTCACAAAATCCTACAGATGGTTCAATTTTTTAGCCATCTTCATTCCGTGCTTGCTCCTGATCAAAACACCAATTCCATGAGTACAGAATTTCCTCCTGAAGCACCAAGATCAGAAGAGGGTCCTAGGAGGTGGTGGTTGCAGACCCTTTGGAAGGGGAGGGGGCACACACCCTCAGCCAGGGGCTGGGAATCCTTTGCCTTGGCACTGTCAGCACCAGAGCTCTCGGATATTGTTCTTAGCGAGGACAGTTTAACAAACAAACAAACACCACAACTGACAGGGCAGAGCAGCTGAACAAACAGACAAGGGTATAATTTATCCCTTTCCCTGGTTTTCAGTGTCTATTTAATGCATTAGCTAATATGATCTGACTGTGTGATGTCAGTTGTGACAGAAGCGGCTTCATCTGTTGTTTGTACCCTGGGTTTAATTTGGAACAAAGGAAGAGAGGGTAAGAGGTGGAAGGGTTGGCACAAGAGAGGAAAATGGGAGGGCTGGGCAGAGAAGAGGGAAAGAGCACTGTCACCAGTGACTGTGGGACAGAAAGTCTCTAATAATCTTGTCTAGGCTTTAATTACTCCTGCCTTGGCTACCACTGATAATTTTCTCTGACCTTGACAATTGTAGCTGTGCCAAATGCCAACTTTTTTCCTATCCCCTTGGTCAGGATGGATCATCTTGCTGAGAAGTGACAGATCATCCCACATCCCATGGCACAGGCCTGGCTTTGTTGCATTTACAAATACAAGGTTTTGTCTCAAACTGCCTTCCCAGTCTGAAGAAACATTTTGAAAATGTCTTTGTTGCCATCCTTCACATTGCTGCTTATAATTCATTCCTGATGGATACTGTCTTATTCTATTCCTTTTCTTGAATTCCTTTTCTTTGACTTTGGGGCTCAATCCCTCTTTTCTTTATTTGTTTACAAGGAGTTTAGCAGAATGGGATTATCTCCCATGACAAGGGCTTTTGCATACCATGCTGATAGGAATGACAAAAATATATGAAAAAATATATTGATAGACAACTTGTATTCCTTGTATTTTAGTCATGTTTTTGATATCTCTGGTACCCATAACTCCCACTTTCCCCTCACAGTTAGCTGGTGACCTCTAGGGTCATCAATACCTAATGCTTTTTGGTTTCATTTGGCAGAAAGTGCCAATGAACTCAGCTGCTATTACCACCCCTATTTCCATGTGAGTGCTTCTGCAATAACTGTGATTCACAATCACATGGAAGGACACTGGAGAGCTGGAAAACTACTACCTATGAGGAAAATTAGAGGAAAAATTTCTGCCTTAAAATGAATTTATCTGATTCCTGTCTTCCTCAGATATACAGATTGAGCCTTAACTACACAGAGGACTTTTTTATTGTTTCTGTCAAGGAGGATGAAGTAAGGATTCTGATTGAATAAATGATGTGTGTGAGGCATGGCTGATGACTAGCAATCATTGATTTGCTCAGCTTCAGTTTTCAAACACTGCAATTGTTTTCCTATTTTGAGTTCACTGTCTCTGAAACTATATCATATGTTAGTACTCTGAATATTTTATATTGCCATACTTCTTTTTCCCCAGGTTTCTGCCTCTCTTCTTTTATCAGCATTGTAATGGCCTGGGCTTTGAATTGTTTTATCACTTTTGAAGAAATTGACTGAACAAATAATGTTTCTCTTTTGTTGATTGCCTTGTTGTCACTTAAATACCATTCCAATATAATGGGTAAGTTATTACTTCTAAGACAGATTTGCTACTGCATTTTTTTTTCTCTGGCTTTGAGAAGAAGGAAGTTATCTCAGTAAAAATTGTATTTCTTAGGAAGGAAGAAGATACTGTGCATTTGACTCTCATGAGAATAGTTGATTTTCATTTTAGGGTAATACACTCTCCAATTAATGAAGAGGAGACTTTCAAAGGTGAAAATGCAAGTGAGGTTCATGGTAGTCCCTATGGTTTCTCTTTTCTTCTCTCACTGTATGACTTTGCACCTTTTTTGACTAGTGGCCCAATAAATGTATGCTCTTTCATCTATATTGCTCTGATTATCAGTAAGAGGAGGAATCCAGAGCACCCAAGCAGGAGGGGAGCAAGCCAGCAGCCTGCTCTCATTAGTGATGTTTGGCCACACACATTTTGCCTAAGTCTTTAAAGCAGTGTTGTTACTGTGAATTTACTGTGAGGAGTTTGCCACAATGAGCTGAGACAGAATGCAGGTCTCTATTAGATGTGTAAATAATTGCACATTTGTCACATGTGGAAAGCTGCCTTGATGTATGTGTAAAGATAACTGTTTCTTGATGAGCTCAAGTCCTTGAGTTTTAGTGCTTTAAGAGATTTATGGATAGTTGCCTGAGACAGCACAATGTCTGTGCTTGGAACAATGTACTTTTAGAACCTATGCATGCAGGTAATTGGCCTGATATTTACATCTAAGGAATGCCCCAAATGAATGCTGTAATCAATACCAAATCTGAATAGTCAGCATCTCTGGAAGGTAATGCCCAGAAAGAGAAGCAGTGGTTTTCCTTTTGTGAAAGAAGAAATTAAGAAACAGACATCAAGAAATAAAATACAGAAAAGGAAAATAAAAAAAAAACCAAACAACATCTCAACTCTCCTCTGTTTTTCAGAAAATAAGGGGTTTGTACCATTTTTACTATTTATAGCGCTTCTAAGTGTGAAGAAGCAGCTATGAAGAGGAAAATTCCCAATCAAAGGTGTCATATGTGAAGAAAAGGAGTTGCTTATTTTCAGGCTGAAGAGGTAGAGGTTAAGTGACAGTTTGAAAGCAGCTGAGACTCATTCTAAAAAACTCAGCATGGTGTACTTATTTGTAAAGGAAAGGAGTATGAGCAGAGGTGCTGATTTCTTTTCCTCTTCAAGGAAGAGCTTTGTTGGAGTTTGTCTAGGCTGCTGTCAAAAATAATTAATATTGTGTGGCATGAAAAAACAAAAAAAACTAAAAAACCCCTCTCAGAACCCCCAAAATCTTCTCTGCTTTGTGGCTGCCTGTATCACATTGCCCTGCAGCAGAAACTGAGTGAAATCAAAGGTAGCTGTCGTGAGATTTTCACAGGGAGTGAGGCAATGGTAAAAAGGTGCATCAAGAAGGAAGTACCTCCTGCCTGGGTGAAAACAGCCTGAATCAACTGCAGCCTCTCCAAATCGATATGCAGGATGATAACAGGTATAAAACTTATAGAGTGTTGGCCTGAGGGAGTAGCAGGAGCTGTCAGAGTCCATCTGAGAGGTGAGTGAGCAAGAACACGAGTGGTGGGAATGAAGCTGTGCTTGTCTGATGAGGAAAGGGGGTTACCTGGGGCGTGGGGCCTCCCATGGTCACATGGAAATGTCCCAAGGGGATGCAAGAACTGGTTCTGTGATACCCCTTTGGGTAATTATTGGCACTGGGAGACCCAAGTGATTCTCTGAGAAAGCAGAATTGCTGCCCTGTTCAGGATGTCAGGCAGTTGTTCAAGATGACCACGAGGTTCTTCCTCCTGTCTAAAGCACATTGAGAGCATCCTGCAAACCCCTGTTTTATGACTGACTGGAAAATAAAATTTAAACAGAATTCACCATGTGGAAAGCAGGAGTGTGTTATTGGGATAGGGTAACAGATAGATGAAGAACAGTTCTACAACACATTTTAGGCCAGCTGCAATATACAATATAACAACACACAAATGTAGAATTATACTAAAATAAGGTTTAAGAAAAAAAAGGGAAGCAGATAGATATTAGATTTATTGCAATTTTCTTTTTAGTATAAAAATTATGGTGTACTCCCTGCTGGGAGGGACTTTATTAGTCCAGTTAAATTGAAGCTTTGCAGATTTGTCATGGAGGCAACTTCTTTGAATGTAGTAGAGAACTGCTGGAGCTTGCATGACTCTTTGTGTCTCTTGCTTGATTTTGGAAAGCTATCAAAAAGTAAGCAGTCATTATAATTTATAGGTAACAGCGTGCAGAAAAGCTCATTTGTTGCTGCTCCACACTGCTCTATGCTAATTGTCAGCCACACTCTTTTCTCCAAAATATGAGTCTGTCTGTCTAACCACAGTGTGGCACTAATGGTATAAATGCAGCAGAACACAGATGGAGATTAAACAGCAGCTGGGTAATCATCTTCATAAATGTAATATTAAAAATACCACAATCCTTTAATTTTTGTTCTGCTTGTATAAGGCAGAGCTGCATGACAAATAGCTATCATAACTTTACTGAGAGGAATGCAGCTTGTGACCAGTTTAAACCAAATTACTCTTTTGCCCTGCTGTCCTCACTTGAGCTTTTGAGCACCAGTATTAACAATCTGGTGAACACCAGATCGGGGTCATAAGCACTCATTAGCCTCTCAGAGAAGGGCCACCTCTGGTTTGTTGAATATTGATTAGGAGGCACCAGAACACACCAGTCTGAAGCCACCAGGGAAGATGCTGAACATCTGAAGCATTTCCTCTGCATTTCATGAAGCTCTGGATCAAATCTGCCGTGGCCACTTTCATTTTTGTTTTTACTGACCACCTTCTTTGTCCTTTTGCTATTGTACAGGACTGGGCACTGTAGAAAGCTGATTGAACAATAAATAGAAGTATTGCTGTCACCCTGAGCCTCTCATGGGATGGAGGAGTACTCTGACAACTTAAGTGGGCTTTCCCATCCCTCATGGACATGCCTACTTCCTTTCCTTCCTCTGATGCATTGCAAGTGTAATGTGTCTTGTCCTGCTGCCAATACCACCACAATAGATTGCAGTGCTTCTCTGAATAGAGATACTGGTGAGTCATTTTCATCTCTACTGAAATTAATTCATCTGTTTTCCCCCAGTTTGCATCGAAATCAGGTAACTTGACTGATTTAAAGTCCATACTCGCAATTGGTAAATATAGAAAACCCTTCTAAAGACAGTTTCTTGAAATTGGTAGCATAATGGTAAATACTGTTGAAGATGACCTTGAGGTAATAACTTCAAAAGCTGATAATAGGATTTATGCTTTGGTAGAAGAAGGTGTTTAAAAATTAAACAAGCAAAACATTGTTTCAGTATTAAAAAACCTCATATGTTGTCTTAATATGTGCTATAATCCAAGCCTGACTGTGCATAATAAGCTTGTAATTCCATTGATCCATTGATAGGGAGATAACAGACCCCTGTAAATGGCAAATGGGTTGTGTGTGAGAAATGGGATATTGCTGGCCCTGCTGCAGTGCTGTAACTTCTCTGCAGCCTTTGCTGTGTCACTGTCCTGCCTGGGCTGCCCTGCCTTGCCCAGTGCCCTCAGCAGGATGGAAAGCAAAGCAGTGAGGTTTGCAGATGATTCCACCAGTTCAGGCTCTGCTTTGCCTGCCCCTGGCAGCCCTCACCTCCTATGGGCTGTGCAGGCAGAGCTGGATAAAGGCATCCCTGCTCTGGTTATCACACAGCAACCACACTAGTTGCTTATGTTGCTGGTTTTGCAAAAAGTTATTGAAGCAATTTTCCCCATTTTTCCCTATGCTCACATCAAGAATTTTCAAGGGGTTGACGTTTCATGGTCATACACAGTGTCATAAGGGAGGCAACTTTTTAATGTGAAGTTCAACATGAATGTTGAATGAATGTGGGATGTAGATATAAAAATTAAAGGGGAATGTTATAGTTAAAGGGAAGTTTAATATTGTGAATTACTGGCAAAGGGAGGGTAAACTTGCTCTTAAATTCTTCTCACCTCACAAAAACCTGCATTTCTTAAGGCATGATCCTCCACTGTTGAAGTCAATGACAAAAAAAACCCACAACATACTTCTTTGATAAGTGAAGGTTGAAGCCTTAAAAGAGCTGCTAATATCATCTTGCCCATTAGTTGTTTTGGAAAATGGAACAAGCTCCTTTAGACCTCTCTTCCCATCTCTTACAGCTTCAAAATTAGCAAAACAGATTTATGGGCTAGAGATACAATCTCACTTCTCCTCTGCTGTCTAGGGAGTCCATAAGTTTGCCCTTATGAAGCATAGCCCTACAGAAAAGAGGAAAATCTATTTAATTTTGTTCTGCATTATACACTCCAGAAAATGCAACTTTATCTATATAACAGTTTGTGATGAGGCAGAGAGGAGGAGCTGCTTATCTAATAGTCTGCTTGTTCCCAATTCAGAGTCTTGCCACACTTTCCTGAGGCAACACTGAACCAATCCATCCTAATTGCCTCTCTTAGCTCAATGTGGACTTCATAAAAAGTAAATATCAGGTTCATGCAAAATAAGTTTTGCTTTGCTGAGTGTTAAAGTCTGCACTTCTGATGCAGACCCTTATTTTTATTCAGAGAAAGTCAGTGGATGAGGCTCATAATTTTTTGGGAGCATTTGTACCATCCATATGGTTGTTTTTTTCTGAAGAGGAATATGACTGGAGTTAAGGCATTTGCTGTTAAATAAATGTTACTTGTTTTAATTTCTCATCACTCCCAAAGAGTTTGGATGGCAATCATAGTGCTTTGATACAGATGGAGCTCTGAGGTAGATTGCTGCAATGATGAGGAGATATTATGGACTTCTTAAATGGTATGTGGGTGTCTGGGGAGAGTGGGATGCAATCTTGTCTCAAACATCAGACAAGGTGGTGATCCTGGGAGCTGGAAACACCAGCTGCCTCCTGCCCAGATGCAGGGGCTGGTCACCCTGCAGTGCTGTTGTGACACACTGGTCACCCTCTGGCTCAGCTGTGGGGCCAGCAGCACCATATGTGTGTTTAAGGTTGGTGCAAGAACCCTTGTTTCCCCCCAAAACCCCACCCTCCCTGTGATTTTTAATTCAAGTGAGGGCTTCATTAACTGGGAAGTCTAGTTTAGATATTTAAGTCCCTAAAGATGTGGGGAGGAAAAGATTTGTCAAGGATTATCCCCAGGGCAGGATGAGCAAGTGGAGGGAGTGAGAGGAGGCACAGCTGAGATCTCCCACCAGAGCTGCTCAGAGGGGTCTCTTGGATTCAGCTGGGTGCTAATGCCCAAAGGACAGCAGTTTCTCATATTCTGGGCTGGGTGACCTCCTTTGGCTTTGGAGAAGCCTCTCCTTGGGCTGGCAGACAGGGAATTACCCTGAGCCCTCCCTGTGACTGTCCCTTGAGAAGTGTCTGTTGAGGGGGACATGTGCACACAAATGAAAACTACAAATACACCAAGATGCAAAATGTGAATCTTTCAGTCTGTGTACAAGCTGTGCATACCTTGGTATGAAAAAATGAAGTATTGCAGTGTTCAGGTACCAGTTTGGTGGGAGGGGTTTAGAACTTTTCAAATTAATGCAGTGTCAGTGACCTGTAACTCAACACTGCCAGATTGTCTTCAAATCAGAGACCTCAACCTCTTCTCTGTTTGTGTTCAAGATAAACCTGACAGTTTTCAGTCTGAGTTGTTTTTTACTTCCCTAACCAAGATTGTATACCACTAAAAATAGAGTATATTATATAGAGTATATAATAGGAATTACAGCTTTTAGCTGTGAGGCCTTCAGGATGGCTCCATTATATTGCAGTTCTGTTAATTAAAATGAAGGGGGAAAAGATATCTAATAGGGTTGTGCTAATAAAGCATGAAATGAACAGTCTTACCTTAAGACACTTGTCTATCTGTTTTTCCTTACTGTGAGAGCAGTTGTCTCTGTCTTCAAAATACACTGAAATTGAGGAAAGTTTTTCTTCTTTTTTTTTTAAAGGAAACTTCTAGGCCTTCTTATTCACTGTCATTCAGGCACCCTCTGATTTGTCACATAATTGTGTTTAGGCATCTTTGGGCAGTGGAGGGAACACAGTGGAGCCTGGCTGAATAGGTGCTTCGTGTTGAATTCAGATTGCCAAGTGCTACAGACTGAATTGCTGGAGCTGCTGGATTAATAGGCTGGGATTTTTTTTCCCCTGTGTGCTTTCAGGGGAACTTGGGCTGAAAAATAACTTTCACTTCTCACCTTAAACCTGGAGGGTTTCTCAAATAGTCTGTGGTGTTCTAAATCTGCAATACAATTTGTAGACTCCTAATAGTGATCATAATACAGAAGAAAGTTTTATATCAGTATGACTATACCAGGAAAGAAAATTGAATCTTTCCCCATGTTTTCTGAATTAAATTTTAAAGCATGCAGCAGCAGTTTAAATCTAGAAGCAGTAGGTCATGTTGAACTTGATTCTTTGAGCATGCCCCCAGCATTAATTTTTTTGCATGGCTGTACTACATTTAGCTTTATTCTTCATATGAAATCTATGCATTTATATTTTTCCACACATTTCCACCCAATAGATTTGGAGCTCTTATGAATGGATTGGAGTGACCTCAGGTGTTCACAGGATTGGGAACAATAATGGCTTCATTAATACCATTTAAAACATTACATTTTGCTGATGCTTTAAAGTACTTTTGTATTAACATGAACATTGCTCACAAGAATATTGGTTTCTAAAAGAAAGAAATAGTGCAGCTGTCAGGTTTAAATAAAGAGAAAGTTCATGCAGAAGTCAAGTTTGTCCGTGCACTTTCCAGGAGAATTCAAAGGTGAGAGCAGAGCAGGGGGGTCAAATGGGCAGAGTTGCCTGGCACTGGGTTGCCCATGGGACTTCTGCCAGTGACAGTAGCCAGCTCAGCTTTCAAATGGGTTATAAAATCCTGGAAATCCAAGCAGAGGCAAGATGTAAAATATGTTAACTTCTGTCACTTGCAAGGCTGAGAGAGACACCACTGTAGAAATAAAAAGTAATATTCTGAGTAAACCAAAATGACAGAACATGCATTGCAAAGTGCTGCTCAAGCATATAAAGTGCAATCCAGCCACTAACTCGAATGAAATATTCTGCAAACTGTTATTGAGCACCAGCCTTGCACCACAGCAGTGTCTGCACAGAAGAGCTCTGGGTAAGAACTGGAAAAAGTTCTGATAATTCATCCAAAGAAGTCATTAGAGCTAGTAAGGGAAAAATTTTTGGAGTATAGCTGATCAATCCATCTGAAACTGCTGCTAAAAGGAAACAAAAATATATTTCTTGGTACGAGTTTTGATAGCTGAAGTGAGGTTTTTCCAGAATTGAAATGCATCAGGTTTCTGATAGCCATTATTAGATGAAATACTGTTGGGAGACTTCAGCTCTGAGCTGATCTTGTCCCATTTCACCAGAATTAAAGGGTGATTTGTGAGGTTGCTGTGGTGGGAGCAATAGTAGTAATTTTTTGTGGCAGGGCTTAAGATTTTATTGGGTGTTGTGCAAGGGAAAATGAAAAATCTCAATGTATGTTCTCAATTCTACGTTTTTTTAAAATGTGCAAAGATGGAGCTCAAACTAGGCATTGCTTTTGGTGTCTGAATAGTAAAGAAAAGTCAGATTTTTCATCATGTACTGGCTCTGAAATATTTAAAAGTAATGAAAATAGTCTGGATAAAGATTTTAATCTCAAATATTAATGAATGTCTATATATTTGTCTGCTCAAACTGAAATTGGATATTAATTTTAAAAGGAAAAAAAAAAAGAGAAGAAACTTCAAACTTTCTAGTCCTTCACTGATGGTAACAAGGAATGTGAACAGCACACTGGACACTTGTGCTGGTGGCACACCAGCCACCAGTGAGCTGGCACACTGCAGCTCTTGGTGGCACTTGCCAACATGTCACAGCTTCTTCCTGAGCTAAATCTCCCTTGGAGTGTGTGTTTTGTGGGAACAGGACTGAATTCATTGTTTTAGGCTGCCAAACCCATGGCTTGTGACAAAGCCTTGTTCTTCAAGGAGGGTGACTGCCAGCCAAGCTTTCCTCTGTGGCCACAAGCAGAGAGTTACCAGTGGAGTTTGTCTCCTGAGAGCAGCTGGAGTTGCCAATGGGATGTGTCTGGTGAGAAATGGACCCAGAATCTCAGGACAACACATCAGTCTCTAATGCAGCCACCAGGGACAGACATAATCACATAATCACACACATTAAAGACTATTTTATGCCACAGACTGTGTGACTAACTTGGTCTGACATGTTTGATCTAGATCCTTGTGCTCACACTGCAGTTAGCTGTGCTGAGAGCTGCCTGGGCTCTCCTTGTCCCTGCAAGGTGCTGCTGCAGGCTGAGTGTCCTGCCCATCTCTGTCACAGTGTGACTGCAGTGCTTGTGTGCCTTAAACCTGGGGGGTTTATTTCCACTGAGCTTTTCCATTTGGGTTCACATTTAGATTCTTAGCTAGTGCCAGCTGGGTGTTTCTCCAACTGTTTTAACAATGTTTTTCTTTGTGGAGTGAGACTTCAAGCACACCTCAGGGATAAAGATAAGATTTGAAACTGGGAGCTGTATTGTTTAAGAAAAAATCAAACCCTTCAGAAAGAAAAAAACTGCAGGAATGATTTCATTTTCAAATCATGTTAGAGGGAAAAGTTTATGCAACAACAACAGAAGCAAATTTGTTTGTATGTTTGGTGGGGTTTTTTGCCAGGCCTCAGATTCAGGGTATCGAATGGATTATTATTGGTTCTTATCTAAGTTTAGAAAGAGCTGTGAATATATAATGAATACAACAGAGAGATTTCAGTGTTTATTGGTTTACTAGTTTATTGATGCTTCACTTGCCTGTCTTTGCAAGATGTGCCATTTATGAATACTTGGCTAATCTCCAAAGACAGTCGAGATTTGTTCCATTTATTGCTCTTCTGAGTTTGCCTTTTGGCAAAAAGTCTCAGATCAGGAGCTGTTTGCATATCAAGACTCACAGGTCTCCTTTGAAAACCTGCCAGGTCTTGGAAGTCACGAAACCTCTCACTTTAAATTAAGGGAACAGTAATTGAATGTATTAATTCTAATTTTTAACTTTTTTTTTTTTTTTTTTTTTTTTGTAATAGGCATAGTTAATTTTGCCATAACTTCATGTAACTGAATAAAGATGGCATGCAGTGTTCTGGCTTTCACTCAGGGGAAGTACAAGAAATTCTGCATAGGGGAGGTCTTTTGGACATAAGTTACAACAAAGTTTATGTTTATTATGCTGATGAGGGAACAGCCAATGCAACACTGGTCATGCTGCTGGTGGTGTCCATAGGGAAAGGTCAGGTGCAGTTGTTTCATCCCTTTTAGAGGGTTCTGAAGCTGCTTCATAAAGGATGGTTTATGTTGATCAGTGAAGCAGGGATTGCTGCACAGCTTATTAACAGCAACCAGACTGAGAGGAAAATACCTTAAACATCTCTGTTCTTGGGTGGAGGCAGTCTGGCAGCAAGGAGAGCAGTGGAGCAAGCCCAGCTTGGGGCTGGACTCATTCCCCTGGAGCCTGTGGGCTGGCTGGGCCTGTGAGCAGGCTGGAAGCACCCTGTGGCTCTGGCCTCAGAGGGGTTAGCCAAGGATAGCTTTTGCCTTCCCTAAGTGCCTAATTAGAAATATTTCTCCTGAAGGAGCTTCAGCTTGCAGAAGGAGAGGGAAAGTGCTGTGCAAGGAATGGTGAAGTGGTGGTGATGAGCAGAAAAAGCAATAATTGGCAAATAGTGGGAGCTGCAAAGGCACAATCAAATGCTTGTAAAGGGCACTCTTGGGCTTGAGAACAGGAGAGGGAGGCAGGAGGATCTGCTGATGGCACTGCTCAGGGAGCTGATCCACAGTCACTGAGAAGTGTCTTTGCTGGCTGCTTGCTGAAAACAGATAGTGCTGCCTCTTCCCATTTTAGAAAGCAGGAACTGAGCTTCTCTCTGTCCAGCACCTCCTCTGTTCCCAGATCCTCATTTGTGTCACAGGAGAGCTGGACTTGTGGTTACAGGAAAAAGTGGCACTGCTCTATCGACTCAAGCACCCACAAACCACCTGCCACTCCTCACAGCCCAGGGAGGATTGATGCCCAGAGAGCCCATCAGGCCAGAACAGAAGGCAAATAACAGCCCCAGCTGCCCACACTTACTTCATATTTATCCCAGACCTATGCAGTGCTCTTCCCTCTGGAGCTCAGTTCCAGTTTTTGCTCATTTGATCCATCTTTGAGACAAATATAGAGGTGTTCTTTTAAGGGGGAAAGAAAATGAGTGCCATCAGCAGGGAGCTTGATGGCAACTGTGCCCCTCAGTGTATTCCACTGTCTGTTCTCTCAACAATCAATCCATAAATGACCTTTTCCCTTTGCACTCTACTCTATAGCAGAATTTCTATTTTATAAGCTGACCAGCTTTTTTCTGTTTCCCAAATCCTCCTATTGTGCTGTAACTGCCTTATTAAAATTTCCATGAGCATATGGTATAGTTATAATAAGTTTCTCAATATGAAGTTCTAACAGTGACTATTCAGTTCTGTAGGCTATAGATCACCTCTCATATGCTTTTGAACCAGGTATTGATGTTGCTTTATATTATAATGGGGGTTATATTTCATTTTCTTAATGTCACATTTTTATTAATTTCTGATACTGATACCATACTAAGTATCTTATTCATGTGAGCACAATCTCTTAGGTCGAAGGTATAATTAAATATGCACCAGGAAGGTGTGGCTTGCATCTTGATACTGAAAATTACTTATAATCTTTATAACTATTACATATTTTATGTTTCCACAGACATGTGTGTCATATTCCACTTAATGCTCTGATAGTGAGGTTCTTCAATTGTTGTAAAGTATTTCTGTGTATTTCCTATCACTCTTAAAATTGCTGTTCCTTTTACTTAACGTCTTCTTTTTGCTTTGCCTCACAATTTCTCTCCAGTCTATGACTATATTGATTCTGTCACTCATCCTTTATTATCTAATTAGTTTTAGTTGCATTGGTGGGACTTACATACTAATTGTAGTCTTCTAGACCAGCTTTTCCAATGTGACACTGCTACTATGAAGGCAATGCTTAGCAGAAGAATTATAGCAGTGGAAGTCACATGGAAGTGACTTGAAAAAGTGAAATGCAAAGTCTCAGAATCTGGGGAGCAAATAAAACCCCCTAAAATTTCAGTTCTGATGTGAAGGACAGCCTGACTTCTTGTATGTTGCCTCCTGTTATTGCAGTAACACTGGTGGGAATAATGCTGTGAGTGACTTTCCTCTGGAACTGAAAGCAGGAAAGATGTCTGAGTGCAAATGGATACAGCTCCTGTTAGCTGCTGGTGTGCACAGAGGTCAGGGGAATTTGCTTGGAACAAGATATGGTTCATGAGACTTGTGATTTCCTGCTTGGTGTAGTTTGCCTTGCTTGGCATCCTTTGCTAAGATTAAGGGAGGGTGCCAAGCAGCTAAAGTCAAAATATCAATTGTGTGTTTTGGAAAACTGAAACATTCAAAGACTAAAATATTCTTACTTTAATAGTAGCTTTTTGTCAAGGATATAAGAAAACCAAGTCTTGCATAGGCAGCTGGTGTGGAACATGGTCAACAAGGTTTAAAACTGCAAATTGGCTGAAATATGGAGCTAAATCTTGAAATTTTCTCTCTGAAAAAGAGATTTTTCTCTCTCAGACTATTTTAATAGTCTGAGTGTCAGCTGCATAAAGTTTGCACTATTTTCTTCAGACTCCAGTAACGATGAATATTTTTACAAACCTTTCGTTTTTACCAACAAGAAAAAAAAGCAATGTAGTTGCCCAGTATCCCTTTAGCAACAATAATGAACCCTCTGGCACTCCTAACTAAGAATTTAATGTCAAGTTTACCTTTCACCCTTAACTCATCTAGACGTTAACTGATCTATAAAATTCACTTGAGGATTCATTGCCAATTATAAAACTCTTGTTCTGAAATGTGGATTTTTTTCTTTTTATTAAAATACTTCAGTGAGTGAAATATCTTCACATCAAACAAATGATGGATGAATGATCGATTGCCAATACATCTGGTTCATTCAGTTTTGCATTTTATTACTTTGTGGACGAGGCAGATATTATCCAGATTCTTCTGTCAATGACACCAATGGAAACACGGACTAATTATTGTAGTGAATGGCACTGATCTGCATTTTCACACATCATTGACCACAATACAGCCCAGAACACAGAGGAAGAGGTGGCACTTAGGGAAAGCTGTGAAGGATACAGTGCCATAAAGCTTGGAGCAGCTGGGTTAGTTCAAAATCCTTGGAGTCTTGCCTTGCTACAAGCACATTTGATTTTTGATTTTTCACTGTCTTTTCACCAGGACTAAATGCTGCTGCTTGGTGGGAAACATTTGGTTTTGTTAGGGGCTAGCTAACACCTGTTCCTTAAGGGGACTTCCATAGAAATGGGCTGGTCCTGGTGCTCTGGGAGGAATGTGGCTGAGGGGGTGATCATGGAAAAGCAAAAGTCAGATCTCCTCCTTCTAGAATGAGAGGAAAATTTGGAAGCCTTCTGCTCTGTTTTTTGGTAAAAGTTTGCTGATGTGTTTTATAGATTTGGAGGCAGATATAATGGTAAGATTAAAATGGAAAAAAAAAAAAGTAAATGTGGGGTCAAAGGAAAGCTGCTGTTTGGGGTCCCTCGATAGGACAGGGAGATTTGTTGAACTGCTGCAGAGTGACAGTGCCAGTCCTGGCACTGCCCACCTCAGTCCATACTCATAGCCAGCCCCATTCTTGGGGCTCTGATGCCCCTGGAAAGGAGCTCAAGTGAAAACACTGTCAGGACTCCTGTTTACCTTGAGAAAGGAGTGGAAGGAAATGAGGTGAATGCTGTATTTGCAATGAATCACTCCCAGAAAATGGTTTATTGCAGAGATATCTATGAAAGGAAAGGCAGGATGAGAAGCACATGTATGAGCCCACCAGATCTATTAACTGAGGTTGTCCAGGGCAAAAATCAACAAGAGAAGATTTTGCACTTATTCCTGGAAAATATGTCAGCATCCCTCGGGAATTCCAACTGCCCTTTGATAATAACTGTTAAAGCCCAGTGTTTTCAGAATTTGCAGGTGTCAATCTAACTCATGTTTTTTTTCACCTGTGATATAGATTTCAGTTTATTTTTTTCTCAAAGTTTCTGTAAATGTGCTGTAAAAAAAAACACCCAGTCCAAAAAGCGCAACACATTTAACCAGCAGACATCAGCTATGCAGATTTTAAATATATCATTCATACAGGATATTAAGAATAAAATGGGTTTACTCATGGTCTGAAATGCTCTGAAGAATAAATTTTTAAAGTGCTTTTGTATTTTCTGGAGAGCGAGGTCACAAAGGTAATTTAGATGTTTCTTTATGATGGTTTATCTCAGTATTTTAAATAGGTGTATCATTGTGTGAAGGCTTTAAAAAACAACAAAGGAAAGCAAAGCATTGTAACCTCTATTTGTAGTGGTTGATGACAGTGAATTGGAAATGTTAAACAAGAAAAATAAAATGGCTGCAGTGTTCTGTGATAGTTCTCTGTATATTCTTGACAAATGCTTTGATGTTGAAAACTCCCATTGTGATATTTTTCAGAAAGGAACACTTTATTTTTTTATTATCCAAACTGCTTTAAAAGTATGTCATTGTTTCCATGTTTACAGTTTATGTAGTCTAATAACAATGTTTAGGGAATAAAAGGCACTGAACACTTCTTGTAAGGGCCAGAGACATTTTTGGAGAGTGAATATTTGCAATATTAAACAGGTATTTTGCTTTGAAATGGGGAAGAAGAAACAGTTATTTTTGGGTTTTACTGTGAAAAGGGCAATTTTGCATTGGGCAACTAAACTACTGGTTGTACACCCATATATCAGTGAAATAGATTCTACAGCTGCTTTTCAGCTGTTGGTGCATAGCCAGGCTATGATAATGCCATGAGTTTTCAGCTTATCCTGCAATGCTGTAAACTCACCTGAGCTGCAATTGCACACCTGCTTCCTGATGCTGCTGGGCTTAGTGTCTTAAATACATGTATTTTTCAGTCTTTGTGGAGATTTGTGCAGATTTCCCTCAGGCCAGGAGCTGGAACAGGGCTCCTAAATGCTGCAGTCTGGAAGTGTCTGTGGTATAAATGCCTGTCATGAAACATGAGTTGCATTTTCTCACTTTGCTGTTTGATGTTTGTCAGAGATGGCAGTTCAGCCGGAGCCTTTAACACTGGGAGAAAAAGGAGCTGGGTTTGGGGTTTTGGCTCCAGCTGGGAGGGTTTAAATATTTCCAGAAGGAAATGACAGCCGTGCTCAGGGCTGCTCTGACACCTTGGAGCATCATGGAGTTCCCCAAAGTCGCAAGGCTTGTCCTGACTTTATACAATGATTTTCCTCCTCTGTTACACTCGAGCTCTGTGTCGGTTTTGAATAGCTGCAGGTAGAGAAATCCATCCCCAAAGATGTTCTTTTCTTTGTCTGCAGAAGTTTCTGTCTTTTGGAGAAGGCAGGTGCATTACCCTGCCTAAACAACGTCTTTGAGATTGACTGTGAGAGTACACTGTGAGGCAGCACTAAAGACACTATAAATAGTGAATCATCTGTCGCAGACAAACCAGCTCCTGTAATGGAATCACTTGGATAGGTGCCATTTATCCTTATCATTTTTCTACTGAAAGTTTTACATTAGGGGAAAAAGACATGAAGAAATGTTTTCTAGCTGCCTGCCCGTCATCCATGAACCAAGATTTATACAGGAACTGATCTTTGTATCTTTAACATTTATTGGTATTAACAGCACAGGAGTGTAACAGATAGTCAGACTCACCATTTTTGCAAGATATCAAAGAGGTCGGGAATAATTTTTGTTTCTTTCATTTTTCTTCTTGGAAATCACAAGGTCATTTATGAAAGAATATTTGAGAGGAATATGAAGAAAGTTAGAAAAGCTGCTGTCTGTCCTACTAAGCTATTTAGAAAGATTTACTAATGAGTCACAGTGAAAGAAGCCAGATGAGCAAGAATGCAATTATTTACACTAGATTTGCAACACGAGATGTGTAACAGCTACACCAGCTTAAGGAGCACCCAGCTGCCTCCCCTCGTCTCGGTTGGTGAATTCCCACCTGTGCTGTGGTTGTTCCTGCAATTGTTCAAGCAGCAGCACAAATTAGAGCAATAAAATTATCTGGGTGAGGTAGGTTTTAGCCTGGATAATTTTACTGGTCTGCAGTGTGGCACCACAGAGGGGTGGCATCACAGTTTGGTGGCAGATGGAAGCAGAAATTTGAATAAACAGTTGAGAGCAGGGAAGAAGAGTAGAAACTTAGATTAATTTTGGTACAGTCTTGTTATGTTCAGACCTGGAATAATTGATTAGAAGCACATGAACTAATTGTGTAACTTGTCTTTTATTGTTTCATCTGGTTTCTTATTTTATTGGTCCACGTAGCTCAGAGTGAAAAAACCCCCAAAATTATTTGTCTCTAAATGCTGTAATTGTTCAGTGTACCATTCCCTATGTATTATAGTTAACTGTAACAGGCTGGTGGAGAAAGTGGTAGCAAAACCTGGGTGAGAAGGATTCAAAACCAGCAACAGCAGCACAGGGGGAGGAACTACCTCCAAAAAATAAGGTATTGTAGAAGCAGAGTCTAAATACAAGTCCAGACTGATTTGCTGGCAGCAAAAAGACAAGGAAAAAACCAAATGTGAGATGCAATAAAAAACCAATGATGGTGAAAGTAAAACAAAACTGTTTTCTGACTTAAGATCAGTCATTTTATTGATTTTTAAAATAAAAGCTCTATTTTGTTATGTGTGCCTGAATATACCAGGCAAAACGTAAACCCTGAAATGCTCACATAGCCTCAGGCAGCCCCCAGCCCCCTGGCCAATAACTCTTGTCTGGCTCGTGCTGCAAGAACAACAGTGTGTCTACTCTGTTTGCAAGGTCGTTTATCCACAAAATCCCAGAGAGCTGCATCAAAAGGGTCAAGAACAAGCTCTTTTGGATCTACACTAGGCAAATCACTGAATTTTTGTTAAAAAAATTGTAAAAATCACTGAGAAAGTTAAAAAATATCCAATGCAAAGAGACATGATTACTACAGTGTGTGTCTAGAATCTGCTTCTTAAATGTAGTTCTGCAGCAGTTAAACACTAAGGTAACCCCTGGAGCTCAGATTTGTCTGACAGAGGAAATCCAGGGATAAAATCTCTTTTCAAACAAAGCCATACCGAAGCCCATGAAAGAAAAATAAAGACAGATGATGCTCATTGGGTTTTCTAGAAAAATATTAATATGGTAACATCTTTAGACCTATGGATTGTGCAATTCCGTTGCCTTCAGTGGAATTGCACCAGCTTAGCCTGCTGAGCATTTCCACCAGCACACCCAGCTCTGCAGTGAATGAATCTCCTGATAACAGATTCGAGAGGTGTGATTCAATAACTCCTCTTCTCTTAGGCGCCAAAATGCTTGTAGCACATCTAGAAATGCAGGGCACTTGATCCTGCCAGAGAGCCCTTGCTTCTGCTGAGGGAGTTGCCAATATAATTGCAGAAGGTGAAACGGGTTAAGTCTGTGACAGCTGATCACTCGAGCCCCCTTTAGGGAGGTGAGAAAGGCACGAGTGGAGTGGCACTGCTGAACTGGCTGCACTGAATCCCAGAGTGTGATTCAGCATCCCAGTGTGCCTGTGGCATCTCAAAACTGATGGCAATGTGATCCTGCCTTCTGACTAGGTGTTGATTGAGAAGGGTGGAGCCATGGGACATCTGTGCTCATTTGGAGAAGCTTCTGACAGGGTGGATTGGGACTGGGAAAGAATTTGGTGTGCAGCCACTTGTTGAATGAGAGATGTGGAGTTAATCCCACTAATTGTTCTAGTGCCCTGTGACTTTTTCCTTCCTGGTCCTCATTTTGATAGCAGGAATCCTCTGTGGCAGTTGTGCAAATACAAAACAATTGGAGACAGAGTGACTCAAACCCCCTTCTGCAGCTGGAGGAGGAAGAACAGTATATACATGACATTTCCATACAATCCAGACCTCTGGTGGTTGTTCTGCTTACTCCTGGGGCTCTGAATTGGAAACTTCTGCATTTAGTCACACACACTGTGGTATTTTGGTAGTTTTTGTCAAATCCTTTCTGAGTTTGCTTTTACATGAGTCTTATTTTGGTTTTTGCACAGTACTTGAAGAGAACGGAAGAAAATCCAAAGTCCTTAATATTTCACTTTGGACTCTAAAATTAGCTTAATGCATTTCATAAAAACACCATTTGAAAGTGAGCCTTATGCTGAACATGAAATTAATGTATTTTAAGTGAAAAGAATAGTTTAATTATTGTATTTATCAGATATTTATGTATAATGGGTGCAAAAATAGATATTTATTGATGCTTTAGCTTATGTTTAAAAATTGAATTAATAGGATTTATAAAGATTTGAGAATTTTTCTTAATTTTGAGTGATCCTTGTAATAAGAACTTATTAGGGTTTTCCTCAAATGTATCAAAAGCATCAAAATAAACCCAAAGTCTCTGGTTTAAATCTCTGAGTACACTTAAGACTACTTAAGATTAGTACTTGAAACCAGCTTTTTTTCCTGCTAAATACTGAGGGCATTTCCTAGGATCCCACTGACAACTTGCTGTATTGTGTCTTCTTCCTTACACTGTGCATGCATTGAGTTACAGGAAGCTATTCAGATATCCTAAGAAGCCATGATAGAAAATCCTACACAAAATTCTTATCAAAACATAGCTTAAAAACTGAAGCACTTGCTCAGTTCAGATGGAAGCTCTGATATTAAATGGAAATGGCATAGAAATCTTTCCATGGAGTTTGTTAGAACTGGCTGCAAAGTACTCTGGACCTACCTACAAGTTAGCAGGCATTGCTTTCTGGCTGATAGCAGAAAGAACAGATAAGTAAGAAAGAGTCATTGGATGAAATGGGGAAAAAGCTTCTTTCTATTTCACAAGACAATGGTATTTGTAGGTGTAACTACAGCACCCTTGAGTAAGAAGAATGGCAATGTTCCTTGATAATGCCTAAGACCTAAATTAAACTATTCTTTGCTCAGGGAATGAGTAAATTGAAACACTTCTCTCTTAACCATGGGCCATTTTGCTTGGCAAACTGCCTTGATATTTAAATGGTGAAATACTTGATAAAACCATGCCTTAGTCTGGTAGTGCTTTGATAAAATTAACCCATTAGTCAGCCCAGGACAGGCTGTCAGTCCCTCTGCACTGATGGGACTGGTGTTGACTGCCAGCAGCCTCATCACTTCTTTTTCTTGTGCTGTTCTGTATTACAAGAGAAAGTTAGCTGTTGAAAAGTTATTTTTATGCTAGTGCAGAGGCAATATCTCAAAAGGGAAGCTTCTTCTGGAATTTATTTTGCTTATCTGAAGTGAAATGTCCCACTGCAGAGCAGAGCAGCCACTACCTATGTTTCTGTAACATGGGTGAACGTGTCAGTCAAGATAATGACTGTTCCAACACAATCTGGTCTCTTCGTTTCTCCATCCCTTTATTCCTCGACTTGTTATCATACCCACGCCTAGAAAATCCAGGTCAGCCCGGCTCCTTTCAGCCAAAACAGACCCAGTAACAACCCCCACGCTATTAGCAGGGGATGGGGACAATTTCTTGACGTGTGAGGAAGGTTCTCAAACTTCCTTCCTAGTGAGTCATCCTGGAGAAGACCAGCATGAAAGGTTGCATGGCTCCCACACCCCCACCCCCAGCCTCTCCTGTACAGACTCCTCATTAATGGAGGGATTGCGTTAAAAGGAATAAACCTTCCCTCAGAGGATCAATTAGCAACCTTAAAAATAGAATAAAGGAAGACAGAAGCCTTTGCAGAGCCCTTCTGCCAGTAGCTCTCCTTCGCAGTGAAAAATCCAGGAGTAAGCAGGAGTGTGACAGATGATGGAGAGGTTTCTGTCCTCATTCCCTTTTAACACTTCCTTCACTGTAATTACTGGAGTGTTACTGGTCACAGCAATCCAGTTAGACCTGCAGCAGCTCTTCTATTAACAGTTTCTATTTCCAGGGCTTTTCACTCAGCTGTAAATACTCGCTAACGGGGACAGTTTGGCGCACAAGACCTTACTAAAGGCACAAAGTTCAGAATGATTTTTCCATGCAATTGTTCTAAAATCTCAATATTTCATTACTGCAACAAAAAATACAAGTGTTGCAACAGTTTCTGTGTCTATGACTTTGAGTCATGAGAGTTTAGATTATATAAACCCAATGTATCCCTTGCCAAAAATACCTTATTATCTCTACCAATCAATTGGCAACATCTTGGGAAATTATAGTGTTTTGATAATTAAATATCAACGTGCAGCTGCAAAGGAATACTGAAATCTTTTTGATATGTATAGCAAAGGCAGGAGACTTAAAGTATCCCTGAAAATATCCAATGCAGCCTTCCTTATATAGGAATTAATCTAAACATTCAAATCTAGGTCACAACTAGATAGCATTGCACAATGTGTCTTTAAAATTTCCTGCTACTTTATTTTTACTTTACAATTCATATTACTGCCCTCCTACAATTGGCCTTAAGTGTTACGCTTTTCAAAAATGTGAAATGTATTTTTCAACACCCTTTGCTATCAGTAATTTGACACAAAGGACACAAAGCAAAGATTTCACGAAATACCCTTGACTTTATCACATTTCATTATATAACATTTTGTGGAAGAGAAAAATGATTAAAATGTCTCAGTCCAAAAAGTAGTTGGAATAAGTTGCAGATTGTGTATGTTCAGCTGCCCTTATGCAGCTTTGATTTGTGTGGCCAGCACTTACTCAGCAGTTCAGTATAACTCTTATTGACCTTGGCAGCTGTCACATCGCTTGCTGGATTTTATGTCGCTGGAGGTGTCAGTGTTCAGGGGAAAGATGTGCAGAATATGTGTGGTTTTATTTGCAGGCGGGAATGAGGTAGAACCCAAACTGCATTTCCAACAGCATTATTTCACAGATGACAGTCACAGGAGACCTGTGACCAACTTTAACCTTTTAATAGTACGCATAAATTAAGGCTACCAGAGAATACTGAGCTGCCAATTATGGAACTGTAGTTCCAGGGTCTGTGATTAGCATATTCTTCCCTACTTGCCCCATGAAAAAAAATGAATAGCAGAAGCTTTATGAAACATTTTCTGAGAGCAGAAACTCATAGAAACTTATCTCCAAATAAATTTTATGTGCAAAGTAGGTTAGTAAAGCTTCCATTAGCTACTAAATACCCAGAGTGAGAAGGTGGAGCAGAGTGTAGACTAATGTGCCAGTTTCCTTTGTTCCTTAAACAATACCTGATGGGTTATTTTTTTTTTTTTTGGCCTACAACTGCTCCTGCAGAATGCAAAGAACAAAGTCTGAGGATGACCTTCCCCAAGGCAGTCAAGTTCACCCTGAATCCTTATCTGCATAATGGTTCTGCAATAAACAGATGTGGCTTTGCAGTATTTGTAGTATAATATGTAATGTTTTCTGAATGTCTTGATGTCCTCTTGAGAGTGTCCCAGGGTGAGTTTGGATTTCAAGTCTGAATGCTGTTGCACCTTAAGGTTTTCTTTGGGATCATGTTTCTAGGTGGTGTGCAAGATTCTTTGTGTCCACGGCCTGGTGTGATCCTTGTGTTCTGAAAAGGATAAGGTCTGTGGGTTTGGGGGTTTTTTTGGTACATTTTTCACCCTGTTGATCCATCGGACCTGTCAGTGCACATAACCCACTACTGGGCATGAAATATGCCTGAGAAATGGCTTGTGGATGTTGCCTGCAGAAGCTCCCTACAGAAATGGCCTCAGCAACAGCAGCTGCAGCATCGTGCCAGCTCCTGCAGTAACTCTTGGTGACAGATGTCACCTTTTTGGAACGTCCAGAGCCATCTGTGACACTTTTATTTTGACCTTGTATTGATTAGCCCTTTGTTTTTTTTAAAGTTCCAGCAAATAACGATGCTAATCCAGATAAAACCCAGTCACAAGTGAAGGTCAGCATTATATAGATGCCAGCCTCCAGCCCTTTCCTAATGGGAGCTGAAATGGCACCTGAAAGATTTTATGATTTTAGTGGACTTTTAAGAGGGACTTATTTATTGATATCATTCTGAAAATGATGATTTCAATCACTGCAGTTAATTGTGCATGATTTCTCAATAGATTAAAAATACAACACTTCATAAAAAATGAATAAGTTGCAAAAATTTAAAAGCCTCAGAGTGATTTCAGTATGTGTTACACCAGAGCATTTTTCTTGTATTCTGTGTTTACAAAGGGTTTTTAATCAAGTATAGAATAAAAAGCAAAATAGCATGAAGACACTGAATATGACACTGTAAGAAGTACACATGAGCTACTGATTTCTACTACATGGGTAAAGCTTAACAGTTCCATCCTGTTTTATATCTTTAGTATTTTTAATTGCAGATAGTGGCTTGATTTTAGTGGCTGTACTGTGAAGAGTATCCAGATGTCCAACATCCATGTCCTTGCAACCCCAGACATTTCTGTCTGTCGTACAAAGCTGAGAGAATTGCAGACTGGTACAGGGGTTTTGCACTATTTCATTGGAACTAACTTTTCATTGACCTTTGACAGAGAAATCCCTTTAACTACAGCCTGGTCTTTTATTTCCTGGAGAGTTGGAATCACAGTTAATGAGGGTGTATTGAGGTGAGAAACCCTGGTGCCCTTTTCTTGGAAGCATGCTCCCCTCTCTACTTACCATTACAGGGTGGCTATTAGGAGAAGCACAAGACCACCACAGAAATAAAGAGCAAAGCAGATGCTCTCTCCCTTGCTTTCTTTTGGACAAGAAATTTTCATTTTAATCCTAAATTGGGGTTTCCTTTTTCCCCCCTTTTATTACAAAAGGAGCATACTCAAACAAGGTTTTAGTTACTATGTTTAAACATGGCTTTGGAGACTTTTCTGCCCTTTTGCTGTGCTGTCTCCCCTTTTTGGGCTCTTCTATGAATTCCTTGGCTATTCAAGGCCATGGAAAACAGAGTGGGAGATACTTTCAGCCTCACCAGAAGTGTTGTGGCTGTTGTACCAGAGCTCTGCCATTTCCTGCTGCCCATTGCAGGTTGGGTGTGCCCCAGACGCTCCATCAGACATGTCCATTACAGCTGCTGAGTCAACAGAGCCGGAGGCAGAGGGTGGCTGTGTCATACTAAATAGTTTTCTTTGCAGATCCTTTCCTTCCTGAGTCTCTTTGTACCCCTGATCTTATCGATTGTATTGGCTCTGCTAATTTAGCAGTCCTTTGGGCTGATGATCATAATTACAACACACAGCACAGCTTGAGTAAACAGGTCCATTGCAGCCCTAATGTTTTTGGCTGTCCAATGGCAAATAAACACATTTGGCAAGAAGTGCTTCTTTAATGACTTTCACTGGTTGTTACAAAGCTCGAGGAGCTATTGCAGTGTATGCAGAAAAGAGGAACTATTCTGTATAAAGTTCAGCTCCATACACTTTTCCATGTAGCTCTAAAACTATTGTAAGGCAGTTCTTTTGAAGCAGATAGACATTGACAGGATTCAAGATAATTTTTATTATGCCTACCTAACTACAATCTTTCTATTGTTAAAAATGAGGTAAATATTTATGCTTGATTTTATTTCGACAGCTATCTTGGAGTAGATGTGTCATACAGTTGGCAGAGCAGATTTTAAATTAACATGTTTGCTTTAAAGCTCGGTGGTAAAATGTAACTGCAGAGCAGAAAGTTGCATATATTATAGACAGTAATTGGAAATAATTATAAAATTCTCTGCTAGAAAATTGTGATGAAAGAACACTTAGATGAATGACAAATGAGCTGTTCAAAGTTCCAGTGATGACAAAGGTAAGGCTGTGTGGGCAAGGTTAATTCTCTTTCTCTGTGCACGTGCACTGCAAGTGCTAATGATCCCCCCTTCCACCTTGAAAGTTTTCTGCTGCAATCACTGGGCAAGCCCCATACTCTTTATTATTTTATGCCTACCCTTGAAGGTGTAAAACCCAATACCATTAATTGCAGTTGGGGTTACACTGTGCCCTGGTGCAGGCACACAGATTCTCTTCATTAACCCAATATGACAACAGAATCTGGACAATAAGCAAAAGCCCTTATTTTCCTCATTATACATTCCTATCCCAGTCACTCTTCCCTTAATTTAGCTGCAAGGTAGAATAAATAATTCTGCTTAGCAAAATAAATGTGAATTGGAGGGATTTGTGTTCTCCCTTCGTGGCATGGTGGTGGCTGGGGTGCTCACCAGGTGCAGCCCTTGGTCCAGGGCACCCAAGTGACCACCCAGGTGAAGGTGATGCCCAGAAGCTGCTGCCCACTCGCTCAGGTGGCTGAAGTTTTGTCAACAAAACCCACCTTGGATCCAGAGATTCAAGCCTTCAGCATTCCAGATGAAGTCCACAGGGACTTTAGAGAGTCAGACAAAATTACCTCCTGAATTATCCTGTAAATTAATTTAAAACTAACATGCATTCCGTTCTGAAGTAGGACAGGTACTTATAGGCAAGTTTTTGAAAGGAATTTAGTGATCTAAGATATGTATGTCTTTAAGATGCAGCAAGGAGGAGTGATCAGTGTTGGGAAACAACTGATGTGATCAGTTTTAGCAGCATATTTTTCTGTCAGTTTTATCCTTGCAGCTCTTTGGATAAAATAGATTTAGTGGGAGTTCTGGGCATACTGTGATTCATCGGGCTGGAGCACTTAAACATGTCTCAGCAATTTGTTTTTAGTTTAAACAGCATTTAAACTCAATCTTTTAAGTAGGTACAGACATTATTTGTACATTATTTAATCCTATGCAAAAATTTCTTCAGTTTATTGCTAGCTGTGATACCCAAAACAGTTTGCTGCCAGAACATCAAGTACTGTTTGATCTAATACAGCTTTATTGGATAAAGATTATACTGTAAGTTAGGTCTACTTGTGAAAGCCTTTCTTTCCTGTAGACAAATATTTAATATCTACACTCACTTGTAAAGCTCACTTTACAAGAGAGATACTTCAGAGAAGAATGTTATCACCCTCAACATGACTTTACCTGCAAGTAAAGTGCAGAACTAGAAACTGTAAGAAAATGAATAGAAATAATGTTTTCTCCTGAGTGTGATCATAAGACAAGTGCCAAGCTGGGAAAGTACATTTCTGGCCAGACTTGCTTCTGCTTTATTGGGATGTGACTGTTGAGCTTTTGCCACAGCTGAAGCCTGCAATTGGGTCTGAGGGATTTTCCATCTTCTTGGCCTTCCCTTGATTTGTGGGCAGACGTGGTACAGTCTGAAGTTTAACAAACTGATTAAGGAATTTTTGGGCCACAGTAAGCTCTGTATTTTCCAGTTAACTTTTTACTAAGTGCAAATCTGCTTTTGGGATGATGGCCCTTGATTAATAATTAGCTGTTATTGATCACTGTATTTTGAGGAACAGTTGTTCCTTGGTTTTTTTTGGGCTGAGTAGCCTTTGTGAGCTAGTGCTTTGCAGAAGAAGAACCTGTGCAATTGTGACACATATAGGAGCAAAAAGAACAAGTGTTTCAAGAGTGTCCTGCTGTGGCATTATCTCCCCTGCAGAAGACAGCAGCTGAATTTGCACTCTGTCAGAGAGCTGAGAAGTCAGGCTCTTTCCTACGACCCACAACAATTTCCAGAACAGTCTGAAGAGCAAAAGGTGATTTCTTTTTTTTAAAATTCCTTTTATCTGAATGACAGGATGCAGACAGCCCAGCAGAGATTTAGGTTTATGTGGAGAGATTCCCAGGCACCCAGGAACCCTTTGTTTTTAGCCCTTCCTCCTGTTTGCACTCCTACACGTTTAAATGAGCAATATGTGCCTGACTTAGGAGTAGCAGAGAAGCCACCTGATATAAATGAGGTTTCCTCTCTCCTTTCTTTCCTGCCTGGAGAAATCTAAATGAAGGATCATCTTTGTTATTATGAGACAAGTTGTGCCTGGTTGTTCTGCAGGATTATTTATGAAGTGAATGCCAACAGGAGAGTTAGCTCTCTGAGGATCAGTGCTCAGGTCTGAGCTACTACCTTCGGCACAGTAATAACATCACTGTCAAAAAGTGGTGTTTTTTTTTTTTTTTCCCCTTCAACCTACAAATTTCTTACAGCATATCTTTTCTATTATTTAAATTTTTGGTATGATATAACTCAACTGTGCAATCTTCCTTGTGATTAGGTCCTTAAATGCTCAGCAGTTCAACTTTAAACTCTGGAAGAAGCATAAGCATCAAAACATTTTCATAGAGGGAAGGAAGGTTTGTGAATACTAAAGCTGTGTTCAATCTGTAGTCGCTGTTACGCATTGCAGGGAAGCCCGTGGATGCTGTGGAATACAGTCCAAGGAAGAGTTCTCAGAATTATTGATATTCAGACCAATAAATGTCTGACATTTATCCCTTAAGAGGATGGTGACTTTTCACCTTCCAGGTATGCTGCAGCTGGAAACCTTATGCAACCACTTCTCACAGAGAAGATAATTGAGCCACATTAACTTCAAAGGTATTACTCAAATAAGAAAATGAGATTTAGTGCAAGGTTTATAAATATGCTATAATTAGACCATTAATTGTGTCATCTTTGCCATGGCTTGTTCCTGTAAGTATGTGTTATTTCATAGCTTCATTTAACAATTGTTTTGCCTCACACCGAGGAAGTTTGACGTACACACTGCTGACGATGTGGAAATAAGGCAAATATAAGAAGACATGGGTTGTGCATGTTAGTTAATTGCCAGATTTTTTTTAGTTCCTTATTGCAAAAACCCACTTCTAACAATTATTAAAATTGTGTATTTCCACTGACTAAAAGATTTGCTGGATACCAAATGGATATTAGATCGATTTCCTATTAAATGAAGAAGAATGAATCTAAGTATACAATGAGACTAGTGAGCAGCAGGGTTTATTTTTAGATTATACTTTTAAAGCTAAACACTATCTTTAAGTCCAAAAGGAATGTGCCATTTCTTTCATTACTTTTTTACACTTGATTTCTTTTGGCAGGTTACGACAGCAACTTTGCATGAAATGGATGATTGGTTGGGAAATTGTGAATCCTGGTTTCCAGGTTATTTCTTTTCTAATAAATCATTTATAGAAAAAGTGGTCTTCTGAAGTTGTCTCATTAGTCTTCATTTTTTCTGTCTTTTCTTGATTTTCTTTTTAAAAGACTCTGGTTAAATAACCACCATCCTCTTTCAAATTCATGGGTGCAACTAACCCCTCAAAATGAACAAATGGCCCCTCTTTGATCATTGCTGTGGTTAAGAATTTAGTTTTCACAATGAATATAATACAGAAATCCTTTTTTTCTAAGCCTAGAGATGAGTTCCTGTCCCTTATTAAGGTCCCTTTTTGCCTCCCTCAGTACCCAGGGTGTTGATCACTGCCTGTGCACAGGTCCTGGCCTCTGCAGTAGCTGCTGCAGCCTGTGCTGCAGTGGTCCCAGGTGGGGAAATGTTCTCTGGAGCTTGTCAGATCTGGAAATAATTTACTGTGCTGAGGGTCAAAATGCCTTCTCACTTCCACTATGGTTGTGAGCACAAATGAAATTTTAAAACTACCTTTGTTCTGCTCTCCTTAGTAGAAGCACTGGAATCCAGCCACCTCAGGCCCTAGCCCACTGTGTCTGCAATTTAAAAACCTATGTCGGGTTTTTTGTGTCATTCATTTTGCTGCCAGGAATCAAATATTTAATCATTTACAAGGATTCTTTACAGATTTCTACATGGATGAGAAGACATCAATCAAATTATGGGCACTTGCTGGCAATTATATGGACTTGATCTGGCTGCTAAGAGGAGCATGAATGAATTTAGAGTAACATTTAATGGCTCAGAAAAAAATTTCTCTTTTGGTCATCTTCACATGAAACTCTTAGTGTCTGGATTCAGGTAAACTGAATAACTTGTGACTTCCTCTTCCCATTACCTTTCTCCTCACTGTGTTTGCTCTTGAAACTGAAGGAATTAAATCTGCACAAGTCTCAGATTTTCTCTAAAACTTCAGTCCATTTAAGCCAAGGTGCCCTTTTGTAGGAGTTGGGAGATCACTGAGTTTCCTCTGATTTATTTTCATCTGGGCTCATGTAGTTCTAGATACAAAACTGAAAAGAAAAATGTTTTGAATTCCTTTGGCACTGTTGTATTACAGTCAAAAATGGTGTGAGGGGAAAGGGAAGTTGGTGGCTTGTTGTGGATCACCCCTTTCAAAGTGGAATAATTTGCTATCACTGTCTTACTCCCTTGCCAAGGTGAAGCCATTCCTTGCTGGCCACAGGGTTTCAGAGAGGACCATAGGAGGCACAGAATGGTGGAGGCTGCTCTAAATTTTGTCTGGCACTTGGGAGTGTTTGAAGGTATAAAACCAATTTAGGGCTTCCTGCAGTTGCTGGCAGCCTGAAGTGTTAGATGGGAAAAGTATTTATCAAGGAGTAAATATTTTTTAACTGAATCAACACCTCAGAAAAGAGAAAGTTGGTTTTGAAGGATTTCTGAAGACTAGGAATAAGTTTCAAGGAGTCATGGAGGAATGAAGTCTTCTATGAAAAATGTCTGATGTGGTAAAGAAAGCCATTACTTCTCTAGAGCAGTTGGGAACAACCCACCTTGTCTGTTTTCCTTTAGGGACTTTTATGAGCAATTATTTTATTCTAGGTATGAAATTCCTCATCACTTACTACTGAGATTTAAATATATAGTTAAGTTTCTCTCATTCATGTTTGAATCAATGATAGCATTGACCCTATTCTTGCTTTATTGATAGATTAAATTTTTTACAGCTTTAATTTGCTCATGAAAGTCAGGGTCTAGATGTCCCTCCTTTAATATGATGGAGTCAGATCCACTGCTGATAACTGGAGAATCACAGAATGGTTTGGGTTGGAAGGCACTTTAAAGACTATCTCATTCCAAACCCCTGCCCCAGGCAGGGACATCTTCCACTATCCAGGCTGCTCCAAGCCCCATCCAGCCTGGCCTTGGGCACTTCCAGGGATGGGGCAGCCACAGCTCCTCTGGGCACCCTGTGCTGGGACCTCACCACACTCAGAGAAAATAATTTCTTCCTAATTTCTAGTCTAATCCTGCCCTCTGTCAGTTTGCATCCATTTCCCCTTGTCCTATCACTTCACCCAGGACGTGGCATTGCCTTTCCACATCCTGGAACCACGTGAGGATTTACCTGAACTTATCTCTCGTGTAAAGCACACTGGCACCAGTAGCACTGATTCACCTTTTCAGATGCTTTACCCAAGGGATGCAGCTATACTGTGGTGGGTCTTTGTTCAGAAACTACCCTAATGTGTGTGTTACAAATGTCATTTAACTCCAGAGCAGGAGGTCACCAGTCAGTGAGGGATAATACCTCATCTACTCAGTAAAAGCACAAATACAGCACAAAAGCTGAGCAAATGTATCATTTCCCCAGTTCTTTACATACAGTTAAAATATTTTGGTATGGCATCTTTCATTAAATGTTGTTTAAATCATCTTTTCACTGTGTAAGTTTTTGCAGTCATGAGTTTTAGAAGGTTGCAGAGAGACTGCAGAAATGAATGTTTTGCCCTTCAGACTGGTGAGGAAAGGCATGTGCTGCATAAATGGGAGAGGGAATTAGGCTGTGTCCCAGAGCTGATCCCAAAGAAATGAAGTTGCTTTTGTGTGGTGTCTCTTACCTGCCCACACTGCAAAATGAAACCTTGGCTCTGGTAGGAGCTTGCTCCTACAAGGCAGTGAAATCCTCACACCTTACACAGAGCACTTCAGTTACCAGCTACAGCTCAGAGTTACATGAAACAGAAGTTGAGGAGGAAATCTCCCTTACTTTGGAACTTTGAGAGAAGTATAAATATGTTTCACTTGGGGTAGTAATGTATTTTTTGTGCTTGTATTTTCTGGTCCTAAGCACAAGAGATATCTTACTCTATCTGACCAGGGCTCTGCCTCCTAGTCTTTGCTGGTGGCAGTGCAGGTGTTATTCAGAGAGTGCATGAGTGCCCTGCCCTCTCATGTGACCATTTCTCTCCTAATTCCCCAGAATAATTGAATTATGAACATTAGAGCATGACTTTTAACTGAAAGTAGATGATTCTGCTATAAAATATCATTATTTTAATATTGCATTCATTTTTGCAATGCCATCCATTTCCACCACAAATAAATAAAGTCTGTTCACATGGGAATTGTAAATGTTAGGGGTTTGTGGTGAACCACAAAATAGTGACCATTGACATCCACAGTTAGTGATTGCTTATAATAATTTCATTTAAGAATACCTTTATAGTAACTGCTGCTAACATTTGTATTCTGAAAATTATCATATCATAGGTGATGCATTAGGTGAAAGCCATCACCTCTCATAGAGATGGCAAATATGGATTCTGTTGACTCTCAGAAGGCTGCTTGCTGCAGAGCATAGAGACCTTTGCTAGACTAGGAAAACCCCTGATTATAGGTAGTTTTATATTATTTTTAGTTAGCACAGATTGCAACTGGTGAGCTACCATTAGTTGTCATTGGCTCACTGAGGAATTAATGTCCTTTTAAATTATTTTTGAATGTGTGCCTACAGGCTCTAACAGGCTCCTTGAAGCAGTATAAATGAATAAATCAGCAAGAGGTACCCACCAAATGATTACACCAGGGGGTGTAAATGGTTTAGAAAGGAAGCACTTACTTAATATTAAATATTTGTCTTAAGCTGCTTACAACTTCTGAGCAACTGACTCCCCAGCTGCTGTTAAAAATGCTTATTTTTGTGTTGTAGACAAGGCACAGGAATTTATGTAAAAACTGAGATGTATATGGAGAGGAGCTTGTGACCCCTGTGAGTTAAAAATTAAGTCTGGGGTGAGAAACAAAGAGAGACATTTTAATCATGGCTGCTGCCAGGGGAATTTCCCCCCCCCATTTTTAAAAAATCTGCGTCGTTGGGAGAAAAATGACATGATGACAGTTAATTATAACTAATCCTGCAGTGCTTCAATACAGACTAATATAAAGTTCAGAGAGTTCCACCAGCAGTTAGTTATATCCTTAGGAAGCAATGAGATTTTGCCTAAAATAGTTGTATTGTTTCTTGGCATTTGAAAAAAAAACCCCACATTGTGCAGTAAATTAGTCTGATATGGTGCTGAAAACCAAGGGTATAGTGAAAGAAGGGATATTTCAGCATATGTATGTAAGTTCCAGGACTACAAAGTGTCTTTTAAAACAGTTTTTGTTAAAAAAAACCAAACACATAAATGTCATTAAAAAATGAAACTTAGCAGTTAGTAAGACCATGGGTCAAGTGAACTGTTCCAACTTCTGTAGGCATTCAAAGTGAAAAAGAAATAACTGCAAAGCAGAGAAAGAAACACTAGGTGAGGATTTCAGAGGTAGGAAATCATTAATAGTTAGTAACTGTTGCCTTTACCAGTCAGTAATAGTAAAGCATTCAACACCACATGATCTTTGCCTTTAGAAGGGTTTGGGTCCATTATTCCCCATCTGGTTGCTCCTGCTGGATGTGCTGCACAGGATGGCTTTGTGGATTTATTACAGTGGGAGATGACTTGTCATGGAAAGAAAGAGGAGCAAATGCACTGAACTAAATCCTAAATGCTGTTAGGAGGCTGCAGTGTTTTCCTGGCAGGACAGCCTGGGTGGGAAATGATGTGCACAGTAAGCAAGCCTTCAGGAGAAATGAACATAAACACCTGGCTTCTCTGGAAGTGTCAGACAAATTCACTATCACCCTTAAATACAGAGGAAGAAAGATGCAGGGGATGATTTTTTAAACCTTCCTTATAAAATGCAGCAAAAATAGTTTCAAATGTTTTGTGGCTGTTCTTGAACTTTAGTTGAGGCTTTTTTTTTTTACATATATCCCACTTACATAGATATGAATGCTGTTTGAATTGAATCTTTACTATTGAATTGAATCCTTACTGCTGGAAACTGGTTAAATTTAGTATGTTATTTTCTATTAAAATTGCAGAAAAATGCAATTCTAGAAAGTTACGAAAAGCTTGATAAGGTGATGAAAAATTGTGTATAATGCATTTATTGTGTTTACATGTATAGACAGAGGGGACTTATACTCAGGTATTCTAAATGTTTTCCTAAGGTACACAAGGTGCATACAAATTCTGGAGAGTGCTCTGATGTTTAGTCATTAAACAGGTAGCCTCTGGAGAAAGAAAGGGACCTGGCTTGTAGGAAGGTTTTTAGCTGAGTTGAACATCCTTCTCATCTTTGGTTCTTTAGGCAAAAAGTGATGACTGCTTTCCAGTACAACATAAATCAGAGAAACCTCCTGAAAAATATGGCTGAATATTAATCTGTTGGCTGAATTTCTGTTTGTTCTTTCATCCCATTTCTGTTCTATAATTTTGTCTTTAATTTTGTCTTTTTTTGTCTTTAAAATTGCAGTCATTTATAGAAGGAACACTTTACTATTTCATGGGGATTTTTTTCCACACAAGATGGAATTTAACAGCAGCTTATTGAAATTATGAATTGCATCAAGGTAAATGTTTAAGGCCAGGCTGGATGGAGCTCTGAGCAACCTAACCAGGAAGTTAGTGGAAGGTATCACTGTCCATGGCAGGGGGTTGGAATAAGATGATCTGTAAATTTCTTTTCAACCCAGGCCATTTTCTATAATACCATGAATCTGTATTATTATCAAGGTAGATTTTTTGTAGTATTGGAAGTACTTATGTGTACTAGTTTGTAAATCATTCACAAGGTAAAAGTAGTTAAATCCAGTAAAGCATGGTAGGAAGTGAAACCCATTCATTATGAGCGTGGCTGAGCCAAACCAGATTCCTGTAGGCATGCAGAAAGTGCTTACCACCACTGGCATGATTGCAGGGACCACTCCTCTCTCCAATGGATCCCCAGAAGACTGAAACAGGATTCAACCTTCTTGAGACAAAGTCCTTCTTGGAAATCTCCTGTGCTGGTGAGTATCTGCAGAGCCCAAGGCGTGACTAAGGATGATAGACAATAACTAAGCAGCATGTTAAAAATAGCAAGTCAATTTAAAATCAGCATCAGAATGCCATTATTGATTGTGTAGAGCAAATCCCTTACCTTGTACTCAACACTTAATTAAAGCAGTGGAACAGAAGCACTAATAGAGAGAAAAAAACCCCAAAGCAAAACCATAATGATTAGAAAATATCTTTAATTTCAGTGTTCTGCTCCACAGTCATTGATAGATTTCAAATCTAATTACTCGTCACTAGCTTGAGCCTTCTTTATCTCTTGTTACCACTTTTTCTACTAGCAGTGTGTCGGGACAAAAAACCTTAACACTGACAGGTGCCCAGCTGCTAAATTATTGCCAGTAACTATTTGCAGGGAGACCCTTCTTTGAGTAGGTGCTTGCTGCTCCTTCTGTAAAGCAAGACTCCAATCAGGAAAGGTTAATAGCTTGTGAAGAGCCTCCATCGCTGCTTTTCTTGCCCTGCCATGGCTGGTGAATAGGTGGCAGATGTGTTTCTTCTTGCTGCACCCTACTCATGTTTTTCTTTAACCTGCAAACCAAGCACTTAAAAAGGATTTTCTCTCTTACTCACAAATACAACTGTCGTGTTTCATCAGACATTAACAAGGGTATCACAGTTTTAAGCTCTGGGGGCTCTAGTAATTGGTCTTTTGTAGGAGTTCTGCTCTGTGCTTTAATTTGTAGTGATTATTTATTCGGTGAGTGTTCCTCCTTCTTCAACCCATCACTGGCATCAAAAGGTCTGATCCTGCATCCTCAAAAATAACACTTAACATGATCTTGATATTTGAACAGACAAATTATTCCAATTTACACCCTCTACTACCTGTGCCTTGAACTATGGTGTACAGTAAGGTTGTGTAAAAAGGAGCTTTGTGTGCCTTGAGAAACACTCCCCATTTGTGGGACAGTTGGGTGGAGCAGAATAGGAAGTGACAGGTTGTGGGGAAAAGGGGGCTGTTGTGCTGATCAGCCCCTGCAGGTCTGTGCCACTGGGAGGATTGATTTCAAGCCCTGGCTCAGAAGTTGTTTCAGGTTCAGGCAGGGATGCACACTGGGATTTGGGTATTGAATTCACTAATGGGTGGTGGGTTGGGATCCAACATTAACACTGGCTGGATCTATTCAGAGAGGTGTGCTCTAACTAGAATGTTGGTAAAGATGAATATCCTGCCTGAATGCATTTCTTCTGTTGCTAAAGAAGTCATCATCTAAGGATATGATCACAACAGGGCTGCCATCAATTATGCTGGTGTCTTGATAACTCCATAATTAAAAATAAATTACGCTTGGTCCTTAATAGGACCAGCATTAAACTGAATGCCTGTTTAATCTCTGTTAAATCTGCCACAGAGAAATGACACCATGAGAAGTGTGAATGAATGATACCCTTTTTCCCCTTCCCTGATTCTAATTGCACATGATGGCACTTGCAATGTCCCTTGTGAATGCACAAAATTGGTGCAGCAGGGGAAATGCAAGCTTCCCTATGCTGCAGTCTGTTCATTAACATCGATTTCTGAGGCACTGCCCCTAAGGACGAGAGGATAATTTCTTTTTTCAGTTTCTCATGATCCTAGGTTGTAATAGACTATTAAAAATAATTTCTAAATCTCAGTGTAAGTTCTGGAACAGTGAGAGGTTTATAAAACTCCTCATAACCAACCTTTTCATGGAGCATTAAAGCCCAGCTAACCACTCCTACTCTGTCCCTGGCCTGCATGTAACACTTATCTAAAGCTGTGCCTTTGGACTGCTAATCCATTGTGTCAGCCTTTCATTATCTGCTTGGCTTTCTGCTGCTTTGCCATGGTGCAGTATGAAAACTGATACAACATACTCTTCATATGGAAAAAACTGTCATTTATTTGGCAAAGTTATGAATATCCTGGTAAAGCTCACATAGTTCAGATTTCTTCTTCTGAGTTGTACCAGCTTTTGTGGTACAGTGTTAAAACATCACTATGACCACACTTACAAAGTTTTCACTATGAGAAAAATAGAAACCTGATCTATTAGTCTAACTGGCTTTGCTCTGATTTGTACAGTCCCTTTTATTAACTTGGAGCACGGGAATAAATGCTGAATATTGATGAAAAGAGTCCCTATTTCCTGAGTTCCACATTAATTATTATTACAAAAATTGCACCCAAGACACTTTCCCTAAGTTTTTTCTTTTTAATCTTCCTCTTTTGAAAAAAAAATGACCATCTACAGAAAGAATAAAATTTAAGTCCAACTAGCTTCAGTAACAAATCATAGTGTGCATATTAATGATAAAGACTGAGAGAACAAATCATAGGTGAGCCCTAATTTCGACAGCTCTTCATCCACATTACTCTAGTAACTACTTTTAGGTAACATAAAAAGTGAATTATGAAAGTATTATGAAAGACTTAGTAACAAATGCAGAATACATTGCTAGGGACATTGTGTAACAGTTTGCTCACTTTCCATTAACGCTGTAGTGGGTGGCTTGTACCGTTTTGCTCTGAATCTTTGCTCCCTGAGAGGCAGACAAAAACTTGGCACCATGTTTTTATGCAAGATTACCTCTTTGTTTTTAAGCCTGGAATGCCATGTTTTGAAACTGTTCTCTGTTCCTGCATGAGCTTTATTCCAGATGCTGTGCAGGCAGGCTGGTTCAGGTCCCCATGGTACTGAGTACAGGAGGAGGTGGCTGCTTTGCCCATCTTGCTGAAGATGGACCTGCCTGTAGTCTGTGGCTTTCTGCCCAGCTCTGCTGGAGCTGGCTGTTCCATCGTGAGCCTTGCCAAAATTTTTCACAATAACAAGCTCCAATCTACATAACACCTGGCCTGTACAAACCAGGTCATTATGAACTTGATCCAAGCTGTCATTCAAGCAGCTTTGTTATTCCCTTCTTAGGCTGGGCCAGTCATCCATAGGCAAGAGCAAGGCTTAAACCTTCCAGGCCCCACAGCACTCAGGTACCAATTTTCTTTCTTTGAGCCCCACCAAGCAGGTGAGATCCTTGTAACAAGAGGATCACAGCAGAAACATGAAGGGACAATGAGTGACCTGGGCTAAAACCCAGCCTTACAGGTTACTCTGAGTTTTGAGCTCTTTCCACTCTGTTTTTGTGCTTTTATTTTCCTGTTGCTGCTTCTTGGTCTCATTCTTCAGCCTTTCTATTCAAATTGAGAAAATCAGGTTTACCGAATGTATTTTCTGCATATTCACCCCATATTTATTTCCTACACATCTTTTAGGTATAGACAGTCAATCCATGTTTTTGAGGAAAGGGAAAGTCCTAAGGAGGAGAATCAAAGCCAAAATGTGTGTGATGAGGGGAGCTGGCACTCAGCTGGCTGGAGGACTGCGAGGACTCTCTTGCCCTCTTGTGCTGCTTCTTCTTTTCATCAGTGCTACTCTTGGGGCTTCAGGGAGGAGTTCAGGCTCCCATATCCAGATGCTGGATTAGCTGCATTAATGCAAACTCTGCATTGGCAAATTAAGCTAAGAATTGCAGCACTGCAGTTTCCCATATGCTTCAATTCCAGGTTAACCATGAGGGGCAAAATGTGGCTATTCTTAGCAGACAACACCACAAGGGCTGTGAGAAGGCAAAGAGAGTGTACCTGCCTGTAGTCCAGAGCCAGTCAGGAAAAAGGGAAGTGTCACTTGTGAAAAACTCCTGACATTTCAAGAGGTGTCTTTTTGCCTGTGTCAGACAAAAATGAGACCTTTAAATTTTTTTTTCAATGGAAACAAGAGACCAGTGAAGCTGGGGCTAGTGCAGCCCTGGTGGGTGCCCTCTGCCACTCACTCTTGGGGTAGGGCTCTATGACCAGGGAAAAAGCCAAGGAAAAAAAATCTTAAAACAAATCCTCTTTGACCAAGTGTTTCCACATTGACAAATACAAATTTTCTCACAAAACTTAGGTTGGAACACTCCTGACCAGCTGTGTGCAATCTCTGGTGACCTGTCCTTCCCCAGCAAATGTCCAGGATTTTATAATTCATCAGAGCAATGAGAGAGGCTGAACCTGGAACCAGGAAATTCATGTTTCAATCTCTGATCAGGATTTCATATCTATGATACGTATCATCACATCTCTCTGCCTTCATTTCTACTCTTCTGTCTCCCATCTTTGTAAAGTAGAATTCTCTGAAAGTAGAAACAGTGATTTTTAAACAGCATTGAGCAAAACAAAGTTCTGGTTTCATTTTGAGTTTGTAAATGATGCGAACAATCCTCGCATGAAGATTTAATTGTTCTATAATCAGGATCATAGATGATGCAACCATGTTCATTAAAATAATATATGTGTTGTTCTTGTTAAATGGAGAATGTCCAAGTGAACCTGAACATTTTCAAAACCTGAATAGGTTATCCCCTGGGTTCTTTAACATACAAAGGATGTTCTGTTCTTTAACAGAAATAAGAACTGTATGAAAAGCAGGAATAGATACTGTAGTAATTTCATTGTGCATACAGTCACCTCTTACTGTCTGAGTTGGGTATATGCATTAATTTTTCCTGAAAAACTCTTAAACTTAATGACTGGGTCGCAAATAAAAAAGAAAAAAAAAAAAAGAAAAAAAAGTTCTGCAGAATAATGGCTATTTGAATTTTTGAATAATGCAGATCTCTGAACTGAGAACATTCACTTCATGTATTTAAAAAGTGATGGATTCAGTATCCTCCATGCAATCAATAAATGTTCCCTCCTTAATCGAGGGCTTCCGCCAGTTTGGTGATCTCTTGCACTAATTACTTCCCTCAAAACTATGACTTAGATGAATTTGAAACTAAATGGGACCAGTGTTCCTTGGGCAAAGATGGTGATTGTGTGTTCAGCTGTGGCCCCTCATCTCAGGAAGGGCTGGGGGTGTCCAGGGAAGGAAAGGAGCTGGGAAAGGCTGTGCAGATCAGGGTGATGGGGAAGGAAAGGAGCTGGGAAAGGCTGTGCAGCTCAGGTGATGGGAAAGGGAGCTGGGAAAGGCTGTGCAGATCAGGGTGATGGGGAAGGCTGTGCAGATCAGGGTGATGGGGAAGGAAGGGAGCTGGGAAAGGCTGTGCAGATCAGGTGATGGGGAAGGAAGGGAGCTGGGAAAGGCTGTGCAGCTCAGGGTGATGGGGAAGGAAGGGAGCTGGGAAAGGCTGTGCAGCTCAGGGTGATGGAGAAGGCTGTGCAGCTCAGGGTGATGGGGAAGGCTGTGCAGCTCAGGGTGATGGGGAAGGCTGTGCAGATCAGGGTGATGGGGAAGGGTGATGGGGAAGGCTGTGCAGATCAGGGTGATGGGGAAGGAAGGGAGCTGGAAAAGGCTGTGCAGCTCAGGGTGATGGGGAAGGCTGTGCAGATCAGGGTGATGGGGAAGGCTGTGCAGCTCAGGGTGATGGGGAAGGCTGTGCAGATCAGGGTGATGGGGAAGGCTGTGCAGATCAGGGTGATGGGGAGCAGCTCGGGGAGCTGTGGGGGCTCATCCTGGAGAAAAGGAGGCGCAGAGCGGAGCTCAGCTCTACAACTCCCACCTGGAGCATCCAGGTGTGGGTGGGCTCTGCTCAGGGTAACAAGACGAGAGAACATGGCTTTAACCCGTGCCAGGGAACCTTGAGGTTGGATATTTGGAGGAATTCTTCACAGAAAGGGTGATTACATTGGAACTGCCGGGAGAGGTGGCAGTCACCGTCCCTGCAGGTGTTTGAGGAAAGCCTGGCGTGGCACTCAGTGCCCTGGGCTGGTTAACAAGGGGATGATCGATCACAGCTTGGACTCGATGATCTCAGAGAGCTTTTCCAGCCCAATCGCTTCAGCAATTCTGCGATTACCTGGAGTTGTTGCGGAAGCGCTGCAAGCACCCTCAGCACTGCATGGCGAGCAGCACGAGGAGCTCGGTGAGAAGGCGCTGTTGGGAATTCGCTGTGGGGCAAGCACAGAACTGAAACCCAGCTTTGGCTAGTTTTGTAGCGCGTTTTTAGCCAAACCCTCGGCGCGTGCACCCGAGCAACTCTCGGGCTCCCCTCAGCGCCCGGGCTGTCCCGCCGCCGCCCGGCAGAGGGCGCCTGGCGCGCCGCGCCGCCCCGCGCGGGCTGCGGGGGCAGGGCCGCGCCTCCTCCATCTTCGCTCCGCCCGCGGCCCCTCCGCGCCGCGGGGCCGAGCGGGGACTGCGCGCCCGTCCCGCCCCGCTCGCCCGCGGCGCCGGCTCCGGCTCCGGCTCCGGCTCCGCACAGCTCCCGCCGCAGCGCGCCGCGCCGCGCTCCATGCCGCGCTCCGGGATGCCAGGAGGTGCGGCCGCCCCGCTGCCGGGGGAGAGGGTGGGTCCGGGGGCTCGGCTCCGCGGGCGGGGTGTGGGTGCGTGGATGGACGGACAAACGGACCCGCCGGGTCGCGGCGCGCGGGAGAAGTTAGCGCGGTTTTGGGAGCGCTCCCGTCTCGCTGCTGGCCGCGTCTCGCTGCGCCGGTCCGGCTGCTGCCCCCGCGGGAGGAGCGGGGCAGGGCGGAGCAGCCCGAGACAGGTGAAGTTGGGATGGGGCCGGGCGGCGGCTCGGTGCGGGCTCGGTGCGGGCACCGCCGCCAACTCCGCTCCGCCGAGCAGCGCTCAAAGTAGCGCGGCTGCCGCGGGCAGGGCGGGCTCGGTCTGCGCTCTGTGTCGCGCCGGTTCGCCTCTAAACCTTTACTTTTCCACCTGCCCACCCCCGCCAGTCACAGCATCGCAATGTGCTTGGGGTGTCTTTTTCCCTCCGTCCATTCTTCAGTCGGTGTTTTTAAAGAAAACGCTTATACGGTCCTTCATTAACCATTCATTACTTTGAACGTTCGTTCTTAATTTGTTCTCGTCCTTCTATTTGTTTTTTGTGTTATTATTCATTCAAGGTCAAACCGTATAGAGTTTGGACTTTATTTATGTGAAGAGATGATGAGGACTCTGTAATGCTGTTCCTTTCCTCCTCCTCGTCTCCCTCCCACTCCTGTGCCTGCCTGAGCGTTTCTGTAGAAGGCTTTTAAAAGAATAGATGAGGGTCATAAAAAGTATTTGCTGACCACTGCCTCCAGTTCTTCTATGTGATTGAAAAATATTGGTTAATTCCTCTAATGAAAACAGAAAATCAACTTAAAGAATTGATTGCCTGAGAGCGTAATTTTTTGGAAGAAGTTGTGCAGGAGATGTCTGTTGTGTGTGCAGGTGAGTGGCATGATCTACCTGTTAGAAATGGGTACCACTGAAGGTACCTGTGAGAGGATGTGATGGCAGAGAGCTGCTGCAGTTTGTGCCTCGTGTCACACAGGTGCCTTGCATGTCTGCTCAACTTGAATTGTGAAATCTTCAAACTTTCGGGAAACTGATTGAAAAAAGTAGTGAACTCGTTAGTTTCCGAAAAGATTCCAGTGGAATTTAGGTAGTGTCAGAGGTGAAAGATGGGGTTAAAGGGAGGTGCTGGAGTCCAGGGGTACATCCCAAGGAAGGCAGGTATGGCTGTGTTGGGGTGTGCGAGGGCTTTGCTGGTTCTTGGCTGGTCCGTGGGGCTGGGACCAGCTCAGAATGCACAGCATTGTGTCTTTGCAGGGGCAGGCTCAGGGTGTTAAGTGCTGAATTTCCCTAAGGATGGAAGCGGGGGGATTCTGTGCCTGCCTGTACTTTACATAGTGCCGAGCTGGTTTTAGAGCGTTGTGGAAGTTGCTGCTTTTACTGCTGCGAACATCAACAAGGAGAGTATGACCCTGCTGTAAGTTGTGATGGTTTTGCTGCTTGCTTTGGTAGGACTGGATAAAGTTTTCATTGTTAATTATTACGAAAATTATCGAGAGTCTGTTCTCAGCAGTCTTTTCTGCAACACAAGGAAAGAGCAGGAGATTGTACACTCTGCTTTTTTTATCTTGCCTCCGTGAGGGGAAGCTGTGTCTAGTCATCTTCCTAGGTGAAAACGGAGGATTTTTTTCACAGCATCGAAAAGCATTTTCTGAACAATCAGAAGTAAACATCACTCATTAGTAAACTTTCTCTTCTGCTTTGCCTCAATGGTGTTTCAAAGATCCCATTTCAGTCTGGTAATGGAAGACCAAAAGAGCTGTTAAGCTCCATCTGTATGCATTAGGGTAGGTGGTTGATTTGTACCCTGGGGCCATATTATCTGCTATTTCATTACTTCTGGATCAGTAATGATATTCAGGAAAACTGTATCTGTGGAGCCTGCTTTCCAGGGATGTGTGTTCCCTGGAAAGCCTCTCCGATAAGATCGCTGCGCTGGTGGAGGCGCTCGGGCTGCTCCTGCAGCTGCCACAGAACTTCTGGGTATGTGAGTGAGAAATGGGGATTCCCGTGGGTCTCCTTGCTCCTTAATGTAATTTATGTTTTACCTAGCCAGTATTTGTTGTCTTACGTGCCCTTTTGTACCTGTTTAGATGCTTTCTCCTTTAGTGTTTGGGCACGGCAGCGGCTGCCCCAGTGGCTGGGAGCAGAGGAGAGCACATGAGGAGCCCGAGCTGGGCAGGAGAAGTGTGCCAGGTATGCTGTGCCAAGCTCAGTGCTGAATAATAGCACAAAGGTAGCTGTGTAAGAGTGGTTTTGGGCAGTGGGAAACCCAGATGGTGGCTGTACTTTGGAAGCTTTTGATTTCCTGCTGGCAGGTGAGCAGGGGGGTTGTGGTGGAAGGTGTGATGTGAATGGTTTCACCCAGGTGTCCAAGGCAACTAAGCTTGCCTGGCTTTGCAGGCTGTAAGCAAAGAGTGGGATAAGAAATTACCAAACAATAAATTACCCTGAGTTGACAGTGCTTCACTGGCATCACGAGTACCTGTGTCTGCTTTGCTTCCCTGCCCTGCACCGCTGCTGGCACCCCATACCTTAACTCAAGTGGGTTTTGAAAGCTGAGCAACAGGGATGCTATTGCAGATTAAAGAGGTGATGGAAATGCCTCCAGGCTGTTGTTCAGGGAGGTAAGTTCTTTATTCTCCATTAGAAGTGTATGCTGTGCTTTAATGGGTTGTGCTCAGTGCTGTGGATGGGCTGGATGGGGAAAGCAGGGACCTGTCTGCTTGAGCTGCCTGACACAGAGCTGGTTTTGGCAACTTCTCGAGGCATTTTGTAGGTGAGGGAAACTGTCCCGATGGACTGCCTCAAAGTGTGCGCAGAAACGATGCCTGGCTTGTCAGTTTTCAGAAACTTTAGTGAATTTCAGGGGGTTTGTTCCAGTACGGTGAGAGAAAGCATTGTTTTCACAAGACAGAGCTGCTCTGTGGTTTGTTAAGATAATAGAAAATGAAAATTTGTCTGTTCCTGGCAGCAGTTCACAGGCTCTGGTGCTGCTGGGTGCAGCTGAGGATCAGGAGTCCTGCTGGGGCTGCCTAGGGGTGAGAGCTTGTGTGTTTTTGCTCTAAACCAGCGAAGCTGAGAAGCTGTGGATGGGCTGTCATGCCTTGTTATAACTGAGTTTTTGATACAATGGCATCAGACTTCATGGCCAAACTCTGTGCAGTTGTGGTGTGTTTCTCTGTGTGTTCTGAGTCCTTCCACACTGTTCAGGTTTTGCCCACACATCACTTCAGTGCTTTATCTGAATTTTAAAAATATTGATCTGTTTTTTTTAATGGAGGTTGTGTTCCAGCTTTTCTGTTATTTGTCCCAGTATGATGCAATGTGAAGTAAGTGTGAAGGTGTGGTGTGAGATGGGGATGTGATTGCCAGGTGAGACCAAGATGGAGCTGAGGGATGCTGGGCTCCTTCTGGAAGCTGGGCATCCCATCTCATCCATTGCTGCTTCCAGGGTGAAGTGGGTGCTGTGGGAGGGGAAGCAGATAAAGCACCAGAAACAAAACAAATGCTGTTTGTTTGAACAAGGTAAAAAAGAACAGTTCAAGAGTTTGTGCCAGAGGATGAGAGCTGTGTGGGTCATTTAGAAGCAGAAACTCTTGAAGGAAGGCAGGTTTCTCTGCTCCCTCTCTGAAGCTGCAGAGCCTCAGCCTCTGAGTCACTGGTGACCTGTCCTACCTTACTTCTGTGTCTAAGCACAAATGCCCACTGTCTGCAGTCTGGTTTGGGACACAGGAGCAAAATAATACTGTGCTTTGGACTGGCAAGCTTATCAAGAACATGCTGGTAGTGCTCTTTCTGCTTTGAATGCTTCCTTATTGAGTCATCTTTAAGCATTCTTTTGTACTTTTGTTGTATTTAGTTAAAACACTTGAGTATTAAGGACATGCTGCATCGTTTTTGTTGGGAATGCTTTTAGTTGCACTTTCTATTATGATTTTTATTTGTTAAGCTTTTGTTCTAGTTGAAACAAAATCCTCTAATGTTTTTTGGAAAAGCATCTTGGTTTTTCTTTTCAGTCCTATCTAGCTGATGCTCATATTTGTGTCTGAAAATAAGGTGACTGCTTTAAAAGGGGGTTGGGTTTTTTTCCTACACCACCTGTGCTCAGAGCAGGCAGCTGTTTAGAGAAAGTGCATGGAATGGGTAAGGAAAGAGGTTCAAGGGCCACCAAAAAAACCAAACAAAAAGCTGTGTTACTGATGTAGGGCCATAATGTGTGTGTGATGTGTGCTGTCCATGCATGTCCCAGGCAGGTGGGGAAGGAATCACACACAAGATAAGCTGCTGTCTGATCCCTGTAGTGGTTCCAGTGTGCCTTGAGCAGACTCCCTGTTGATAAAGGGCAAACCCATTTACACTGCAGTGAGGGGACCTGAAAGAGTAGAATGAAGCATGAGAGAGGGAAAAGGGTTTTACAAGTGAAATGCACATTTAAAGGTATTTAATTATACAAGAAAGTGGAGAAATGGTCACTCTTTAGACTCAGTTGCTTAAACAGAAAATGTTTTTGCAGGAAAGGAATATTCTGATAGTGAATAGTGGGTATTTTTGCAAGATTTGAGGTGGGATAACTTAATGTGTCAAACTTTTGATCCCAGCCTTGTTAGGAGCGAGGGGGAATTCCTTTTGTGTTTTGAGGTTGCCAGGAATGGACAGAAAGACACTATGTGCCATTTGGCTCTGTCAGACTGGCATAGCCTTCCAAAAGAAAGATAAATGAAACAATCTCTTCACTTGTTAGGTATAATTGTGGCTGTTTCTGATCCATCTCCCACAATAACTGGTAATTCACATTGGCATTGTTTCAGCACATGGTGACAGCAGTGTGGGATTCTGTGTGTTCAGCAGGGATTTGTGGAGAGCAGAAGTCGCCACAGCACACAGTGGGATATATAACTCTGTGTGTGTGTATATATATATATATATATATATAAATATAATTTTTGTACATGTGTAGCAGGACAGTGGTACTGAGTCTTTAGATGAGTGTTTTTATCTTTGCTTAAGTACCTATTTTAACTGAATTGCTGGGGGTTTTCATTGCCAAATTGATGTCAGCAGATAGCAGAGAGCCTGAGGGCACTGCAGTGTGGGGGAAATGACTCCTGGGCATTAACATATGCCTTCTGAGACACTTCTGAGAACTGTAGGCTGCAAATATTTATGATTCTGTAATTGATTTCATGTTTCTGTAGTAAACACGATATACACCTTTGGTAAAGGAGGAAGCAGCACTCTCTGCCATTGCCATTTTCTCCAGCAATGGTGCAGTTTATGGAGCATCAATTTTTAGTGTGTGGTGTTTATTCAGGAAAGAAAACTTAGGTGGTGGGAGGCTTGACAGTCATGGCAAACTTCATTTTACAAAGTCATCCTTATAGAAACACACAATAGGATTTTTTCTGGTGTTTCTTTTTTTTTTAATCTGTGCATGTCTTGTTTTGCTGTTTGAAAATGTATCTGTGTTCTCTCTTGTGAAATGTGGAACAGTCAGAAAAATCAGCTGTCCTGTGTAGGAATATATATGGAATTAAATTACTGTTAATAAAGCAGAGAATACACCCACAGCACCAACTGTAAAGGATGGAAGAGCAACCTGAGGATGTGGCACAACAACGTTGGGCACAATCCTGCTGTTAATGAATGGGATTAAAACACCTGTTTATGAGCAGGGGAGGCTCTCCACTGGGATGGAGCCTGTTTTGTGGCTGGCTTTTTGTCTCTTGTGGGTTGAAACAGAGCTTTCTTCCTGAGCCTTTCTGAAGCTTAGCACAGATGATTTGTATTCTCCCAGAGAGTAATTCGTCAGGAGATGGACAGCAATATGCTCAGTGTTTGCTGCAACAGCAAAGACAAGTCCAGTTAGAGACTTATTTCTTGGGGTAAGGTAATTTTTAAACTTTCCATCATAAAAAAAGTCATAAATACCTCTGCCTGGCCTAGATTTTTTCCATCTCAAGTACTTTGGTGGCACGTCCAGGTGTGCAGGAAATGAAGCAGCCCAGAGCTTCCAGCTGGGGAAGACACAAGGTTGGGGAGGTCCCTGAAGAGCACATTGCTCATGAAAGGTCACTGTCTCAGAAGTCAGATGATGTGGGAATTTGGAAAATTTGTCTAGACATTGCAATGTATTTTTAAGTAAAACTTTGATGCAAAATGGAAATTGAAACGAAATAAACAAAAGGTTAAATTTCCCTGAAACGAAGCCATAATTTTTCTGTAATGAAACTTGGCTGATTAAATGAAAGCTTTAGTGTTGATTTCTAGCAGAGGCAAAAACAAAATGAGCATTCAGTTCTAGTTCATTTCTTTTTTCTTTTGGGGAGGGAGGTGTGGGCTGTGTGGGACTTTTTTTTCCTAATTTAATTTTTTTTATTTTTATTATTAACAGAGTAGCTAAATCATGTTCTGAGCACTGAGGATTTCTGTCTTCCTGTTGCTTCTTTGGGGCAGAGCTGGGAATGATTTTTCTTTGGTATCTGGTGTAAATGAGGTTTTATGCCCAGGCTGGATGGGGCTCTGAGCCACCTGATCAAGTGGAAGATGTCCCTGCCCACACCAGGGGGTTGGAGTGAGATCATCTTAAGGTCCCTTCCAGCCCAAACCATTCCATGATTCTATTGAAATTTGGTATTGGGACCAGGGAGAAGTGTGAGTGACAACCAAGAGAAGATGACAATTTGGGATGGAGCTGTGATGGGATGGGAGGGGGTTTTGGTGAGTGCCAGTGGAAGCAGGAGAGGCAGCAAGTGAGCTGGTGTTCAGGAATGGATTTGGACTGTGAATGTGTTCAGAAAGCAAATGGCTTGGAGCCTCTGATTGGCAGGGAGGGAGGAAAAGACGTGAAAAGGAGACATGATGCAACTTCAGTTTTAGTTAACTGCATCAAAAAAAGGATGTTTTGTGCCACTTTGACTGTGAAGGAAATAGGAGCCAGAAAGGAGAGGTAAACTTTAATGAGCAACAGGATGGAGACAGACATGATGCAGGCTTGTCAGGATTTGTTTTTTTTTTTCCTTAAAATCAGTAAAACCCTATTCCCATCCTTCAAAAAGCCTCTATATATTTAGGAATATCAATGGTAATATATCATGTCAAATTCGTTTGTTATATCTGCTTATATCATGTCTAATTTTGGCAGGAATTATAACACTAATTACATTTACTGTCAAGTTGATTGCCCCTTCCCCGTGCAGCTCTAGCTGAGCCTGTCTTGCTCTCTGTTTAAATAGGTATAACTTTTTTCCCCTGGCTGTTTGGAAGAGTCTTGTCTGTGGAATACCCTTTCTCTGGGTCTAGAGAAATATCAGCTTGTCAGTCTTCCAGATGAGCTGTAATGACTTTCTTATCAGGGGATGGCTTAAAGCAGAAAGGTATTGATGGACTAGAATAATCAGATTTATTAATTTATTTATTTTTTAAATTTGAGACAGGGCTCAAATTTAGATGGACAGGATATATATATATTTCTTTTTTTCTTTTGGGATATATGTATGAGGTGTTGGCCACCTTGTAAAAGACCACTTACGTTAATTACTCTTTGAATAGAAAATGCAAGATGCTTTGTGGGACAGTTCTGAACATGACACACACTCTTGGTTTTTCAGGTCATCAAATCAGCCTCTGTGTTTAACAATATAAAATACAGATCAGATGAAGACAGTAAATAGTAGATACATTATTTTGATTTTGGGATGCTCTTTATGAATATTTCTGAAAGGAGTAACATGGCAGCTGAGTAAGAAACTGTGGGGAAAAAGTGTGAGGCAGGAAGGTTGAGTGTTAGCAGGAATAAAGGAAATGGAACTTGGTCCTGTGGCCTCACTGGAAATAATCCTAGGAATAGGCATCCTCCTGCAGAGGATGGTGAGGGGGAATGCAGGATGGGATGCAGAACTTCAGAACTATGTGAAAGCATTTTCAAAATGTTCTGCCAAAATGCTTCTGGAAGGCAGAATCTAAACTGCAGTAGTTTGGAAAGGCAGTTTGGGAAGCAGTTGATCCTGCTGAGGAGCATGTTTGGAAATGAAAAATTTAGAAATTACTTTTCCAAAATGGACTCCAATTTGAGGTTAGGATTAATGCCTGTCTGCCTTCAGGAAGATACAAATAGTTACAATTTTTTGCTAAACTTGAAAAGAAGAATCTGAATAACACTACTGGGACTGAGAGTTAAAGGTCAGAAACTCTGAATAGCAGCATTAATTGCTCCCTTTAAAGGATATAAAGGATCAGAGTCTTTCAGGGCTTGCCTAAGGAGGAGAGCAGTATTAATGCCAGTAAAGGATGATACAGCAAGATTCACAAAGGGGAGGGGGTGCAGGTTTTTTCACTTGTTACTCCAAAATAAGATGAACATAAAATTGACTTGGGTGTAACCACTGAAGTATTGCAGTGTTGCATTGGTTGTGTGTTGTGTTTAATACTTTTTATTCCATTGAGCAGGATCAAAGTGCAAGATATATTATGGCCAGGGTGAGATGTTGCAGTGCACACAGGATTGCCTTGGTCCATCCAGTGCAGAGAACTTCTTTCCTTATTTTTTCAGAACTTCTCAGTGTTGAAGAAACAAATAAAAAGCTCTGTTTTATCTACAGTTAGATTTGCAAAGGAGCCCTTGTTGTAAAAGCACTTGATGCTAAAACTGTTGTTGGGTTTTCCTTACTCCTTTTCTTTGTATCCCTTGCTGCATCCTTCAGGAAAAACCCTTTTGTGTCTAGGGAATGAGGAAACTTGAGGGGAAATTATCTTAATTTGCAAACAAGAATGCTTTTTAAATATTTACATTTAACTTCATAGCCACAGGTGGCAGATTTCTTTTTCTTCTCTTGATTTCCTGCATGCTTCTTGATGATCTGTTGAAAAGGATTTAGATTTGGCTTTTTCAGTTAAAATAAGAAAAAGGAGTTGCCTGCTGACTATTTTTTGTTTAACTTCTAGGAGCTTTCTTTCACTGGGATAGATTTTAGATTTTGTAAGCAAATCCTGTTGGACTAGGTAATGATGTGTTTGGATTAAGTTTCCTCCCTATCGCACATCCTACAGGAAAATGTATTTTCTGTTAGTCTGGTAGATGGTTGTATAGGATAGATTTTGATTGCTTCTGAAACAGCAGAAGTCTCCTAGGCAATTCTATTAAATTCCAGGTAGTTCAAGGGATGGAGGGAAAGGAGTTCACCTCCCCTTACCCTGCCAGACTGGCTCCCCTGGGGCTGGGCTCAGGTGAAGTGTGCCTGAAGCTGATGGGTGTAGCTAAAAAACTTCAGATGCTGAGGATCTGGGATGGAGTGTGGTAAGTAAAACATTAGATTGCACAGAAATGATGGTTAAAAAGTTGTTTCCAATACTTCCAGCTCTTTCAATACACTCTTAAAATACCTAAATGTTCTTGCTTTTTGTGTTTTTCTCTCTAGTTTTGTGACTTCTCTAAGGATGATGTGAACTTGCCTGTTGGATCAAATAACAATGAAGAAGGGAAACACTTAAGCTTAAACTTAACTTTAAATACTTGAAGTATTTAATTATAGTAAGCATATTAAAAAAAGTTCAGTTGATATTTGGCAGAGCCAAGTTTTATTTGCTTAGGATGGACAGTGAAGACCTTGTCAGGCAGGTGTTCGAGATCTGGTGTTCTCCCTGTAGACTGAACTTTTGTACTAACAGTGTCTGCAATTATGCATTGTTGAAAATACTTGCATTTTCTGTGGATTCAGATCCCTGAAAACAAATGGTTGCAGGTTGAAATATTGGCAGTCTGGCAGGGTATTTAAGCTTGCACTGTAGATTACTATTATATTTGTTTACTATCTGGGGATGCTGCTTGCAGAGCTAAAAACCCTCTGAGCTGATCATTATCAAGCTTTTAAAGGAGTAGCAAAGGAGGAGGGTCAAATTCTGTCTGACATTTGAATAAAGGTTTTTTTTTTTAAAGTGAACTTATCTAAAACTTAAAAAAATAATACAGTAACTAATGTCTGACCTTTTAATTAAAAGTTCACTAGTTTTTTTTAGGAGTTAGTTTTGTGGAGATACTTTTGCAGTGTAATGCTCTTGGTGGCAGAGCTTTTTGTATTCTCCTCGACGGATAAATGATTAATGATCTCAACACTGCCTTCTGGATCACCTTGTAAGAGGTCTCCTTCATCAATCTGGCAAGGGGATTGTATGGCAGTTTGCACCCTAATTACAGTCCCCAGCTGGGGATGTGCTGCTTAACAGATTACTTGTAGCAGAAGTGGAGTCAGTGCAGATATGGATGGCCACGGGTTTGATGCCCGGGTTCTAAAATTAGATTTCCTTCTAGAAAAAAACATCCACTTCATATAAGCAGTGCAGCAGATAAAAGTGTTTAGCTGGAATTAACTCTGTAACTTAAAGGTTTAATAATAACAGTGCTTCTGTGTTTCCTTGTTTTCATCGTTTCCCTTCCCTTCTCTTGTGGTCTTATAGACCAGGGTGGTATTGCAAGCCAGAAATTTTATTACCAGTGGAGACATTAAGGTATTCCACAGGGCAAAACAAAAGTGATTCAAAAGGTGCTTTTACAGATAATAAGTTTTAGCATTGAGCAGTTTACCCAGAAGGCAACAGATTATTTCTAGTGGTCTGTCGTTATTGTTGGCCTTTTTTTCTGGCTCATTTGTGGTGTAATGCTGCTGCTCAATTAAGATGTATTTCGGTGAAAACCATGAATGACAATGTCCACCAAGCATATTGCCAAGCATATACATCCATGCCTATTGCTCAGGCTGACAACTCTGAGTGTGCTGCTGAGAAACAGCTCATTTAAGGACTGAGGCACGGAGGAAAACTTGCACAGGATCCAGCCAAACACTAAAGCAAAGTGCCCATTTGGTTCTTGACAACGGGAAGATTTTAGGCTTGGGAAGGATGTAATTGCCAAGTGATTTTCTTGGTATGTATGAATGTTTTAGTAGTCAATATTGCCAAAACAGATAACATTGTGAATATCATGACAATCCGGGGAAAAAATATCTAAGGTTTTTTTAAATGATAAGAATTTATTTTCATTGTCTTAGGATCATTTGGACACTGGTAACTTCCCACTAAGTGCTGTGTATTCAAAGGATAAAGGCAGTGGAGAGAGATACCAGTAGACTGAAGCTGGAGGTAGAATATTTACTATTTGTATTTACATCCTGAAAAAACTAGAATTGATTAATATTTGTGTTCAGGCCAGTAGAAGCCTTCAGCAGTGCAGTGGCTGCTGTGAACGTGTGTGTGTGTATGTTTGAATTCATCTAACTTGAAAGAGGAAAAGAAGTCTTTACTACTCAGTGAAAAATTAATTGACTGTAATTGACCTGTGTTTTAATGCTGTGGAATGACAGCGAGTTTGGACAGCTCCCTGTCTGGGAGCTCAACTCTTGGAGTGTGGGAAGGACCTGAAAAGTGTGTGTGAAGCAGGAATTTACCACTCTCTTTTCCTACCTTTGGAAGAAAATCTCTGCAGTTTTTAGTCCTAGAGATGGCCAGACAGTGATTGGTTGTGGTGCATTTATTCTTTCTAGGTTTCCCTCCCCAAGAGAAGTGGAGGAATTGGCTGTAGAGTTGCTGTATTGTCTGGAAATCAGAGGCACTTTGAAAACACTTCTGAGAGTTCATTTGGAAGGCTCTGCTGTCTTGGACCCAGGTTTTCTCTAAGCTGAGGCTCAGAGCTTGCCCTGTTCTGCTCCCTCCTGCTCTTTGGCTCCCACCAAAAGTGAGCAGTCCTTCAGTGCTTCATGCTCTCAGCTAAAAACTAAAGGCTGGCTCTTCAGCTTCTTTTATTGTCTTGTTAAAAAGCATATGCAGTGTTTCCTCCCTATCAGTCTTTTGGATGGGGGAGCAGCATGGTTTGGTGTTTTTGTGAGCTTCATCACTCTTCTGTTTGCAGAAGCAATTGGAAGCAAATGATCCAGGTCGTCGTTATTACTCATATTTTGTTTTTTTCCAGTTCTGCAGCTTCAGCTCCTTATTTGAGCTGCGTTGGCACGTCATGAAGCACCACATTTCAGTCTGTAGTCGTGCATATTAATAGTCAAGTGCTGCACAGCCTCTCCCTGATCTTGGTTTTCCATGGTGGATCTCTCGGGTTTTGTTCCAGGACAAATACGTTGTAGGTACTCAAGAGGAAAACATTTTCTCCTAAATTATTCCAGCAAATGGAAACCCTTTTTTACTCTGGCTGAAGACTTTGTCTTGGCTGTAAGCCTGAGAGATTTAAACATTTGCAGTTCCTTTTATTGTTCAAGCCTGTGCAGCATATTTTAAGTGAGTGAGCAGTCTGTCAAGTTACTAGAAATCATTACTTTGCCAGAGAGCTATCGAATGGATGTGAAAACAGGTGTTTGTCAGATTTTTACCTTCTGGACCGAATATTTTTGATGTTTGGGAACTTTTATCTGCAGTCAGCCATTGTGCTTTGTAGAGGAGAAGGCTTAATTCAGATTATCTGAGCAATCAGGGAGCAGAGATGCGGTTCTGTGATTCATAATTGAAATTTAGCCTTTAGATTAACTTCATTAGTATGCTGTTGAACAAGGACAGGGTGTTAATAAATGAAAAAATCCTTCTGTGTTTTAGCACCAAGAGCCACAATAGGTCTTTGCAGTTCATGATGAATTTATTTTTTTGCTGTGACAGCATTATTTTTGATTTGACCATGCTCTTTTTGTCTTTTTTCCTCAAAATTATACAGAGAGAAATAGAGAAGTTTTATCTGATGTGAGATTAAACCCAAAATTCTTCCAATAAAGCTATATTTATAAGCTCCTCTGAGATCAAGAAAAGGAACATTCAAAAGTCTTTTCTTCTTTTCTAACTGATGATTTAGAATAATGAGTGAAACCTGACTTATATTCTTCAAAGATGTGAAACTTTGAGGAAGTAGAGACAACAGAGTCTCCAATCATTATCTTATAAATGGTTATAAAATGGTTATCCTACTGAGATGACAAATACTAATTTCTGATTACTTTGTAAATTCTTGATCTTGAATTTAATTAAAGGACTTTTCCAGCCTAAATGGTTCTGTGTTGCTATTGGGCTGGGTGAGTGGCAAAAAGGATGTAGCAACAATACTTCCTTCATGCAGAAAAGAAGTAAAAAGCCCTTCACTAAAGAATCAAATCACACTTACGTAGAGTAGATGGTGGTGGCAAGGACAGAAGCAGTTTCATTGGTGCAAGGCAGGTGAAACATGCTTTCACCAAAACATCTCTCACACATCCAGCAGGTGCTTAATCCTTGTTATAATTCCTTCTCTTATGTTTTCCTTGAACAGCCTGAGAAAATCCAAGCTGCTTCTTTCCCTGGCTTTCACCAGTGTCCACAGTTCTGTGTATCTCTCACAAAGTCCATGGGCCATCAGCATAGAAGGAAGTATTCAGACTTCTCCAAGAAGAATTTTCTTGCATGAAATGAAGGTTCATGTAGTTGAGTTTTGAATGACTATGCTGGAATGGAGGAAGTTATAATTGGTTTATTTGTAAGGCTTTTTGCATTTTTATGCAATGTTTTAGTGAAAGATTTTGGTAGATTCTCATTCATTAGTTGTAGAGTGGTACTAAGAAAGTAGATTCACAAAAAAAAAAAAAAAAAAAAAAAAAAAAAAAAAAAAAAAAAAAAAAAATCACAGTTACCAGAATGGAAAAGAAGATATTAGGGATTTTTCTATCTTCACAGTTGCTCTTGATCTCCTAAAAGCTGTAGCAGAATATTGTGAGTTGTCTGTACATTCGCTGCTCAGCGCAGAGTCGTGTACTCGGTGTAATCCTCTGTGCTTTGAGGTTCCCAGGCATCTGCTTCAGCACACAAGGATTATGGATGTCACTTTTTTCCTACCTTCAGCCTTGAGGGAAACACAGATTGCTGAACAACAGAGCAGATTGTGTCTAGTGCTTGAAAGGCTGGGAGCTGAGTTTGAACTCCTGCTCCGAGTCTGTGTGGGCCTGCAGGGGTTTGGGAGGCTTTGGGAATTGCTGCAGCTGAGTCTGGGGCAAGGGCAGCTGGAAAGGAGAAGAGAGGAACAGACAGTCTGTGTTGTAATGAATGGTGTATGGAGTCCTTCATTATTTGGGAAAAGCACAGATTCTGATCTGACATACACTTTTCCATAGGGTTTGGTGTGGGGGGAACATGTGCTTAAAAAAATATTAGAAAATTGTGACTGAGAAAACACAGCTTGTATGATGCAGCTTAAAATGTATGGAGTCTAATAACTTCCATTGTTTAACCCTGTGAAAGATGAATCCTAACCAGCAGACACAGTTCACATCCCAAAATGTCTTAATTCTCACAAAAAACTATTGTTAGGAAACCTTGACTTTAGATACACTTACTGGACTGCTGTGGGGGGAATTGCACTGTCAGTAGTTTCTACCTTCCTGGAACCACTCTGTAGGAGAAGTTAAATACTTTCCCTCCAGAAGGATCCAGGCCCAAAAATATAAATTAAAAATAATTTTATATGTGCTTCCTTTTTTTTTTGTTTTGAATATTTGCTATGCCTTTGAGCAGTGCCCAGAGTATAACATGTGTTCAGTTTTAAGTAGGGAAGCCTAATCTGTAAGAGCTTCCAGTTTTTCTAAGAGAAAATGATGCAGAGAGAAAGGAGAGAGAGAGAGAAATGGGAGTAAAATTAGACAACTATGGACTTCAGATAACATTTAGCTATAGTCCAATAGTACAAAGTTTGAATGATGAACTACCTGCTTGAAGACCAAAAGATAAACTCGATCTCCCCATAATCATTAACATTGCACTTGATAGATGCTGTGAGAGCAAGCACTTTGTGAAGATACTTGAATAAGGGGTGATGATGGCTTTGATTCACTTAATGAAGTGTGGTTTCCAGTAGGAAAATACTGTGAGAAAAACACATGAAATGTCTAAAGAGAATGGGAAAAAAACAATGTTTGCTTTTCAGGGCACCACTGTTGATGTTTCATTTTGACAAGATGCTGTAAATAAATTCCCTGGAGATGTGCAAGAGTCAAATATGCTTTCCAGTGTTTTGTTTTCTATAATTGAGAGCATTGCTGGTAACCAACATTTTTTAGTCATCTTGATCCTTGAGGTAGGAGAAATTCTCTAACCTTGGCAGCACCAGCTGGGGTGTATGTTCAGCCTTTGCACACTCTGGAGACCTTGGGTCTCAGCAAGGGGCACCCTCTGCCAGGTTTTGGCTGCCCTCACTCAATAGATTTGCCAGCTGAAAGAGAAATATATGAACTAGAGATCATGCTTAGTTCAAATGGCAAAATGCAAACAGTCATTTATCTGCAAGATCTGAAATAGTAAAATCCTGGATGGAGAAATGAAAGAAAATCTTCACTTGCCTGTTGATTTGCAAAGGTTGACCTGGGAAGGTTTGTCATTGGGATGTGTTGGATCTCTTGATGTGATGAGGGTCAAGTGTTCCTCTTGCATTCTTGATGCTTCCCATAGTGTTAAGTGGAGAATATTCATGAGTATGCTGGTGTTTATGGCCAGTCTGATGAAAGATGCAGACAAATTTAACCTTTTAACTATAATTGAGTTTATTTTTCTTACTCAGGGGTTAGCATGACCAGTCAACTAAAACAGATGATGCTTTTTCTTTTTATTTATGCTGGTGAGAAAATGGCCTTAAGCTGAGATAGGGGAAATTCAGATTAGGTACAAGAAGAAAGTTTTTCACTGTTAAGGAGTTCAGGCATTGGAAGAGGCTGCCCAGGGAGGTGGTGGAGTCACCATCCCTGGAGGTGTTCAGGTGGAGCTGGATGATGAGCCTTAGTGGTTTGGGGGTGCAGTGGCAGTGCTGGGCTGATGGTTGGACTGGATGACCTTAAAGGGCTCTTCCTTGGCAATTCTCTGATCCTTTGAAGATCCAAGTATGTATGATTTCATGTATTTAAACAATTACTTAATTACTCCTTGCCTCAAAGGGTAAAAACCTTCTACATCTCTTTAGTGCTTGACTGTCTGTGTAAGGAGTCTCCTCTACTGAATCTTGTACCTTGCTGTGTAGAAACTGTGATTCCAATACAAATATTTAAAATACTCATTGCTAATTACTGGTCCTTGATTGAAATCGTGTCACAATGGCAGGTACCTGATGTTATGTGACCTACCCAGTCCATAAAACCTCTAAGAAGCTGGAACACATGGATATCCTTATTCTAATGAAAAAATATGGTAATAGAATTTAGTTTCTGTAAGACAAATGTGTATGAAATACATCCCCAAGTGGAGATCTCTCAGCAAACTGACAGTTTTTCTGCTCTGTCCTCATTCTCTGTGCCACTTTTTCCACTCACCACTTTTTTTTTGGGCACAACAAAAAGATGAAATGCAAAATGGAAAAATAGTGAAACCCACTGAAGTATGAGGTTTCTTGTTGATATAAATGGGAATGCAAAAGCTAGAGGTCCTGTCCTTAGCTTTAAGTAAATGTCCCTCTGTATAGAAGCACTGTCTGGAAATAGACCATCAACATGCCTTGAAAGGATTCAAGCAAAAATGAAAAAGCAAGAGTAGAGTCTGCTTCCAGCTTTTAATACTATTATTTTGGTATTCCAGATTTTCATATCATCCTTTTCTTAATCAATTCACATAATCACAGCCTGAGTTTTTAAAACTTCTGCTGGTTTGTGAGGGTATCCTAGTAGGCTGTTTCTATTGAAACAGAGCTTAATCTCTGGCTTCACTGATCCTCTCTTTTAGAGCTGTCACTTACTTCAGGTCAGTTCAGGCACACTATAAATCAGGACCTTCTCACTAGTCAATCAGTGATTGATTTAGTTTTGCAGCACTCAAAGGCAGTAGTTTCTGGTTTAAAACTGAGTTAATGTGGCCTAACATTAATGTAGGGTTGAGCACAATGCTGGGAGCTTGTGGGTTGTGGAGCCAAGACTGCTTTGTTACTAATTTACAGTGTGGGCATAGGCAAATAATTTCATGGTTTAATGTAGAAATTCTTGCCATGCTTCAGTCTTTGTCATTTTTCCCCCTGCTCTATGCTAACTTGAGTTCTTTAAGGCCTTGGAGTTGGAGTGTTCAGAGTTATGTGGTGTCCCTGGAAGTACTTGGAGATTACAGTGCTGGAAAACCCTTCACCCTGGTGTGTGCCTCAGATGGAGACATTTGTGCTAATGGAGCTTTAAAAAACAAAAAACTATGTTTACAAAGGCCTTCAGCACTTTTGCAGAATAACTGAAAGTAAAACCAAATGGAATTTTTTTTTTTTTTTTTGAAAGTATGGAAAGCTTTCATCCCATTCCATGCCCTGTCTACACCACAGCCCAAGTATTGAAAACCCTGAAATCCTTAGCAGTACTGAATAGTGGGTAACAAGTGCATCATGATGGGACTGAACTCTATATGATAATATTAAAGGTACTTGGAGGGACCAAACTCTGTAATGTGCAGTTTTGATTTCTGTGCCTCATACAGCTTTATGTATATATTGTGCCTCTCTGGGTTTCAAAGTTATCTCATGTGTATGTTCTGTAACCTTTCCATAATGTCAGAAAATGGGAAAGCACTGCTGGTGTGAAGATGATAAACATTTCAGCTTATTAGTAAAAAGAGAAAAATCCCTTGAAAAACATCTACTTTTAGAAATACAACAAAGTTCAGACTTCTGTAATTGTTTCAAAATTTAATATGCTTTATAAGCAATAACAGATGTAATCTGTTTTCCTGAGGCAGATGAAAATAAAAGGATAACTGATAGCAAATCAAAAGAAAGTAGGAAAGGGCTTTCATCCTCCTATTTCCCCTCTTGTAGTCTGTGGGTCTTCCACTGTTCTCCTGCTTTGAAATTGCCCCAGTTAGGTTGGTCTGAAGTTATTGCTGTTATGAGAGAAATGTTTTTTGCATTGCAAAAGTGTATCCTTGGAAGGTGGGTATTTTTCAGTAGTAGTTTTGTTTCCAAAAATACAGCCAGCATCTCAGTCAGGGTGAGTAAGGAAGTGTAAGAAATACATTTTCTGACAGTACATGGTATTTTTGTTTTTCAGGATGACACTAAAATTCTGTTCTCTTGAAATAACAGTGAGGAAGTACTTCTGGTACTCTGGTTAAGGGAAAAAAAAAGGGAACTGTTCTGTCTGATCTGTGGAATACACTTGGAACAATTCCAGAGCAGTGAGGGATGCTGTGGCAGTGAGCAGGATCCTGCAAGGCAGAGTGCCCTCGGTGTTCAGCAGAGCATCTCTAACTTATTTAGCTCTTTTATGTCTCAATATTCGGTGTTTGCTGGGCAGTGATGGCTGCTGCTGTGTGCTGGGATTGCTGCTGGTGTCACAAGTGACTGGATTGATGAATCTGTGCTCCCTGGAGGAGCTTTGCTCCCTGTGCCAAGCTGACATGGCACACACAGCCACATCCTCAGCTCTCCTGCAAGAGCACGAGCAGACACTGTGCCAGAACTGCACATCAGTCCAAAAAGGTTCTTTCTGTGCATCTTTAGCTTCTTTAAACATATGCCTGCATTTATGCCAGAATTTCTGAGTAATTATTCTGTTAAAACATGAATATTTGAAGTAACTAAAACAAATGAGGTGTGATAACATTAAATACAACTGAATTTGCATAATCTAATAGATACGAATTGTTACTGTGTTTGGTTTAATTTGTCATCGTTTGCCCTGCATTACTATTGTTTTGGATGCAAAAAAAATTAATGTCTAAATAGTTTTCTACAGAGGCTTAATGGCATCCATAAAGGAGTGAGTTGCCTGACTCAGGAATTTGGCTGCTCATGTTTCCACCTCACCTTCTCCTTCCTGGTTCCTTCTTGCTACTTCAGACTTTGGCCACGACAATACTCGAGTGGCAGCAGCTGTAGAGATGAGAATGAACTGAAGCCAACCCTTGTAAAGCAGGGAGTTAATAATATATTTATAAGGATACTATATATAGGTACTTAGGTATCAATATGTACTATTAAATAATGTATAAAGTATTTACAGGAAAGAAACTTCAGCTCTGCAGAAGCAACTGCACGTACAATTATGTGGCAGCAAGCCTCACATGCTGTGTTGTAGGTATAGGTAATGTTAGGCTGTTTAAAAACAAGTGGAAAATTGCTCTAAAAGTCCAGAATGAGCTAAATGCCATTGCTGATCTTGAAGCAGGTTATAAAATTGTTCAGAGAAATCTTCTGAGGTAGTAAACAGAATTTAAAAGCCCCACATGACTTTGAACTTGAGAATTGGAGCATCTTCTGTGAGAGATTTGTCAGTGTGGGAGAGCAGTGTTTTAGTGAGCTGCCCCCAGAATAGATCCCATGGGGGGCTCAGGATTATTGCAAACCTCTCCACCAAGTGCTGGGAATATTTGTTCGGCCTTGCCTTCTTTAATAGAAGAAGTAAATGGTTGTATGATAGGGCTTTGGAGATTAAATAATGGCTTTTGATTATATGGAAGAAAACAAGAGCTACTCAGCAGTGTGGAAGATTGGTCTTCAACTCCAGTAAGGCAGGTGGCAGAAATCCCTGTGTAAATGTTAGCACTTAATAAAATCAAACCTTTTCTTTCTGTAATTTCACCATGTTAATAGGAGAAAGGGGATGAAGAGGTTAATAATTTATAGTAGAAACAATATGTTGGCTTATAAGTCAATTTCTGTTCAAAGGCATTATGGCATGAGTATGTTTTCTACTTCATACATGAAGTCAAAACCAAATGAAAACAAAACTACAAACAGACCCCTCCCCAATTCCCCCTAACAAACCCCAAACCAAAAAATTCCCCTGAAAATAAACAGCCCTAAGATCTGATAGCTGTTTCCTTTGACCTGGGAAATCTTATCCCATCACCTCATATTTAAGCTGTTTGTTTTACAGACAATTTTTTGGAGATTGTTCTTGTTTAGAATAATGTAGTAAGTAGTAGGATGGAAAGAAAAGCACAGATGGCAGAGCCAAGAGGAGCAGCTCAGCTTAAGGGAGGTGGGGCTCACTGGGGATGTCCTGGGTACCCCTGTGCTGGAGGCAGTGCTGGACACCTGCAGGGGATGCACTAAGGGCACATCCCTCTCCTGGGGCTTTGGAGAGAACCTGCTCCTGCCCTGGTTTCTTCTGCCTGCCAAGTGCTACTGCCAAACCTGCTTTTTTTTTTTGGTTTCCCAAGGGTTTATTCTGAGGAGAAGCCACCTCAGAGAGCAGCTGGCAAGGACCTAGTGCTACCTGCAAGTGTTTCTTAATGAATTCCCTCATTATTCTGTCAGGGCTCCATCCTGGTAACCTCTGACAGGGATCCTTCCCTCAAACCAGCCTGACATTGAGTGAGGATAATACACTGCTCAACAATGATGATGATAATGGATGCACTAATGTTATTTGACATGTATTTCATGTTAAAATTAATGTTGTCTTTGATGTTGTGAAGGTTGAATTCGGAGAAGATAATTGATTCTCGAGCTGAAAAGATGTCTCCAAAGTTCTTGACATATCCTGGTAGTTTGGGCTGCAGGTGTGTCCTGGCTGTCATTCCACTTGCAGAGCATCCTGGCAGCCTGGTGGGAGGAAGGGCCACAAGTGAGCATGTCATATGAACTCAGAGAAACAGCAAAGACTGAGTCCTTTGGGGATTTATTTGCCTTTGTACTAAAAACCCCAGGGTTTCTTAGAGTTGCAAAGTGCCTGTATCATCTTTTTTTCATTTAGAGCTGTGTAAATTAATGTGTGGGAAAAACAGATAACTGGTTTGCAACTAGTACTAGATAATTTACTAATTACTTGTGTTTTCCAGTGTGTAGGGATTATCATTTAAAAATAAATAAAGTTGCCTCCAGAAGCTCTTTTGAATTTGGTTTTATAGAATATAGTGAAGGTTCAGGTATTCATTCTTGGAAATATATTTCAGAGAGGTAAAGCAGCCCTGAAATTACTCCTTCATCCTCTGATTCTGGGTGATAATACCATGGATTTCTGACTGCTCGTGTTAGTTGCATAATCAACATTATTTGAAGTATTTTGCCCAACAGCAAGGAATTCTGACACTAACAGGTCCAATCTATGTTGTTAAAGCTTTGTGTGGTGGTAGCTACCATTTTTAATGTGGAATTGTCTCCTGTTGTTACAGCACTGGGCACTGTCATCAAAATAAGTAAGAATCTCCAAATAATATTAACCATGGCATATAAAAAAGTTTATATGATGTTTTGGTTATTAAGTAAGTATTTATTTAATATTTTATTAAAATTACTTTAAGTGATACCTTTAACTATAAATGTACTGACAGATTTAGTAATTGAATAAGTATTTGAAGTATTTTCAATGATACTTTTCATTTTAAACATGCTGTGAGAGAATAAATGACATCTTTAATGTTTTGTTTCAAAGTTCTTCTATATTTTCCTGAAGAGCCAAGTGTATTTTCCTTGTTACTTGATTGAGACCAGAAAAAGTATTATTTTAATTCATTTTTGGATAAAGTAGTAAGACTGTAATGTGCAGCAGTCTGACAAGATGTTAATTCATTATAATATTGTTATCAACAGACTTCTAATAACTTTGAATACATCTTTGCCATATTAAATGTTCGTGTGTAGGTAGAATGGGAAAGGTTGCTTTCAAATTCAAGGAAAGTGCAAAAGAGTGCTATTTGTCCCTAATTAAATATTGAGGACTTTGTATTAAATATTTAATTGACCAGCTGTACAGTGGAGTCATGGAGAAATGATAAAACCCTACATTTGCACTTAAAGACTGGTTTTGGGCAGTCAAGTGACCTGTTGCTAAATGAATTGAAAGGGAAGAAGAGATGTAAATAAAAATACTTCTGGTGTGTTTCCCACCATTGCTGATCCAGGAAGAGGGCTCTTGGTGATTATGTAGCTACACAGATTCTTCTGCACCATTTTTTATATCTAAATGCACTGAGGACTTGTTTCTGACTTCTGTTTTCTGAAGGAGTCCTGGAAGTTTGGAAGGTCTGTAAAGCAGAGGAAAGCAGGAAATGCTCCTTCTGTATGAAAATTGGTATCAAACCCATGCAAATTGAAATGGTTCAGGTTGATGGAATCTTTGTCAGCCTGAGACAACTTTGAAGCAGACAGTTACCAGAAGGGAAGATGTTCTTTCACAATGTGTGAAGTAGTCCTTGTCTGTTCAGGAGAAAGTGTAAAAGTGTAAGGGATGTGCCAGATAAAACACTCAGATCTGTTTTGGGCAGTCCATAGATTCAGTTCAGAGCAGGTAACTGCACTATAAAAGATGCCAAGGCAGAGCTTTTGGTGTGGAAATGTTGGACTGCACCTTTGAAATTGTTGTGGGTCCATAAGGCCTCAGAAAAAAATGTTCATGTGGTTTGAGGCTGTGTCACGTTATCAGTCGGTCCAACACCCCAGGATTTGGGGCTGTATTCACAAGTTTTGTGCCTCAGTAATCTTAGAAGGTTTTGGGTTGGAAGGGACCTTAAAGAATTCCTGGTCCAACCCCCCTATTGTGGGCAAAAACTTTATTATGAACCTTAGCAGTTGTTCCTAAGATGCTTTGAGGAATGTGTGTGTTGGGAACTCTGTGTATGTGTCATTCCAGACATCATAAGAGGTGACATGATGGTTCTGCCCTATTTGCTTATCCTCCCTCTTCCATCCTGTCTCCTACCCCTCCATAAATAACTGATAAGGTGAAGGAAAGATCAACTCCACATCTTAAGATAAATGATGTGACAACAACTGACCTGGGCACACATTTGTCAAAAATTATTTAACCTGGAAACTGAGAGTTTAAACAATAAAGAGGGATGTCTTGGAATGGAATTTCTCAGTCTGAGAAATTTTGTATCTGAAATGTCTCTGCTGCTGTACCCAAGGGAGTTTCATTCTTTGGCATATAACTTTTGAGTATATGGATTTTTGTGGGGTTTGGTTATGTTGTCTACAGTGTGTTAGATTTAGGTCACAGCAGATGTGTGTTGGTGTCTCTGGGCTCAGGTTAATTGGTTTATGAAGCTTAAGGAATAGAAAGCATGCTCATCTTGAGTAAAGGAAGATGAGATTTTTGGTTTTCTTCATAGCACATGGGGTCATGGATGTTCCTGGATCCTTTGGGTGTTTGACCCAACAGAGGGTGGTGCCCATGATCTGTTGTGCATTTCTGTTTCACTCCACTGCCCTGACTACTGTGTTTTACCCTGGCTTTGGTTTGTTCCTGGATTTGAAGTTGCTGGTAGTGTTTGAGGAGACATGCAGAGATGCTTTGTGGTTTAACTGTGGGTTAAACTTCCACCACACCTCTCTGTGAGACTGAGCTCAGTGGTGCAGGCAGTTCTTCCTTTGTTGTGTTCCTTGAATATATTAGCCAGTCTTTTTCCAAAAGTGGAGCACTTGTTAATTACTACTGTAATAAATGCTGTGGTTCAATTAGTGAAACCAAAAAAGAATTCCAGATTTCATTGGGATGTCATAAAGTTACATCTTTCAGTAAGTGTGAATTATTGTAAAAAGTAGCAAGACTTACCAACAATGAACATAATGCTGTGCAAGTGTGCTACCATGCTGTAAATTCTGCCAGAATGTCACATCCTGACATTTAGTAGTTTCCTTATTCCATTTGTTGGTAATTTCTGAGCAAATAGTATTAATGAGAACTACATAAAATGTTTTTCATTAGAGACCAGTGACTTTGAGGGCACTTAGTGTACAAGATTTGCACACTCTTTTTTGTCCTTTTTTTTTCACAGATATCACATATTCCCTCTGAATATTATCTGTGTGTGTTTGTGTGTCATAATTGTTTTTACATTTTAAATGATCTATTTTGTCACATACAGTGAACAAGGCTGTATGGGGTGCATAGCACAGACCCAGGAATATTCAGTGAAGATTGTTGTGTGCCAGAGAGAAGAATTGTTTAACACAGCAAACTGAAACTTGTGCTCATTCCTCGTGTGGGAAAGTCTACCCAAGATTCATATTTATTTTTGTATTGCTGTGTTAAGAGATCTTTTACTTTGTGAAGATTCTTTGTATTGCAAAGTGAGTTTTGGTTCTTCCTGTGACTTTACAGCAGCTGAATCCTTCCTCCCAGTTTCTGAATTGAATTTGTGCACCCATAGGGACAGATTCCATCTTTTGAATGTCTAAAACTTTTTCCAACATCCTTATGCAAAATACTTTTTTATCTGAAAACTCTAATTGCAACTTGAGACAGCTTAATGAAATATTCTGGGCTTGATTGAAGTTCTTCAATAATTTTTTTCATGTTCCCAGCAGAATTTCTGGTAATTCACCAGAGTCTGTAGCTGGTAGGATGGGGGTGGAGATTTAGATTTACTTAAGATGAGGGGTGCCTTGAATGATGATGCATTCAGATCAACTCTTTGTTCAGATCTAGGACTTGGGTTAATATTCAGGGATTCAGTTGAATATTTTGAGTAAGGAGCTGTGGTGGGGTGCATTTTCTCCCATGTTTTTGATGTAAAAATATATGTGAGAAAGATAACCTTTGTAATCTGCCAGAATGTTAAAAAGTTGCAGGATGAAATAAACCAGTTCAGTTTTAATGACAGTCATGGATGAACCCTGCAGCTCCTGAGTGCATAAGACAAGACTTAAAACTGAGAAATCTGCTTTAATTTGGCTTGAAATGTGGTCCATCAGGAAGCTTTATAAGCAACTTTAGCAGTATTATGCAATGGAAGGGAGCTATTACTTATCTAATTGCCTGGATTTTCGTTAATAATGTAAAATTCCCTGCTTTTTTATTCCTCCAGGTGATTAACTGAAGGTTTTTCTCAGCAATCTCCCCTCTGTTTTGAGAGAGGAGCAATGAACAGTCCAATAGATCTTTATCTCTGCTTTAGAAAAAGGGAATTGATGTGATTAACCTTTAGCAAAGATACCATGACTGTTAACATCTCATATGGTAGCTGTGCTGAGCCAGTGCTGAACTGTTGGGAAGAAGGTTAATGACTGATCCTCAGGCTCTAAAAGACTTTTTAGCTCTTTCCAGTGTCTGAAGGGGCTCCAAGAGAGCTGGAGAGGGACTTGGGACAAGGGCATGCAGTGGTAGGACAAGGGGAAATCACTCCTCACTGATGGAGGGCAGGGTGGGATGGAATATTGGCAGGAAATCCTTTCCTGTGAGGGTGCTCAGACTCTGGCACAGGTTTCCTAGAGAAGCTGTGGATGTCCTGGAAGTGTTCAAGGCCAGGCTGGGTGAGGTTTGGAACAACTTGGTCTCCTTGCAGGTATCCCAGCTGATAGCAGGGGATTTCAAATGAGATGGTTTTTAGGATCCCTCAGAACCCAAAGCATTTTGTGGTTCTGAGTTGATCTCTCATGATTTAAATACAGATTACAGTGTGATTTGGAGACTGTTGGATTTTCACTGCTTTTAACTTCTGCTCTAAAACAACAGCAAAACTTTGGTGACAGAACCTGCACTGAAATTATTAAATTTAGATAAATGGGCCACTCAGAATAACAGATATGATTTTATCAAGATACTGGGGTAATATCATGAACTGTAACAGCAAAGCTTGAGTATTTCATATGTTTACTGGAAGCTGGAGGTGGTGTGGGATGGTGGAGGTGGCCTCATTATCTTAAATATGTTGGCTCATACTTAAAATTTAACTGAAAAGGTATCCCTGAATTGTGTACTACTGTAGGGGGTTTTTTAGGAGAGCAGCAGTTTGTTGGCTGGATTGCTAATGGCCATGGTGGGATTTTCCTCCATGAATTACCTTTTCCTCTCTGGGTTAGTCCCATTTACAAAGCATGAAAATTGCTAATTGCTAGAACTAACAGTTTACCTTTGTGTGCAGCTGCCAAATAAATGTAGTATATAAACCACATGTGGTATGTTGTGGCATTAATTGGCTTTTATTGGTTTATCTTAATGATAGTCCATGCTTAACATAATCACAGGAATCCTTTTACCTGAATAAAGGCTGGGATCCTTGAGCAGAATATGTGGATAAAGGCACTGACTGTTGCTTCCATTCAAAGCATTGCTGTGCTCCAGCTGTCACATAAAAGACAAAATTCTCAAATGTAATATTTCTCAGAATTTATTTTGTGGAGTTGTTTCTATGGCAGTTGTTATTTTCTGTGCAAATGGTGTGGTGAAAGTCAAATGGGTGAATGTTTCCTGAGGCTGAAGAAGCTTAGCAGAGCAACTGTTGCTGACTTTGGAACAAAGCAATCAACATCCATAACTAATGCCTCAACTTTTTAATGCGTTTTTTAATATTTAAGTAGGAAAAAATGCTGTGAGATTGTATAATCAATGCAACTGATAGATTTTAAGAAGTAATATTTTATTGAAAGTACTGCTTTTTTCAGGTTTCAATCCATAATCATTCAGTGCATTGTTTTATCCATAACCACACGTTCATTATTTTGTTCAGCCAGCCTTGAACTAAAGGGTTGATGGATTAAACCTAATTCTAAGATATTGGTTTATTTTTCCAGCTACAATGTTAAATCCAGGGATACATTTTAAGTGCAGAAAGTTGTGATTACCACGGTTGTCAGAATCAAAGTAGCGTGTGCATTCCAAAGTGAGCTGCAACTTTAAAACAACTTTATAATTGCGGTGATTTTGCTGTTCAGCTGTAAGAGAGGAAAACTTGACAGCAGGTCCGTGGAAGTAAAAAAAAAGAGCTGAAGATTATTCTGGCAATCACAAAACAATGTATTTTTGGAGCCCCTGGTGCAGTAGGACATCCCCTGGGCTGGGCTCTGAGTGACCTCTGGAGAGCCTCAGTGCTGTGTCCCCTTTCTGTCCCTTGGCTCGGGGTCCCTGTCCTCACTGCAGTGTTCTGTGTCTCCTGCAGCTTCCCCTGTGTGCTCAGCACTCAGAGGCTGCCCTGAAAAAGGGCTGATGTGCTGTTCTAGCAAAGGTTCATTAACCTCCCTGCCCTGCTGCTTTTTCCTGGAGGGATGGCAAGGGTTATGGAGCGAGCCCAAGAACAAGGAGTGAGTCAAGAGGAGAGCACAAAGATGCTCTGAGTCCTTGGGCACCTCTGCTGTGGAGACAGGCTGGAAGAAGAAAAGGCTCCAGGGAGACCTTAAAGCACCTTCCAGGGCCTAAAGGGGCTCCAAGAGAGCTGGGGAGGGACTGGGGACAAGGGATGGAGTGACAGGACCAGGGTCACTGGAAGACACTGCCCAGAGGAGCTGTGGCTTCCCCATCCTTGGAAATGTTCTTGACCAGGTTGGATGAGGTTTGGAGTAACCTGATCTAGAGGAAGGTGTCCCTGCCCGTGACAGGGGGCTGGAGCAAGATGAGCTTTAAGGTCCCTCCCAACCCAAACCCTTCTATGAGTCTGGGGTTGGATTTCTTGGAAAAAGGCCACCTGTTGTCCTGGCACCTCTTCTGGAACCCTTCCAGCCCAGTTGTCAGCTTCCTTTCCAAACAGGGTGGGGCAGTGCCTCTTGCTGCTGTCCTGCTGCAGAGCTGTAACTGTGTTTTTGTAAAACAAAATGTAAGTAAGATGCTGTCTGTGTTTTTTCTCAAATGACTTTAATACTCTGGGAAGCTCAGTGGAGAATTAGGTGTTTATGCATGGATGAGGAGAAGTTTAATGAAGAGGAAAACTACAGTCTTTACTCATTTTAGCCTTTCTACTGTTTTTCAAATAAATCCACAGAGAAGTAGCAATATTAACAGTGTGCACCTATTCTTATTGTACCTCTCAGCACTTTAGCATAGAAATTAAAGACAAATAAACCCCTCCAAACCAAACCCAAAGCCAAGCTTTGAAAAATGATAATGGGAAAAATCCTCAGAGCACTGTTTGTTCCAGGCTTTATAGAGCAAACTTTTTAAAAAATGAGGGACTCCAGGGCTGTAGTGTTGTAAAGTGAACCCCTTCTTTAATTTTAATTGCCCAGGTGTTGAGAAATGAGAAAAAATTTGAAAGCAGGGGTTTTGCCTGGGCACAATCTTAAAAATAAATAAATAAAATAATACAGAAATAAACACACACATAGATAGATATATATATATATATATATGCACCAAGTATTAGTTGCTGAGGGCAAGACTTCAAATGCTGTTTGGCTTTATCCTGTTCATCTCCCTGCACACATTTTACTTCCCTGACCGCATGTGAGAAGGGGCAGTGGGAAGGAACTTACTCTGAAGCATTGATATTCATAATTTATGCCTGCAGTCTTGAAATAATCTCATTTGTCTTCCACTGTTACCGGAACAGTTTTGCTAGCAGTGAAGAATGCTTGGAGCAATGAGGGATTCTGTTGTTTCAGCTTTTCATTTGTCTTCTGTAAGGAGTGGTTTTGAATAAAAAGATGACTCGGGCAGCGCTGTGTAATGCAATTGCCGGGACGTTCCAACCTGATTTTGAGGAGGCTCGCAGGACTCTGGCTTGTCTGCTCAATAGATAACCTGGTTTATTGGGCAGATAGTGCATTTCTCTGGGCACAGGGAGAGAGCTTGTCAGACACCTTCTCCTGCCTCTCCAGGTGATGGGCAGTGCTGGAGGAGGCTGTGGCTTTGCTGGGGAAGCGCAGCAGGGGTGAAGGGAGGTTTTGGATCCCTGAGTGTCCCCTGCAACAGCATTTATCTGCCCCAAGCAAAGTGCAGAGAGAAGGCAGGGCTCTGATCCCACTTGCAGCAGAGAATCATTCCTTAAGTGAGCTCAGATCAGGCAAGAACTGATTTCTTTAATGACCCCTGACCAGGAGGAAGCCCTGCCCTGTGCCCTGTGCAGAGGCTGTGTCAGAGGTGTCCTGGAGGTTCACCCGTTCTCAGTGACAGGAACAGCTACACAAACTTTAACCTAAGCCAACTAAACCATCAGCAGTCTGTCAGCAGCACTATGGCACTCCATGTGGATTAATTTTTCCCTCTTGTCAGTAGTTCTGTGATTGTAGAGCAGCAGTGCCCAGTACCTGCAGTTTTTGTAGGTTAAACCAGCGGGTTATAGGCTGCACTGCAAAGTGGTGAATTGAGCCTGTAGAGAAAAAATGATTTAAAATTTTGCTTGAGAGGAATTTATAGAAGATTTTGGTTACTACAAACCCAGGAAACAAAAATGTTCCTGTTAGGCATTTTGTGTAACTTCTTACCTTGTTTACTCTGGAGTATATCTCAGTGCGTGCTGGTGATTTAGGATTTATTTGGTGTAAATTAGATTAAAAGTCACCCTTGGGGCCTAATTAAGCCATGTTACAAACAGGGCAGTAAGTTAAACACTTGCAGTAGATTTTGCAGATAACAGGTATGAATAGATGCAAATAAATTTAAGTTTTCATTGATATGGGGATTTTAATTGCAGTAGTTGGTTGCTCTTGGGGTGACTACCAGGAGCTCAGGACCATGGGCTGTGAAGCTGTGCTGCACAATCCATCCCATCCCACCTCTGCTCTCTGTGTTTCATGTTGTGCTGGTTGATTCCCCTTACTTCTCTGCTGTTGATCCAAAAGAACACAAATGCATTTTTTTGTTAGTCTAAGCAAGGGGATAAGATTTAAGAAATTTTCTTAAAAGGCCCTTTCTTGTTGTTGACAAAATATTTTACAGACAGACTTCAGTTTCCCAGCTGCACCAAATCAAAGAATTTCCTGACTGATTAAATATAAATTCTGCAGAATTGATTATTAACTCTAATGTAGTGTTTTCTCTCGTGTTCCTGATAGCTAAGGGTGGCTGTGGGGAGTTTCTGTACATCTTCCCTCTGTTTTCCTGATGGATGTTTCTGCAGGGTTGAGGTGCCAGGCTCAGCATAAGCCAGTCTCACACACAGAGGTGCTGCTGTGGCCACAGGCTCAGTCTCAGTGACTTGTCACATAGTGCTGGGCATAGAGACCTCACAAATGTGTCATTACTGTGCTTAATGAAGGAAACCACCCCTTGCTACAGCACTGGCAAGATATGTGTGTTCCCAGCTTGGCTAGTTTTATATTCTGTTAAATTTTAAGTACTGTTTCTTTTAACTAAAGGCTCTATGGAAGTAATAGGGAACTGGCATTTTATTTTCTGTTTGATTGAATCCTGAATTCAATACTAAAAGTATGAGATGAATTCATATTAAAATCTCTTACTCTTTTCCCTAAGGAAATTTGATAACTAAACTCTACATATTTTCTGCTTGTAATAGCTATCTGATTGGCTTTTAATAATCATAGTGTTTCTGAAGACTGCTGATGTAAAAGGAAAAAGTTGTTAACTTTTAAAAGTATTTTTATTCACTTTCACAGTATGATTACTGCAAAGTGCTTTGTGGAACTTCAGTTAGGGAATGTCACCTTGTGGTTACCATTCTTCCAGGAAGTTTACATTGATAGGATTCATCCTGCTGCTGTTGAAGATGACAGCTAAACCTTTCCAGAATGCAGCAGTTCTTGCAGTTGGGAAAGGTGACATTTGCTCTGATTGCTGATTTATAGGGAATTGAGGCCTTTCCTCCCAAAATCAGGGCAGAGGGTTGTGAGGGGTGGTGTGATTTGTTGAATTTGAGCTGTATTCCCTTTCCCACACAGTAGTGCCCAGAGGTCCTTAGCAGTGTGTGGCTTCTCTGAATCTCTCCCCCAAGAGCAGCTCTGTCATTTTTATCACCCTTGTGAGCGTGGCAGAGGTTTGTAGGGCACTGAGCTGCTTTTCACTTGCCATAAAGCTAAAAGAGGGCCTGGGGAGCCCCTGTGCAGCAGCTGGTGATGCTGTACCATGTGCCTGGCTCGTCCTGGGAGCTGGTCCTTTGCCCCTGCTGTGAGTCTCCAGGCAGGTGTGCAGCATCTCCTGTGGGTGCTGCTGGTGACCTGAGCACAAGGGGAGTGCAGGTGTGGCTGGGGACGTGGCACATCCCATTCTCCTGGAGGTTTGTGCTCCCATGATATGGCAGTCCTGCTCCTGGGCTGGTGATGTCCATCAGTGAAGCTCCAGGGCTGGGGACCAGAACTAGAGCAAGCCACCCTTCTCTGCTTTACATTTTCAGCTAAAATTGTGCAAGGCAGCAAAACTAACTTCCTCTAATCAGACCAAAGCCTAAAGTCTAACTTCTGCAGCTCTACCTCAGTTTAAAGCATTTGCTCTGATTACCTGGTCTTTGGAGGTCTTTATGACTGATCCATTTTCTTTATTTGGATTAAGAGAATAATTGAAGTGAATCATTGCCATATAAGATATGGAAGTTCAAATGTAGTTCATGTTTAAAAGGCTTTATAATGAACTTCGTTAAAAATGTCTGCTAATTACCTCTGGTGAACTGAAGTGCACATTGTAAAAGCTGCTGATTTAAAGTCCATCTTATATAAGCTTATATATATTGAGAACATAAAAGATTTTTTCAACATAAATTTGGACAGGCCCTTAAAGTCAGATTACACTCTGGGCTTTTAGGATGTGGAGATTACAAAGAATGAAATTAAACAAATTTTAAGGAACACAGTGGTGCAAGGTTTTTACATGGTATAAACCCTATATTGCATACATAGAGGTTTCACATGAAGTTTCCTAGACACACATTACTCAGAGGAACCTGCTCCTGTCCCTGCTTTGAAGTGATTAAAAACCCTGTGGTTTGACCTTAAGCAATTGTCTGAATTCCTCCAGCTGGGCTCTGTCAGGAGTTTTGCATTCCCTGTTCTGCTGAGCATAGGTGTCACACACATACCCCTCCTGAACCTGTTGGGCTTTGCTCAAGGGTGGTGGAGCAGAGCATCACCTGCTCCCTCACTGTGCACTTCTGTGAGGCTGCACCTGTCTCAAATAGCCATGTCTGTGTTCAATGGTGACAATTTCTGAGCTCTGCTGTGAGAAGTCTCCTGAAATAGAGACCTGCAAACCTTGGAAGAGCTCTCTGGGTAGAAGTCTGTCTGTGTGGAGGGGGTTTCTCTTCCCTGTGAGGTTTGTGGGGTCTGTCTTGTGCCTTCATGTGTGGTGTTTGGAGCTGTAAGCCCAGATCCCTGAGGAGGGCAGCTGAGCAGCAGCAATTGATGGTGCTGTACTGCACAGTATCTTGTGGGAACACAACTTTGGCAAATGAAAAGCTTTAAGGCCAATGGCTCTAACTTATCTCATTTCCTTTCCATCTCAGGGATTTTTTTGGTGTTTTTTTTTTTTTTTTTTTTTTTTTTTTTTTTTTGGGAATAAGCCTAATACTCATGATGTCTTACTGAAAAATGGCTCACAGTTATTTTATGGGTATCAAACACTGCAGGAGGAGTGTGGTGGTTAATACTGAAACAGTGAAACAATTGGGGGCCTCGTACTTGGCTAGAAATAATTGTCTCATTAATCTTAACCACATTGAGCCCACCACTTGGGGGTCAAACATAGTTTAATCCTAATAGGTGGGAATATGTCAGATTACACTCCAATTCTGACAGTTATTCCTCTCCCTGGAAAATTTGCTAATATTTTTACAAAGGAATTAGGAAGAAAAAGAGTAGAAGATACCAAGCAAACTCTAATACATATACTGAGACAAAAAAGCAATGTGGCAGAATTTAAACCTTTACAAATGGGATTTTGAGGAATATTAGATGAGAGCTAACAAATGAGAAAAAGAAAGGGGAAGGATGTGTCTTTTTTGGAATTTGATTTTGCTCTGTGCTGGTTGGTTGCTGGTCAGTTTCTTATCCCTTTGGAAATGGTTGTTCACCCAAGTACATGTCAGTCTCTACTCTCTGAGTCAGATGCTTAATGCTGTACCACGGTACAGAATAGTTTTTAAGCTTGAATTTGTCTTCTCCTATCAAATCTGCATGTTACAAAGTGCCACATTACAATGTAGTGGTTGTGATAGGGTATTGTAATTTAAATAATGTTTCTAACCATTGGCAAATACAGCTGAGAGTCTGGTAAATAGTGGATGGAAATTACAATCAAAATGGGAATGTTAAATAGCCATCCCTAACAGATGGTCATCAGAAATCATTCAGCTTATCTTTTATAGACAGCACAAGCACAGATATCTGTGTTCTGCTGAATCAATTTTGACGTGAGCTCCTTGAAATTGTGGAGCAGTGTCCCAGCACTAGTGGCAGCTCTGGAAAATCCAGATGATGGGTGGGTCTGGGTGTGGCTGGGCACTGACACACAGATCTGAGCATGCTGGATTGTGGAGTCCTTGCCTTCAGCTGCTGCTGTCAAACCTGTGTAAAGAGAATTATTTTACTGAGGAGAAAGTCTTGGGCTGTGGGCTGAGTAAGAGATGAGAAAGGTGTGTCCTTCCTCCTGGGCCTCCTCCTCTCCATCCTGGAGCTGTGTGTGGTTGGGCTGAGGAACTGGGTATTAGAGCCACATCTTATCTTATTAATCAGGGATGATTGACACCTAAAACTGCACCGTGGCCACCAGTGGTGTGTTATACACGTGTTGTACAAAAACTGGCAGTAAGCCCATCAGGCTCAATTTCAGACTCTGTGTAACAAACACTTCCCTATATTCCTGTGAAGGAAAAAGCTGCTTTAGAGCTCTAAATGATTCAGTTAGTACAGATGGAGTCTCCTTGAAAAGTGCTTCCCAAGCTCTGGTATGCAGACTGCTCCTGTCTATGACTGTGCAAGCAGCTGGTTCTTCAGTCTGTATTAAATACAGGTTTGGGGTTTTTTGGTTTTCTTTTTTGGTTAGATTAGGAAGTTTGGAGAAAGTAAATATGAGCCATGACAGGGACAGGAATGGTGGCTGGTACTTTGAAAAGAGACTCTGCCAAAAACAGGAGAGCACAGAGGTATCATGTTCTTGTTATCGTGTATATTTGTGTCAGGACTGTCATTAAAGGGCAACAAAAGGAAAAGCCTTTAACATTCTGTGCTGCCTCAGGTGCTCAATGACTGCAGAGGTTGTTGGTGCTTTGGCAGATGTGAGAAAAACAAACCCAGTACTGCCAAGGGCTCTGGTAATGATACTGGAGATACTGGTACCCTTAAGCAAACAAAAAGGCTGGGAAAGTTTTGTACACACTTTATAGTAATGCTCTCATTTCCCCCAGACAGCTGGGTTATACTGTAGCTAATCAGAGGATTGTAGGGACAAAAATGCTTCTGATCCCAGGTGCAACCAATATAGGAACATCCAGCAGGACAACATGGTTTTAGAGATGACCTAAGGACTTTGCAGAGAAGTGTGAGCTTGGCATGTCATTGGCAGTCACCATTATTTTTAAGCCAATAAAGTAATGAAAAAAGTGTTGAAATAAAAAAATGCCAACTGAGACAGCTTCAGAATCAGATGCTATTTAGCAGTGTTACACTGCAGATAGATGCCCATGAAGCAGGGGCTGTCAGCTGCTGGCATTTCACTCAACAGCAAACTGAAAGATGAATGCTTGTGCTGTCTGATACTGATGGTGGAGTCATTGGGGATTACAGATGTATGAAGACAGACATGAACAAAATCAATGTGATTTGGGGTTCCAGAAGTTGCCACCACTTTGTGAAAGTGATGCTCTGTGTCCCTCAGGTGGAAGAGGTGACTTCAAGGTCACAGGAGATGGTTGCTGGGTGCTGTGGTGTGATAGGTGATAACACACCTGAATTGCAGGAGTGCAGGTGGTGGCTCCTGATGTTTCATGAGGTGTCCACAGCTCTGATAACTTGAAATGACAAATGTTAAGGCTTCAGGATTTAACACAGCTCAGACAAATGAATCTGTTGTCCAGTGATGCTGATTTTCAGGAGTGGAATTTTATCCCAGGAGCAGCCTGGGCCTCCTCAAGGACTAACTGATGTTGGCAAACTTGTGTCATAGTTTGGCTGTGCCTATTTAGATGGTCTGTATTGCTTAGTTACAGAAAGGAGGACATGGTAGGAACTCTAGAGGACAGGTTCTGCCCATCAGGGCTTTCTCAGACAGAACATCTAAAAGGTGTCAGAGACTGGACACTAAACACACCAGGGCTTCTGCAGGAAGAAGCAGTGAATTATCAGCTAAACTGGCCAGATCTTTCTTCAGATTTGTCTTGTGGTTCCTTGCTCTCAATGCAGCTAATACATTATCAGAAACACTGATAGCAAGTGAATCATCTGTGTTGTTATGTAGCAAATATTTTTTGAGTAGCTAATACAAGCTCTATGCTGTGAGTTTAGTCAAACATATGTATGACGACAATGATACATGATTGCTGTTAAACTTTATAAATCATTTGTAGCGAGGTAAATGAGCTAAAACCAGGCTGGAAGAAGTATGCAAATTAAAAGTAAAATGGAAATGAAGAAAGCTAGAAGGAAAAGGAGAGATACCTACATTTGTGAGAGTGCCTGAGAAGAGGCTGTTCTTGTATAACATTTGCATTTGTGTAATCCAGCTCTGCCAGGGGGGGATGGGAGGTTTCCTGATCAGCACAGCTGTCTCAGCAGCAGGCTCAGGTGAGGATGAGGAGCCTTGCTTTGATCAGAGAGAGACAGTGGACACAAAAGCCAGGGCTGTTCTGGGCAGCTCCATCCCCGGGGAAGAAGCATCAGGTGCTCAGCCCCAGCACTGCCCCGTGTCCAGCTCAGGCATCTGGGCAGTGCTGGGAAGGGGCTGGTTTGGTAATGGAGCTCTGCAGGACAGAAGTGCTGCTGAATTCATCTTCACTGCTGGTAACTCCAAGATGCTGTGGAAGCAATCTGTAGCTAAAGATGGACTAAAATTTCAGGTACACTTTGATATTTTTCCTTTGTGACACGTTTGAAATGTGACCATTAAGCACAAAACCTTTACAAGTGTCAGCCTGACACTTTGTTCCCTGCCTGATGCTGCTGATGGAGTGGTGATGGGCAGATCCTGCTGCAAAGGATGGCTCATTCCTTAGGAAGAATGGCATCTCACACCAAGGTTATGGACTCTCAAAAGTTGGAAGAACTTTAATATGAACTTGGAAGAATGGATGAGACTGAAGGATTTCTGTTCTAGCTGATGTGAGCCAGTGTTCTTCCAGCAATTGGCTTAGCTGGCCATCTCAAGAATGCCTCCAGAGAGATGCTAATTTTTCTTATGTATGTCACCCACAAGTTGAAGCAACTGGTGTGCTCATAGACTTTGAGAGGAGTGGAGGTGCCCCTCAGCTGCTGGAGGTGCTTGGAAGATTCAGTAGTTCTCAGCTGGTGTAGTTGGGTTGTGAGATTTTGCATCCCCTGAGGAGTATAATCTGCAGTGAGGGAAGGCAGAGTACATGTGCTCTGGCATGTGCCTGTCAGCATGTGGCTGGTGGTTGTTCATGAGATGGGAACTCATCTAGGACTGTCACTATTGGCATTTAGCTGGGCAGGAGCCTTAATCCAACATAAATTGTTATGAGGCTTTCAATTCCCTCAAATTAAGGCTTCAGCAGTAAGTTTCTTTCAAAAGACAGGAAGATCTGGTGGTGCTGCAGTGCATGCTGTATTATTTGTCTGCCCTTATGATTCAATTTTCAGAGTGCTGCTAAACTGCTGTGAGGAGAAAGGCAGAGTGGTTTGGTGTGGGAGAGCTGCTGCAGAGCAGGCTGTGCTTGGGCAATCAGAGACAAAATCTGGGTTTGGCTCACACAGAGAGCTCTGCTCTGGCAGCAGCAGGATCTGTGCAGTCCCCTCAGTGAGGAGGCTCCAGGGGTCCAGGTGACACCACCCACCCCAGAGCTGCCTTTAGGGGTCCAGGGGGCTCTGGCTGCTGCTCCTTCTGCACCCCAGCAGTACCCAGGAGTGGTTTTTCTCTGTTGAGCCTCACCTGCACCAGCAGATCCAGAAGTGGATGTCATTTCAAACCATCTGTGCCTCTATGGCTCTGTGGGGCTCTGGACCTTGGGCTGGCAGCTCATTCAGGCCATAGTCCTGTCTTGCAGTTTTGTACTGAATATTTTAATGCAAAACATCGGGTGATTCCCCCCCCACCCCCTTCCCACATTGTGCTCTTTTAAATCATTAAGATGTGTTGAGGTGCTTTTAATTTTCTGTTGGGTTTCTGAGCATCCCTTAGCATGCATTCAAGGTGGTATCTGCACACTTTATGTTGCCACCATGAAAGAGACAAAACTTCCTCTTCTGAGATAAAGGAGATTCTGATATAATAGCACAATATATAGATTGGGTCCTTAAGGAAAAGAAACAAAGTAGTGGTGCACTGTAAGGGGAATATTTATGGAGGAAAATTTTTTCTTGTTGTAGTAGGAGTGATTAATTTAAATTGTAGGTCTTGTACCGTGCCAGTTGCAGACAATCAATTTTGTATCAAATAATATAGAATGTGTTGCCAAATTATGTATGCTAATTGATTATGAGCTTGTGTGTAATGTATTATTAAATTTTATTTTTAGCCTGGACTGTGCATGCCTGTGTTCTGCTGCGTGGTCTGAACCAAATTTCATGGTGGTAGATGTGTCCAAGGCAATTCCATTTCTGTGTGGGAGTGGGGGCTGGTGTCTGCCTGGAGCAGACACAAACTCAGTGCATGCTGTGCCTGCTGAGCATCCCGTGTGTGGTGGGATGGGGTGGGCATCCCAGCTCTTGCTGCTGCCTCTGGAGGGTGGAGAGTGAGAAGGAGCCTGGTGAGCTGATGGAACTGGAGGGAAGCATCTGGGGAGCATCCATACAAATCCAGGCTTCAGCACATCCATGAGACACCTTCTTAATTAGGTAACCATAAAGGAAATAAAGATTTACATTTTTCTCTCTGGTGGGATTGTACTTGAGTTAATTGCTTCTAAAATGAGACCATAACTTTTAGCAAGGAGGATGGGTAGCTACTGTTCAGATTTCATTTTGATAATTTTCTTAATACTTTGTTTTACATCAGAAACTCATCCTGAGATGGAAGAGGCCACTTTTCTGTTTGAGGCACTGGAGCACTGAGGAATCATGCTAAACAAATGTGTGAACTTGATTTCTGATGAATTTTTTTCTTCCATCTTTGCACTTGGCTGCAATACATACGTGTTTTCTTGCTGTGATATTTCTAAGAGGCTGTGGGAAATGGGGTTATTAATAAACACATTCAGTAAGTACATTAATGAGTATTTTATGTATATGATTGCACATCTGCATACATTACATGCTCCAGGGCTTTATCCAGAAAGGCAGTTTTCCTTCTGGAAATAAAGTGAAATGAATTTTAAGCAAGGAACTTGTTTTTGAAGTGGATTATGTTAACAAATTTCATTTGAGTTCAGAGATGGCAGACTCAGGTCCAGTATTGTAATACTTCATATCAAATGGCATAAATTCCTTTGATACAGGATTTATCTAGTGCTCCTTGCAGTCTTTTTAAAGAAAGATTTAGTGAGAGCTTTTAATTCATACTGATTTTCTTTTTTAAAAGAAATGGAATTTTTCATCATGAAAAATTCATATGTATTACACTAATTAAGAAATGTGTGCACCAAATCTGTCTAGACATAATTTTTGTATGTTTTTCTCCTTTCTTTTCAATGTCTCTTTTCCTGTAGCACAGACTTATGAACTGGATCCTTTCAGAAGGGTGTCACTTTTTACAAAAGCTTTAGGTGTTTGCACAAGCTGTTTTTTTTTTTTTTTTTAAATTTAATCTGTCTTAATATTTTTCATATCCTATAGCAATGTATAATAGCTTTTATTAGGATCCTTACAATGTCTTTTTAAATCCCCAAATAACACTTGGCATGTCAGGATTATATATAAGCATAACCTTTTTTTTGAGCATGTCTGGAAATCACAAAGAGACTGATAGACACTTATTTTTCACAGGCTGCTGTTTTAACCCCCCTAAGGCAATCAGAAGAGAGCCTGCAATAGTCTATGTAATGTGAATAATTTTGGATACATTTCTTTTTCATTTCTCTAAGATGCCTGTAAAAGAATCTGGCTTCTGGAGCTTCTCATCACCTGCTTTCTGCAATCCCAGCCCATTTGCTGTGTCCTTAAGGGGCACCTGAAATCACTGGCCACCTTTGAGGGTATTGCTAAAAAGGTTGGAATGATTTATTTTTCTTCCCCCAGTCATTTTTTCCTTTTGTCAGACTCATACTGCTGTATTGGAATGGAAAGGTACAGAAGAGAGAGAGTTCAGTGCTTACATACCTGTTTGTTTGTTAATTTGGTCTTTTAAAATTCAAATTTATAGCTATAAATGATGCTTAACTGCAAGAAGAATTTACATAAATACACAATTTCTTATTTCTCTACTTTTAACACTTTCAAAGCAAGGTGATATTTGTATTTTAAGTCCACATCATAGCTTCAGTAAGAGTTTTGGCCTGGATAGATGTATTTTCAGGATCTTTGGGGATCAGGATCTTTTTTCAGAATCTTTGGTCTTTTTAATGCAGGAGGTGAGACTGGATGTGCACAGTGGTCTGCTTAAACAGTGTCAGTATTTATTAGAGAAAATAAAATTACAAATTTTGGAGGAAAACAGGTATCTCTCTCTTTGTTCAGAAGTTAATTAAACAGTAGCAAGCAACCTTTGAATGGATTTTGAATTACAGAAACTTCTCTGTATTGGAATGGAAACAAGGATGGATGTTGAACAGATTCTGTTGGGTGTGTTTGAAGAGCTGTTAAGGTATAGACTTGCATGAGGGTACTTAGAGAAGTGTATATATACAAAAAGAAATAATTATATTCCTGTAACTTCATTCCTAATTAAAACTGTTTTCATAGAATATTATGGGTTTTTTTAGCTCTGAGAGCAGCTCTGGTTCTTTGATGAGAAATGCTATGTGAGACAAAAGGGCAGGTCGGTACTTTTGACTTATTTCTCTCTATAAATTGTTGTGCATTAATAAACAATGATATTTAATGCAGCAAATATGTGAGGAGAGGAAATGAGCAGTGTTTTCCCTGTGTTCCAGAGCCTGTATATCAGTTTGGGTGCAAAAAGTCTGCACTGAAATACCACAAAAATTGAAACCTCTGTTCTGTCTCAAATCAGTGACGATGTTAAGGTTCAGTGTTTGCTGGTGGAGTGTGCATGGCAGGGCAAGGTTGTGTTAGGCTGCCAAGAGATAACAAAACTCTGCAGGGAAATGTTTGGGAGATTCACTGGAGCTGGTCCATTTACTGCACTTCCACCCCTGAAAAGCCTCGAGAGGTTCCATCTCAGGTGATGAGAGGTCAGAGTCCTGCTGCCTCTGGTGCAAGGATCTTCCTTTGGAACAGTGCTGCTGTCCTGCTTTGGGCTCCTGCTGCCTCCCTGATCCTGGTGTACTTCAAAAGTGGCATCACAACGAGATGGTTTTGCTCAACTGAGTTCTGATGCTGGTACAGATTTTGTAGAGATGGTAAAATTTCCCAGGGTCATCATTCAAATATCTAATATCAATTGGCCTAACCCAGAAACAGAGGAGAAAAACTCCCTTTTTCTTTCTCTTGTTGGTTTGAGACAGGCTATCAGTGTCTATATAATGTTCCCTCATGGATTAAGTGCTGTTCCCCTGTTGATACACCAGACATCAATCTTGCCAGCAAAGAAGAGAAACACCTCTGAGCTGGCCATCAGTTCCTGAGTGCATCCTATCATCATTTCACTCCTGGGAGAGGTGACATCTGTCACTTACTCCTGGGATTTGTGGACTGTCGAGTGTTGAGAGTGACAGCTGCTTCAGTGAGCCTGGCAGCATTGATCTGAGCTGGAGAGTCCTCCTGGCTTTCCTCCTCTCAAGGTGGGCTTGGCACAGGGATCTGCAGCTTCCTTGTGCTCTGTGTCATTATGGACCTGCCTCCTTTCTCCCTGGTGTGACAGCTCCTTCATCTGCAGGTATGCATTGATATTCCAGTGCAGCTCCTCAGCTGCTGGAGGTGCTGGCACATCACAGGGATCTGTGGGAAACTCTTCCTTTGTGTGTGTGTGGGTTCCAGCCTTGCCCATGGAGCCACAGCTGGATCACCCTCGTGCACCCTGCACCCTTACATTGCTAACAAACCTCATCAAGAGATTTTCTAAAAGCAGTTTGTTAAGTTCTTCCCAAATAAATTCCTTAAGAGTAAAAATATATGGCTTGTAATAATGTCTCTATCTATTTTGTATGATGTGGTGCATAGCTCTATCTGCCTGCTAAATGCTGCATATTGTCTAAAGTGTGTCTTGTGCTTCTTCTTATTGATTAATCTTAAATACAAATTTACAATTGATTCTCAAGTCTTGGATGCTGCTGAAAACCTCTGCTAGGAATAGATTTATATAGATGATATTCACTGCTGCTTCCAGCATATGGAAATGCACTGAAGCACTATTTTTAGATGTTTTATATTCAGTCAAAAGCTTTTTGCTAACCCTCTCGCCTTTACTTTTATTTCTTGCAATTTGGAGAGTTTTGGATTCAAATAAAGGGAAAATTAGGAACAACAATCAATTTACCCTTAGCCTTACAGTCCCTTATTACAATTGCTAATTTATCAGTGGGTAGGTGCCTGTCTTTTGTAATGGATATTGAGGATAATTTTAAATGCAACTTTTAAGCTTAGCCAATTTCCATAGTACTCTGGGAGATTAGTTGCTTCTGCATGAAAAGCTTTGTGCATTTCAGGGGGGTTCTGGAGCCCTCTTGTGTGGTTTTTTTGAATATTTGTTGTAATAGTCATTGATTCCCTTAGCAAGGTGTTGACCTCCAAGTAGATATTGCAGATGGAAGCAGGCAAACTTTGGAAAATTGCATGGAAGTCTTTGGTTGGAGCAGTTTTTCTCAACTCACAGTTGGATTTTGTTTGAAAGATTGGGGTGGGGTCCAGGAAGACTGTTGGGTTTTGCTTTCTGTGCAAGCTGTTTCCATGCTTCTGAGTTGGGGGTTCTTTGGTTCTGGTTTGCTGTTTTGGTTTTTTCCACCATCAAATGATCTTCACTGAAACAGAAGCTGCATTTTCCTGTCTTCTGTCTCTTCTGCCTCTGTATATTTATTTTCCTTGGTTTTTTTTTAAGCCATTAGCATCACTAGCATTAGGACAGAAAATGTGAGAGCCACTAAATAGGATTATGTTAAAATGATGATTTAATTGAGCTCTTACACATGATAAGAAGATTGTCTTGTTTTGCTGAGCTGCAGTTTACAGAGGTCCTTGGCAAGGGGATGCCAAGTTGCTTTTGGCATTCATTAACACCAAATCCAAATCACTGCTAAATTTGCTTAGCAGGAAAAGTAACAAATAGAGGAAAAGCACAGCCCATGACTTTAAGTGTATTTGTATTTGCAAATATGTGTTTTCCTGTAATTCAGAGGAAATTGTTCCCACAGGACAAAAAATCCTCTGGTTTTTTTTTCCCTTTATCATAGAGTTGAAATGATCCTATGAAACAATTGCTGGCATGACAAAATCCCACTGTTGAAAGTAGGACAGGAGACATTTTCCACTTTCTACAGATCAATCTTTTTGTATAACTCAGAGCAATTGCAGTCCTTTAAAAAAGGACTCAGTTACTGAGTAAAAATTACATAGTAAGTGGAGTTTTAACTCTAGTTATAACCCAGTTCCCTGCTAGTTTTACCACATAAAGGAAAACAAATATCCATAAAATTATGACCTATCTCTTGTACTCCCTCTGCCAAATATTGCCTGACAGGCCAATTTTTAAAGAAATGCCCAGGGCTTGCAGTATATTTATTTCTGCCATTTAAGTTCTAATTTAATTTTAGATTTGTTTATGTAATCAGATATATTGGATTACTGCTGCTATCAAGTCCTGTATTTAGTTCAGACTCCCATCTTTCTGAAGGAAGAACATGCTGGAGGAATGTAATAATGTAGAGTGGTTTTGATACTGAGAGTATTTAAAAAAACCCTCCTAAATACTTTCAGTTAGCAAGAAGATTTTATTCAGGTGTAAGCACAGCTTTTTCACTGCAAAGCTGTTAATCTCTCTTAGTGTGAACCCACAAAGAGAGTTTCTGCCAGCACTGATTTCTCCTGAAGGTTGGCTCAATTTTTATTTAAATTCTGAAACACGTGGAAAAGAAGGCTGAAGTCTGGTAAACATCCATCTGGGTGTGCTTTTACAGAAGGCTTTATGTATTAATTGACTTGTTAATTCAACTAATTGGGAAAAGTGTAAAAAATGAGCTGGGAAATACATTAACCTGCAAAAGTCTGATGAGTTTACCTTGGCTAGTATGACAAATGTGTTTTTGAACATGTTTTGCTGTAACCATCCCAAACTTCAGTGGACAAAATGCAAGTCCATCCTTCTGAAAGTGTGGTTTATTTTACTCACTTGCAGCTTATAGGTGTGTCATGTATGACTGACTATATATAGCTATATATATGCTGTATAACTCTTTTAATTTGCTGTTAAGACTGACATGCAGCTTAAAACAAAATAGCCAGTGAACATGACTAACTTCTCTGGTAGCATTTGTTGCATAGGCCATGTCTATTCTTTCTTTAACCAGATGGAAACTAGTCCATACTGTGGTTATCAAATTTTGAGTTATTTAACCTAACATATTTAAATAAAAAGCATTTTTTTAATGGTGCACAGAACTGCTAAGAGTGAAGTAAATAACATATTCTATAATTGCAGTTATTGGATTTACAGGCACTTTCTGCCTGTTTCAAAGAGAAGTATGAGTAAGGCTTTAAGAGAGGGTTGAAAGCAAGTGTGATGAATAGATAAAAGCAAAAGAAGTCAAAGATAGATTTAAATTGCATTTTAATATAGACTTTAGTAATATGGTAAAAATAGATGTAATCACGAAACCTGACTATCTTAATACATTCCTGCAAGGCAACCTTAATTCCAGGATTTCTTAAACAGTGATTATTTGTAACTGTAAAATTGTTATAGTATTCTCTTTTGGATGTAATGCAGTGTGTCTAGTGTTTCCTCTCCAAGTGTTCTCCAAGGGGGAAAAAAAAAAGGCAAAAAACAATATAGAAAAATATGTGAGAGTCATGAAAATGACTCCCAGGGAAATGGAAAATAGGAGGGAAATGCAGTGAACAAAGGGTTTGTGAAGAGAGGAACAAAATGCTGTAGGGTGAGAAGAGGGATAAGAAAACAAGCTGAGAAAAGGAGGTAGATGTAATAAAAATATATCTGTTGCCTTTTGGAAGAAATCTACTAGTTTAGTATGGGAAAGAATTAAGGGCAAAGGATAGAAAGGATTTGAGGATTAAGGACAAGGTGCTCAGGAGGAGATGTGCAGCCAGTGATGACACTGGTGAGGAAAGGGATGGCAGAACTGGATGGAGAAAGGAGAATGGTGCTGAGGTGGGGAAAGTCCTGGCTGTGGGACTTGGGCAGGAGGAAGCACAATTTCAGACCTCATGCCAGTTTGCATCAGCTTGGCAGACTGAGCTCCGTGGTGGGAGCAGAAACAAAACAGAAAATATGTGGGACAATGTCAAGTGTCTTGTGTGATTCAGCAGCTGCCTGGTCCTGCTCTGAGCAGAAGGTTGGACTGAGGCAGGGATGTGCCAACCTGTCTTGTCCTGGGAGTGAGGAATGAGCTGCCCTGATGGCTGTACTCACAGGAAAGAGTGATCAGAGCAGGCAAGCATCTTTGGGGCAGTGCAGGCAATTGTGTGATGGGAAAGGATGTGGCTCTAATGAAGCTGTGAACGTGGAGCTGTGGGAATGGGCAGCGGTGTAAATTCACTGTGGTTCACTGATCACTTTGCAGAACTCAGGGAGGAAATACATCTTCCTTTTTTCTCCTCTCATGCTTATCATCTTCAGTAAATCTATGCCTTAATGATATTAAAGAGACATATAAAATTGCATTTGAAATCAAATTAATGTCCTATTTCAGTGAATAAGATTGTTGAAATAAAGCTGCAAAACTCATACAGACACGACAATCACTAAGCAAAAATAAATCCACGTGGATCCATATTCCTCAGACACAGTCCCTGTGGCATCCAGTGATGGAATAGGAGATGAGGGGACTGTAGGTGGCTCTGAGTATTTGCTGATGGAATAGATGTTCCTAAAGCAGCAGGAGATGGGCAGAGGATTGGTGGAAGTTAAGGGAAGTCTCTGCTGGAAAGGTGCAGAAGGAAATGGAGGGAGAAACAAAATTTGGGCACCAGTGTGTCCTTTGAGGCAGGGAGAGAAGACCCAGGCTGACACTAGTGTAGGAGATTTGGTTTTGTGGAAGCATTTCATCTGGATTTGATGTTTGTGTGAATTTCATTCTGCCTGAATTACTCCAGTAGTAGTTTTGGCCCATTTTTTTGCTCAGGTGTTTAATTTTTTAATTCAAACCAACCACTGCTGAATGCATGAATAGAAACCATTCCCTTGGTGGAACAGGCAGAGAGAAAATTCAGAAAGATGAATCCTTATGGTGTGGGAAGGGTTGCTAATCAGGGACTCACCAGGAGCAGTGGTTCTGGATCCTTGTGGGCAGCACCACCAGAGAAACCAGACAACACTCTAAGTTGTGTGTTGAAGCTCTGAAATATAAAATTAACTGATAATTTTCATAGGTCACGCTCTTTCCCATAAACCAAACTCATCTGCTCTCCTGGAGGGAGACAGAACAACTGGGCTGACTTCTCATTATCTCCTCCTATGGCGTGTCCTTATTGAATTACTGCCGGGTAGAGGCAGCAGATGCTCATCAAGCCACTGCAGGACTCCTGTGTTAATTGAACTGTGATGGGGATGACAGCAGGGAAGGTCAGGATGATGGGACCAGTGATGTAACGTGAACTCTGGTAAGAACAACCTGCACAGGCAATTGACCTTGCTTAAACAATGTCACAATGAGGTCTTTTAGCAGTTCAAATAATTCTGATTATTTTTTTGTATCAATACTGTGGCAGTGTCAGGGCTCCCTGGCAAATTGTATTATATTGTGTTCAGGGTAAATGTATTTTTCACCTTTAAGAGATTAGACTTTCCTACATGATAAAATCCAGTGAGGGGCTATGGCCAGCAGCAAGGGAAAAGAAATGGGAATGGGAAAGGTAGCAAAATCTCAGAATTCCTGACCAGAATTGTGATTTTACTCAGCTGGTTGCTCCAAGTGCTTTAAAAGTAGTGTCATTCTTTCTAACTGCCTGTATGACAATTTGGAGTTCTTTGTTGCTGTCGTGCATAGTTAATCCTGGGTTGAAAACAGGTTCCCTTTTAAGTAAATGTGCAGGTATTATGAATGGATTTTGATAGGAAGAACCAGTTTTACCCCTGGTTCTGCAGCTCTTGCCTGGGAATGCCTGAGTTTGGGGCACACATCCCAGGGCCAGAGCATGTGCCTGGTGTTCCTCCCCTCTGGAGCAGGGGATGGCAAGTGCTGGTGTGCCCCTGGCTCTGGGTGCTCTGCAGAGGCAGGTTATTCTGCACACTGCCATGGCAGGGAAAAGGTCTGGAGACCTTCCATGGGGTCCCTGATGAGGCAGAGTGAAGGATTTGCTGAAAGGGGCAGCTGGTGCATTTTTGGAAATGAACTCCACTAAAAAGCAGATTCTGCTTTTGAGAACAAGCCTTATACCACTGCACTGTGTTGCTCTTGGTGACTTGAAGTCTGTGTGGCAATCAGTAAAACCTGAGTTTGGAGTACAGTGTGTACACATCTGTCTGTGTGCTCAGGAAGCAATTTTTAGAGGTTCTTTATACCAATATTTGGTGGGGTTTTGTGTTTTTAGCTGTCATTGTCTCCTTATATTTTTATTTAAGCAATATAGCTTTTTCTTAACCCTTTTATTATACTGTCTGCCTGGGCCAGCTGGCATCAATGTTGCAAAGTAAATAGAAGGAAAATTAATGCATCAGTATTAAGGAATCAGAAAGTATTTTTTGATTAATTTATTTTAACAATTCCAGCTATAATTATTTAAAATACATATTGTGATATGGGACCTGACTTATACAGGATATTATTCTGTAGAAATGATGAAGCCTTGGTTATAGGAGACTTAATGGATGATGTTCAATAGGAAATGAAGAGGTACATTGTCAGGGCTTGATAAACTCTGTGTGTTCCTGGAGTGCCTCAGAGTTTGCCATGCATTGTGCTCTTTATTTTCTCCTTTCCTACAAGTTTATTCTTTGGTGCACTGAAATAAACAGCTGATGGCAGAGGATGCATTGGAATAAACATTTATTTCAGCACTTTGGAAATGAGTTTTTTGAAATGGGATCTATCTTGTGGATGTGTGTGTGTGTCTCTTCTTATTAGCTCATTTGGGTATGGGCTACAGCTAGGTAGGGCAAATGGAAAAATAGTAATGACTACCTACAAATAGAGGTACAGATCTTGTGGAAATTATTCTTAGTGTGTGTGTTGCAGCAGAAGGAAAATTATACATTTAAGAGGTATATTGAAGGTGGCCTCTGCATGTTTGGCTGGCTATTTTAGCCAAAGTCACCAGAGTTTAGAAGTGAAAAACTGAACCCCACATACTCTCCCCAGAACTGATTTACAGGCTAAAATGGTTTTCCTGCCTATTTGCAGTTGTTACTTTGGTCAGGGGTTTGGGTGTGTGCATGCACCCAGTTGCTCTGGTTGATGTGTGGAAGTGCAGAATATAACAATTTAAATTGGAGATCAGCTTCAGCTGTGGCAGGGAAGCAGATGGTCCTTCCCTGCTAAGCAGAGCCCAAGTCTTTGCTGAGCTCATATGCCTGTGGTACTTGATTGTATTATTCTGACCTTGTGTTTAAGATTGATAAACTCTACATGGTGGCCATATTCCAGTGAGGAGAGAAAAAACCCCTGACCTACAGCCTGTGATGGTGTACTAATGTCAAATAATATAAAGTAATATCAGAATGCAGAAGAAAATCACTGCAGTAAAGCAATTTAATTTCTGAACTGAAAGCACTTTAATGGGAATGCTCAGGAAATCTGCCATTGTTCCAGCAGCAAAGGTTATGAGGTTGTTTATTCTTTTTTTGAAACTCTGCTGCCTTGTAATTGGTGACTTTGAACCTTTCTGTTGTTTTCCATGTGAATGGTCCTGCTGCTAAAGTAGGGACATGGCTCTCTACTGAGTTTGGTTTCCAGGTTTGCCTTTTAAAGGAAAATAATTTCAAATACTAGTTTTCAAACAGTATTATACTGCTGAATGTGCATTATATGCAATGCTTTGCCAGTGAAGTGAGAGTAATCCTCTTTGAACAAAAACTTGCAATAGAATTTACTGAAATAGTGTTGGAAGTAGTGCCAGCTCCCTTTGCCTTTGTTTAATTGCAATTTAACAGTAATCCAAGATCTGTGCAACTGTGACAGCAATTCTTAGATATAGCTGAGTTTCAAAGGACCTTCAATTCATCCATTGCCAATGATAAAAGCTACAGCAGAGCAGTGTATTGATAATAGACTCAAACTTTTCTCTATCCATTGAGAAATAAACAAAAAGAAACTTTTTTGTCCCTCGGAGCTATAAAGTTTTGTTGTTACAGAAAGGATGTGCTATAGTGTGAAGGAATCACTGAGTTATTCCAGGCTGTGTTCTGCTGTGCTGGTTGAGAAGCCTGGCATGAGGCATTCAGCTGTAATGTACAATGACTGTATACATAACCTAGATAAAATAACTCCCCAAAATTATTTATCCCCCCAAAAATGGGACCTGGTAAGTTTCTAAGGTGATGAGATGTTTGGTTTGAGTTTCTACAGCCTTTTTGTTTGTATTTAATTAAATATATAAAAGTGCTTGAGCAGCCTGAAAAGGTTACTTAAAAGTTGTTGGACACTTTCTGTGTTTTGCTGCTCAGAAAAAAATCAATGCCTGAGTTCACCAGAGAAGCCTATTGACAGTCTTGAGCATTTTGATCTTAATTGCTCTGTACTTGTTCCTGCTGCAAGGGGTATGATAATGGCTTGAAGAACATTTGTGAAGGTAAATTACCCTACTCTGAGTGCTAAAATACAACACCAAAAGCACCAAAAGGTCGGTGGCTCTTAAATCCCACTGAGATATCCAGGACTCAGATTTCACTTGGGCACTGGTCACACTGAATGCAGCTTGTGGAGGGAGGTGCTGGGGAGATCTTGGGTGTGGAGCATCATTTCTCTGCTCTCAGTGAGGGCTGGGGAGAATCAGGATGGTACCTGAACCCTGGGCTTGGGAGTCTCCTGCCCTTCTGTGAGGGTGTAGATCGCTCGTGTTTGTGTGCAAATGAACCAAGTTTTAGCTGTATTTACCTGATCTCCTGAACCAGCTTCTTGGGAAGAGTCTGCAAACCACATTCACTTTATATCCTTGAAAGTCAAGTGTGTTCCCGTGGAGTCCATTGGAAGTACTCAGAGTGAAGGAGGAGTAAGAGCAGCATTGTTTAACAGAGCAGTTCTGCTCCAGCACTGCTGTAATTAAAGTTGTTCTACTGATGGAAAGTCTATTCTCTGGTGTTTTCTTTAATGTAGTCATAATGCATCAGTCTGAGCTCCCTTGCTGGAACATCTTTCATTATAATCCACTTAGCTAAGTTTATAATTAAGCTTCTAAATTCAAACCTGCTTTTGTTGCATTTTTAGGATGTACAGAGACTGAAGCAGGAAAACTTAGGATTCGTGTTTTTTACCCCAAACAAGTTGATGTCAGTTAAGAACCAATTAATTGACAGTACAGTAGTTTCATATGCTTGCTTTTAATTTCCAGGATTTTCTATAGTTTTGGAATAAGAATTGGATGCAATTGAATAGAAGAATAAAGGAAAATCATTAATAGATTTTTACTGTTTTGGCTGCAGACAGCTCAAAAATACTCAAACTTTCAAAGATAACTGATATGATAGTGATGACTTACTGAGCTTTCCAGCAATGGAGTGCTGAGGAAGATTGCTGAAGTTTCTCTTTGAAGATGGACTATGAAATTTCTGTTGAGCTGTACTGATTTGGAGGTTGTGCAGGCTTTCCTCCCACCCAGAGCAGGCTGGTTGAGACTGTCTGCTCATTGTTTGGAATTACCTTCTCCACGAAGAGGTGTGAACACTAAATACTTTTTCAGGCATTATTTACTCTTACAGTTGTTGTAGCAAATTATCAGAGAGCTGTGGGGATTAATGTTTGCATTTCCAAGAAGTGACTACTTAGGACAAAAGTGCTGTCAGGCAGTTGTCACCCTGATGTGTAAATTCACTCATTCGCTCTCTGTGTTTTTAACCAGGATTTTCTCAAATGCTCCTGGAAGAAGAGCAAATATCCTTAGATAAGACTTGGAGGTGAGGCAGGAGAGGTATAGAAAATCAAGCTACCATTCTCATATATGCAAAGTCACTCTGCTGAAAGCATAGGGAGCACTTGCAGAATTGAGTATTAGTGTTGGAGCATGACCTGAGGTGACTTTTTACACGGGAAGTTTCTGACACAGTTGGAAGTGGAGAGAGCTTTGGGTGCTTCTGCTTTCACCAAAAGACTGTTTCCCTTGCAATGTGCAAGGGAAAAAAATGTTTTGGGTATAGAAATGTAAGGGAAGTTTAGTGTAACTGTGTTACCATTAAATAAAAGACTGGGCACATAGGTACTTACATTTGTGTCCCTGTTTCTGGTTTGGCATATGTGATTGTCCAAACACTTCTATTTTGTTAAACTTCATGCCTGTAACACTAGCATTAGTGTTGTTGTTGTTTTTTTTTTTGGAAATCCCTCCCCCAGGGATGGTCAGCACTTCTTGTCTGTGGTGATCAGGCTTTGCTGCTACAAGCCAGGCATTCTGCTGCTTTAGAACAGAACATAATTAGCTTTTTGGATAGCAGCTTTCTGAGCAGGCAAGGCAGACTTTATCCTCAGATAAAGAGTGTGATATAAACATCCAGATTATATTGGAATATCACACAAAATGGGTTTGTGTGTAATAGACAAACAGTTGCACATTTAATGCTTACATTTGTATTAAGAAAATTTATTCATAATTAATGATGTGCTAGACACCTGCCAAATGATTTATAGCCACACATATCATCTGTAATGCCTCTTCTTATTTGTTGTTGCTATTCAAAGTATTTGGGATTATTCTAATTGCATAATGTGTTTTAGATTGAGAGAGCTACCCCAGGTGTCCTTGTCAGCATTCCACCTCGTACCAAAAACTAGGTCAGATTTACCCATGATGGGAAAGGTCACAACTCCTGTGAAGTCAGGGGGAACTGAACTGATGTATGACAAGGCTGAAATCATGTCTCAGGCCTGGATCAGTTAAAATAGATCTTTTTCTAAAGCAGTATAAAATATGTTGTAAATCCGTGTTGGAGCAGAGCCAGGCTGAGCTTGCCTAAACCACAGGAATGGAGCAGGACTGGGGAAATCCCTTTTCCTGTGGAAATCTGGAGAAAGAGCAGCAGGTCCCTTCTTTAACAGTGCATTATGTGAGAGTGGAGAGTCAAATTTGGGCCATCAGTCTTTTATTTTTCATTGTTGGATGATTTTGAGGACTCTGATGTGTCTTGGACTAGCACAGTGCCTGTCACTTGGAAGAACCTGCCTTTGACTGCTCAGCAGTGGCTGGAAAATGGGAGAAGTTTCCCAGAGGCTTTTTTCCCTCTCTAGCTAAACAGGGATTAGACTGGATTTTGGCTGTTGGATATTCCATTGAAGTTGAAAATTAAGTTAAATTTTGATCACTTCAGAAATAAGATACTTGTCAGCTGTAAACATGTTTACTTATTTCTAGCATTTTTTCACTGGAATGGCATGCTTTCAGCAGAAATACAGGTTTCTAAAATAAGTTTGCTTCTTAAAACTAGTTTTATTCAATCCTGTCATTAAGAGAATTAGCAGTGGATTAGAAAATGTAAATTTGTTATGATCATTAAAAAACTTGCACGTGTATTTTTGGAGACTGCCTGTATATTCCCAGTCATTACAGCTAATGCATGATATCCTTGTTTTGCTAAACAAACCAAACAAAATGACAAGGATGCTTGTGACTAATCCTCCAAATATCGAAACAACACTTCATTATTTAATTAGTGCAAACTATTTATAATCCAGGCCTGGATTATAAAGGGTATTGACTAAAGCCAGATAATTTTGGAGGGGCAAAATATTTTTTTGGACAAAACCACATACCTTGAATATATTTAGGGAATAGCATGTTAATGTGATGGTGGTGAGGCCTGGCAGAGACTGCCTAGAGAAGCTGTGGCTGCCCCATCCCTGGAAGTGTCCAAGGCCAGGTTGGATGGGATTTGGAGCAAACTGGGATATAGTGGAATGTGTCCTGCCCATGGCAGGGAATTGCAATGAGATGAGCTTTAAAGTCCCTTCCAACCCAAACCATTTTGTGGTTGTATGATATTTAAACAATTACATGAATTTAATGTCTAGTCAATCATTTTTAAAAATATAAATCTCATTTTTCTTTCTCCTTTTTTTCCTCTGTGTTTGCCAGTTTACAGTTAGCCATGCTGCACATTTGGGAGCTGAGATATCATGTAACTAAATTTGATGTGAAATGTTGGTGGCCTTCATAATATAATATATTCATGTTTCTGTAGATAGCATATGTTGCCTGTGCAATAATTTTTTATCGTATCAGGACAGAACAGCTACCATTCCAAACTGTGTTACACAAACCTAGATACACAGACACATTTTTATTGTGCTTTGCTGGGGTGTAAATCAGTGGAATCTATTGAGCACTGCTGGGGTGGAGGAGATTAGAATCAATGTCATGGTGTCTAATTTATTTCTGTTTTTTCTGACTTAATGTAATCTCTGTTCTTGCTCCGTGGGGAGCAGCAGCCAGGTATCTTTGTAGTGATGCCCGAAGAATGAACATCCCTGGAAACCCTTGTTTTGGGCAGGAGGCTGCTTCTCCCAGGGATGTGCTGCTGTTTGCTGACCCTTTGAGTGCTGAGATGAAGGCAGTGCAGTGAGAAAGCAGCTCATGAGCACTGCTGGTGCTTCATTAAAAATCTCAGCATTTTATCAGCTGTTACCTGAGTCGCGCATTTCACGCCCCCGCCTGTTTGGGTTGTGATGTTTTTATGGCATTGTCTGGCCCTGGGCATGTGGCTCCCCTCCAGTGCTGAAATCTGAGCATCCAACTAATTTCCTTCCTGTTTTTGTAGGTGAAGCACAAGGCTGGTGCTGGAGCAGTGTCACTAATTCCTCTGCTTCCCTTGGCAGAAAGTCGGTGACTCTGCTCTGGGGCCGTCCTAGGCGGTGACTGCGATGCTGAAGGCACTGGGCGAGTGGCTGCTCCTCAGCTCCTCTGTGTGAGGTGAGCAGCCTTCCTGATGGGCAAAAAGTGCTGACTGGCAGGGTTTCTGAGGGTTCTTCTTCCCCACACCCCAAGGCTCCACTGCTGTGTTGGATTTCTCAATGATGCTCAAGATTTCTGAGCTCGTGTGCTTCCTGTGATGCCGCTTGTGGTCTGTGTTACCTTGCCTGGGTGTTGGGGTTGGTGGGTTGCACTCTGAATTAAATGTGAATTCTGAATAAAATTAACCCAGAAGACACCAGCAAAGCATGAGCGTGGTCCCTTGCCCACATTACTGTGTTTGGTCAGGTTGATGGGTTTTTGGCTTGTGCATGAGATGCTGTTCATCTGAAACTCAAGGATGAGCTAAACCAGCTAAACCATTGTATCTCCCACTCCAGTCAGTCAATATCTGATTAAATGTAATTGCATGAATTTATCATGATAGAAACTGTTTCAAAGTAATTTGAATACAGCCTGGAATTAAAAGCTCTACTGTATATTCAGTGTGTACAATGTCCAAATTTATCTTCAGTTTCTTATCAAGAACGATGCTGTGTATTATGTGCTATGACAATGTTGCTTTTCATAAGGTTAGGAATGCAATAGAATTTTCTAGACTGAACTTCTAATATCTGATAATTTTAATGAAAATCACCAAGATTATGCCTGTGAAGACAAATCTGAAGGCAGGTGTTATCTCCATCCTTAAGCAAGTATGGATGTAACATTTTAACCTATAAATTAGGTATTTTACCTAATTTTACTTAATTTACTTATAAACTAATAAGTAGAATTATGTGAAGAATTTGAGCATGGTGTAAATACATGGTATAAATACAAAAGCTGTTGCATCAGAAAAATTAATATGCAAATTTACATCAGAAACTTGTTTGATGTGGAAGTACTACAAATGTTTTTTGAGATTTCTAAATTGTTTCCACCTGAATATGGATGAATCCAAAATATCCTGAAACTCATGTAAAATCTGCCTAGGTGTCTAGTTGGTCATCTTGTGGAATGAGAGACACAGAGATTGGAATTACTAGAGTGAATTGGAATTTTGAAGATTTTATTTTGTTGTATGAATTTCTTAATCTGCAGTTTGGAGCTGTTCTGTAGTATATAAACAAAGTGAGTGTTTGCTGAAGCTGGCATTTAGGAGTTGGTCTCCTGCTCTGTATGGAAGACCCAAAGAAACATTCCTCCTTGCTTCCAGCACCACTCAGTGATAATTTTAATGAATTGTGTGGTCAAAAACTGCTGTAGCAGCAGGATTTGATCCACTCCTGTCTCATTCACAATGTGCCTCTGGTATTTGTCTGAAGTGTTGGGGAGCTTAATTAAAATCTCTTAGTCATAGAGACCTCTCTGGAGTAACTGGTTGCTGACCTGGAGCTCAAAGGGATTGTATGAGTGTCCCAAATTCCTTAGAAATGCCTGTCTAGTGTCTAGCTTTCCCTTTCAAGCTGGTCCATCATGTGCTAATAAGCAACCCTCATTTCCCCACTTCCCTTCTGCATTTCTGGTGTTGCTCTTGTGTATCCCATGTTTGCACAAGGTTTGGAGCTAAAACTTCCAGGCCTGGGTCTTAAGTGTCCAGTGGGGTCAGGATTTGGAGCTGAATTTTGTACAGGGAATTCATTCTCACTTTGGTTTAGTCTGCCTATATCAAGATAAGAATCCTGCTAAAGCTGGAGAGAGAAAAGAAGGGACACCACACACTGCTGCTGGATCCCTTGCCATTTATTGGCACTGGCAGATTTCTTCTCAAGAGCTGCTAAAAGCATTTACAGTGGCTTTGCAGGATGGGACTGCAGTTCCTCTGGGAGCTGGCCCTTCCCCTCTCTCTTCCCCTCCTCCTTTTCTTTCCTCCCTCTCCCAATAAAGCACCTGTAACAGACTTGTCCTCACCAAATCTGGCACTCAGGGACTGGTAAATCTGCAGTGGCCACCAACTTATCTTTAGGCTGAGCCTGTTGCCTTGGTGGTTTAAATATTTTAACAAGCCTTTTCTTTTTTTGTGTTTGTTTTTTTTTTTTTTTTTTAATTTTAATTTTGCTTTTTTTTTTTTGTTTGTTTTTTTTTTTTTGTTTGTTTGTTTTTTTGGTTTTGGTTTTTGTTGTTAATTCTAGGACCAAAGAATACAAGAGACTGAATTATCTGAATTATGCTTCTACAACAGAACTGGGTTTCTCCTCATTGGGCATGGCAGAGCCTGGGGAAGCCCTTCCTTTTGTTTGTTTTCTTAATATTGCAAACAGCTGATCTGGAAGCCAGGAGAGGTCACCAGTTTGTCTGGAAAACAGGTAGGAAAAAGATATGTTAGCTTCTCTACTAGATATTTGATGTGTTTAAGGATGGTATGATTGCCCTTTCTCCATTCTGTTTTAGTTCAATAATAAATTTTAAAAGTCTGATAATATCTTGTATTCTAATTTTTTTAATTCTGAAAAATAGAAGGGTTTAATCTGTGTTTGACATTGGTAATCTACATGTCTGTTGCAATTATGCACCCAGAGTATAATTCTGGACTGCTTAATGCTTGTCATCTAAGAGTATTTTTACTGGATTATCATCCTAATGTTGCTTTCTTGGAAATATTTAATAATTTTCTTTTAATTTTTGTATTCAAGGGGCACACCATCATCTCTCAGGATGAACTGAGTCAGCAGTCCATGCTCTTGGTCTATCTATTTACAATTGCATTGGTACATTTAGGGAATTATTTCTGTCTCTCATGCAGTGGCTGGATGTGCACAAGGTGTGAAACCCGTGCAGGTGCTTTGGGAGCAGCACAGCTCTTGGTGCTGGAGTGGGTGGGTGGCAGATGGGCTGGTGCAGCTGCACAGAGCCAATCATGGTGCACTGGATGCTTGTTTTGTAGCACCACACACAGCAGCAGAGAATGTTCAGTGAAATGGAAAGATTGGCAAACTTGGGAAATGTTCACTTGAAGTGCTTAATCAAAAATACCAAACTGAACCAGGGGTTTCAGTGCCCAGGATCCGTTTTTTTGGTTTTTTGGGTTTTTTTTAAGAGGTTCTTTGGTATTTTGGTTATTTGTTTTTTAATTGCATTTCTGTATACGGTAATAGACTGAATTAGTGGAATAATGAAGCAATTTTTCAGGGAGAACTTGTGTCCTTCTCATAGGATCAACACAAACTTCTTGCCTGGCTGCTGGTTTGGGAAGTTGGGAAGGGCTGGTAAAGTAAAGCATGATACTGTATTTACTGTATTGCTAAAGACTTTTCTTTGCACTGTCTAGCATAAGAAGTGAGGAGGAAATAAACAATGACTGTCTTTTCTCCAATTCACTGTTATTTACATGATTTTTGAACAAGCTTTGAAAGGTAAAGTTGTTTTCTTAAGACAAATTAGAGCCTTCAGTGCTGTTTTCTCTTCAGTTCCAAAGTGTGTTGTACTGTCAGTCTTTAGGGCTGTGCATTGAAAATCATAAAACTTTAATTTGACTTGATGATTCCAGCTGAAAATAAGGAGCTTTCAATGCTTCAAAGGCATCTGGGGCAGGTGTAATTAGAAGAAAATTTGGTGCCCAGGTTTGTGTGGGCACCATTTCTCTGAAAGCCCCACAATGGGCTTGTTGTGAAGGTTCCTCTTCCAGATGCACGAAAAAATTGTCAGTTCTTGTGACTCCCACAGTGGATTAAAAATATCTGAGCTCTCGAGAGTCATCTTAAAAACTTTAAATCCTAAGAGTATTTTGGTGTATTTTCTCTGCTTATGGAGTGTAATGAGGTAGAAAACAAGTTTGACTGATATGTATTCCAAATGAAAATACCTTGTGAGTTTCAGCTAAATGTATTGTCCTGACTGAGGAAAAAAGACTTTTCTCCAATGTTTGTAAACATTACCCCTCTCTGGTTTCTTTTCCCCCATTGAAGTGTTTTGTTGAAAGTTAGATACAAGTTACATCTAAGCCCCAAATGTTTCATTCCAGGTTGAAATGAATAGTATGTTCACCCAAAACATTTTGTTTTGCTGAGAAACTGAGTATAATTTGTGAAGCCCCTGTTTCCTCTGCAGTAGTAGTGAAGCATCAGCATTTCTAAATCCTGAATCTTGTGTTGTTTCAGTTGTCCTAAGAAATAACTCAGTGGGTAGGGTGGCATATGTGGCTTCATTTCATAAGCATTTCCATGCTTTAACGGAAAAGGTTTCTCAGGTAGGATTAATCACAAAGGTGTGTGTTTCAGAAGATTAAAAAGAAGTGTTTTGGGAAGAAAGGGGTGGTGACTTAAATGGAACAGGTAGATCTGGGGAAGTAGAAGGGTTAACATAACCCCTTGTGGCAAGACATTAATAATAAAATAACTCTGGGATGTAGGTCATGGAGATCTTGACCTGATGAGAACTGTGGCTTGTATAATATTTGTTAAAAAAATCATCCTATAGTTTAAGGACTTTTGTGCCCAATACAAAATAATAAAAAGCGAATATAAACACAGCACCATGAACTTAAAATTAAGTAATTTTTAAAATAAAAGCTGGGCAGATCCATTCCAATAGAAAGAAAAATTTGCAGCTGTTGTCCTTTTCTTTAATAAAACAATCTGATGAGAAATGAGCAATCCATAATGAGAAAGGGGATGATCTGTTCTGTTTTTAAATCTTGAAGTGTCTGTTGTAAGCATGGCAAGTTCCTTACCTGCTGAGGAGAAATTCAACTTCTTATTGAAATGTCATGCTTTATAATTAAATAAGATTATGCTACTGAAAGCTCTGGCTTTATGAAAATGAATTTATATGTACTGAAATAAATTTTCCTAGCACACACAAATCCAGGGAGGCATCCTTAATATGGATGGGGCTGGGGAAAAGGAAAAAATCATCTCATTGCTGGAGTTTATAGCACAGAGTTTTTTCAGATAGATCCTTGACACTGTCTAATGAAGACTTGTACATTTTCATGCTGTGCTTGGTGGTCTTGGTCTAGGGGAAGACAACAGTGCTGAAATCACTGCATCTAAAAAACCCTAAGCCTTGTAATTCTAAAACATGAGGACTTGGCAGTGTGAGGTATTTTATACAAATTCTTCCCTCAGCTGTTCAGAGGCTGTCACTTGCATGTTGTTTGTTTGTGCCCTGTCCTAAAACCATTTATTTGGAGCTTTTGGCTTCTAGAACTTGTAAATTAATATCTGTACCCTGTATCTTCTGGTTTCCAGGCATTTCTTGTCAGATACTCATTTAGTGGCCACTAAACATGAAAGCAATAATCATATCAGCTAAATTACTCAGCAACATCAAATAGCTGAATAATTTTCTCACACTTGCTAAATTTAATTGGACCCAAATTCTTGTAAATTAGTAGTATTTAATGCAGTTGCCAATTAGCAATTTGCATATTTCACCATGTTAATTTTCTCCAACACTTGAGTAGTCCTAAGAGTTCCTGGAATTTCTGCAATGCCAGTATGCCTGTGTTTTAGTGATGGCCTTGCAGGATTTTAAAACTGTGTATAGAATATTGACATGTACCTGAGTCCACAGCATAATTCTAGTTGTTTTGGGTTTTTTTTTTTTTTGGGTGAAGTTCTAAAATTTAGGTCCAAAATCAGAATTAAGTGTAAGATACATGCAAATATTTTGAGTGCTTTATGGGAAGGGGCTGATAATTAGGATTATAATGTGCTGGAATGGCTCTTTCCAGATACTCAAGGTTTCTGGCTCCCCTTCACTTCTTGTGTCTTCAGCTCCTCCATGAACTGCACCTCAGGCATGTGCTGTTTCCCCCAAAATGCAAACAGAATGTAAATATAAGAGACATGGCCCATAAAGGGTTCTCAGAGCTAAAGCAATGGCGTGGCTCTATTTTTTTATTGAGGGACATATTGTAAAAACGTTGTTTTCTAGGATAAAAATGCCCTGATTTTTAGAAAAATGGTTCTTTAATCATGGTTAAAAGAACCGTCTGTGATGGAAATAATCCTCTGTCAGCTATGGAAGGGAAGAAGGAGGCTCTTAGAAACCCAGATGTTGTGTCCCAGTGAGTTTTCCTTCTCTAGAAAAAATGTATCAGGATGGCTATTTAGCCCAGCAGGGACATGCTCCCTGATACGAGTGGAAGAGCACTGAAAGTGAGGTATCAGACTGGGAAATGGGTTTGTAATGATTCTGATCACAGCAGAGAGATTTTTACCTGAGGAAGAGACCATTAAACGTCTGGAGTTCGTGGGCTTTTGGGAGCCAGGTGTGTGAGCTGTAAGTACTCCTGCCTGAGGTGAGCATATAGAAACTTTAATTTGGAGTTACTCCCTGTATTTGAAAGTCGTCCTTAAAATAGGGTTAGCAAATGGATTTTGATCTTTAGTCGTTCTTCAGAAACAATCTGTAATGGAAAAGGGACAAAATGAACTTTTCAGAGAACAACTTCTAATGTGGAGGAACCTTTGAAGCACCAGTGAATGTGGGTGAGCCAGCCCTGGCTATGATGAAAAAGGGTCTTTTGTTCTCTGTTCTCTGATAATACCACCACAAAATGCCCTTTCTCAAGATTGTAATTTCAGGAAGGTCAAGTGCTGGTTTGGAAGTGCCTCTGACCTTATGGCTTAAAAGACAAGCTTTTACCTACGTACACCAAATGTTAAAAGGAGTCCAGGTCTTCAGAGGAGAGCAGAGCTCAAATCTGCTGAAAGGAGACTCAAAAATAGCTCTGCAACAAGTGAAGTTTTCCTGAAAGCTGGACAAAACGAAGAGTGATTATCTGTCCTAAATGAAATTATTTCTGTGTGATAGCACAAGAGCTCATGAATGAAGCACAAATGGTTTTTTAGTGGTCTTTGTGTGGTGTCTGGAAGGTCTCTGATGTGTTTGACTGATGCTTCCAAACTTCTCATTGTGTGCTAAAACATTCTAATAGGGGGCTGTTCTTATGCTGCCTTGGTGGATGGAGTTTTAAATGCTGAAACTTTCAAGTGGAAATTTAGCCTTGCTTTAATCCAGCTTTGTATGACTCAAAGGATCTTCACTATGCTAAGAAGTTGCAAGAGAAGTCACATTTTTGGGTTGTAGATTACAGTCTTGTAGTATTGACAGCAGAAGCAATTAGTAGCTTTAAAAAAACCTGTTAAGTTCTGTTCTCAAACTAACCAGGACACTGCCATAAACCTGATAATGAAAAGTTCTTCTAAAATGATAAATCTTCTTATTTTTACCTTTAACTTTATTCTTGATCCGTTTGTGCATCTGTTCTTGAGCAAGACTACTCTTTAATTTAAGTAATTTTTCTTTTGGTCATTGCTGCTAATGTATTTATGAATTGAGGATACCAAGCTTCTGGATCCCTGTGAGTAAACTTATTTCTTAGAACTGGTTGGTAAAATGAAATCTTTTCTTTGTGGTGCTCCTCAGAATTATGTCAAATCTCAATTAAGATTTAATCTACTGGTATTTTATTGTATTTAATTTGAATTAGAAATGTCTGGCTTAAAATATTTCAGAATAATTTTTGAAAAAATATTTTGTAATGGACAGATTCATTTGAAGCAGTGCAGGTTTTTAATGTGTTGGCATAGTTGCATTATGTAGACATTTAAAAAGTGATTTAAATAAGAAAATAGTACTTTAGTTCTAAATTTGTCTAAAATAATTACCTACAAATAATATTTTATGTGACAGCACAAATTATGCTTCTATTTCTACAAAATGTTAAAAAAAGCATTTGAAGATTCAAAGGAGGTTGTTTTGCAAAATTTCATTAGGAGCAAAATTTAATATGCTGGTTGATATTAATCAATGATATTTGAGAAGCTTTAAGGCTGGCCTCAAAGCTAATCTCACATTTCCTCAGATAGGAGTGCAGCTGTTTCAGATTGATAAATATTTGGTTTTCTTTCTTCTTTGTTCCTTGCCATTTCCTATCCACATTTCCACGCTTCTGTTCCAGGAATCTCAAAATTTTATTACATATGGTTCTGCTGCTCCACTTCACCCATCTTATTCCACTTCTGATATTGGTATCATCATCTGATCTTATTTTCTCAGACTGAATCCAGCTTGTCCTGGAATTGTGGAGATGCACCTCTTGCCTTAATTTATAACCCTTTGCAGGGGTTGGTCAATTCATGTTTAGGTGGGTGAGACATTTCAAAGTTGGTGCAGACCTTGTGTCCTCAGCCAGGAAATCTTGGAGAGTTTGGCAGAGAACAAGACAAATGTACACCAGAAGAATTCCATAAAAGCTGGAGAAGCTTTCTTATGCTGGAACATCATTTTCCAGCCTGGTCTTTTCTCCAGGTGCTTGAGGTCTGGGAAGTTCCAGGGCAGCCCATGGCACACCCATTTGGGTTTGTCCTTATCCCCCATGGCTGAAGGACCATGGCACAGAGAGTGCCAGCCAGCACCAGAGATGTTGGAATAGCTCCTGGAGGGGTTTGGGGTGCTGGTTAGAGATTCAGAAATATTTAAAGTGGTGCAGTATTTTCCTTGTCTGTAAAACCTGGCTTGTTTATTAGCTCTGGTTTCCTGTGGGGAACTGTAGACAGCAGAGGGATGTTCTTGGTGCCACTACTTAAAGAAGGAATTATTATATTATATTATATTATATTATATTATATTATATTATATTATATTATATTATATATATAAGAAGACTTTTTATATTTTCCTAGAAAAGCATCCAGCAAGCAGCACAGGCAGCACAGAGTAGCAGTCCAATTAAAAAGGCAAGCAGAGGAGGAACTGGAATAACCCTGAAATAAATGCTGAAATTAATACTTGATGTGCTTGGAGTAGGAGTTGCTTGGCAGAGGAGTGCTGAGCCTGGCTGTGGGCTGGCTGCCTTCAGGGAGGAGCATCTGCAGCATGTGCCTGGGCATTTTGTTATTGTTGGGCTTGCAAAACTATTTCAGCAGTTCTTTTACAGTAAGGATGCCTGTTTTACCAAACATCTTTGTCAACCAGCATCAGATGTTCAGTAGGTGGTGGTTTAAACTAGATTACACAGGAGATTCACACTGATCTTTTAATGTCCCTCTTCTCTTCTTGAGAATAATACTTTGTCAGAATAAGGTGCTTTTTCCTGTTTTTTGTTGGTATTGGGAAAAGTGTGTTAGGCTTCTTATCCTTTTCTTTCCTCAGTGGTTACTATGGGAACAGTGCTGGGGGTCACAGGGGAAAATCTGCAAAAGTGGTTTCTTTTAAATAGTTCATTTTAAAAAATAAAAAGATAGCTTATTATGGGAATTGTAGTACTTTTCATTCAACTTTGTTGAATTGTATTGTACATATTTCAGTCACAAAAGAAGCACAGTGAGTGGCAAGAAAAACAGATGGGTGTGTTTTTGTAGTTTTTCCTTGGGGTTAATATTTTTTTAATTGAATGCAGCTGTTGGAAAGATTTCTGTTGTTATGTATAGGCGGAGCATTAAAAATGGATGATCACATTTTCAGCCTGTTTTAACAGAGTACTAGATTTAATTATTCTGCTGCCCTTGTTCAGAACCCTGCAGGTTTTTTTTTTTTTTAAATAAGTGTATCTTAAGGATTTTACTTCACCACTTAGTTGAATGATTTCAGTATATAAGGGTAATCACTTCCTCATTCAGCTCTTTCGTAGAGCACAATTGTGGGTGAAAAATAACAGAAAATTGTATTAGAAATCCCTAAAATACACCTTGTTGTTCACAGTATGCAAGTGATGCTGCCCTTTCTAGGGACTTTTCATGAGGTTTGGGAAATCTGCCCTCTGATAGCCTTATTCCCTAGATTGTTTTTTCTTCTGCTGCTGTTTTTGAGAATAGCCCTGCCATCATAATTTTATTCTTTTTCTTTTTCTTTCCAAAAAGCAAAAAATAATTTATTTCCATTCTTCCTTAGTTTCAAAAAATTTGAATGGCACAAGCCAGGAACACGAAATAGAGAAGTTAGAAGGGATATTTCATGGTAATCCAGGTTATTTCCATAGTCCTGACGTGGTTTAATTCAATCACCTCAGCTAGTGGATGGATATGATGGAATGACCAATTAATGCAGGAGTTTTGAATGGGCTGAGAGCAGTCTGAGTGCAGGGTGTGATTCCAGAGGCACAGCCTGGTCCTTGCTCTTGATGGCACTGCCTGGTCTCCACCTCTTTGCAGAATTCTGCAGTTCCTTCTTCCAGAGACCTGTTAAAGCTCATGGTTGAATGTGTCTCCGTGTAGTACTTGTGTGTAATAGTGATTTGGGATTATGGAGCTAAGTTTGGAAAAGCATGTTAAACCCTCATTGTAGTGGTTCTAAATACATTGGTTCTGTATGCTAGGGGTGAGTTGTAGACAGTTTCTGAGGCAGATCCAGCTTTTGTGTGGCATGTCCTGGAAGGCCAGCCATGAAAAATCACTTTTCAAATGAGAACTTAATAAAAACTTTCCTGCTCTGAACGCTAAGCCCTGCTCCCCGTGCGATTAGTGGTTTCATTTCTTTCCCAGCAGTTGGGTAATGATTATGGCTCCAGATGCTGCAGGAGTGATAAAGGGAGTGATTAATTTCACTTGAAAGGGCATATGTTCAAAGAGGAGCCAGCCCCCAGCATCTCCACCGTGGAGCCCACGCTGCTGAGAGTGTGCTGTGGTACCCAGCTGATCCTGGGGACAGGACCAGGCAGCCTCCCTCACTTACCTGCAGCAATATATTTGCTGCTTGGTTGTTGTGTAATTTCCCCAGGATTTGTTTAAAAGCTCTTCACAGCTTTGTTAAGCAGTGCTGTCAGGTTTTTCAGCTTTGAGGAGGGGCTGATGTCACCAGCACAACCCAAGGAGCTGCGAGCGAGCTCGGGGTTGTGTTGATACCCTGCACAGAATTAAGTGGTAATGAAGGGTTCATATTCCCTGGCTTAGTCAACAGCAGCTTTAAAAGTGTTCCTACGCCTCATTTGCAAGAATAGTTCACGCTGTATGGCTCTGAAATATTCTGACATTTAAAGCGTTATATTTTCAATATGCTTAAAAATTAAATGTGCAAGGTAGGTATCTTAAAGTCTTTATCAGGACTTTATTGACCCGTTGAACAAGTCAACAGAAAAATGAAACATGACTGGGCTGCCACCCATGTGCTTAAATGTGGTGATATCTGGTGTTTATTGTGTTACCAACTGAAATTTTTCACTGTTTGGTGTCTTTTGGGGTTTATTCTGTCACCCTTGAGATCCAAAGACCTTCACATTTCAATAGTGTAATAATATCCACCTACATGTGAGACATGTTTTAATTCTCTACATGGTAACATTTATAACCACAACTTTCACAGGTTTGAAGTTGCTGAAGGGAAATCTTCAGTGCTTGTGACATCTTTAACATCCTTTGACCCATTAGTTACATTTATATCACTCCCCTGCTTCTAAGCAAAATAAGCACTTCTGTTAAATATCTTCACAGTGGAGACACTGGATAGAGGAGCTGTCTCTATACTTTTAATTTTCTATGCATTCATTAAATTTAGATGTGTATTAGCTGCAGAGTTTTGAAGCAGCTGTCTGGATGGGATATGGAATTAGAGTTTTTACAGACAAGGATTAAAAGGAGGCTTGAGTGATAAAACACTAGAAACTTTCTGGAAGTTTTGTTATTAACTATAATGCTCATAAGGTAGCACTCATGTTTTTATTGTCATTCTCTTAATATTCTTGGTTGCATTAATAAAATAATGCTGTCTCCAAGCAGAAGTAAAAATGAATTTCAGCAAATTGTTTGCAGTGTGTTAAATGCATAGGGTATATTACTAGAATAACTTATTTAAACTTTAGTATTTTCAGTTAAACTAATTCAGTACATCTCTTTTTCAATTGGCATTAAATATTTCATAACCACTGTATAGATGTATCCTGATTTAAAATGTTGTTAGTGTGAAATTTGTGATTCTGCAGATTGGAGGTTGTGTCTGCATTTAACAGGAGCCTCACTTGGATTCCTTTTGAAATTGTAGGAATCTGATAATGAAGGTTTATCCGAACTTTTAACTGTTATTGATCCCACTTTTCTCTTAAGGAAATATCAATCCTCTATCTTCTGCATTCCTCTGCAAAATGCCAAGATGATCCTGCTTTTAGAATTGTCCCTAAACAATTTCAGACATGAGAATGTGTGCAAAACAACCTTCCCAGCACCCCGAGTACATCCTTGCCTGCACAGCACTGGGAAAATTATCTGTGTGTCTGAGAGTTAAATATGTTGCTTAGATGTCAGTGCCTGTGTGTGTGTATGTTTGTGCATTAATTTTTGCCCGTGTTTTATGTCACCCTTGCATAATTCCAGTGTTGCCATCCAGCCAAGGGCACTGGTGTGGTGGCAGAAATAGAAACAGAGGTTGAGTGTTTTGAAAAGACTGGGGACAGATCAAATGAGAGACAGGAGTAAATGATGACAGTAATGTTATTGTGCCCTAAGGGGTTTTGGAGAGTACAGTACTTAAAACCCAATTTTTTGCTTTGTAGATAAGTGAGCGTGTCTTGGTTAAATCAATATACGTGTGCAATAGATGATAAAACTTGGTATTACATACCTCCTTTGATATTTTTCATACTTACTGCTTTAAAGGTAACATTATATTTATGTTTGGAACACTCCAAAGTACTTTATGCCTTTTGTTATGAGCTTTTGAACATGTTGCTTGGTTTAGTAATGGGAGCTCAGGCAGCCTGAAATTGTCACTCTCCTGTTGGGTATTTATTGGTGTTTAATTGACTGCTGACCTTTGCCAGGACTCTCTTCAAACAACAGGGAGTGATACCAGGGGATAGTAAATCAAAGAAATTGAAAAGCAGGTGAGGAAATGTAATTCTATGCAGGTGAGAAAAGGTAATTCTATGCAGTTATATTTAAATTTTGAATCTGATTTTTCAGATGAAAACAAAGGTTAAAGTCAAACAACTCCTCACCCCCATTGCTTTTTCCATAGATATTTTAATGTGCTCCAGTATATAAAAAGAAAGTTTTACTTACTCTTCTTCTTCACTGTGATTTACTTGTCCTTGATTGATTTTTTTTTTTTTTTTAATGGATCAGCCAGCTTTCAAAGTCTTCAGAATGATTTAATTATTACAGCACACAGGGCCCCAAATCAGATTTAAGTTTTTTTGTAATTTAGTTTATGGAATAAACCAGCAAACAGATGCAGAGGATGGAAAGCTGCTGGTACTCAAATCAACTGGATGATTCTGCAGCCAGGAGATTCCCTGTAGACCTTAACTGAAAGGTCAGGAGGCAACCTCAGTATGTGCCATTTAATCCAATGTCATTGGGATAAATGCATTGTAACTGTGTGCCTGTGGTGTACCAGCAGCTAAAGAACTGGTAAAACTCACAGTGTTCTGACTATATTGCCAAATAAAGCCATGCTACATTCAATAAAGCAATTACATAAAAAGTGTTCTAGTCAAGTTCAATTCCAATAGCAGCAGCATGATCAATCATCTCCAATCCAAGGGATGGCCTAATCGCTTTTCACTGCTGCTTTGAAAGGTTACATTACTCAGTTATCTTGCAGCTGAGCAACCTTTTCATGTTTGCCTCATGTAGGATTTTATAAATGGTCTTTCTTTTACTCTCAGTGTTTTGGTATGACCTGTTTAGTGAGAGTTAAAAAATTTTCCTAACTTTTTCTTATCCCTAACTTTTACAGTTTTTAAACCTTCTTGGAATAGAATACCTAATTGTCATGATCAACAAACATGATTTTTTTGCAATCTCTTTATCTTTCTGAAATCTCCTTTTTGCTCCTTTCAGTGGAATAAGCATTCTGCCTAAGTAATTTCATCTGGCTTCATCCTGGGCTTATTCCTGTGCAGCTCGAGGACTTCTCTTCCCTTGGGCAGCCTGGGAGTGAGACTGGATCAGTTTGTTGTTCCTGTGACCAGGAATCCTCTCCCCTCCTGTGTTTCACTCCCAGCTGTGTGGGCAGCACACTGCAGGCTCCATTATGCATGGTGGATATTAGTTGATACTACCTAGAAAGCACTATTGAATTCCTTCCTTAATCAGGTAATTTGGGAAGTAGTTAAGGACAATTGTGTTATCATCATTAGGACAGCACTAGTGAGTTGATGCTTCAGTGCAAAGACAGACCTGAGAGAATGGGGAAAATATTTCCATCAAGCTTTCCTTTTGCTTCACCTCTCAAAGGTGTTAGACTGATAAAGTGACAGATGATTCGACTTCTTTTTTTTTTTCCTAAAAGTTTTATAGATACTAATTTGTTTTTATATTTTTCCCCAGAATTCTAGATACTTCATGAAAGATCCTTATTTTCAGGTCTTGTGGAACCAATTCTAGCCAATACTTTACTTGTGGATAGTGCCATTTAGACAATATTAGTCACAATGCAAAAGATTAACTTTTAAGCAAAAGGATGCCTCCTTTTCTTAGAGACAAACCTGAGTAATAGTTACTTGAATTACTGTACCCTGGATGCCACTTGTTGGCCCATAAATTTGTTTCCTCCCTAGACCAGTAAAATGAATGTATTTTGCATGAATGAGAACTAAAAGGTTTGTAGCATTTTATTTGGGTTTTTTTTCCCATGTAAATAGCAATTGAAGCAGCTGGAAAATTTTAGCTTAAGAATAAATTATCAGAGATTTGTTCCTTTTTATGTCTTTGGTATTGGCAAAGCTGTCTTGTCTGTTAATGTATTGCTGATGGATTTTTCATTTATTTATTCACTAAATCCTAGCAGTTTCTTTATGCCCAACTCAAATTCACATTTTAGTGCCAGAAACTGTCCTGTTACCTGTGGACACACGCATGTGTTCTGTTCTCCTTATCTTTGTGTAGCTGTTAACATGTGGATGATCCATACATCTGAATGTCTGTTTCTTAATTTTTACTCTTTATCAGAACAAATTTATTCAGCCTGACTTCTATATGCTTTGTGCATGCAGGTGCCATAGGATGTCACAGGAATCTGCTGATTGTTCATGTCATGCATTATTCTGGTTTCTTTATATATTTTTTTGTTGTTCTTGTTAAACTAGGCTGGTGAATGCCATATGTAAAATTTCATAGCTTTTTCATAAAACCCTTCTAGTATCTTTCTGGAGACTCTGTTGATAAACTTTCCCTTAAGCAGACATACAAATTAAATGTGAGAACCTGCGGCTGAGAGAAGTTGCTCCAAGGCAATGATTCACAAGGATGAAAAATCAATAAAAGTTTCATTAAGAAAAGGGAAGAAAGTTTAGACTGGCTCTTTGCTTTGCTTTCCTGTGGGAAGTAAAGGGAGAAACCATTTTATTCAGCTTTATTCTTAGAAAGAGGGATCATAATGTGTGTGGGGGTATTTTTGAGTGTGCTGCAAGTGGAATTGTCCTCTGGAGAAGCTGCCTTGGAACCTGTTCAGGTGGGTGTATTTATGCAGGAGGTTGCAGTTTGGAACTGCTGCCACAGGGAGCTGTGTCCTCCCCTGGGCAGAGGTTTCCACCCAAATCCCCATTCTCAGGGGCTCAGGTCAGATCACACTGCTGGAGGAGTCCATTTGAAGCCTGACATGAAGGAAACTATATTTCCCCCCCTGTGTTTGGGAGGATTTTCTGTAGAATCAGCAGTGTGGGGAGTGGCCAGCCCTGCAGCAGCTTGGGGGTGAGCAGTGGGAGGGCAGTGGGGTTTGGGGTGCAGTGTGCGTGGGAACCCTCTCTGCTGGGAGTGCTGTCTCGTGGAACCTGGACTTCTATAGCAACCATATTTCCCTGTCATAACTCTCAATCTTTGTGGGTTTTTTTAGCTTTGCTATTAAAACTCGGTGATGACACATGTTAACAGTCTCCCAGTGACGTTGGGCAGTTGTACATCTGTTTGTTTTCATTAAATACTGGTTTTTGAAAAGTTTAAGGGCTGATCCGATTAAAACACGGTTAGGATGGAAAAGCTGGCAGAGGCTCTCGCAGCCAAGAGCAAATTTATTTCTCCAATCTTGTTTAAAAAAGCAGGAGTGCTGGCAGGGCTGAGTAGTAAATATGAGCTGTACATCTTGTTCAGTGAGCTTTTTCTGGATGCCGTGCGTGAACCGAGCAGTGGGTTCAGTGAAACACACGTGGCTGGGGCTCTGACAGGGCTGTGGTGATGGATTAAAATCAGATGAGTGAAGCTGCTGCCACCCCAGACCATCTGCCCCACTCTTTGTGTGCATCCCAGAACAGCAATATTTGGTCTGTTCATGAATCAGCTTTTATAAAGGAGAATTTAGCCTGGAATTTTAAAGTCATCTGAACTGGGGCTGGTTTGCTTTAATCTACTTCTCCTAAATGGTTTTGGGGAGCTTTCAGACTGCCCCAGCTGTTTGATAAAGCACAGTAAAAATGGATTGTTGTGTGTATTTCTGACCTGGGTTACATGCTTGTGCTGCTTGCTCACTTGCCTCTCCCTGCTCTTTGTGCACACTGATGTGGTTGCTCTGCTCTGTGTTGTACCCACAGCCCCCTGAGTGTCCCTGTGCCAGCACTGCCCTGGGGGTCAGATCAAATGCTGCTCTCAGGCTAAACTTTCCTCAGTGTACAATTGAGGTCCTCTTTCCCATTTCAATCCCACAGAACCACCGTACCCATTTGTAAATATTCTGCCTTAAGAGAAAGCTACTGCTTTTTTGCTTAAATATTTGATAACATGCAGTGATTACCTATCTTGCATCTTCACCTGCAGTGCACCTGAGCTGTAATTTGAGGAAAAGTTGCTTGGTTTTAGAGCAAAATTGGATTAAAGTTGATTAGCTAGAGCAAATGTGGTGTACCACAAACTGATGCTGGGTTGTGTTGATAGCAATAAACAGGAATAAACAAGTGTGTGGGGCTGGAAAGCCCATGCCTGCAGGTGCTGTGGGCTCCAGGGCGACCTGTTCACCTTTCCCAGGTTTTGAGCAGTGGCAGAGGAACAGATTGGATCAGATCTTGTTTCAGCATCGTCTGTTTCCACAGCTGAAGCTCCCATATGATCAGATCCTATAAATTATTTAAGATGCAGAAGCTGTGTAACCAGAGTCTCCTGCAAAGGTTAAGGCTCCATCTGTTCTGCCAACCTCGAGGACTGTGCATTTCATGCCATTATCTGTATTGCTGGGTGGCATTAGAGGAGTCAGGAAGATTCAGATGTTGCTTCCCATTTGCTGCACAGCAGTGCAAACCTCAGTGCATTAGCACCATACACCTGAGATGCTCTTGGCCCAACTTCATTCTCAGTCAGTGGGAAAGGAGCTGAACTGGACTGTACACAGCACCAAGAGATCTGTGGGGCTCTTGTGAGGAGAAGACAAAAAAAATAAATAGGAAAACCCAAAATTCCAATCTTTTGGGTCACTCTTGTATATAGTTCGTCCTGTTTAAGACATGCTTTCAGTTTAAAATCTTAGAGTTAATCAAGATTTCAGTGATTCTGTTCAGCAATGAGAGTAGCAGAATTTCCCATGTAACACCACCAAATGAAATTATTCCATGTGCAGGTGATGAGGAGGATAAGAATGAAGTTTGGGAAATTGAAACTCCTTTTCCAAGTTTCTTCCTTTTGAAGAGCAGGAGTTGAGTTTCTGAAAAGCTCCCTGAATTTTGCTTTGTGATATCAAAATGAAATATTGACACTTTTCTGTTTTCTCCTCCAACTCAAGTGATATGTATATTCCTAGGTGCTTATATATAAAATCCACAGAGAAATGCATGTTCTTAAAATGAGCATAGCTTCAGGTGTGGGTAAAGGAGTTTTTGCAACTATCACAGCTGTTTAGACTAAAATTATGGGAGTAAGGAAGGATGAAGTTTGGTCTCGTGGAGGAAGATTACAAACTTCTAAAGCTTCATTTTCAGAGCTTCATTTTCTCTTGTTCAATTTATTGTGACCCTTCCTGGAGTCTCTTTCTTAAAGAAGCTGGATGATTTCCTTTCAGTTGGAAACCAGGTGGGATTGTAGATAAAATATCTTCTGGGTAGCTCCTGTATAATTTTTCTAAGTATAATAATTATGTTTCAGTCTTGTATTCTTCTGATATAAAACTGAAACCCCATGTACTGTTCCAGCTTTTTTTCTGTTAGCAGTCTATAAAGCTTTAACAGGCATGATGGTGACAGCTGCCTGGTACCAGTGTTGTTACTGGTGGTTAGAAATTGTGTTAATGGGCTCTGTTCTGGGGAAATTTATAGCTCACAGTTTGAGAGAGGAGGAGAACAACCAAAGCTAAATAAAATAGGTTGTTTGCTTTCTTTTCTTCCTAATTTGAAAAGATTTTGTGACAGAATCTGTTTGGCAGACTGGTCTGGCCTCATCCAAAGCTTTGTGTGTGTTTGTGACAGCTCAAAATTGGAATGATTTAGACCCTCTTGCTGTCAGATATTGGCACTCAGCATTTTGCAGCTTCTGAAGACAGATCAGACAGGGCTGATATGGGAATTTGTGGGTGGCAGCAGCACAGGCAGTGTAGAGGCTCCAGAGAAATCCAGTTTCTGTTGCCTGTGGAGATCCTGGTGGGGTGAGGAGGGGATTGTCCCCATCCCTGGCATCTCTGAGCCCTGGTCTGGGGATGTTTTTGGACTGGGCTATGGTGAGAGCCCAGGAGCTGTGCAGCAGTTTCAGGAAGTGCTCCAGGTGTGCATTCCCTCTGTCCCTGCTGGAGAGTAGCTGAGACATTCAGTCTGCATCAAAATTTATCCCAGAGCTGAAAAAAAAAATTAAGAAGAGGCAGTTAAATCTCTCTTTATGCTTTTTGACTTTATGGGACTTTTTCATTCAGTGCCATGACTGAGGTTTTCTGAGCTGAATGCTGAAAATATAACAGAACATAAAAGCTCATAAATTTAGCAGAAGGCAGAAAGGCCATAGAATGAATAAATACATTTACCTTCCAGGAAATACCTTTTGCTAGTCAACTTCTCTCTGTTTAGGTTGGGCTCCACCTTCTCAAGCATATAAACTCCTGTGGATCTTGTTTCCAGAAAGAGATCTCTCCCAGAAGGCTTTGGTGGCTCCTTGGAGGGATAATAATTACTGAGGGCAGATGGGCATCCTTCCTAATTTTAATGCAACCACTTAGCTTCTTGATACTTTTAAAGAAAGAGAGTGGCCTAGAGCTACATTCTCCTTTCTCTCTCTTGCCCCTTGCACTGCCAACCCTGTTTCCTGCCTGCTTTAGTGTGGACCTGTCCTGTCCCTGTGCAGCTTTGCATCCATCAGGGAAAGAGGAAAAAAAAAAGGTGAAATGAAGGTTAGTGGTCGTGTAGGACACACTGTGCTGAGGGCTGTGATAGAGTGGGAAGGAGGATGTTTGCCAGCACGTTACTGTGCTCTGGGTCATCAATAAAAGGAAATGTAATTGTCACTTTTCTTTTACAATGCTTTCCCTTGGATTGTTTTTCCCATTTCTCTGAATTCATAGCTGTGACAACAAATGCTGTTTATGGGAACCAGTCAGCAGAGAGTTAAACTCTAGTAAATGGTATATAGTTCACCTAGGCTTAGCAGGAAAACAGAATTTACAGCAGAAAACTAACAATAAAATCCAACATAACAAATTGGGAGTTGCTAACTGGTGCTGCTGCTGTAGCAGGCATCCTGCTGCACTGTGACCTGCCAGGTGTTCTTTGTGCTGTTGTGAATGCCTGTCTGCTTTGGGGGGGAAGCAATTCAGTGAACAGACAGACAGAAGAGAATATCTGTGGTTTTAATAGTTTTGTCAGGCCTCTGCTTATTCTTATATAAATTCTTTAATGGAAGAAATAATAAACTTAATACTAAAATGCATCAGCTGCCCAAAACCACAACAACTGAATGTATCTGAGGTGTGGTCAGGCTTACCTGCAGTCAACATGGCATTATTTTTGCTCATGCAAAGATGTTTTCCTCCCTCTAAAATCAAGGGGAATAATTTTCTCGGTCGGTCCTCAAACTGATCAGTAATTTCCTTCAGGGGGCTGAATTAGCAATAGAATGTTTGTGAGTACAAATTTTCTGAAGTGTATTGTTTCTCAATTTGTCAGAGAGACAGGCAGGAAAGGCTGTGACACCTTCCTGCTGCAGCGAGGAGCTGCTCAAATAATCTAACAGAAATCAAATCAGGATCAAAGCACTTCATGGATTTATTAATGGGACATAATTAACCAGCAAGCAGTGAACTGGATGTTCAGGGCCAATATCAGTAATGCACCAGCTGAGCTGCAGTACAAGAGGTTTGATAGAACTTTATAAACACCTTTCAAGTTACAATCCACAAAAGTTCCTAATCACCATCCCAGCTCCTGGTTGTGGGGGGATCTCCCACAGATGATGTGGATGTTGTGCCCTGTGGTATCTGCCTCCCACTGCTCTCTCCCCTCTGCTTTAAGAAGAAAAATCATGTCCTTAAAAATACTTTTCAGGCAGATTTCTCTCTTTGTTTCAGAAGTCTGTGTAGTTCTTTGGTTGCTGTTGGTCATCCTCTTGAGTTTTGGACAGGCACCTTTTTTTGGCAGTTTTGGGTGCTCCCTGTGCCATACAAAACTCTGATAACCTGAATCTTGGAGTGGTTCTCGGAATTGCTTTTTCTGCAGATATTTAAATCCCAGCCTTGGGATTACCTTAACTTAATATACTGAGCAATGTGATCCAGCTGTGACTGCTCATCTCCCCACTTATCTCCACTCACTTTGCAGCTGCATCCATTTCTGTTATTTGCTAAGTGGCCTTTCCATTTATGAAGGGTTTCAAGAATAGATGAGAAAACACTTGCAGTTTTTGCTGTATTATGTCTCGTTTTAAGAGACCAAATACTATTTTCATTTTAACAAAGAAGAAATACTCACTCATGTCCATAGCTGACTTCCTCTGGGTAAATAGGCAGTTTGTCTGCAGTAATTTCAGAGTGATGGAGCACTCAGGTAAATTTATGGTATTTTGTTTAGTTTAGTTGATGTGATCTCCAGTTTTTCACTTAGTTTCAAACCAAAATATTATTCTGGATATCAGTTTATATTTCTGGCTTATTAAAGGAACAGATTATGCCTTGGCAGGTTATTGATCTGTTGCCAATTTACCTTTTCTTCCTCTTTTATTCATGGTGCAGCACAGCTCTGTGCTCATTTGTTGCTGATGGGAAGGAAGTGTGGTACTGAAACTCCCACAGTGTCTTGCCAGTGCTGCACTTTGTGCATTGACAAGACTGTTTGAAACATGACCACAACAGAAACGAGAGTTAATAAAATAAAATACAAATTAAAATAAAATATATTTTAAAAAAGCTTTTGGTGCAGGGCTGTCTGGGGTTTCCCACCAGAAGTGTGTGTGTGCTGGGATGGAGCACAGGCTGCAGCCAGGGCAGTGCCCAGGAATATTTTATATATGTGTGTGTCCTGCCCCTTGGGTGTCCTTCAGGGCACAGTGGAACCCAAATTCCATCCAGGGCAGGGAATGCATCACTCAGTGTCTGAGAGGGATGGGGTGAGCTTGTCTAATGGCAGCTTCACAGGACCCAGGAGGCACTTAGTCATATTGATGGCATGATTCCTTTAGCTCCTGATGTTCTTGAAACCTCATCTGTTTCTTAGCCTTGATTCTAACCAGCTTTTCCATATTTTTCTTTTCATTCTGTAGTAAGTTATAAAGGCTAATCTGCAATAATTTTTTAAAATGCAATTTTATGTTTTGCATGCTTGGATTTCTGTGATCCTTTTTAACAAGCTTATGCTTCTTTCTAGCTTTTTCATAAAGTACTTTACAATGATCATTTACATCTCTTGTAAAGATTTTGTTCTATTTGATTTGGGCTCAAAATTGTTTCAAGTGTATAGACATCACCCTTTTAACAACAGTGTGAATAGATATTGAGTATTCAGTTATTTTACTTATGATTTTGCAGTTAAGTCAGAACTACTCATAAAGCATAGGCTACTACTGTGTTGTAGTTTCCTTCTGTTAATTCTGGTGAAAATACCAGTAGCTGAGGCTCTCCTGGTAGATATCCAACCCCAAAATCTGTGGAAGAGATATCTGAAATATTGAATCCAATTACTGAGTTTTTAAAGAAATATTTTACAGGCAATTAACTGTGACTACCAGTAATTTTTTGGAGTGTTATGTTGTTTTGACTGCATACCTAATGATGTTTTAATAGATGTCAACTCCTATGCAAATACAAGAATTAGAGACGAGGGTGGATTTTTCAACAGCACAAAGGATAATTGGGTGCCTGACTCATATCAAAAGTTGAGTGCCAAACCCTTTTTGTACCTCTGAATACCTCACAGAAAGATAACTAGTCAGTGCTCTCACTGTATGACCCTGGACCAGTTATGTGTACATCTAAGATTAATTTCTATTTTGTTTTTTTAGCATTTTTTCCAAGATAAATGTACCTGAGTTGGCTGAAGTGAGTGAGATGTCTCGTGGGTGTTGGCTGGGGGTGGTGGGTACAGCCAGTACTGCCAAGGTGCTTTTAAAATCCTTGTTGGGAATGTCAGCCTGAAGACACACTCTTGGTAACTCCTCTCAACTACAGGCTTTTCATAGAAGGATGTACATTTTGATAGCCAGGTGTGTCAAAACTGATCAGCTGCAGAATTGCTATTCTTGAAAAGTAATGTTATCTAAACTTTTTTTATTTTTTAGAATAGTGCTGTTATGAAGACTCAGCCAAAGGAACCCTCTGCTGTCAGTAAAAGGAAAAGCCAGACTTTGAGCCTTAGATGACATTCCTTGTTATGATACAGGCTGGTTTTTGGACTTCATGATTTCATGATGCCTGTTGGAGTTTACTGTGTTGTTCTTTGTTCTCCTTCAGTAATCCAGATCAGTATCCAAGCTGGAATCTCATTTGACCAAGCAGTTAAATAATTTTTCCTCCCTCAAGCTGTCTAACCACTTCTTCTTGTGGATACACTGGCTCAGGTCCAAGGTTTGAGTCAGCAGGAATTTCCACTGACTTTGTGTGAGGTCTGTGGAAACAAAATGATGAACACCACAAACCCAGGCACAACTTGTGACAAATGGTGTCCCAGCAGACAGCTTGATTGCTGGAAACCATTAATCAGATAAATGCTTCTCAGTAGTTTCTTTGTTGGTGTAAGGCCAGAAGATGATGTATGTGAGAATGAAGGTGTGTTTCTTACTGACCTTCAGCAAACTTTGGTTTTCCCTTCTTTCAGATGAGCCCAAGAGAGCAGCAGGAGAGGCCAGCCCAGAGTGTCCCAGTGGCTGTCCCTGTCCCCAGCTGCCCACGCTGGCTGCCTCTCCTGTTCTGTAAAAATGGGGAGAATATAGAGACTTTTTGATGTCCTCTTCCACTTCTGGCAGCCTGGGGTTTTAGGAAGCCCTGAGCTGCACCATTATGAGGGATAATAACCTTCATAGCCCTGATGAACTCTGCCATGAATCTGTCTAAGTGACTCTTGAAACAATTTGTACTTCTGACATCCAACCATCTTAGAGCAGCAAGGCCCAAAATTTAATTCATTGCTACCCTGCTGTGGCAAGGCTGAAAGAGAGGTTTTGCTAACTGTATCCTTAGGGCTAATAAATAATATTCTTTTTCCTTACAGTCCTTGGTTTTTAACTGAATTATGCCTTGTATTTCTGTAAGGTTTTAGCATTGCTGCCTATCAGCTAGTGATACAGAGTGAATATTCCTTTTTTTTCTTTTCCTCTTAATGGTTCTCTTATTGCATACCATAGGCAATATTTGAAATGTTTCACCCTGAAAACCTGAAGCATTCAGTGGGACATGGGACCCTGAGATGGTTTTTTCCTTCTTTTGTATAACCTCAGTAGTGATCATAAATACCACAGCCAACTCTATAATTTGCTTTAATAAGTCTTTAGCTGTGTTGCTCCAAATGCCCTGCCATTTTCAGAGCCAGGCAAGCAGCACTGGCATGGTAGGAGCTCTGCTGCAAGGCTTGGAGCTGGAAATGAAAAAGGGAATTGTCTCCCCAGGAAACAGAGGATGCCCTGGGAATGCTGCACAAAGCCAAAGGAAAGATGATAAATAGACTCCTTAAGGCCCAGGATATTGCATCCTAAAGCTGAAATCCTCCAGGACTGTGTAGGTTGGAAGCATGGCTGTGCTCTTCTTAAATATTAATTGAATCTACTGGCAACTTGCAACCTTGCAATTTTTGTTTCCCTATTCTCTTCTTTGGAGAATCTGTTACATTTTCCCTACATCTCTATCTCTGGTTCTATTTCTTAAATATACACTTGGCTGCCTGCTGCCAAATTACATGTTTAAAAGGTGAAAAGAAAACTTAATATCAGCCCTGTCATGGACCTTTTCCCAGCCTTGCTGTGTAGTGCCCATCTGTTGACCAGACTGATGGAATGAATGATGAGAGATACCCTGTGAGATGTGTCAAGCTATTGAAAAATAATTTTTTCCTGTTTTCCCTTATTGTAATAAAAAAAATAGATCATTAAAACTGTTTCATGAACGTGAATGAGCTAGAAAATATTATGACAAGGAAAGTTACTGAAGATAGAGAAATGAAATTTTAAGATGAGATTTATCTTCTTACTCTAATTTGTACTCCTGCTGTACTGTAAATGTAATAACCATCAAAATGAAAAATGCAACAGATTGATAATACCATTGAGTTTTAATTAAACCACTGAATTGAAAAGGGCCCAGATGGATAACTGGAAAATGTAGTTATAAGCCTGGTATGAAAAATGCTGGATTGCTAGCGATATGTCTTACAAATAAATGCTATGCCAAAAATAATCTCATTTTTAGAACATCTTCCTAAAATTAATCATTAAAGTTTCTAAAACAGATGGTTTCTCGATTTTATTTAATTTGGCTGCCAAACAGTTACCCTAGATCAGGAGTTGTGCTTTCACCAAATCCCTGTCCCAGAGGCTTGTCCAGTGCTGTGGTGTCCCAGGAAACTCTGTGTGCCAAGGAATGTGAAATCTCCAGTGAGCAAAATCGTGCCTTAAACTATTTCAGTGTGGAAAATGCATTGATTTGGCACACAGTGCTAAATACTGCCCAAGCAAAATACATCTTTTACTCCTGATATTTTAAAAATTATCATTTCAGTGGAGACTCCTAATCAAAAGGTGGCTGAGACCTCCCTGGCCTCCTGTCTTGGCACATTACTCCAGGTAATATTTTTTGCCACTGAAGAAGCTGGTGTGTGAATTCATACCTGAGTGTGTGTGCACAAGTGAGTACAAAACCCTGGAAGTTCTCCTGATTTTATTTTATGATGGAATCTTCTGAAGTTATTGTCAAAGGGAATCTTCATCCTTAAGTTATTTTGTAGATATCTAAAAGTAAAAAAGCACCAGTCAAATTAAATTAGCTGCGATCAAATCCTAAAATTAGCATAGAAAGTCGTACAAATCAATATCTTGTTACCTTCAAAGCTTGTTATCTGTACCTTCTCATGAATTAATTCTAGAAACTTTATGCTAAATGATGTAAAAATTGATCTAAAGCTAGAAAAAAAAATTGCTGATCAATAAATTTCTTCTAGGCGGAGAGAAATTCATTAAATTCTATAGGTATTACATTGCCAGATATTCTTACCCTGCTCTGTTCTAATCACTACATTATTCTTGACTGAAAGCACATTAGCTGTAAAAATTCATGGAATGAGAAACAGAATATTATAAAGATTTTCTTGGGGTTTTGTCAGTAATGAGTTGTGCAGAAAAGTGGAACACACTCTCCTTGCCAGTGAAGATGTGCTGTGTCTGGTACTGCTTAACACTTCAGCATGACTGTGCCTTTTATCATTGCATAAGGAATTATTTCCTGATAAATTTGGAGAAGCATAAAATACACTTTTCTTTTTCCTGCCAGAAAGATTGAGCTTGTCTTTCTCTGCCTAAATATATTTCTTATAATAAAATGGAGGTGGGAGTGATGAGGTTCAGCATGTCATTCAGAGAAATGGTTGATAAAGTTCTTTTTGCTTTGTTGGCTTTCCCTGTGGTGATCATGTGTGGTTCTAGCTGGGTGTTAGTGACAATGGGACAGATCTTTGGGCTGAGTCACTGTTTCAGCTGCTGCCCAGTGCTTTGGCTGGTTTGTTAAATACTAAGTTTTATTTTCTGGCCCTGTGGCTGCAGTGTCTGTTCTTTGCAGCTGTTTAGAGCTGGGTTGGATTCCTTTGCTGATCAGCAGAGGTGCCCTGTGCTCCAAATTAAATCATGTTGAGGAGCCCCCTTGGCTGGATGCAATACTGTGTGTGCTCCAAGGAAAACCCTCTCCTCTGTAAATTACCATTTTCTTACCCTGTTCCACCTGATGCCAGATGTTTTTCCTATCATGCTGCCTGCCCTCTGGCCTTTTTTCCCTCTTCTTTTTAGTATTATTTTTCAATACTTTGGATTCTGTATGGATGTCACTAGGAGTGAAAAATAGGAGTTGTTGATATTCATGTAAGTCACTTCCCTACTACTTCAGCTTATTTTGATGATTCAGGAGAGCCTACACATTATGTAAATTGAATAGCAAATATGAATTCCTATTGACAAGACAGGAGGAGTACAATTTAAGAAAAATGTAAAGCATGTGCCAAATAATAAATAATTGAAACAGACTGAATTGTCAGAAAATGCTGGTTAATAATTTGTGACTGATGTGTAGCTCTATTGTAATAAAGAAAATTTCTTTTTTGTGCATTGTAAGTCATAGAATAGACACATAAATGTGAAGGTACTATTTAAAGCACATATATTAAAAAACCCCAATTTGACACTTAGCTCACACGTGGGTGCTGATGTTATCCCCTCAGAACAGTTAATAGAGAATAAGATACAATGGTGTCATGTGAACTTTCTCTTTTCCTGAATCTTGTATGTTTTTGTTTAAAAAAGAGCTGCAGTGTGGGTTGAAGTGAAATTCTTTGAGCAAGTCTGATTGAGATTGGATGAAGCCCAGATAACACTTGTTATGTCTGTGACAGATTTTGAGCAGTCACACTTAAATTGTCACAAGAAGTGGGCTTCTTTTGTATATCAGGGTTTCTAATGGATTTGCATCAGCAGAAAATGAAGTGGAAAAATTCACATTTTTAATTACTGGAATCAACTTTATAAAGTAAAGCATTGCCATCTGTTAGCAGTTTTATACTCAAAGCTCCCCTGATTGGGCAGAGGGAGGTGCCCAGTGTGTGCTAAAACTTACCTTGGGGAAACTTCACTGGCATTTACCAAAAGTGCCTTTTATGACCCAAAGCATTTCAGTACCTGGGAGCCCAAATCTGCAGTTACATACTTCAGATTATGTGCTACCTTTATTTAATGAACCAAGAAAAAATTATACCTGAAGTGCAGTGACTTTGAGAATATTTCATTAAAACCCTAGTTTTGTAACAGCCCAGTCTCTCAAATATGTGTTTGAATGTCTCAGGTTGTTTCATGCAGCTTGTGAGTGGAAGGCAGGCTGCAAATCCAGTCTGTGAGCATTTCACCCCAGCAGATCTGGATAGCTCTGTCTGCAAGGGAAATGTTTTCCAAGGGTAGATCTGAGGTGCCAGCCACAGGCAGCCTCACATCATTCCTTCTGTAACTTCAAATTAAGCATGTGTTCAGTTTCCCAATGATTAAAGTGCTAAAATATTGATATTATATATGCAGTATTTAAAAATTGCAAATGAATTATTAAGCTGAAACTTTAGACTCTTCCTCCTTCGAAACTGAATTACTTTTAACAAGGCCACAGTTGTATGTTAGCCTGAGCCAAAAGTTTGACAAGATAGATTAAAAAAGCACCTAATTACCCTGTAATTCAAACAGTATTATGGAAAGCATTTTCTTATTTAGACTCTCTTACTGTGTTTACTCATCCCACTGCAAGTTCACCAATGCATCATTGTGCCCTTGGCCTCATTAATTTGTGCAAAAATGGCTTTGAAGAACACTTAGGGGATGAAGGTTGTTAAAGCTTGACAATTTAAATGATGTTTACTGATTTACTGCCATTAGTGTTAGACATTCATATATTACAGTAAAAAAATGTTTTTTCATGCATATTTTGTGGGACTTCTATAGTGTCAGAGCACATCTCCCCTCGTGCCCTGCTGGGGGTGGGTGGGCGTTTTGGGATTTCCTTGTGCTCTCTGTTGTTCCATGTGATTTGGGAGGTTAATGTTACTCTCAGCATCTGGGATTTCTGATTTTGCTGTACTTGGAGAAATGAGGGAGACAGAACCTCAATGTGTCACCTCCCCTCTGATAGCAGCACACCTCTGAATTTACTCTGAATTTACTGGTGCTGCACTCTTTCAGGTTGTGGAATAATTTGGAGTTGACAGATAGTAAAATTTGGCTTTGAAAATTTTGCTTTTTGACCTTTCAGGAGAGTAGTGTGTGCTTCTGTGTACTCCAGGTTTTAATACAAATATTACAGTGTTACAAGCTCTTGTAAAGTTATTTTATCACAAATGTAAGGAGGTGGTGGAGATGGCTGCAGCAGGATGCACCTGCTGGGGAGCAGTTTCTTTTGATATCACCTGTAGCTCAGTAATTTTGCAAAAATTTAATAATGAAAGCACATACTATCATTTCTGTTTCTGTTCCCATGACATTTAAGCCCAGGAAATAAAGGCAGGCATTTAGTCCTTCATACTTCAGAGAGGTCTGAACAGTCTGTAGAACCAGTGCCTGGTGAGATGATTGAGTTGCCTTTAGGAGCAGTGAAATGACTGAACCTCTGAGTCTCATTATACTGTTTTACCCCTGATCTTCCAAAGCTATTGCTATTTGTTAATTCATTTGTAAAGCAGGTGTCCTATCTGAAATTTTCTGAACAGCCCATCTAGTCCAAGATAAAATCAGATACAAAATTGCTGTACAGTGAAGTACAGAAAACTTTCATATACAGTAAAATTTACTGATAAAACTGGTGGTAGGCTTAATAAAAGGCAGTTGATGAAAAGCAACATGTAGTCTCTGATATATACAAGGGAAAGAGATAAAATATAGTGGCTTGTGAAATAGTCTAAGGAGGGCTTTGCCTGCATTGTGAGGAGCAGCTGGGCTTTGCACGCTTCAGGGCTCCCAATCTTCCTACTCAGAGCTTTAGATCAGGGGAGCAGCTCTTGGAGAGCTGCAGCCCCAGAATGGCAGCATCCTAAGGCTCCCCATTCTGGGCTGGGGTTATCCCACCTCATTCCAGCTGTGGGGCTGATGGTGGAACCTCCACAGACACCTGCAGCTCTGCAGCTCAGCACTGGCTGTAGGACCAGGAGATCATTTTCACTGAGCTGCAGCAGCTGCTTTAAACTTCTGCAAACTCCTGCTGTGTGGTGGCAAATATGCAGTGGGCAGAGAATGGGAGATCCTGGATGTTCCTCCCTTCATGGAAAGGCAAGCTGTGAACAGAGGAGTGTATTTTTAGTATATACAGGGCTTTTTTTTTTTTTTTTGAGAATTAGTCTCTGGCATTGCAAAATAATTGCAGCAATTGCTCTTTTTAAGAACAGAGCAATGTTGTAAGAGAAAATTATTTGTATTTTGTGCAAAGTTTTGATCCAAGTGTAAAGTGTTAAAATATTTGTAGTAATTCTCCATCTGTAGCAAACTTTTATAGCCAGTGTCCCATCTGTTTCAAGCTGCTGCTTTGAAACTTTCAAAGTGCTGCATCTCAGCCAGAGCCAATACACTTGTGCATTTATAAATTCAGTGTTTTGCATGATGCATTTAGTTAAAGAAGTGCACCTGGCTTACTGGGTTGTTTTTTTCCCCTCTACTGTAATGTTTCATGCAGTGTATTAATAAATAGCATTTTGTTACTTTTTGCTGAACATTCAGTTTTTGGGGAAGAAAGCAACTATTTCTAATAAAAACAACTGGTTGTGCTTCATATTGCAGTTGTGACAGAAGCACTGAGCTGCTTGAAGGGAACAGCATTGGGCCTTGTTATTAGCATGGAAAACCATAATTATGTTTGTTGAATTTGAAGTCTGAAATTCTTAACTCAAAATCCAAGTTGTTTTTTTTATGAAAACCTCATGGGAAATCATCCTTCCACCTTCTTTTTGGCTCCCCCCGCATCTGCATCATCACAGTTTTACCTCATTTATTTCCAAAGTTGGTCTTGTCTCCCCCTTTTTCTTCCCTATATCTATGGTTCAAACACATAAAGTTCTTTTAGTACTGTTTTTATGGGTTTTCAAAGCTTTCAAGGAGTTGCCTGCACACCAGACAACCTCTTACTCATTTTCATTTTTGTCTTCCAGTCATTACAATAATGAAAGATTTAGGAAATGCCTCACCAGCAGCATAAGCCATCAAGTCTAAAGATGTAAACAGATTACAGTTTCACCCACTGTCAGCTTGCCTGCTCCACCAACATGCTATTTTACACCAGACTTTGGAAATCATTTAGTTGATTGATACAGCAATAAAAGGGCACTTAATAACAACCAAGATAAAAAGCTTTGCCTAACATTCTTCGTCATGTGATAATGATCCTTGCAACATTCCAGACCTTAAATGATGAAAGTATTGTACATAAAAATGCTGTTGGAAAAAAAACTCCCTGCACTCTGACAATTCCTGCTTGGCTGAGAGGACCAATTTAAAAAAAAAGTTTCTGTTTCATCTTGTGACACCTGTCATTGCAGGAGAATTTGGAATTGAGTGAAATCAGAGGAAAATTAACGTTAGAAAAACGTACCAAGCTTTTTGGGGGTGCAGTTATTTCCTGCTATGCACTGGTCAGAAAAGGTTAAGCAGCAGTCAAAATAAGGCTGAATATTGTATGATCTCTTAATTTATTATAAATTTGGTTGAGCAGTACAAGTATTACTTTGCCACAAATATTTTCTAGGTTTTTCTGCCTCAGATTAGATGCAAGTGTGTACTTTCTCCAGCTAAGGAAACACAAAGCTGTGGATGGTTGCAGTGTTCTGTTGAGGCAGTTTTTGCTGTTCCAGGCAGTCCCTGCAGCCATGACCATGTGGGATCTCCTTCCCTGGGTCTCCAGTGAAAATGAGGTGTTTGTTCCTCTGTACTGAGCTGCACTTCATGGTGAAGAGCAGGGATTGTGCTGGGAGCTGCTGTGTGTGTCTTAGGAACACATTAGAGGCTGTGCAAAAATATTGAATGTAGGGCTTAAGAGATTATGTGTATGAAGGAGAAAAGAATCAATTTAAGATGGAGAATCAGGGATTTTGCTATACTGCTGCATCCAGTTGATCTCTGCTGGTGGAATATTTCTTGCAAGATTGGGACAGTTAAAATAGAAACAGTTGAATATTAGTGGACTTTTTCTGAGAGGCAAAGAGGGACTGAGAATAGCACTGCTAGGGCAGAACTGTGGATGAAATCTTTGCTATTTAGTTAGAAGCTTAATGTTTGGCGTGGATGGGTAGTGGCAAAATTGCAGAAGTGAAAATCACAATTTAAACTCAGATTCAAGGAGCTCTGGCTTCAATTTCTTCTCAGAATGCTGCTGACAGTGGAAGGCATGTGCATACTTTTGCTTTTGCATTTTAGCCTGTTTTACTATCTTGTAGTGAATTAAGTCTTTCCCTATTTGAACCTGCCCAGTTTTCAGCATTTTGTGGCTCAAGACCATTTTGGTATCTACTTCTCAGGGCTTAAAAACACTCCAGGAAATTAATGGGATATGCCTCCTGAAAGTAAGGATTTCTGAGGTCATACCTGCAAAATACTTCTTGAAAGGTGACTTAAACATTTATGTTCCTACAGAAAGAGTGGGAAAATTCAGAGCTTTAGGTAAAGGCTACCTTTAACCTCAGCTGTGTCTGTACAGTGAAAGAGGAGCTTCTCTGGGCAGAAGGTGCACATGTGGCCATGACCTGGCTGCTCCCAGTTTGCTGGAAAAGCTGATTGCTCTCCATTAACCATTGAGGAGCATTTATATCCAGTCAGTGCATCTTCATACCCACCCCAGCAGCAGTGTTTGTTCTTACAAAAATATCACAAGTATCTATCATAGGCTTGTCTCTAAGTCCTGACATCTAGTCAATAAAAATTAGTTATGTGTGATTCTTCCTCCATCTGCACTCTCATTTAAGCCAGTTCACAGAAAATCTGTAACAAAGTGAAATTGCAGGGCTGTAGGTGGCTGCAAATTCCCAAATATCTGCAGAGGACATTTAAATATAATATTTTGCCCTTTGAAAACACTGGTTCCGTTTTGTTTCTACACTAGCCACTACTACAAGGTAATTTCCATTTCATAGGGAACATATGATATGCCCAAACTCTTCCCTTTGAGCTTATAATTGTGGAGTTGAGTATCAAACCAGAAGGAGAATGCCTGAGGTGTTAGTGTCTAATTGACACGGAGTCACACTGCAGGCATAGAATTTTCCTTTTCTTTTTTATCGTAAAAATACAGAACAAATATATCTAACATTGCATTGACTTTCACAGGCATTGACTCAGACTGTACAGTGTTCCATTTTGGGATGAAATAGGATTCTTGTTCAGAACTGGCACCAGTCATATTAAAAAAAAAAAAAGTACTTAACCTGCCCTTAAAGTATCTGCTGTGCAGAATTATCTGACTTGAAATCTGAAGTGTGTATCCTGATCTTAGACCTCTTCATATATATATATATATATATATATATATATATATATCTTACTAATTTATTAGTTCTGAAGTGTTTAAAGATCAAGCAGCATTCTAATTACTGCAGTTCATTACTGACAGGTGTGATTAACAGCACAGCAGTGGTTAATCCAGATGCTGCTGCCAGTGCAAGGCTTGGTGGGCATATGAGCTGCTGCAAATAAATTGACAAACACAGGTAGTGCTGATTTATTGGAGGACTTTTTTTATTTTTAAATAAGTATTTGAAATGATGAGGTATTCTGTATATTGCAAATGACTATAAACTACTGTTCTGGGACAAAAGGTGCCCAGTCTTGGGTGTCAAGTGGGGACTGGAAAGTTTAAGCATTGATCCAAGCCTAGATCCAAGATGATTTTGGTATTCTTTCCAAAGAGTGGAAATTAAAAATCAGCAAACCTATAATTTGAGAAGTGGTTCCCCATCCTTCTCTACCTGTTGGTGCCACCCCTCACTGAGCTGAGCAGTTCAAACTCTGTGAGGATACAGAGCCCTGCTGGATGAGTAGGACAGCAGAGGGAAAAAAAGGGTTTGGCAGTTACTGAATTAGCACTGGAGATGGGGAATTATTGCCATTTCAGTTCTTAAGTTGTCACTGGAAAACAGGATTAGAGGAGGAAGGATTTCTCTAAGCCTCAGGAGAAAAGCTTTTGCAGTGGAATATTGACACAGGAAGAAATGCCTGTATTCTTTAGGAAAAGTGTTCAGTGCCAGTCACAGTTGGCTCTTCTGATATTTCTCATATGTAATTCATAAGAACAATCAGAGGAAGCTGATTTATATAGAAGTCAGCCTTTTTCCACTGTGCCTCTGTGGCTCTCCTTGGTTCCTGTGAGGTGGCTGATGGCAGTGAAGGTGTCCTGGCTCTGGCTGTCCCTGCTGGTGTAAGACCTGTCCTGGTGTAAATGTCCCAGCAGAAGGGTGTAGCTGCCTGGAGAAAGGTTATTCACTTTGGTAATACTGGCTGGTATTTCCTCTGATCTGCCTTTTATTCCTCTACAGGCTATTTTCTTAGGTCTGTTTTTGCTAAGAAAATGCAAAATATCTTCTTTAGAACTTTGGGTTTTTTTAGGGTAGTTTCTTCCCAGTTTTTATATGGCGTATCAGATACTGGGTCTCATTCATCAGAACTGTGAAATGCTTAAATAGTGTGATGTAAGGAATAGTAGGATGTTGTCAGTATTGTTTGAAAACAGCTGTGCAGACAGCCAGCCAGTGTAGATTGACTAGCTAAACATTATTTCTCAAAATTGAACATTTTTGAGAATACCACAGTGGAATTTGGAACACGCTATAATATTATCTTGGTTAAATGCAAGATGGTAAATCAAAAGGTTCTCTTAAGGGGAAGCAAATGGGGCTAAAACGGTGGCAGTGATGAGATGTTCTTCCAGTGATTACTTGGGTTCTCAGGGGAAACTGTGGGGAACTGAGCAATGGAAATAAATCACATTGTGGCACCCATCAGTGTGCTATGCATTGCTTTTCTTAAGCAGGTCTTGGAGTAAGTAGCATACTAAACCCTGAAAGGCTCTTGTCTGGGCAGAGAAAGAAAAGGAACACCTTTAGGATGACAATAGAGAGAGAGTGACAGAATGGGAAAGAGAATAATTTGTTTTACCAGCACTGAGGTGGAGGTATTCTAAAAATGTATAAAAGAATAGGATAAAGTATATGTACATAGAATCCATTCATAGAGACTTCTTATTGTTTTTACCCTCCAATCTCCATGTTAATACCTTTGGGTGAAAGAATAAATAATTATTTGTGCTGTGGAGAAATGGTTTTTGGACTCATTTTAATGGGAAGTGTCACAGTGTTGTGGAAGGGAAAGAATTAGAGGTGTTGTGCTAGCAGGGTTGGGAAGCAGAGGCAATAGCCCAGAGAGCTATTTTGAGACTGGGTGATTTCATCCAGGAGGAGAAAAAGGCTGTATAATCCTTTCCCCAAAGAGGTGAATACAGAGGAACCAGAAGGAGCCCAAAGATCAGCTCATTCTGCCACTTTTAACACCAACTGGTTGTTTTAACTCTGATATTAGCAAAAAAACTATTGAAAAATTAATGCAATTTGTTTTAATTTTATAATTTGGAATAATTGTGATCAATAAATAGGCTTCCTTTTGGTTATAAGCTCTCATCACCAATAAAAATTACTTTGTATTGTTCCCCTGGGGTTTTAATCGCATTAAGAAATGATTGGCCCTAATAAACTTCTCCAGTCTGTGATAATTATAATCAAATAAGATATCTGTATAAAAGCACAAAATTATGCTGAAGCAAATGCAGTCTTGATCATTAATTAGTGAACTATCAGAGGCCTTGCAGATGGTGGTGGTTTGGTGCTTTTCAGACTGCAGCCTGACCATTGCAGCCCCAGCTGTGTGCTGTGAATTTCTCTTTCAGTTATTCCTGCATCTGAGTGTGCCAGAATAACTCTGAGTGTGTTCACAGGCATGTGTTGCATGCAGTTCCCAGTTGTTTTTTATAAGTGGAAATGTCACCAGTAAGGGTATTTGTTGTTTCAATAAGACTCTGACCCTGCACAGTGCTTTACAAAGCAGGAATGGACAAAGCTGCAGTTCATGGCAGGTAAAATACAGAACAGCAATTCACAATAATGGTAAAGAAGAAGCTTGGCATAAGCAGTGTCTGTAGAAACTGCTGAATTTTTTGAGTTCTGTGAAGTAGAGGAGTTCATGTTTGGTGGCAGATTGTGCCATGTTTCAGTGGCCCCATAAGGAAATGAGATTTTTTCTCTGTGAGGGTGGTGAGGCACTGGGACAGGTTGCCAGAGAATTTGTGGCTGCTCCTGGAAATGTTTTAGGCCAGGTTGGAGCTACCTGATCTAGTGGAAAGTGTCTGTCCCCATGGCAGGGGTTGGGATGAGATGGTCTTTAAAATCCTTCCCACCCAAACTATTCTATGATTGAATGAGGAGAGAAAGAAAAATGAGGTGGACCTGTATTTAAGCTGTGCTCTGACTCTGTGTTGGGCCACCACGTTTGGTTTTTGTGTGATTTCATCACAGGACAAGGTGGGAGAATCCATGCTTGGCAGCTCTGGGCACATTGGTACCAACCCAAGTTCTGCCAATGTGGAAATGTTTGAAATGAACTGCAAGTTTAAAGGCACAGAGGTGCTTCCCACCTCTGGAGTCCTTGGAGAAACACTGGACCTACAAAAAACGGACCCAAAGTGTGACCAAGGGCAGGTGAGCTCATCTGTCAAACTCCCATCAGATGCTGCCATCAAAAGTGTTGAGAGTACAGCTTTATTGACAAAGAATGCCAGCCAGAACTAAAGATCAAGAGCATCATTAGACCAAATTATCTTAATCTAATGACACATGACTCTCTTGTGTGTGGTATCAGGATAGAATGTGACATTTTTGTCTTACTGTAAGTTCCCCTCTAGTCAAATGGGCATAACAGCTGTCTTTGAGTTGCAGGAAGACTTTGATTCCTAAATCCCATAAAGTGGATTTAGGTCCCAGTTTGTCATTTATTGATTAGAAAGTTAAATTTAATTGCTTATGCAGTGGTTTTTTTCCTATTTTACACATTTTATCAGTGAAATACAGGCCCGCATCTTTGACTTCAAACAATTCCATTTACATAATCAGCACATTTACCAATCTCCCTCACAGTTTCCATATTGGTTGAGCTTGTCTGCCTGCAATGTGATCTGACCACAATGGCTAACCACTCCTCAGAGATAATTTACATTATTATTGCAATATGGATTAGGCATCAGTGGGAAGCGAGTCCGAGTCAATACGGAATTCTTTCCTGTGACTTCTTATAATAAATTATGTAACAGCCTGATACCCATTTGGAAATTCAAAGAAGTTACTGTAAAATGTATCTTGGCAAACTGAGGTTCATCAATGAAACTTAGCAATTAGTTTGGCATCCAAAATATAGGACAGAGAGTTTGGCATCCAAAATATAGGACAGAGTTAATGAAAAACGGTGTCAGAACATGGACTCTGCTCACCTCAAAATGACATTTTGAGACCAGTTTGTCCCTGTTTGCCTGTGGAGGATGATGCCATGGATGCTTTTGTCAAGTGTCTGCTGGTCCTGACACTGCAAACCCCCTGAGTGAAGAACATGGATGTTGCAGGGAGAGAGATTTGGTTTTGCTGCAAAAGTGTTATTCTTCTTGAGCTGGCAAACACATACACAAAAATAGACTGGAAAGAAATGAATTCTTGTGCCTGCCCAACCAATTTATTTCTCTGGGGCTTGAATTCCCTGAAGAGAGGAAATGTGACGGATTCTACAGGAAATAGCAGCTGTTCTTCCTCCTCCCTGGGGCATGGTGATCAGTGAACCCCCTTATCTTTTATCAGTGTGATTGGCACCCAGTGTCTTGCTCTAATGGTCCAGCTGTTGAGTGCTGTAATCCCTGCTGGCCTGATGGCACATGTTGTTGTTGCTGCTGCATGCCCTCTGTCTATATTCTTGATGCTGAGTTAATATTTTAATGTAGCTTGTATAAGCAATTTCATTGTAATTGCATGAATTTGGAGGGTTTTTTAGGGTGACTGTAAAAAGGTGTTTTCAAGCCTCACCAAAGTTTTGATGGGGAAAATCTGTTTTTCCCATAAATTATGGATATAGAAAGCCCTACAGACTTGTTGTTATGGATGGGTTTATTCACATAAGACACTTAAGAAGGGCTTTAGTACATCCTTAATCTAAGGAAGAATTTGTGAAATGTTCTGATTAGTTGATATTTAAAAAAAAACTATTCAGTTTCTATCATAAATCTCTTTATTATGCATAGTGTTCTTCAGCTATTACATGTGAAATGAAATGAATTATTTGTAAAGATTAAGGTCTGTTGCAATACCCAAGGCTCTGAACTTTGTAGTCAGGGAGCCACAGTGACTTGTTTTTCCAAGGCATTGCAGTACCTAATAAATGTAAAGACTGGGAGGGCTGATGCAAAACATCTTTATTTCTACTTACTGAGGCTGATTTATTCCCAAGACTCAGGATCTGAAACTGTTGCATGACAGCAGGCACTTGTGTGTTTGCCAGTGTTCTGGCACAGCCTGGGCTGGTCTGGGAGGATCTGGTTCCCTGTTCCAGGCTCATTGCAGTGCTGGTAGGATTTGGGACTGCAGTGCCAGGAGTAAAAACACACAGATCTGTATGGACTGAGAAGGAGAGTCCATCTCTAATATGAGTCAAAGGCAAGGCAAACATTTTCTCCTCTTGCTCTAGGTGAAGGAGGAAGAGATAAATAAAGCCAGTTAATTAATGATGCTGTGGCTGTGAGAGGATCATCATTGTTAGCCCAGACCTAATCACTGTGGAGGAGAAGAGTGATGCAGTTCAAGTTGTTGCACAGTTCCCACCTTTCCACCTTTCCAGGTGCTGCTGTCCCCTTGCTCCCAGCCATCCTAAGGCTGACACACCCTGGGGAGGTGTGGGTTGTCAGCATCTGGAGTTTCTCCCAGCAGAAATATGATGCTTATTTGATGGTTTCTTCTCCAGGATCCTGTGAGAAGCTGCCCTGAAGGGCCAAGAAGATACAGGGTAATGTAGGGGTGCATACACTATTTTATTCTCTTTATTGCAAAGTTTGGTGTGAGACTTTCTGGACACATGGTGGGAAGCTTCTGCTTTCATAGTCTGGTGCAAACTGATGGCTTGTGGAAATAAATAAGGCTTTGTGTGGATATGGTGTGTGGTCACACATCCATAATTATCAGGGGAAAATTCTTTGGGCAGCAGCTATTATAACCAGGCAAATTTAGATAAATGGAAATGGTGACTGAGTAATCATTAATACTGTGTTTTTGCATGAGTAAAAATGAATGTGGAAGAGTATTTAGTTGCTTAGTTTGCCTGTCAAGAGTGTTTTATTGGTTTAAGTTAGAATACCTAGGAAAATGGGAATGTGGTACAGTGAAGTGGTTTGGGAAGAGTGATGGGATAACAAAACTAACTGGTCTTGAAGTAAAAGAACCTATGACAATGCAGCTTACATTGCCTTATAGTGACCAAACTCACAGGTCAGGAGGTGTTTTCCTCTTCTAAAGGCATTAAAGTAGAAACAGTTTAAATTCAGCATACCAGCTTTAAGAAAGGATTTTTAAAAACATATCCTGTGAAAAGTAAATATTGTTTAAAAAATTGGAGTTTTGTTTGTTTTAAAAAGACTTGAAGTTTATGCAGATTATTAGCCATACACAGCTTTTTTTTTTTTTTTCTTTCTGTTTATGCTTTTTGGAACACCCCTTCTATGTGTGCAGTAGTATCAAGATTAGATATAAACTAAAAATCTTTCTACATCATGGCAGAAGGAATACAAGTCATTTAAGATCAATTTTCAAAGATGATGAATATCTTGAATTTCTAAACTTCAGATATGGCAGACTGTAAATGTTTTAAACATATAATGAATATGGATTTCATTTTCTTACCTCCCTTTTCTTCATTGATTTTTGCATTTGACTAGTCATTTCTCTTTTTATATGTAAAATATATGGCTTACTGTTCAAAGGATCCCAAATCAAATTGGCTTTATTTACCTCAGAATAATCTGAATAAAGTTTGTTATGGGAATCACAAGAAAGGAATAGACATTTATAATAGAATACTGTTTCCAAGTGGCTTCATTGAATTAAAGAATTCCTAGTGGAATTAAAACTCAATTAAGAGCAGTTATGTCAGTATCCTTAGTGGGAAAGCCAATTTTTCTTATTTCACAGAAGTGCCAGTCTGGTTTGTGTACAGCTGAGTGTTCCCCATCTGCTGTGGGTGTAGGTTTCCTGTGGCTGGTTACACAAACTCTGCTCTGAACTTTGCAATTCTTTAAGCCAGGGGAGAAGACCAAGAGCTGGATTTCCTTCTGGAAGAGCCTGGAGAGCCCTTACCATTTCTTAAGGAATTTCTTTCTGTAGCAGTTGATTGTTTTCTTGTGGTGATACTGAATCTTCATGTGCTGGTTAATGAACCAGCTGGGGCATGCTAATGAGCTGGTTCATATGGAAACAGCTTACTGGTATAAAAGCAGCAAAACTAAAAGCCACTTGAAATCTCTGGTTCAGGATTATTAGCTAAGTGTTTTTGTTGCCCTGTTCCCCAAAATCACTCCTCATTCTGCCTGTCTGCATTACTCTCAGGGGATTTGGAATAATTGGGTTACCAGATTTCAGTGTTTTGTCCTTTGCCTGTCATAATCTGATCTTCAGAAGTACCCAGAGCCTCCAGCATGACCTGCAAGGCACTGCAGGTGTCTCCTGTGGGAAGGGGTAGGAGCATTCAGAGCCCATGGTATGGCAATCATGATATTTTACATATTCTTCTGCTGTGTTGGGTACAGGCTGAGCAGAAAAACACTGGTTGATTCCAAAAAGTGAGCAAAAGGAGATAATTTGGATATAAATAGCTCACAGAACAGATTTATATGTCTGTCTTTGTGTACTGAAGTATTTGACATCAGTTATGTACATTATGCACATTCACACATATATCCTTTTCCTTTTATTAAATAATTTATGATTTTTCTTAATCAAATGTGTCTTAAGATATGAAGGGGAAAGGGATATTTGTCTTGACTTATCTTTTCTGCCATTCCTGAGCTTGAGCAGGTGTTGGAAGGTTCCTTTGATAGCATCTCCTTTCAGTCTGGACTTTGGGCTCATCCACTCCTTTGATTAAACACAGGGGCAGCAACATCTCCTGTCAATATTTAGTAAGTTGAGGGATTTCAGGTGCTATCTGATGAACCTAAATGTGACCTAAATTGAACTGAAAGCAGCTTGAGGCAGGAATGGCTTTTTATCTTCTTGAATCTTGTTTGAAGTTGTGATAGTTCTTTGAGGTGTATTTAAATTAATAACCACAGCATTATCTTGACAATACTGGTAGAGATAATGTGGGATTTCCATTATTCTGGCCAGGTTTTTGATCATTTCCCAGTTACAGTGAGGATGATGAATGAACATCTCCAGGAAGTTATATTTTAAAACATTAGTTTTGCCATGTGGCGGCACAGGGGAGCAGAGATGATTGCCAGGGCTGATGTTTAATTTAAAATTATCTAAAAATTTTTGCTTGACCCCTTTATATCAAGGTGAACCCGAGGCAGGTTTAGTTTATGCAGGTATCTCAGTGTAAGGGTTAGATTTATTGTGCAGGCTAAATGATCATTTTATATATTCAATAGGAAAACTCAGGAGTACAAAAGAGGACTCTTTGCAGTTGGATATTCATGCAAATATCTTTATTTGTAGTGTAAAACAGTAGAACAGATAGGTTCTCTTGTGCAAATTGCTTGCACTGTTTGTAAATATCTCTTCAATTGAAAGCAGCAGAAGTGCCAGATGTGTAATTACATTAGCACAGATATTCTACAGAAAGCTGCTTCTTTGAAACAGAAACAAGCTTAATGTGAAAATCTTTGCTTTTGAGAGCATGCATGCTATGCACATCATTAACCTGTTAATTAAATCTATTAAGGGCTGCATTTTCTGAGGCCTTGTTAAATGATTACTTATGTGTAAGAACGTCTGTTTCTAAAAAATCTTCAGTTGCAAAGTGTGGGCTAACATTATGATAGCAGATGCCTTTGTTTGGATGTGAAATAGATGTAGTGCATATGTGCATCTGTGAGTGATATTTTCCCATGTCACCATTCTTTTATTTCAAAAAAACAGAGTGTGAGATCTTTTATGGCAACAGTGACCAGATTTCCAAGTTCAAGATTGTTCATCTCTGCTCAGCAAACAGAATACCTGAATGCTGCCTGCCACATCTGGTAGTGGTTTTTGAAAGAAATGTGGGGCTGTGCTAGCAAAACCAGCCTCAGGATTAGGTATGATCAGCTGTTTAAACATCTCAGAGGAGATGGTTTTATCCCTTGTGCCGAAGCTGTGAAAATGTAAGTACAGGTGTCCATCTGTTAGGATTTCAGTGATAGATGAAGGCTATTCAGAAATGCAAAATCACTATAAATTCAGGATAGTGTGAGCAAAACACCTGCCAAAGAGGTAGCAAAGATCCAGCAGTCTGGGAGGCTGACCCCTGAGTACCTTCAGGGTGCAGTTTGATCTCTGAACACTTCCATCTTTAACTTGCTTTCAGCTAGCTTTATTTCAGAAGTGCAGATATTGACAAAAAGCATCCCAAGCTCTGCCCTTCCCCTAAATGTGCTTGTTTCCCAGCCTGGACTGTGGGTTAGCACCTTGCAGGACTTGTTATTGACACATGTTATTGACTGACAAAATTTATAGCCCAAATTACAGTACTGTCATCTCTCTTTATCCTTAGAGCTTTTGCTCCATGGAATCAATCTCAGCTGGAAAAGGAAAAAACTAAATTAAAATTAAAACTAGTAGAAAATTTCATGGGTTAATACAACCCCTTTATACAATCCCTGGATCTCAGTCTGGCCTGATATTCAGATCCTAATCTGACCATATTTTGCTCTCACTTACCTGCCTGTGCAGTCATTTGGAATGATGCCTGGCAAAATCTGCCTCCAGATGGGATGGAGATTTTTCTTTCTTCACATACTCATCCAGATATGATGTGCTTAGTTATATTTTGTAATTCTTGGCACAAGATTCCCAAGAATTTTCTTATCTTAACACCTGCAAGCCCGAATGAGGTAATGTAATCATCTTCCCTGAGTGCAAACTGAAGTATTTTAGTATTCTGTTCTGTCAAGAAGCAGAATTTGTGATGTGATGGGAGTTTATTTCAATTAAGACATTATTATCTTTGTTCTTGCTTTCCTATTGCATTAATTATTTTCCCCTCCAAATTGAACTTTAGTGAACTGGATTAACTTTTTCTTTTTTGTTGTTGGTTGGTTTTGGGTTTGTTTTGTTTGAGTATGTGCTGTATATCTGTTCTTCTTTCCCCATGCACTGTAAGCTGGAGCTCTTTGTCCCTTTTAGATTGCTCAGCCACCCTCCTGTCAGCAGCCAGAGCTCTGTATCTGTGGGACAGTGAAATTGATTTACTGCTGGAGAACACTTATATTCCACATTTTGGCATAGCTTCACATTTGGTTTATTCCTGCACAGTTATTTCCACACAACACAGCAAGTTGTGCTTTTCCGAAATGCTTTTCCTCGAGAATATGGAGTGTCTAGAGTAAATGGAGATTTGATTGTTAATAATTGAAAGGGGATAATTAAATACAGACTGTAAATAAAGTGAAAATGACCAGTAAAAGCAATTTGTAGAGTTCTACAATAACCTCTGTCCAGTTTTTATAGAATTGATAATGCACATGTTTAAAAATAGTACTTTTCACATGAATTAATTATGCTGTTGCCAGGGAATCATTATTATAGGTGTTCTCCATCTTTGCAGGAATACTAATTAGCAGCAGTTGGGCTCCATGGGGCTCCTGCCCATTGTATAGCTCTTCTGTAATGTTTATTAGGAATAATGAGTGGCCCATATGGTTCAGAAGGTATTTCTGTAGAAGTGCATGATGTCTGTTTTACTTTTTCTGTTCCAAGTGCTGTGGGCAGCCCAATTCTGTTCAGGTGGGGCTCACTAGAGGTCCCACCTGGAGAACCTCCCCAGGGGGACACATCTGTAGGAACATCAGCTCTGCAGGACAGGTAAAGCAGCTCCTGTTTCACCCAGCCAGACTTGGTAGCACTGGATTTCCATCCCTTTACCATCACATGCATACATCACATTGCTGTAGTAGCTGAAATGTGTGTGGGCTTCTGGGCTGTGGTGGGTTATAAAATGTGTAAGGTGGAAGTAGGATGAAGCTGAGCAGAAAAATTATAGTTCTCCCTTGAAATGATGTCTGCAGGGGGATGCATGTGTTTCTGTGATAATGTGGTTGTGAAGTAAATTTGGATACTTCACAAAGGTTTTGCAGGTGTGCAGATTGCTGTATTATTCCACAACTTTTTTCTCCGAAACAATTTTGAAATTTTGCTGTTATTTCAATGAACAAACACAATTTAAGCTTCATGAAAGAGTAAGAAAATTAGAAACTGCAGTTGCCACAATTTGGAAAAGGGGTTGGGCTCTATCTTTGGTGTTTGCTGGGTAACGAATTATTACAGAACTAAAATAAGAATTCTCTGTGTGTCTTGGAGCTCGAATAAGTGGATGTTGAACTGCTGCCAGTGTCAGTGAACCTTTGACAGAAAGTTTCTTGCTCTGGTTCCCTCAGGAGTCAGTGGAGATGAGTGCCAGTCTTCACTGTCTTCATGGGTTCTTCCCTGTGAGGATGCTGAGGGTGCCCAGAGAAGTTGTGACTGCTCCATTTCCCTGGAAGTGTGCAAGGCTGGACAGGGCTTGGAGCAGCCTGGGACAGTGGAAGTGTCCTTGCCCATGGCAGGGAGTTGGAATGAGTGATGTTTATGGCCCCTTCCAGCCCAAAGCATTCTGTGATTTTCTGATCTTGGTGGTGTTTGCTGAGGTTCCTTGTGAGGATGCAGATGAGGGGGACTCAGAGCTGAGTGCATCCCAGCTGGGCTGTTAGCAGAACATGGAGATGGGGGGAAACCCAGGCTTGGAAAATATCTCAGAGTGGCTGTCTGTGTGAAGGGCAGCAAAGAGAAGGCAGTGTGTGGCAAAAGCAGAAAAAACTGTGTGAAGCTTGCTGGTGTGAAAGCAGTGGTGTAAGGAGCTGTATCCAACTGGAGAGACCTCTGAATCACCCAGTGCCTGGAGTCAAGTAAGAAATAACCCCACTCACAGATACCTCTCTCTTCCTGCAAATAGCAGAGGGGACCTCCTCAACTTCTTGTTTCATTGTGCTTGAAGGGATCTGAGGTTTCCTGTGGACTGGATAAAAAATTTAAGTATAACTGTCAGAAGAAGGTGCTGCTGAGAGGGGTGTCCAGCAATGCCCACGATTTCCTCAGTGGTAAACCCAGGGTTTGTGCTACAGGAGGTGCTGTGTAACCTGTCTTGTGTTGATTTTATTTGTTTTGGGTATTTTTTCCATTGAGAGATAATAGTTCCTGTTGGGATTACAAACCCCAGAGTCGGATGGAGTGTCTGAAGAAACATTCCTTTTGCACCTAAGGTTACATTTACAAACACCTTACAAAAGCTATTGTGTTTTAAGAAAAATTGGTTTCCATAGATGTTTGGAATTCCAAAAAGGCCAGAGTTTGATTATAGCTATTTATAATCCAGTACTGAGGTGGTTTTAATCTCATCTGCAGTAAACAATTTAGAGTTGTAATCTGTTGATAAGATCTATTTATTCTTTGTGTTTTCCAGCACATAAGCTTATATACATTATGGTCTCAACTCCTAATATCCACTGCTGTCAAGGCCAGAAATCTGTTCTCACAGACTCTCGAAATGTGTTGGATTAATATGACAGAAATGTTTTGGAATGTGTGGGGGTATTTTTTATTTTTCTATTTTTAATTGAGAGTTGAAAGGAAAGACTATTTTTCCCTGGGCTGTCTCCGGGGTGTGGGCACGTGATGGAGTAGCTCAGCTAATACCATTTACATTAGTTCTGTATATTGGGAAGTCCTGCCTTCCAGTGCCAAGGGGTTAGTAAATCTCTGTATTTTCAAAACCAGCAGTATTCATTACATTCTGCTGCAGAATGTTTTTCTTGCTGAAGTGTATCTTGAGTGTTACAGCATATGGATAATAAGGGAAAAACCTGAAATGTAAAATTGGAACAAACTGCTGCATGGCTGTAAGTCACTAAATTTCACATTTATTCAGATCTGAAATAAGATGAATAACTAAGCTGCTGAATTGCTCATTTGTGTAGGTCACGAAAGTTTAAAAAAGTCCTGCAGATATTTAAAATTAATTCCAGGAATCAGAGGAATTTTTTATGCCCGGTGTGACACACTGGAAATAGAACAATAGTCTTCTGTATAGAATATTTCATACAGATTATAGTAAAAAGAGATTTAATGAATTGCTGTTAATAATAAATAGAAAAATAATTGAGACAGTTAAGAATAGGCACGGAAAAATAATCTGTATTTTGGCTGAGATGTGACAGTAGATGCAGGACAAGGAGACAGGAGGGCTCCTTTGGAAAGCAAGGGAATGGGCAGTACAGCCAACTACAGCTATACTAACATTACTTTGTATTATAAAATACTGAAACATCACAGATCTGGTGTCCTGGACTCCAAAGATTTTAACCTATTTAGTCTACATGTAAAGATGTGGCTGTAGGATCATCGCCTAAATATCTGGAATTACTTTTCTTGGTATAATGTGCCTAAAACCACAATGCCTTTGTATCATGCCAAGAAAAAAGATACTGGTGAGGAACTATGTTGTAGTTTGTATGAACTTCAACAGCTTTGGTATATGAGAAATAAATATATGTCCAAATCTCGTAAAATATGCATAATTCTCATAAAATTGCATTAAAATTACATAAATCTCATAAAATCTTCTCATAAAGCAACCAGTTATTCTGATGAAATGTATTCAGTGGAAGTTATTTTTTGTCTCTTACTAATAATGAAGATTAATTAGCTGTAGTGCCATTAGGAATAAGGCTCATGTGCTCTCTGAATCAGTTGTTGCCTGTTCTCAGAAATCATGGGCTGAGTTGGAGCTTTGAACTTCCCATAACCACACTCTGGTGGAAGGATGACTTTCAGAGGGGTTCTGGGACATTTCAAGTATTCAATTAAAGTGGATGCTGCAGGATTGTGGGGTGTTACTTCACATCTGCTGGAGTTATTCCTCAGTAAATGAAGTTGTATGGCTTTGTTATGATGGATAAGAATTAGGAGATTCTGTTCAAAAGCAAGTTGTTAAGGTCTTGAATAATTTCTCCTAAATTTGATACTTAAACTGAAAGAGAGGGTAAAAATGGGTAGAAAATAGTACTATTCCAATGATTGTCCATTAATTTTTTCAGTGTTCCTTCACTGGAGCATATCTATTATCTGATACAAATTACTAACACAATATTCTATTTTACTGATTGCTCATCTTCTGCTAAGTTTGCAAATCAGAGCGTAGCGACAGGGACAGAGTCATTGTGGGAGATGCTGGTTATTGAATGAATTCTCTGATGGTGAAATGGTTTCAATTAAGCTAAAATGTTGCAATAAACAGAGCATAATTATTCTAGCAATTCTTATGAAGCAATAACACACTTACTAAGCAGCTCTTATTGGGATTCCTCTTCTAACTTTGTTCAGTGGTGTTTTATTTTGTCTGTAAAGTGTAATTATGGTTTGTATTGTCTGCTTGCCTTGTGTGTGTGACCTGTGTGCCAGAGAGCAGATGTCACTGCATCCTTTCAGACACAATTATGGTGCAGTTGTAGGTAGGTCTTGCAGGCAGAAAAAACAAATCAGTGTGCACAGTGCATCAAATACACTCCAGTTGCTGTGTTATTGCATGTTTTGAAAGGGGTTAGAGAAGCTGTATGGGGTGATAGTACAGCTCTTTCTGGCTGATAAAAGATGAGAAACAGAACAATGTGTAATTTTGCTTTAATAGATTGTCTTGACTTATTAATCTCTTTCATGTCATTGCTTGTAGTGTTACAGATGCCCTGGAAGGAACAGTGGGATGTCTTTGTTCACAGTTGTTCATAAACAAAGACACCTCATCTGTCTGTTACAATTTTTGTGTGAGCCCAGCAAGTTTTGTTTCACTTCTCATTTTTGGAAATAATGATTTGGTTTAACTTTTTTTTGGCTTGGTTGACTAATGGATTTATTCATGCTGTTGTGTGTTTATTGGTGCTTTTCAGATCTAAGTGGTATTTATTAGTGAAAAGCTTTTTTCTTTTTTTGGCATCCTGCTGGAGAAAGCTTTGCTTTCAGTTAGATGCTCCTATGAGAAACCAGATTGAAAAGAACCACAGGAGTTCATCTGGTTGATCCTCTTTGCAGAGCAGGTTCAATGTTGAGTGCACACCAGATTTCTCAGGGTTTGTTCAGTCAGATCTTGGAAATCTCCAAGTGATGCCTTGGGTTGTAGCTTTTATATTTTTCAGATTCTCTGCTGCTTAGTGTGTAACCCTGAAACTTCATATTAGGTGCCAGTGAGTTCTCTTCACAGGGTAGTTAGACAAAGCAATCTCTTCTCAGCTAGAGAATCAAGGATGAAAAGCAGAAATAATGGCAAAGGGAAAGAGGAAAGCCAAAGGGTTGAGACTTCATAGCCTGGGGCTGTCATTGGACAATCAACCACTTACAAAACTTACAAAAGTGTAAAAACTCGTGACTGGGATCCATCTTAAATTTGATTTGGGTGTAGCTCTTGCCCTGCCCAAGGTGTACCCTTTCAATAAATTCCTATCTTATCCCTTTTGCTCAGTCTAGTCTCTGTTGCAGGTCAGCCTTTCCAGGCATCCCAAGGATGGGGTTCTGCTGTGCCTTGGGGCAGCCTGTTCCCAGGGGTATGCTCAGAGCAGCAGGTTTTTCCTTACACCCAGCTTGGAGCTCCCTGCTTCCATCCACAGTCTGTTTCTGCCATCCATGTCCTGCTGTGGGGAGATCAAACACCCATCCAGTCTCTGATTAGGTTACAATACATAGGAGACAGACTGTCAACCTTTTATCTTCATATTTTTGTACTTTCTACAGACAGATCACTGTGAAATTAATTTCCTTTTAGTCTTCTTGTTTAATTACCAGTGGCCTTCCATTCTAGATGGGGAGTTGTAAAGCCTGTTTCTGAAGTACAGGCTTCTGATGCCTAAATTCCAGTGGGTTTATAACACAGTTAATATTATAATTCACATTGTGCTGAAATGTTTCTTTTACTTGATTCAGATATATTTTGATAAAAGTGTAAATTTAATATGAGCCTCCTAAAAATAATTAAATTCTAATTACAAAGTGGACTATTGAGTAGGAAGTATTTACAGCTTTCTCCTCATTTAAGCTGCTGAACAGGATATTTAACTAAGCAGTGAAACACTGTGGATAAGTTGCTGCCACATCCTGAAGAGATTGTCAGGAAGTGAAAAAAATTTATAGTAATGGGTTTTGCATCTGATTTTTGACCTTATTTTTCATGCTTCTGTTTCTGGTATGCCAAAAGCAGGCTCTGTTTTTAGCATGTGTGCCAGGCAATAACTGCAAATTGTAATGTGTCTAATGACAGTGTAATTACTCACAAGTTCTTGCTGCTTTTTTTTTTTCTTTTGTAATTTTTCATTCTAAATTTGCATCTGACTTTAAATAACGGCCAGGTTTTGCTACTGGCTTCAGCTGAGTGTTTCTCTATCCTGTTAGTGTGAGGAGTGCTCATTCTGATGTTCATGAGCAGCACCCAGGAGTGTATAAAAAGTACTAAAGAAACAAGTTCTGTGCAGTTGGGAAAGAGCAGGGGTGAGTTTGATGAGTGATTTCTTCTGCTGCAACTGCTTGGCATTCCTCCAATGGGGGGAGTTTAAATGCTTTTTTTATGCAATTCACTATCTTGAGAAATAGAAAATCCTTGATTGGTCTAATGTGTTTCAAGGTCCTGTTGATGTGTCAAATACTGTTCTGTTCAATGCTAAAGGGAAATTATTTTTTAAAATTTTTTGCTTTAAAGAAAACTGGTGAAAATGAAACTTCTTATGTACTGGAAATTCCACATCTCAAAAAACTAAACTACCTTTGCTGAAGTGCTGCACAGAAATAAATAAGTTCACAATACAATTATTTCATGATGCTTAATCATTGTTACTTTTCTCTGTTAATAAGAAGCCACCCAGGACTTAAGGTTTGAATTTAACTATTATCTTTGGATGACAGCTTTAGCATAATCTGATGTCTGGTTTCAAATCTTAGTAGCGTTAGAAAAGAATATTCTGTTAGATCAAGGTGAAGTACAAAGGACAAATATTTAAGTTGTCAATAGATCTCTTCCCTGTAATAGAACCTCAAAAGCATATTTAAAGATTAATTTTTTTTTTATTACTTAATTTTAAGCACCCTGGATTCTGTTGAAAGCCTGTCATTAGTGTAGGACAGCTTGTAGAGCACACTAGAGTTTGGTGCTGCCTTTTTCCATTCAAGATACCCTGTCATGGCTGAGTCCTTACCTTGGGCTGCTGTCTTTTGGTGTGAAACAGAGGCATAAAAAGGACAAAGATTTTTGCACGTAGCCTGAGGGATTCAGCAAAAGCTGGAGCTGTCTAAGCCTGGAGGATTCTGCAATCCCCTCTTGCCCCAGCCTGTCCACCACTGCAGAAGGTGCCTGACTGAGGGCAGCCCTGACCTGGAAAAGCATGGGATCTACTGGAAAAGAAGTTTAGTTATATCCAGTTCCTATCTGCTTTCCTTCTTTCCTAAAAAAAAAAAAAATAAAAAAATTAAAAATCAGGAGTTTTTGTTTATTTATTTTCATTTTTCATTACACAATGTCAAGTCCCTGTCTCTGGAGGATCAACTGCTCTATTCACAGGGAAAGAACAATGGGATTGCCAACAAAACCACCATTGCCTGAACAAAATACCTGGGATTATGATTGCAGATGTTATGAGACTGGATTTGGTTTTTATGTGTGTTTGGTTTTGTAGTATGAACATGTAACTGATTCCGGTAGTTTTAAAATCAATTTTTAAAAAAATTGACTGCAGTAGCATTGCTTAATATAAATCGATTTATTTGTAACAAGTTCATTTTCTGCCTTGAAAAAATAGAAAAGATAGGGCAATTGCAATGTATTTTCAGGCAAGAATTACATATGCAATGTTTTTACTGAAGAAAATGGCTCTTTTATGGGGTACTGGAAAGTTTTTAAACTTAGGAATGAGATAACACCCCCTTGAGATGATCATCAAAATCCCTTTAATAGTTAAGATTTGGCCTGAGTACTTTTCTCTATCTTTGCTCTTCAGTTTGCCAGCAGTTTTGTACTTTATAGCCCTCATTATTTTTTTGATTTGTTGGATTTTTATTGAATAATATTTTCACAGTCAGATCATTCTATTTAGCCTTGTCTGATTGCTAAATCCTCAAGTAAGATTCATGTAATTACATATGTATGTTCGTGTGCTCCAGGACTGAAAGTGACATTGCTGGGTTTTATTTTGCTTTAATTTCTCCTCCTGAATGATGCCTTTGCCACCTCTCATAGTGCCATGTGCTGCAAGTAGAAACGATTTAATCATTGTACCTGGAGGGTGATTATTTTCTTTTATTTATCCTCACTGTTTTATCCTTTTGGATGATGATTCTGCTGTTTCCCAGTGCAGTTTATTCTGTTGACTAATTGCTCTATTAAGACTGTTTTCCTCTTATCTAACTTGACTTTCTTTTCCTATTAGCGATTGTTCTTTTATGATCATTTTTATATTAATTTGCACAAATGAAATGAAATATTCATTTGGGACAAATTTTACTGCTACAGAAATTAAAGGCTTGCCTTTAATTTGAAGCACTGTGAGGCATTTTCTTTTTTCCCCACATTTGTCCAAGCAATTCAGTGATGAGTACACTGGGAGAAGCAACTTGCAGCCTTTAGGAAGCATTTAACTCATTTTAGGGACTAGCTGGTAGTTATTTGCTTTTTAATACACAGCAGGATGTGGCTTATATTTTATATATGATTTGTATTTTTAAACATGGGAAGATAGTGATAGGAGAAGGGAAAATATATTTAAATTAAAAGAGGCAAAATTTAGGTGAGATGTTAGGGAGAAATTCTTTAATCAGAGGTGGTGAGGCCCTGGTACAGGGTGCTCAGAGGAGCTATGGCTGCCCCAACCTGGAAGTGCCCAAGGCCAGGTTGGATGGAGCTTGGAGCAGCCTGGGCTGAAATGAGAAGAGCTTTGTGGTGCCTTCCAAGCCAAACCATTCTGACTTTCTGGCTTTGTGGTTTTCAGGGCAGGTCGTGGGGGATCATTTCAGCATTTCTGACCAGCCCGTGTCTTGCAGGTCACTGGGGCCGCTGCATCGGGGACTGCGGCTGGGGCGGCGTTCGCAGCCGGGCCGTGTGGTGCACGCACGCCGAGGGCTGGACCACCTTCCACGCCAACTGCGAGCAGCAGGACAAGCCCGAGAGCCAGCGGAGCTGCTTTAAAGTCTGCGACTGGCACCTGGAGCTGTTTGAGTGGGAGGTTTCGGGATGGGACAGGTGCGGGCTCGTCCCGGCTGCGGGCGCTGAGGCGGGAGCTGAGCCCTGCGTGACCGCCCAGCACGGGCTGCAGCGCCGTAGCGTCCGCTGCCTGCAGAAGCTGAACAGGACCGTGGTGCCCAGCGAGATCTGCGAGCACTTCAGCCCGCAGCCGCCCGCCGAGCAGGCCTGCCTGGTGCCCTGCCCGCGGGACTGCGTCGTGTCCGAGTTTTCGGGCTGGTCCCGCTGCGGTCCCGGCTGCGCCCGCGGCCTGCAGCACCGCACCCGCGCCGTCCTCGCCCCGCCGCTCTACGGCGGAGCCCCGTGCCCCAACCTGACCGAGTCCAGGCCCTGCGGAGGCTCTGCCTGTCCGCTCGGGGAGGAACAGCACACCTACAGCCTCCGCCTGGGCCCCTGGGGCCAATGCCGGCTGCCACAGCCTAAGGACGCGGAGCTGGCGGCGAGGACCACGCTGGACTCGAGCTCGGACTCTGCAGAGCAAAGCGCATCCGCCATTCCTGGCTCGCCTCCGCAGGGCCTGGCCGCAGAGGTGGAGATCGGCCACCAGAGCCGGGAGGTGTGGTGCGTGCGGAGCGACGGGGAGCACGTGGCGCTGAGGTGAGGGCGAGGGGCACTGAGGTAAGGGCGAGTGGCGCTGAGGTAAGGGCGAGTGGCGCTGAGGTAAGGGTGAGTGGCGCTGAGGTGAGGGCGAGGGGCGCTGAGGTAAGAGTGAGTGGCGCTGAGGTGAGGGCGAGGGGCGCTGAGGTAAGGGTGAGTGGCGCTGAGGTGAGGGCGAGGGGCGCTGAGGTAAGAGTGAGTGGCGCTGAGGTGAGGGCGAGGGGCACTGAGGTAAGAGTGAGTGGCGCTGAGGTGAGGGCGAGTGGCGCTGAGGTGAGGGCGAGGGGCGCTGAGGTAAGAGTGAGTGGCGCTGAGGTGAGGGTGAGTGGCGCTGAGGTGAGGGTGAGTGGCGCTGAGGTGAGGGCGATTCCTGCTCAGGGCGATTCCACTCGAGGCTATTCCTGCTCAGGGTGATTCCTGCTCAGGGTGATCCCCATTGGGCATGTGCCATGAAGCGCTGGTAGCACCACGCTGAATGAGCCTCACTCTTAAGAGTTTTAAATGGAACTTTTAATGTGTTTTCTTTATGAACCTTTTCTTGATTTAATTCCTTTCTAGCTTGCGTTGAAGATCTTGCATTCTTCTACGATTTGCGGCTGTTTAAATTCATTTTATATTTTTAATAATTTGCTTCTGATTTTTGTTGTTGATGTTGTTTTGAGGAAATGGGATTATATATCACTTCGTACTCTTGCTGGGCCCTGGCTGTGGGAGAGGGAGGTTTTATTCCCAGTCATGTACTGCATATATTTGCTATTAGAGGCTAAGATTGAGACAGCTTAAACTCCTTCATTCTTACAAATCAATACAGGATAAAATAAGTCTGAAAAGTTTGGCCTTGTAAATATGCTAGAAAGTATATTTTGTAAATAAATCAGTGAGTAAACCTGAGATTATTATCCTGATTGAGGAGCCTTCCTGTGTGGGTATAACTCTTGGGTAGGTGACTGGCACTCCTGTCTTTGGTAGAGGTTGTTGATTTCTGTCCTTATCTAATATTTTATCTAATTGTTATAAATAATATAAAGATCAGGCCAAATTAAATATGATCAAAATAAGTGATAATTTATTTAGTGACCAAAATACAGTCCTTGATAGTCATCAAACGGGGACAGTGCCGAGCCTGGCATCAGCGCAGGGTGAACACGCTCTGATCCAACCTCTAGCCCATTGGATCCCCCAATGTTCACCAATGCCATCTTGGTCAGTCCCAGTTTTATACAGTTTTTCCTAGCCTGCAGCTGAGGTCTTTCTTTCCGTGGTTTTGCATATTCATGTAGTTTTCTTTCTCTTCGTTGGGCGGGACAAAACCACGGGAAACGATGAATTTTGGTGAATGCAGATCTTGGCTTATGGGAAGCAGGCATTGAGATGTAGTTTTCCTGATGACTGTGGTTATCTTAATCATCGATACTTGTCGGGTGTTCATTGCTTGGGTGTTTCCTGGACAGTTTCTGAAAGGGCAATCCCCCGCTGAGGCTATGTCTATTAATTTGCTAATCTGAGTTTTTCAGCTTTTGTTGGAAGTTACAGTGTTTCGATGGAGCAATCCCTGTTCCTCCCTCCGCAGCTTTAGGTTTTCAAGTTTATTTACTATTTTCTTTATTCATACAAACATTATTTATTTCATATTAATTTACAAATTAACATGAATTATATTACAACATATATTGCATAATGATTTCTCTTTGTCTGTATCAGTTACTTTGCTGCAATTCGAGCGTGAAGGTTACAGTAATGTGCAGCAAATAATGGAAGGATTTTTCTTTGTATTTCTCATGTTTAAATTTAAGCTGAGCTCTGCTGTTTGACTTCTGATTGGATTTGAGTAGGTGCCAGTAGCTACAGATGACTGATCAATTGATAGACTTCTGAGAAAGTCAGAATTTCTGGAAATCTTACTGTGTTCTGTTTTTAAGGAAATTAGAAGTTCTTGAAAAATCCTGCTCTTGAATTTTGCAGGAATCAATCTGTTTCCCAGTAATCCATAGCTCCTGGCATCTGCACAAACTCAAAGGGCAGAGAGAAGGGGTTATTTTACATCCAAGTCTCTACCTCTGTTAATTTCTGCAGTGTTTTTTGCACACACACTGAGGTGAAAATATGAATTCTAACCTTTTTTCTTACCCACTCCTATTACACCCATAACTAAGTATGGAGTATTTTTTTATCAGTTGGAAAAAAGTCAGGCTTTGTGAAATATTCCAGCAGTTTCTAACATTCTGACTTTATTACATGTCTCTTAATATATGCTGATTCTAAATATACAGATTTTATGCTCATGTAGCTGCTTGACTTTAATGGAGTCCCTTGTGATTTATTCCACAGTGCGACCAGCAGCAGGTTTATGTAGCTAACACTTGTTAGCTTTCTCCTGCCTCTTGTATCTCAGTCCTTATCAGAGGCTCTGGGAGGAGGATCCTGATTTTTTAAAAAATTTCACTGGCTCTGCCCTCACACACTCACTGCTGTATTTGCTCTAAGAATGGAAATGGAAACTTTCTATAAACGTTTTGTGTGTTATATGTCGGATTTCTGGATGACAGTGCAGAGGGTGCTGAGAGCTTTAGTGTTAGTGACTATCCCTGATGGAGCTGTCTTTTTCCTTGTTCCTTTCTGAGTATTTTGCTGATCTAGCCCCCTTTTTTGGGAGTGTACAGTTCCATTACCACCTCCTGGCAGTCTTTTTCTGCTGAGCTTGTGTCTCAGATTTACTGCAGAGCTGGGCCTGACCCATCCTTTGCTCTTACTCTAAATGCAAGAGCAAAGCCCATTGATTGAGTAGAGGAGAAAAGGTCATGTCATGTTACAGCATCCAGACACTGCACACGTTTCCTTTCTCTTTTTGGATCTAAAATTCAAAGCTAACTATCCAGCCCAAAACCCAGTCCCTGTTTAGTTCCAGGGCTGGGGTGCCACAGATATCAAGTACTCCTGACAATGACTCCCTTTAAGCATCCCCTGGTATGTCCTCCTTGTTTTGTTGTGCAGCAGATTTGCTGCCATTCTTCTCAAGAACGGCTGATCTTACAGATGTTGCTTTACAACAGTGATGGTATTTTGGCTACTGATAAAGAAGAGTAAATGCATTTGCATAACCCTGTAGTGGGGACTGGCAGGCAGCCAAGTGTCTGCTGTAAACCAGGAAAGAAGTGCCTTATTTGTGCTCCTGCATCTCCCTGGCTGGCGTTTCCCATTTCTACTAACACTGCTAAGCAAGCACCACTGTAAATTAAACTTCTGGAACACTGAGGAAAGGGACAGGAATATCCCAAGATGTGCTTTGCAACAGTGGGCTCTGAGCTGCTGGTCTGCCACAGCTTTGCCTTCCACCACTGCCCAGTTCTTGCAGGTGACAGGAGTGGTCAGCTAACCACTGCCAAAGGCCACCAGAGGAGAGGGGCCACGTGCTCATCCTGCCTCCCAATTTATAATGAAATGGCAAAGATGCCCAATTTATTACCAAGGTTGTTTAATTTACTGGTGTCTGATTGCAGGGCTGTAAATAGGAATTACTTGGAGAGGAGCATAAGCATGTGGAAGACTGGACAATCTTCTTTCAGGGAAGCAGAGCTGGGGATGTTTTTTGATAAAATATCTTTTCAGTCTGGAGGTTCCACATTTCACAAAAGGGAAGGAAAAGGGACAAAGGAAGAGGAAAGGAAGGACAGACCTTTTTGAAAACACCTGAAATGACAACAATTGAACAGCCAAACATCAGTAGGCTTCGAGACAGGTCCACTTCTGCTCAGAAACGATTTTCATGTAGAAAGTTATATTCATGAAAATAAAAGGAATAACATCAAAATAGGATGATACTATGGATCTGATTTCAACCTTTTAAAGACTTTATTTAAAAAGTTGGGATTTTTTTCATCCTATTTCAGATAGAGTTCAGGTTTCATTTTAGTGCGGAAAAAATGTTTCAGTTTTGCCTTAAGCCTTATATCCAATAACAGTTTCAAACATAAGCACTTCCATGCATTAAAAAAAAAAAAAAATCTCTGAAAAAGATGCAAGAAATGAATGTGAAAGAAATCTTGCTCTTCTTATTTTCCTGTCTTGTCACAGTTGTAAAAATCTGCAGGATAGTGAGACAAAGGCACTTGAGTTCCTGCCTTTCTTTCTTTTTTTCTTTTTAAATAAAGGGTTGTTTAGGTTACACTCTAAATTGCAGTTTAGTAAAATAAATGTGCATAGTTAGACATTGAAATTCTCAGTAAATTTAACCCGATTTTCTAACCTGATGTGTGTGCACAACTAAGCATACTGAGAAGTTAAAGTGAGGAGCAAACAGTTATAAGGTGTTTTTTTATTATTATTATTTGGATTAGGAGTCTTTTATATACATATTTCTTAAACTCTTCATCCTATGTGTAAGATGACAACAGTGATATAATAGAGTAGGATTAGGGTTTCTGTTTACTTTACTTTGTAAGTGAAAATTCAGGTCAAACTCAGTCAAGGGACAGCCCATCTGTCAAGGCGGAGGTGGAGCAGCATTCAGCTCTTTTGTTTGCCTCTGTAATTTAAATTTCCATTATCCATTTCCTAGTGGATTGTGCTCAACACTTTGCTTTTGTACGTTTTTAGGAAAAAAAATGTTTGCAGTTTCAGTGTTGACATTCTTCTATTCTCTGGATGAATACAAAATTCTGCAGTCCGGAGGTGAAAATGCTGTGCTGTAAAATGCTATTTGATGGTTGTGATTCCGATCTGGGAGGGGAATTCTGTGTTCACATTCCTCCTGGCAGATGTAGGAATCAAGCCTCAGTGCTCAGGCTGGAAAACAAATCCCTGAGCTGTTGGAGAAGGATATTTTATTTTCTAATTTTCTGTTCAAAAGTTTTGTCTCTCTTTTCTTTTGCTTTTATTTAGAAGTGGAAGAAACAAAGGAGCAGTGATGGCTTTTTTTATTTCCATGAGTAACATTTTAGGTTCAAAAGGTGTGTGGATGTGACACTAGGGGATATTGTTTAGTGGTGGACCTGGCAGTGCTGGGTTGATTGTTGGACTTGATGATTTTAGAGATCTTTTCTAAACAAATCTGGGGTTTGATGATTTTAGAAGCAGTGTCCACTAATTGTGTTTATTCTCCTTTTTCTAAATTTTGCAGGGAGGCAGCTGCCTCTGTAGCCCCAAGATCTCAGAGCCTACCAAGGTAGTGCAAATGGAAGCCAGCACTTATTTTTAATTAAAACAGAGGATCTGGTGCATTAAGTTCTGGAAACATCAAAACTTCAACATCTTTACTGATGTTTGTTTGGGTTATGGGTCTCCAGCAGTTCCCTTTCCCCTAGGTCAGTTGTATGACAGGCAAATATTCCCCATCTTCACCACCCTGGTGCAGAAGGGCTGATGTTTCTTCGGCCAAAGAAGCCTCTGCTGCACAGATTGAATATATGGTATCCAAAACAGCCCTGGCAGCACTTGAAAACCCTAAAAATACATGAGGAAATCTCAGAAGTGTGCCTGTTAACACTGATTTCTGATTTCTAAGGGAAATAAGTGTTTTGGTGCTGTTAGAAACATGGCAAGACTGTCTATTAGAAGACCTTAATATTACTGGCCAAGTGCAAAGAGCAGATAGTGTGTATTCCAGCATCCTGTAGGGCTGGGTCCTTGATTTCAAAATAGGAGACACTGCTTAAAAAGAAAAAAAAATGGAAATGGGTTGTTAACAGCATGGCTTAGCTCACTTCAGGGTTATCTTGCTCTGCAGCACATGGGTTTGAACATGAGTTCCCTGGTCAGGCATGACACTTCCCAGGAACCTTCCTGAGCTGTGAGGGAGAGCCTGGCTGTGGATGTGGTACCCTGTCCCCCTCTGTGCCAGCACATGGCCATGGTGACAGCTTCTCAGTGTGCCCAGTTACTTTGCAGATGATCCTTTCAGTGTGAAAGGTTTAACAATAACTGCCTGTCTCATCCTGTAATGCAAGGAGGTGCATTCACCTGTGCTTCTGAATGCCTTGGTACAGTTGGGAAGGGAAATCAGGGGTGACTCCTGTGCTGTGCCCAACCTGATTTACTGGTGCACGGCTCCTGGGTGGTGTTGCTGCTTTTTCCAGCTGATGGACCTGTTCCCACTCATTCCCTTGTGGTGGATGTGATGGCTCTGTGGCTGCAGGGCACGTAGCACAGGCACTGAGCTGTTGGAAAATGTGCTATTTTTGATGAGTTGCTTTTTGTCCAAGCAGGGAGGTGCTGTGGTTCAGCTCGGGGCTGCACAATTCCTGTGTCTCATGGGTGTGTGTGTGGCTGGAGATGGAGGAGATGAGTGGTGCTGCTCCATGGGCAGCAGCCTGAGGTGACACAGCCACGGAGATGTGGAGCTGCACAGTCGGGGTGCTACCCAGGGCTGCTTTCCCTCCTCCTCTGCTGTTCTGCTCCAGGACTCTGCGAGTGTGAAAGAGACATGAATAGGTTTCCTTTGGTTTAGTGTTTTGTGTTTCTTTAATAAGTGGTTTATTGCCCTTCAGCACACAAGAGGCTCAGAGGGCACTGTGCCACTCGAGCGAGCTGCTGCTGGCTGCTCACTAATGGATCCGTCCTACGCCGCAGGCACCGCAGCGTGGGCTGGGAAACAACTCCTGTGGTTTTACAGTGTCAATCCAAGCATGTAATACAGAAAAAAGCATCAGTTGTGTAAGTACTCTACTATATCACAGTTACCTGATCGACCCCCATGTAGAATATCTAACCTGAGACGTTAATATGTCGAAAATCAGTTTAAAAACTGGGCTGATATAGTACCTCCTGTCCCCGAGACCTTCTTCCTGTCCCTGCTGGTTTGGACACAGGCACAGCAGCACAAATCTGTGTCTGGTTTGCAGCCTCAGAGCAGCAAGTGTCTCACAGGTCTGGGCTTTATCTGTATTAAATACATCTGTGACATGAAAGGCTGTGTCTGAATTTCATGCAAAAGAGTGTTTTTACATTTGTCTTTGTGTTGCTCTGTGTCACAATTAATTTGACTTGGAGGCTCTGAGTGAGTAGGTACAAGTTAATTAATTTTCTTTCTGTTCAGCGGTTGCTTGTAATTCTCCCTCAAAAGCCTACTTGAACAGGATGGAAATTGCCAGCTCCATGTCTCATTCACCTTGAGGTCAACAAAGTTAGCATCTTGCCTTTTATAGGAGGAGCAGTGGGGGAATTTTCAGGGAAAGAAACAGCTATTCAGCCTCTGGCAAAGACTTTTGCCAGTGCAAGAGTGATTTCTGGGCAGGGATGGCTTTTCCAGCCAGAGTGTTGGTGCAGATTTGGAGAATCCATTAGGGGAGGTATTGGAGGTACTCTCTGGCTAAGAACTGGGACTGGCAAAGATCATTTGAACCAAGACTCCAATCCAGATTTTTAAAGGCTGCATTTTATTTGCTGTTTCAGTAAGGATCATGCAGGACTAAGATCTTTTTTGCAGTGGACCCAATAGTGGATTTTGCTATTCATACTATATCTGAATGGGGAGTTTTGATCACTTTAAAAAATAACATCAGTTACCTCTCCCCCGCCTCTCCCCCAATTCTGTATTCTTAGATAAACTTGAGTTTTCTGATAGCCTCAGCTAGGGCAGTGTCTGTTATGTGCTATTGTTTTATCTACTCAAAATCAAGAACTGCTCTGCCTTGTTAATGTTTTGGCATGGGTGGCTACCCCTGTTGAAAAAAATAATTAAAAGGAAATAAAGTGACCATTCACATGACTGCACCTAACCTAATATTCCAAAAAACCACTCAAAATCTCTGGGTTAGTAAGTACATATGTAATGATTATTACTTTCCACAACCTTGTTTTGATAGAACTGACATTTTGTACCAGAGAGAGCTTTGTAATCAGTTTCATTTGACTTGTAATAGAGAAATGAAAGATGTTTTTCAATTGTAAGCAAGAAAAATTTCATTTTGAGGGGGCTACATCACAGGTGGTTTGTACTTGTTGAAGTCGTTTAAGTAAACCTCAGTAAATTAATCATCAGAGCACCTGTGAGATTACTGAATTTTATTTGGGGTGAAGAAATTGAGACAAAAAGTTGTTACAGATTTTTTTTTTGGTTTTACTTTGAAGTTCAAATAGAAATGCTTTATTTTGCTGGTGGTCAAGGGTCTAGTCAAACTTGATGTGTTTCAATGGGAATATTCCTGTTGATCTATGTGAAAAAGGGATCAATTTCTAGACTGGAGAAGGGAGTGAATGCCCTCTATCTTCTTTGCTCCCCCCATGAGGCTGCCCAGCAATCCTGCCATGATTGCCCCAGTCTGTTTTCTTCAAAGAGAGGTAGGTTGGCCAAACTGCTTTATGGAATAGCAGGAGAGGTGATGGCTGCTTTCCTGGCAGCAGCTGTGGATTTCACACCTTTTAAGCGTACCTGTGTTTGCTCCTTACAGTTGGCAAAATCTTGACCACAAGCAGCTGGACACTGGAGAAGAAAAAATAAAGTTCACACTGGGTTCATCAAGTGTGGTCTTAATTTCAGAGGCCAATTTACATCCTCTGTATAACCGTGGAGAGTTAAAAGATGTTGTAGCTTTGAGACTCTTCAAAATGTTATTCTGAGACTTTGTATCTTGATACCAAATCTCATCAGTTGTTAGTCCTTAGGATTTGGTTTCTCTCTGTATTTGGCCTAGGGCAGTGGCTTGATATGTTACAGAATGGGTGAGATCATGTCCTGATGTCAGCAGGAGGAATGGAGTCCCAAAATCCAGCCCCAGTTGCAGCATTACTGGGTCTCTGGTTGTTTGACAGGTTGGAAAACCCTCTGACCTTGTTTGACAGCACATGTTTGATAACAGCCTCATGGAACTGAGACCTTTACTATTAGTTTGGGTTTAATTTTTTTTTAAAAGAGCAGAGTTGCTCAGCAGGATGGAGGAATGGATGGATGGATGGATGACATCTAATCATGGTGCAGGATGTTGGAATGGTTACCAGTGTTGGTATTTCTCTTAGGCTTGGATTTTGTTTTCTATACAAGGCAAACTGTGAAATTCTAGCTACACAGGAGTAAATATAATGCCTTTTGCATGTTTCAACTCAGGATAAATGAGATACATTATTTGCAAAGTACTCAGCATGCAAGTTTGCACCCAGAGCTCATTGGAGATGTGTTTTGTGCCCTGCATTAGAACTACTCTTATTTCTGTTGCAGTGGTGTTGATTGAATGCCCCCGGGTTTCTTCTCGGGCAATTTGGCTTGGACGAAGCTCTCTGAGCAAAACTCAGCTGTTGTACTGTGTTCTTCCCGCAGCCTCTGCCTGCAGGAGCCCGTCCCCGTGACCTCCAGGCCCTGTGTGATGCCCCAGGACTGCAGCACGTCCGAGTGGTCCCCGTGGAGCCCCTGCTCAGGCAGCTGTGGCTGGGGCAGCCCGTTGGCGGGGCTGCGCAGCCGGCGCCGCAGCGTGCGCAGCGTGGCCGTGGGCGCCGGGGCGCCCTGCCCGCCGCTGGAGGAGAGGGAGGCCTGTGCAGCAGGAGGGAAGGCACCACTGCAGCCCTGCCCCAGGTATGGCCACAGATTCTCCCCCAAGGTTTGGAAGTGGAGAAACCCCTGCAGATCCTCCCTGGTCGGTTTGTGTGTGGAGAGGGTTGCGTGTGGTCAATCGAGATCATCGATTTGGTCATTGTTATTTATTGTTACTAATACTCTTTTAATTGTTGCTATTTGAGTTATTCCTATTACAATTATTGCAGTTATATGTAGAAATAAATTTGAATTACACCCACTACAGTTTTACACTTTCATATTTTAAAGACTGAGAGCATTTGCTCTTGTTCTCTGAAATGGCTTTTGTACTGATTGCTGTTTCAGAGAACGGACAGGTCTCCACAGCTGAATTTTTATTGGCTTTGAAATTGTAATTTTTGCATAAGTTTCAATGATTCCTCTTTATCTCCCCATAAAAAAATCCCAGTCTTGCTTGGATGGAGGTAGTAGCTTGGACTTTATTCAGCTTCCTTCTGCATGCTTCTTGAAATGGGCAACTTTGCAGTCCCTGAGAGCTTGCTTGGTTTGTGGTGTGAATGAGAGGCTCTTACCTTTTTGCTCTGGGAGCCCATGCCATTATGCTTGGCCAGGCTAACAGAGGAGCTTGGTAGTGTGCTTTGCAAAGAAAATAAAATATTGCTTGATTTTTCATGTGACATGTTCTGAGATTGACTGTAAAATGCTTTGGGATTGATAGAATTTTATATGCATGCAGGAAAATCTCCCTGTCTGTGAATGAGGGTGTTTAAGAGGAGAGCTGTTCAGTGCTCAAGTCATGAGTTTCTGGGGCTTTTGCCAGATACTGCCAAAACCTTCTATAAAGCCTTTGCAAGATACATTTCTTAGGAAGGCATCACCTGTAAAAGTGTCTCTGTATCACTGGGCTCATTCAAAATCAAATGCTGATCATTTTTATGCACCCTGCTAGCAGAAGAGAGGAAGTATAAAAAAGTATTCTGTTGCTTGATTACATCCCACGGAAAGGCTCTTACAGAGTGATTTTTGCTCCTGCCCAAGTGCACATCAATTTCAAAGACAATAGATTAACACATTGTCTTGCTGATTTTGTACAGGAGCGTGGGTGCAGGTGACACCTGATTGGGGGAGACTGGCTGGAAGTTAATCAGGGAGTGAACAGACGTGGGTCTGTCCTTGGTTTCTCACTTCCCCTTTTTGACATTGCACTGTGCTGAAGGGCAAACAGTTGTGTAGAGCCAGGAGAGCCCAAAAGGTGAGAACCTGCAAACCACTGATAATTTTTGTAGGTGCTTCTCTCTCTGTAGAAGAAAATCTGTTGTTCTTTCAGTGTGTTGCTGCTATGCCCAGGTATTCATGAGCCTGTGAACTCTGAAATCTTCCCCATCCTGTTATGCCTCCCTACCTTGAGGCAACACCTCTGGGGCAGTGTCTGCATCAGTGAGGATAAACTCTAATGTGCTAGCTCAGAAAAATAACATTAAACTTGTAGGTTAATAGAGCCACTTAGCTGAAAATATTAAAAAGTACGACTCTGGTATTTAATTTCTTGTCATTCCTAGGGATGTAATATCTCAAAATGCAGGTGGTAGGTTATGACCTTCTCACACTGTGCAGAAGAATTTTTCAGCAGTGCCTGGTAACTAGACTTTGATTGATTCACTCAGTGTAAAGAAACAAGCAAGAATGAAAATCCATAATATTGCAGTTTGTGCTGTGTGTCTACTGGATGTAAGGCTGTGGGGACCAGAATTTTACATTAATGAACAGAAGTAAGAAATGTATGTTATTTAGGTTTCAGCAGCTGGTAAAGGTTGCTATTGGTCCATATTTCAGTTTGCAGCCTGGTGATTTGGTGTTGGTCCCTGGGAATTGGAGACTGAGCTACTGGAAATAGCTCAGATTGGACAGCAGTAGCTTTCCAGACAGAGAGACACAGTGTTAATCCCTGTGAAATGGTACAAGATGCTCCTTAGATGCTCCTATTGTCCTTATTTGACTACATTCTATTTGTAGGGTAATAACTAGAAAGATTATGCTTTTCTCCCCCTTAAATATATGCTACTTCTTCTGTGGTTTGCTGAGGCTGTGATCTTTTCTTTCTTCCTCTTAAATGAGGATGATGAATTTAAGGTACTTCAGTAGCAGAAATTAAAGTGTCTCTCCTTCATTTGTCTGGCCTCAATACAAACCACTCTTTCTTTTTTTCTGTTTTCCTAATCAGATTAGTTTTTACATCCTTTAAGGTGAGACTCCTATTAACTTTCCCAGTTCCTAGAAGTCTTCTGTGGTTTTTTTGGTTGATTTGGAAACAAGTAGTCTTTCCTTTAGCTTTATTTTTAGGGCAAGAATTTTCCAAAGCATACATCAGCCACAGCAAAGAAAATGGGCTAGGACACAGACAAGAAGAAGTTGCTGAGCAGAAGGAACAGGATTAGGAAGAAATTAATATTATATTTAGAAGAATATTAGGGAGAAATTCTTCATTGTGGAGGTGGTAAGTTGCTGGCACAGCTTGCCCAGTAAAGCTGTGGCTGCTCCAACCCTGGAAGTGTCCAAGGCCAGGTTGATGGGGCTTGGAGCAATCTGGGATAGTGAAAGATGTCCATGCCCTTGGGAGGGAGTTGGAATGAGATGCTCTTCTTCAGCAATCTGTGATTTTATGATTTTCTAGAGGCTGTTTTTTAATGCAGGGTCAGAGAGCACCCCATGACTGAATGAAGTGGGCTTCATCCACTGACATTAAAAAGCAGCAGGTAAAGAGATAGAACTTGCAGAGTTGTACTCCACAGAGAAAAGTGGGTGAAGTTATATTCCAGTCTCCTAAAAGGATCCAGAGATGACAAAAATACTTTAAGCCTCAGAACTGCTCAGTTAAATATAACCTCTATGCCCATGGCAAAGCTACTAGTTAAAGGTCCTATCACAGGTGGGTGACACAGGTGTAAATTTGCTGTTAAATGGAAAGGGCTTTTAATTTTATGACTGAAGTTTGCAATAGCATCTATAATCAATAGTCTAAATGCAAGAAAATAAAACACTTTAACTGCATGTAAGACTCCAGAGCTCTGCGCTTTGTTTTACCTTTGGTTATTTGTTCTGAAAGGATTAAGTGCTTAAAAAGCTTAAACACATAGGAGGTGATTCTGCTTTCTTTTATTGTGATATAAATTTGGGATAGTTCAATTAAAGTGAATGGGTATATACAGGTATAAAACTTGTGTAAACACTAAGAGCTTAAGTCTTACAGACTAAAGAGACCAAAAGGTTACTATAAATCGGAAAGATATTGAGCCCTTGTTTGTTTCATAACTGTCACAGAGTCATCAGTTTTAAAACAATGTATTATATCTTTTTTATCCTTGATGTGTCGCTTTCATGTTCACTGGGAATAGATAGATTTTCCAGAATTATGATTATGTCTTCATATCATTCATTTTGGTTGTGGTTGCTACGTTACGAGACAGGGATATAGCAAAAAACTCTCTTTGCTTTGTTGGAAATTCAAAGCTTTTCAGAAGTTAAATGATGGAAAATGGGAATGTTTTAAGACTTGATTTTTTTTTTAAAAGGCCTATTGCTGTGATACAGGTGTGAGGTTTATTATGCTCAAATTAAAGATAAGGCATTAGTGTGAAGTGGTAAGGACTGGAGAGGAAGTGCAGTGATCTGTGCTAGAAGGCTCTGGAGTTATCCTTGGGGAGTGGTAGCAATATTCCCCTTCAGGCCTTTGACCTCCTGGTGGGCTTCTTAATGGCTATGAAAATGTGTCCCTTTTAAGGTCAGGATTTGTTTTTGGAGCTCTGGACAGCTGAGGACAAGTGCAGGTAAGAGCAGAGTTTTGGAGCAGGTGCCAGCGGCGCTGGCAGAGCTCAGAGAGCTGTCCTTGCACACTGCTCACACACAGGTTTCTCTGGGAGATTTTTTTTTTTATAAATTCAGAAACTGATGAAGTTTAATTATCTCTCTGAGCTCAGATTTAGTTATTTTGCATAATTTTAATCACTGATGGCCTAATTTTCATAGGTGTTAACTCCCACGGCTCACACTGAATAGGAGAAGCAGATGCTCACACCTCTGGAACTGAGTCTTCAGGATCCAGAGTTCACAGCTGACTTCCTAAGCCAGATATTGATAATGAGTTTTACCTTAGCCAATTTTAGTTTTAAGAAATACTTCCCTGAAACAACTATTTCCATGGCTGCGAAAAGGTGCCTGTGTTCTATATTTAAGATTTTAATTTCAAAAGTAGACCTGAAAAGCACAGAGTTCTGAAGGTTCTGGAGGAGGAATCCTCTTCAGCCATTGTTTGATGAAGAGGATTTTTCGCTGCCTTTATGGTTGCATTTAACACTGCAGACCCAAGAAATGAGATTAGGAATTCCCAGAAGGAACTAACAAGAAGAATTCATGGCTGTGCTTTATATGTTGTGGGAGTTAGGTGTTTGATACTTGTCATGTGAAAAGTGTCTTCATTATTTTCTTTGGGTATAATGAACCCTGTGAGTGTATCCAGATTTTCACAAGATACTGTGATTTATTTAAGAGAGCGTGACAGCTCATCTGAGCAGTACCTGTACATGCAAGTAATTGGCAGTATTCACAGATATTTTCCATGAATACATTACAAAATTTGGAAGTGCTTTAGGGTTAAAAAAAAAATATTCACCAAAAAAAATTGACAAAATAAGTTAGGAGAACATTGATTTGTGCTCACATTAGTGTGTTTATTTTTCATATGGTTTGAGATGAAGGTTTGCTTGCCATAACTGTAGTCAGGAGCAGGCACTCACTGTGGAGAATACACAGAATTATGATGTGGAAGGCTTTTTCTGCAGAGACACCCCACTGTGTTTGAGTTTGCAGTGATCAATCAGCAGTTAAGGAACATATGTAGTTTTAACAACTGTGGATCTGCTGTAAAAGGAGAGAGCATTTGTCTTGAGAATAGAGGAAGGAAATTATTTTATATAGTTTACATTACACAGAACCCAAAGATTCTGGGGTAAAAGCAAACTAGGAAATTTAGAGGAGTGGAGGCATAAAGCAGCACAAGTGTGAACAGATTGGTTATAAAAACAATATTGCCTAAGATTTGTGTTTGGGAAGCTCAGAAAGAATTTGGGCTCTTATTTACTCCCCTCATACTGTGACCTGTGAATCAAAGCAAACTCTGCCTGTGGAAACAATTGTGTTAGAAATATGCTCTATGTTTATGATGGGGAAATAAATTCTACTTTCCATGGATACACAGCACTGTTTTCCCTGTGGTTTTAATAAGTTCTTCCTGGCAGTTAAGCTGGTACATGCCAACAATTGTTGTCTGTACAGCATTCACCTACCTGTGCCCCAAAACATTATAATTCCTTGAAAACCTTTAATGCTCTTTAGGTGTGAATGGAATATAGAATGAAAGTGTTTTTATTCTAGAGCTTGCTGTGTATCACAACTTGTGGAAAATGGAATTAACTGAGGTGCTTTAGCCAAGCCCTTGTAGGAACTGGCAGTACCTTAGGCACTAAGAAAGGTCCCCCTGTGGAAAAGCTGCAGGTGCTTGGAGCTCCGTCAAGGTGTGCAGGATTTCAGCTGCTAAGGGCATTTCAGAGCAAGATGTTCAGCTCTTGGCAGAGAGGGGTGGTTTACTGCTTTGAGACACGTTTGAAAACTACTGTTCACACTTAATCAAACCTCTTAATCTTCGCTCATTTTTTACACTGTGCTCAAAGGTGCTGTCAGGATGATTTAGTGTTTCAGAAGGCTTTGGAGATTGGTCCTCTGTCAGAAGTTTTACACAAGTGCTCCAGACAAATAGCACATACTTAACCTATGTAAATTTAACACTCAAATGTTTCCAAACATTCCTTGTTTTGGATAGAAAAGTGCTGCTGTAAAGATTAAACCAATTGTGTTTTGTCATCTAATAAAGTACCTCTCCCTTGCCTGTAGTCTTTCAAAAACTCATTTTACCTATTCTCTTTCTCAAAGGTTTGCCTGGAGGACTTCTGAATGGAAAGCTTGCCAAGTGTCTCTGCTCCTTGACCAGCAGGACCCTCAGCAGCAGCAGCAGCAGCAGCAGCAGCAGCAGGCAGGGCTGTGTGGAGGGGGCATCCAGAGCCGGGTGGTGTACTGCGCCCAGATCGCCGCCGAGCCGGGGACACAGCGGCCGCAGGAGGGTGCGTGTGCAGGGCACTCCGGGGGGCTGGCCTGGGTGCATCTGAGTAGCAGAAACAGGAGGAAAGAAGTAGATAATGTGGAGTCATTGCAGGATTTTGGCTTGCTGAGACCTTCCTTGTATTCATGCTCACACAGGGAGGTGCTGGTCAGCACCAGAGGAGCTGCCAGGAGCCACAACCTCCTGGGATGAATTGCTGCCAGTTCTGTTGTTCACCTGCGTTGGGAGAGTTGCAAAGGATGAAGGAACTAAATTATGCTTGGAGTTGACTTTTCTTCATCTGTCATATATCAGGAAATCCAGCCTCTTGGTAGCTGAATGCACTTATCTGTGGTGTAGTCTTAGTTCAGAATATAAAACAGGTTGTCACACACCATTCCGGATATGGCTTTAGCCTCTGCTTCAGGTTGATACATAATCTTGTGATTTGAAGGGGAAAGCAAAAATAATATTGTCACAACTTTTGAGCAGGCAGACGGGTTTTGGACTCTGGAAGTGAGTTATATTTCTTTTAGAATAATAAGTAGTTACAGATTCACAATGAATAATTCATCATAGGCTGTTTTATTTACTCAATATAGTGCTCTTGCAGAATGTGTTTTTGAGCAGAGATGTAAGATAATAACAACACAATATTGTATCTTAGATTTATTTACTTACAGAGTAGAAGCAACTGTTTCCCAGATGCCCAGTGTGTGTCCCAGCATCCCTCACAGACTGAGGTTATGGGAAACCAGACCTGTTTTAATCTCTGTTTAGTCCATGCACAGTGGCTGATTCACATCTGGCACTTCTTTTCTCTCCCAACACAACTCCTCTCTCTTGTTCCACACAAGTGTGTGATGCAGGGGACTTTCAGAGTTAGAAAAGTGCTTTTGATGAAAGGTGGCATTTATTGACTTTCTTCATCCTTCTGAGCACTCCCATGTTCCTTGCAGCCACTGCAAGGCAGGTTGGTGAGCAGAGAGCTTGAACTGACTTCATTCAAGTATTTATTCTTTGTCAGAATTGTGAATTTCTCAGGAATACACAAGGAGTGCCTTTGAATTCCTTGAACATTTACATATCTCATGACCAGAGTGGTGCTACGTATCCAGTATGACCCACCTGTAGATTTTCCCCTTGCTTAAAGTTCAGTTCAGTTTAAAAGTTGCCAGCTCTCTCCTCTATTAAAAAGAAAAAAAACAACAAACCCTGGCATATCTCTTCCATGTAATCTTTCCACTTCTAATTAAAAAAAAACAAAAAACAAACTCATATAGGCAACTGAAAAAACGCAGATGTGCAGAGCAGTTGTACAAGCTATAAACTATTACTGTAATTTCAAAGCAGTAGTGCAGATGTACAGTAGTGCTTGGAAAGTGAAAATCCCATCTACTGTCAGCACAGTCACACACAAATGGAAACAGGGAAAGCCTTCCCTATTGCCCCTCCTCATCCAGTAATATTCAGTGTGTCTCATTTGCTAGCTGACTAATTTTTGTTCTTTGAATAAATAAGGAATTATGTATTTTTTGGCTTTTTTCTTCTGGCAATCAGAACTGGCAGAATACTTTTATTCATCACTAGGGCATCTCATCTTTTACTGTACCAATTTTTCAGTGATGAGGAGAAGATGAGGAAGTTAATCCTCTATCTATAAGCAAATATAGTATCTAATTGCTACCATCAAAAGCACAGTAATTTTTCTTTCTTCACCTCTTGAGTGTCCTTAAAGGGATCATTCAGGAATCAAACAAGCGAGTCTAATGGGATATTACCATCCATCACAGTTGTTATTCTTCTGGTTACTTCCAAAGAGAATTTGGACCTGGGCCCAATGACATATGTGAAGGAAGATTTTGTCCCATGGTCTCTCCAGCAGCATTCTGGGATAAAATATGTTGAATCCTAGTTGGAGACAGGTACCATCTGTGATGTGTTTATAGGTACTGCTCAAAGCTCTTTTATCCCCCAAGGATATCTCTGCCATTTTTTATTTGCTTAGTTTTCCCATCTATTTCTTCTTCTATTAAAATGTCTGTGTTTGGAAAGGGAGCACCTGTTTCCTTGAGTCCTTATATATCAGTTGTTCAGAAGGTTAAGTCTCCTGAAATCTTTCTGTGTTTTGATTATAAGGTTCCAACTTGAAGATACTGAAAATGAAGAACTCTCACTCAGATATTACTTTAAGAAATGCATTGATAAGATTTAATATTTTTCTTCCCCAAGAGGTGACCTAACTAGGAAATCCCTGTCTTGGTCCAAGTGAAGTTATATGTTTTTTAAGCCTTGAGGAAGAACTTCATATTAATATGAGTATTTGGAAGGAGAAGGTCTTGCAGTCTTTGGAGTCCTTGGTGATCTTCCTGCATTCTGAGGCTGTTAAAGCTAAATTTACACTGGTAAAGTGACGTGTAGTTCAGAGGTCTGTGTTCCTGTGTGTGTAGGTAACCTGAGTGAAGAAACTGCTGGTTTTAATGCTGACTGTTCTCTCCTTGGAGTCCACATCCCTCCTCACTTGTTAAGCTTTTGTTAATTTAGGCTGAACTTTAACCTGATTACCTTTCAACTGATCCTGCTGGTTTTAAGTATCTCACTGAATTTTAACATGTTTTAATTTATAGTGCTAAATTTTCAGATATGTTGTAATCTAGTAATTCCAGAGATGGAAGTAGCAAATCTGCATATTTGAAATGATGATGCTTTTAAAGAGGAGACACATTTTGCACAGAAGGTAGCACAGAAAAGGCAAGTGAGCTGCTTGTGGTACAGCCCTTTCTGCCCTTCAGCTCTGGATACTCCCTGATCCCCATGCCTGGACATCTCATTTCTGGAACAAACTGTAGGAGTGGTGGTGACTCTTCTTTGTACCTCTTTTTTGAAAGTAAACCTATTCACTTGTATGAAAACTCTTTTAAGCAAAGTAGAAATGCACATCCTTAACTTGCTTTCAAAGCCAGGCACTGATACCATAGGACACACATGCTTTCTTCTCCTTTGCAAGTGGGCTTACAAAAAGAGGTAAGATTTTTTGAGGTTTTATGACATTTTATCTGAAGTGTATTTTTCCATAATAAATTTTAGTTGATCTGAGTGAATATCACCAACTAGCAATCCCCAGTGTACCAACGAAAAAGACACCTGGAAAAGGTAGGGAAGAATATTATGCAAAAATCTATTTATGAAGCCTCTCCTTGTTTGGCAGTACAACTCTCCTCTCAATCACAATAAATTATTCCAGTGATATGGGAATAAAAATTCCTCTTAGAATTAGGGACTGGTGTCTATTTTTATATTCAATCAGTTAATAATTATATGTAGTTCCTAGATTTAATCTTGTACCTCAGAATTTTTTAACCTTCTTTTCTGAAGACCAGTGCATATCCTTCTGTTTTCTAATTAATTTTGCTTTTTGGATTTATCTGGAAACTGTTTCTCTTTATCAGTAGTCTGGGAGATGGCAGTCTTTATAAAATACTCCAGAAGTATTTCCTCTCTTCTGAACTAGTTTCCTGCTGTCTCTAGTGACTGGGATTGCTGCTCTTTCCTTATTTTCTGTAGTTTTCTAACTAGGGTTCTCTCTGCCCTGTCATTCTTTCATAAAATTGTGCCTTATATATCTTGACATTTTTCCTTTTTTACTTGTTGAGTGAGATCCAATTTACCTCTTGGTTTCAGAATTTTCTTAAAGTATTTTGCAGCCTGTCTGCTTTAGTTTTAATTATAGGACTGAAAAGACCTTTTTGAAATAATGCCTTGCTTCCTTGAATCCTCTTTATTGTTTACTCAGCATAATAAATGTGGCTAATATAATGTATCTCTTATTACCTGCTCACCAGAAATCATTGCAGGTTCCTATTTTCTTAATCTTTGTTATTTTACATCTAAAAATCCACATAAAATTCTCATGCCTGTACAAGGTTCTAAAGTTTTGTTTACATTTTTTGCTTAATGAGTTTATCTATCATATTTGTCTCCATAAATTTATCTTAATCTGGGCTTTAATTTCAATAGCAGGTATGTGTCATAGTTGTGCCTTCATTATTTTGGATAGCTTTTAGTGTTACCCTGCAAAACTATTTCTTACAGAAGTCTCTATTATTTTTATATTCTTCTTTCCTTTGAGAGAGATTCAATTCTCTCCTGTTAGTAGATCTAGTACCTTCCCTGACTTACTCCACTGCAGCTCCCCAGCCTGTACTAATTTTTGCTTTATTTTTAGGATGCAATTCCACCTGGTTCATTTTACATCAGATTGTTTTTTTATAAACTTCTGTGTCTCCAGCTGTAACAGCAAAACCTCCTTTAGTCTGTTTATAACTGAGGACTTGGAAAATACTCAAGTACTTGTTCAGGTCTAATGGTTACTGTCTGATCCATCCCTGTGTGTATTCCCTTATGTAGTTTTGTCTTACAAGCCCCTTTACTGACAGAATCACAAAATGGTCTGAAGCTGAAACTGGTCCCCTGTACTTTCATCTAAGTCCTACTTCTACGAGTCTCAAAATGATTATTTTATGGCCTTTATATGTTCTTGTTTTCCTCAAAATATTGAGCTTTCTCCCTATTGCTGATAGACAAAAATGTCTATCCCTTTCTTATCTGATGAGTGAATTTTTCAGACTCTTCTTGATTCCCACATGGGAAATTCTTTGGCATTGTGTTTTGTTTTTCATATATTGGTGCCTCTTTGGACTTGCACACAGATTAATTTGAGGAGTCCTTTCATTCATATCCTAAGTTATTCTCTGTTTATTCTCTTCTCTTTCTTTTTTGCCCTGTTGTCTTTTTTTAGCTCCAAAATGGGCTATTTTACTTCCTTTGCTCTGTGCACTCTGTTTCCTAATGAGGGTGCCACAGTTTTTTTCCCTGCAAGTTCTTTGTTCTGCTCTGAATCATGACCTTCCAATGTGAGTCTCCTGGGGGATTAGTGTTTCAGATTGGTGCATGTGGCATCTGTTCAGTAAAACATGGAGTATTTTTGGGAAGAGGACATTACCAGCAGAAAGTCCAGTTGGAATGTGCCACCATCCCCTTGGGTGCCAGAAGTCCTGTGGAGCACCAGGTCTGACTCTTTAGGAACTGGAGGTTGGTTGTGCAGGTTGTTGTTGTTTGTGGCTGTTGCCATCCTGCATATTTATAGGAAAAAGACTGTGTTGATGGAGATAAGCTGCCTATGGGAGTTGTTCCAGGTTATGCACTGCTGTTGGAGTGAATAGGAACCCTGTGAGGAGTGTGAGCCCTGTATTAAAGACACACTTTTTTTTTTTTTCCTTGCTGTTGTTGTTGTAAGTTTATGCTGGTGAAACTGCAGGAATGAGAAGATTAATTTGCTCTACGGAAATTAGAATTTTAGGACTTTGATGTTTAAATCCTGTTTTCCTTGTCTGGTTTATGAAATTGAAAAGGAATAGGTTAGAATGCATTAGTAATGAGAAAACTTGACTAGGACTGTGGGAGGGAGAGAAATGATGGTCAGCAGTGGTGTGAAAAAAGCTTTATTGAGCAGCTTCTGGTGCAGCAACAGGAGCATCCAGCCTGGGGCTTAGCTGACCTGAATCACAGAAACCAGAGTAGTTCTCAGGTGGAACCTCTCCCCCTCCAGGATCCCTCTCATCCCAAACTAGTTATTTATCACTGGGATGGCTGTATTGGCTTGAAAAGATGAGAAATACACCTCTGAAGTATGAAATATATTCAGGGAAGTCTGTATCAGATTTATATTGCTGGGATGCCAAGTTATTGATCTGTAAGCTCACCAAGTGCTGAGCAGAATTTATGAGATACAGCTCACATAATGGAAAAATAAATATGTAACAGCTGGCTTCTTCAGGGGAAACCCTGTAGAAGCAGGAGAGGAAATGATTTTACTCAGATTGTTGTAGTGCTTGACAGTGGTGTTTAAATGTACATTTCAGAAATTTGAGTTTGAATCCATTAAGGAAAAAGAAACATTTTCCTTAATGTTTTACAGAGGTGTAGTGTTTTCAATTCTTTCATATCTTAAAACTAATTAAACTAAAATGAAGTGACTAATATTTAAAAAGACTTTGACAGTGAAAAGAAGTGAGCCTTTAAAGAAGGGTTTTATAAATAATAAGACTTTTTTTTTTTTGTCAATAAGCTATTTGTTATGACTGTGAATAGTTATCCCTTTATAAATGCTTTAATTTGTTTAGCTGGCTGTGGTATGCAGCAGATAATATGCTGCCCAGTTAGTTCACGTGAGATACTAGGTTTTAGTCCAGGCTTTTATCCTTGAAAGCTAACATTTTTAATTGCATCTGTATTTTTAAATAATTATTTACTGCCACTGAAACTGGATTGATTCCATTCAAGACAGTGATGGTTTGTTCTGTGTAATTTAGTTCTGAGGCTGAGGAGCTGCATTGTGTTCAGACAATAACATGGAGTGAGATGAAAAATTAAAAGGATTTGTGTGTACAAAGCTGTGCCACAAACTGGGACACGGGGGACAGAACGAAGCCAGAGATGTCTAGAACAGGAGACACTGCAGGTAAATGAAGTTTGTGTGCCAGGCCAGCTCTGTGTGGCTGTTCCCAGGATCCACACTGGCTTAGCTTTGGGCACCTGTGCCACATCCTGCCATCCCAGGCACATCCACAGAGGTGCTTTTCTTGTGCCACTCCCAGCAGAGGTTTCTCTGTGCAATGAGCCCTGAACTCGGCAGTGGGCACAGCTCCCACTCTTAGGAGGCTTTCATGACATTTTCATGGATTTTCTTCCCTGTTTCTTAGATTTTCTTCCTTGATTTCCTTGTTTCTTCTCTCACCCTCTCTGGTGGGCTGCTCCAGTGATTTCCAGCTTTTTATTGAATAACAGCCTAATACTCAAATATCCCACCTAATCCTTCTTTCCTTGCCATCATTGCCTTTGCTGCCATCCCAGCATCTCTGTTGCCTCTGCTGTTTTTCCTGGACACTCTTAATGAATTGTCACCTCTGATCTGCTCAGTCATGTGGCTGCCGGTGGGGAGCCCCGTGCTCACTCTGAATATTTGCCAGATATGTAGAGCCTGTTGTTAATCTCCACAAATTCTGCTGTAGCAAAACAATGCAGTGTCCCAGCTGAGACCACAGTCCTGTTGAGCAGCAGAGGGAGGACACAGGGATACTTTTTGTCCGTGTCACTTTAATAAAATGGTGAGGATTTTTATTGTTCTGAAATACATTAAGCCATTGTTGCTCTTGGCAATTCACTATTAACCCTCTTTCATGCTATGATTAGCCTCCTATTCATACGTTGTTCCTTGTCTGTTAAATGGATTTTAATTGAAAATAGGCCCCCGACTTGGTGCTTAGTGGCTTCAAAACTAATTGATTCTTCCTCAAAGCATAAAGGAACCTTTCCATCAGACATGGGGTGCATTAGGCCCTTAGTGGAGGGATGCAAGGGGCTGGGGTTGGTGCCATTTCCAGGCTGGTCAGATTGCATTCACCACTTCTCCCTTGTGTAGTGTTTTGGTTTTTGCTATAAAAATGTCTTTCAAGTTAGAGAAATCACTTGCAAATGTTGTGCTGGGTTTACCCCTATTGTGTTTTACACATGAAGGTGTTTTTATAACATAACTTGCTCCTTTGTGGTTTTCTCAAGTAATTTCCCTTTTTCATTGATCCAAGTGTCTTTGGTTTATAAGTCCCAGCAAAGGCAGTAAGAGCTTTCACAGGGATATGCCATCCCTTTCTCATACCTGCCTTGTATCCTGGCAATTTTTAATTTCGATTAGTTTTGCCATATGGTAAATATTTGGATTTATTTCCTTGAGAATTGAGTATTATCTAAAATATGTAAGAGGCAGATCTGATAATCTTTGTGTGTATTCCAGATGTATTAGTGATATTTAGAAAAGTCTCATTTTGGTTTTAGTATGAAAATAGTACTTGGGTTTTCTTTGTAAAAGGGAAATGTAGTTAAACTCCAAGAAAAAAGTGTTATTTATCTCCTGAGGAGTTGAAAAACTATATTTGACAGGACCCCCTGCAAACAAAATGCCATCCTATGCATTTCTGCCTCTGTCTGGTCAGCATTGCTTTTAACATTGTGTGGGTATGTGTGCCTGCAAGTATCTGTCCACATGACTGTATTCAAAAGATAATTTATTTATTGGCTTAAAATTACATTATGGAAATAATCATATCAGAGCTGATTTCCTCTTCTACTCTCCCTCCAAATCATTACCTCAGTAAAAATATATAGGGAAACAAGACACTTTAGAACCCAATTTATTATCTCCTGCTGGTAGCAATAACCTGAAAATAACAGCAAATAGTAAAATTCAAACTTGAGGCAAGACAGTGGTGCTGGGAACAGCTGCAGTTGCATTTATAAAGGATAGATTCAATATAACAGCTATAGAAATGTGCAATGTTTCAGAGGCTCCCAGATTAGTACTTGATTGTTTTTTCACGTTTATTCTATAGATTGGGAAGAACACAGGATTTTAAAAGGTACGAACAAGTATCATAAATAAGCTGCTACTTGAATCAGAGATGTTTCCTTCCCCTCCCACTCTTTTCTTCCCTGGCTTCTTCTGCCTGTTACCTTCCTCCAAAAACGTGGATAACATTGTTCCAAGGAAAATAATTACCCAGAAAGCACTTTTTCTATATGAATGCAGTAAAATGCCACTACAGAGTCAATTATTGAACGAAATCAGAAGGCAGGCCCATTCCTAAAGACATTCTTGGCAGCTGTGTTCATTTACCATAGGCATAATGTCAGGTTTTTTTTCTTGAATAGGACATCCCCAGCCAGGCTACCTGTGCCATTTGGAGACTGCAGTATGTGAGAATTTTGGCATTTAAAAGCTTCACAGAAAAAGTGCCCCTTATCCCCCTTATTCCTTTATAATAATAAAAAAATAGATTTGTTAATATATACATATAAAAGAATGGCAGTGAAAAAATCACATCAAGCTTTGTAATAAACCAGATGGAAATCAGAGTTTTTAATCAAATGGCTGAAGAAGAAATTAAATTCTTTTTTAAAGAGGACCCTGCTGGTTCATGCTATCACTCTGGGTGGAAGCTGTCTCTCTATACCTGGCAGGTGTTGGAAAAGGATGGTATTGTATATGCATTTATCATTACAGCTTGGGGTTTTTTGTTCTGGTCTTATTCCTGAAGACTGACTGGAGGGTTGCTGTTAGTGTAGAGTGAGGAGAACGAGCTGGCACAGACTTGGAATGTATCTGGATATTTGATGAGAATGGTTTTTTCTGATTTACTTTTTATAGAATGCAAAGAACTATGTAAGGAAGTGAGCAAATAAGCAGCCTTATTCCAGTGCCAAATAGAATGTAGGTCCTGGGAAAAGAGCTCCTAGTGCTAGAATTAAATATGGTGTCAGCCCTAGGGAGGAAGAGGAGCAGGAGGGTGGGTGGCAGGGAGAGGAAGGCAGGGATTTCCATCAGAATGGGAAGAAGTCATCCATGAATCTGGGTTGGGTGGGAGCCCCTTTAACTTTTTGTAATAAATTTTATTTGATCTTTTTAATCCAAAATTGATTTAAAATAGTGTTGGCACACTGGTTGGTTTTCAAGGAAGGACAACCATCCAGCTGTATCTTCCACATTTAAATAGTTTAATTCAGTATAGAAACCTAAAAATCAGTGAGGAGAGAAGAGCCATTCCTGGGAAGCACACCTTGAGCCAGAGCAAAGCAGGATTGGACTTTATTCTTTGGGTTGAGCATTTGTACTCAGTTTTATTTCCTTTCATTTCTCCAAGTGAACTCTCAGAAAACTGATACAGTTTTGAAAAGCTTGATGCTGAGAGGCAGGTGAAGCCATGCATGAGGCTTCTTGGTAAAATAAATACTCTTATCCTTAAAACTCTAATATTTATCTCATTCTGTCTGTCACTTCACTTGCAAGGTCTCTAGAAAAGATCTCTTTATGTGGGTATTCAGGAATTGGATTTATGCCATCTTGTTCTAATCTTTAAATGAACATGTCAAAGGCCTTATAGAGCCTTAGAAAGCATCCAGAAAATGGTCTTTTTAACCAATGTATTGTCTTTCATCTTAGAATTAGATCACACTTGTTTAATCCTGTTATTCTGATGAGATGGAATCATAAGCACTGATATTGGTCTGATACATCACCTGAATGTCACTTCAGACTGATAGGTTTAAATTCAGCTTCAGGATGTGCGAATCAGAATTTGAGATTTTGAGCACTAAAGTCTTGTGTTTAAAAAAAGTGTTTTCCTTCAAATGATTCATTTTAAAGAAAATGGTGTAATATCAGAAAAAAAGGAAAGATTACTCATATATTGGACATGTTTTTTCAAATTCTTTTAAAATCAATTCTGTGCATGGAAGCAAAGAAAAACAGACATGAAAAATAAAAAAGAGGATAAAACAAACTCAGTAGCTATAAAAATTAATGAAGTCTTGGTAATGCCATGGCAGAGTAAACTCAAACAAGCCTTTGCCTTTTGAAAGACTGCTTTGATATTGATTTATCTAAAGAGACAGCCAAATTCAGCCTATAATGTAATTAAAATGCAATATCATATAATGACTCAGAGGACAGATTTAAGAGTCTTTCTTTCCCTTTCTTTTCCTTCATCCCTCTGCCCCAAATAAAAAGGTGAGAGAAGTTAATTGAATCTAGAAATCTCTTATGATTAATGAAAATACAAAGAGAGTCAGCTTTCCAAATCAATTGTCAGTATCAACTAAACTGGTTCTTGGCAGGGTTTGGGATTGGCCCATTTCTGGGATAAAGAGGATTGGAGATCCATGGGTGCAGGCAACTCAGGTAAATGTCTCTCCTCCTAGGCAGGGAAGATGCTTCATGCTTGTATCTGTGTAGAAGAATCCGAGGGCTCTGCTCATTTTTTTTGTAAATAGATGAAGAAAATTCCAAGGTCTGGACTCTGCATCCATAATCCAGAGATGGCAGTGTCCTGAAAGGCATGGGAATGGGGAGAGTCCCCTGTGCTTGGGTTTAACTCACCTGCCTCTGCCTGGCTCCCTGTTGCAGTGGGAGCTGTTTGGATTCCTTTCTTAGGTATCTTTCTCTTCAGTCCTGTCTAAAGAGCTTTCCTTGGCTGTAATTGTGGGGATTAGATCCCAGTTTGTTACTCCAGCACTGTCGAAAGTCAGCACTCAATCTAGTTTTAAAGCACCTTATTATCACTAAGCATAGTCTCAACTGCCTTGCTGAATATGAGTGATTTAGATAAAACTCTTAAGTGCCTTTCTGAACACAGGATTATCTTTTTGCCCAGGGAGATAAGACCCTGAAAAATCACTGGATTTTGGTGCATTCAGGAAAACTAAGACCAGCAGGACAGAATTACAGCCTTGATTTTCTATTTCCTTTATAATTTTTTCTGTTTGTTTTTTATTTTCTCTTAGTTGCCAGGCCAGTTGATGGGAAGCTTTGCCAGGGCCCTGCCCCAGCTGCCTCCCAGGTGTGTCACCTGCCGTGCCTGGCCGAGTGCGCGGTGTCCTCGTGGTCACCGTGGGGTCCCTGCCTGCCCGAGAGCTGCCAGCACCGCCACGGAGGGAGAGGTGAGAGGGAAGGGGAATGCCAAAAGGCTGCTCAAGCAGAGCTCTCACACTGCACACTGGCAGCCTAATGTGTTTTTTTAAAGAATTAATCTAACACAGGATGAAGCTCTTGGTTGTGTGCAACAGAACCTGACCTTTAAAAGCTTTTTGCCATAATTTGTGTGAGAAGAACAAGTGAGATTTTTCAAGCTGATTCAGGTCCTTGTGCAGGATGATCTCTTGGGCTTGCAGCTGCCAGGCTTCCCCTCTCTGATCCCCCTGAGAGTCCTGCTGCATGCCTGGATTCCAGGGCACTGTGTTGGGATGGAGTGCATCCCACAGCCCTGAAATCTGGAGACTCGGCTGGACCAAGATGTTCTTCTCATTGTTGTGAGTTTGGTTTAAATTCCTGGAAGAAGGATGTGCAAATGTAACTTGGCCTTCCTCAGATTTTAATTGTCTGCTGTGACACGTTGAGATTCCTTGCAGAGCCTTTCCTATGGCTCTAAGTTGCAAAGATGGCTCTGGGAGTGCATGTCCTTTCAGGAGAGGGAATGAAATCTTGTGATTTCATTATTTGAAATTGAACATTGTTTGGGCAAGCTTCAGTCCATTTCCCTGTCATCCCATTCACTTTTAGTGTTTTCACTTGGTTTTGGAATTTTCCCTTTATTTTCTTTAGCATTTCATTTTTTAGCATCATCTCTACATTCCTTTTTTCCCTTTCTTCCATGATTTCAGGATTTTATTTGGAGTAATTTCAGCAAGTTTTGGTCCATTTCATTGCCCCTCTTGTCATCTCAGTCCATTTCATTGTAGTCCCTCAATTTCCAAATTTCCTGATTTTTTCCATTGCATTTTATTTCATCGTATCTCCTGTCCAGAGAATGAATATTATTGTTTGGAAATTACACTTTTCTGAAAACTGCTTAAGTATTGAAACTATTTCCACTGGTCAAAATTTTTCAAACAAAAAGAGAAATAATTAAAAAATAATAATCTTTGCAAAAGCATTTAATGTTTAAATTGTTTTGAATAATTTATTTTTGCTCATTTCAGAACTGTGGAAGTTTGATCTGTTATATCCTCTGGGGTGTTTTACTTTTAATTTTCTTTTCTGTTTTATGGCCAAAGCATTTCCATGTGGCTTCTACTAATGCTGCATATTTGCCCCTGCTCCAAGACTGTCAGAGGAAAAACCCCCCATGTATTTTTTTCACCTTTTTCTTAGAATTCTGTGTCATTTGCATAACAGAACTTGCTGAAAGATACTTGTATATTAGTTCTGCATTGTATATAGCAACATGACTTTTGGCTTTATTCAGAAGGAGGTAGATTATGTAATCAATTCTATGATTATTTCTGTAACCTTTTTCTTCCACTTTACATTTGAATCTTCTGGTTTAATAAGATGTCATTTCAAAGAGGTCTGATATGCATTATGTATCAGAAAACCTTATACCTTCATAAAAAAGAATACTAATTTCTTAGTAAACTGCTCTGCTGTGTCTCAAAACAAACCTTTTTGTTAGTGGATTCCAGGCAGAATATAGATGTCATTTATATCTTCAGTTCCTTAACTGTTCTGCTCTTTTTATCTTAATGCTGTTATAACATTAATATATGCATCACTGGTAAATTTCTATATCTGACACATATATTTTTGTATTTTGATGAAAATGTGAGTTGGTGGAATCCTTTGCACACTCTTAGATTTTGCATGCCTGGGCACCTAGAGCCGAGTGCTGTCCCAGTCAATCCAGTTTGTGAATATTGTTCTCTTGTTTGTCTTTAAATCCTCCAGCTCCAGATGCCCCAGATAGTCCTCTTGCTACCAGATAATTGGATGAATATTTTTTCTGCTGTGCAGTTAATTCAGCTGTGCTCTTTCCAGGCTTCAGGATGAGGCAGAGGCAGGTGATGGTGGATCCAGTGGGCACCCTGGCGGGCTGTCCTCACCTGGTGGAGTCCATCCCGTGTGAGGACGCGCGGTGCCACGAGTGGCAGGTGTCAGAGGGATCCTGTGTGACCCAGAGAGGCAGGTGTGGGCCTGGCCACCGTGTCCTCAAGGCTGTCTGCACCAGCAGGACAGGTGAGCTGGGCTGTGCTCTGAAAGCCCTGTGGTTTTTCCTGCCTCCTAAAAGGACATTTTGTTGCAGAGCAATTGCACTTGTATACAATGTCTCTTTAATGAATTTTTTATGGAACTTTCAGGTTTTTGAGTTGACTGTTCTGCTCCTTAAGGCCTGGGGCTGAGAGAACCCAGGATTGTGCCTGGAGCCTTCAGTTCCATTTTATCCAAAAGGGGATGGCTCACCAGTGTAGGTTGTGTGTTGTCATTGCTGACCTTATTACCACAAAAGTGGGATATTTATACTAAATCAGGGTGCTCACTGAGATCAGCAGCTCTATGGGTATTCAGAGTATCAATCCAGCTCCCAGAATTACTTCTATCCTCAATTTTTAGCCTGTGGTCTGAATAATTCTCTCGTTGGGATAACACTGTTACAGTCATGAACAGGGATGCTCGGTTGTGCTGCCAAAATTAATACAAGACTAAGATGTAAATTAAATGATTGTACTGAGTAATCCTTCCCTTGGCAGCAGTTTGAGACCTGCAGAGTGCTCAGTGTACAAGTTGCTAATAATGAATAAGTACATTTTTATGTGACGTTTACAAACAGCCAGCAAGATGTTATTTCTTGTGTATGGTTTGAACCTCAGCCAAAAGTTTCATTTCTTGATAAGGTCACTGTTGTCAGATCTTTAGATTCAATTACATGGAGCACAATTTTGCAGTCCTTAGTCACAGCAAGACTGTGCTATCATCTCAAAAGTGGCAAAATTGTGCAACTTTAGAGCCTGATATTGTATCTGAAATGGAGAATTCCTCTTTTACTTGGTGGTGAGACCAATCACAGGAAACACTTTCAAGGTGGTAACAAGTGGTTAATTGGTAAGTGGTTAATCTAGTGGGTTGTTTACAAGGCATTAGAACCTGTCAGAAAGAGATAATGGCTGCTTTGGCTGGATAGCATGGGTTCTCCTGAAATATATTTAAATCTGTGTGGTTTTCTTGTTAGTTTGTGACAATGAGGGGAAAAAATAGAAAAGTGACACAGGCAGAATGTCGAGGAGAGCAAAGAGCTCACTGAACTTTGCCTGAGTGGTCCCTGCTGGTGTGTGATGGTTGCTGTAGGACCAGGCCAGCAGGATGTGTGCAGATGGAGGCTGGCACTGCTGAGGAGCAACATGTACTTTACACTGTTAAAGCTGCACCAGCATCCATCTCTGTCCCCCCTCTTGTGCTGGGGACAGAAAGGATGTTTCATGGCATGCTCACTGATCTCTGATCAAACTGTTCTCTGTGGCTGTGATCCTTCAGAAGCCAGGCCTTTGAAGGGTCCTTTCTTCACTCAATTGTGCAACAAGGTATTGGAAGATTCTACAGTATCCTTTTCATTTCAATTATTCTGTGCATATTCTAGTTACAAAAAAATATGTTGGAACACCCTTACCACCCTGCCAGCCTGAGGCAAATATTGTCATTAGATGTGATCAGTGTCCACTTAAAACTGAGATGGTTTCACCAGGAAATACCCAGGTTACCAAGGTCACATAGGTTAGAATCACTGCTTAACACTACTCTGAAGACTTTCTGAAGTCTTAATTGTGTATGAGAGGAAGAATCCTTAGAGTTGAAGTTGGAAAGAGTCAAATTGTTTCTTCTCTCAATTCACTAATGTAGTTGCTTTGTTCATAACCTTATTTATTTCCTTCTATAATATTCTCTTACCTAGATTTCCTTTACAAAAATTAGTCTGGGTTTTTTTGGATAAAAGTTAGAGTGTCAGCGTTGCTTAATGTGTTTTACTTGGAATAGCTGGTTGGTTGCAGTAGGAGGTCAGAAGGGAGTTATGTTGAGCTGAGATGTGTCATTTACAGGTGAAATAGCATAAGGCCTGTGTCCATGCTTTGTCCATGTGTCCATGCATTGTGCACATGTTCATTATTCTGTACAAGCAGAACAAGCTGTATTGTGTGCTGCTATTTTCATTTACTTAAGCATCTTTTGTAGACTTCAGCTCTAAAATCCAGTGATTTATCCAGTCATTCTGTCATCCATGCTTGGCATTGTTGCTCAGTATTCCTACTAAATGCCTGAAGGGATGAAAAAAAAAAATTTTTGGACCCTGTTAAATGCCGAAATCCAGTACATCATCATCTTAACAGTTCATTTGGGCCTGGAGTGTGTTGATTAGGGTACTTTGGGTTGTCTCTGTATCCCTGCTGGCAAGATGTCTTCGTTTCCATGTAAATGCCAGACTTTGTGACGTGATGCTCCCCTGCTGTTGCTGCAGTGTGCTCACTTCTCCCCACGAGCAGCTCCTGTGCTGTTGGTGTCAGCTGTGCTGCAGAGGAGTTTGCCATCAGGCTTCTTGTCCTTTCCTGCCTTGTCCATCCCCAGTGGCTGAACCCTGTGCTCAGCTGTGTGGTGCTGGGCTCTCCAGGCTCAGACACAGGAGCCCTTTGCCATGTGCACTCTGTTTGCTCCCTTGCCAAAAGAGCTTCTGGTCACTGCATTTTCCTTCTGCCAGGTACTGTCCATGGTGCCAGCCCATGCCATGAGAGAGGTGAGCAGGGGCTGAAGAGCCTCCTTCTCCAGCTAAAGGCTTTGAGTCCCTCGTAGTGTCCTTTCTTTCCATGATAAAGAGCAATCCTTTCTGGTGAGATTGTTACACAGGCCCAGGTAACAAACTGCTGCTGGCCTGAGCTTGGACAGCTTGGGGGTGACTCACAGATGGGTCAAGCTCTGATTTTTTGGGGTTTCTCTGAAGACTTCCCTATCAAAACAACATCTCTGTGTAAGGGCTTGCATGAACTTCAGTGATGAAACACTTGTGCTCAGCCTAGAGGTACAGAAGTGTTTTTTTGTTTCTTAAAGAGGTTAATCTGTAATAATGAAGTGGTTCCACAGAGCACATACTATGGACAGCAGGGTTTTATGTAGTAGCTGGAGTCTGTAATTTGTGATTTGCAGCACTTTAGCACAGATGAGGAGTAATGAGAAGACAATAGTAATCTCATTACTTTGCCATTATTAGGTGTCTGCTCCCACCTAGGAGTGTCTCTAATCTCTGTTAATAAGTTACTGAACATGAGCAAGATACTCTTTGTGTCTGGTCCATATCCCTTGAGTGCTTCTCTTCTGTATCAACAAAAGGCAGTAGTGTAATAAGTCAAATGAAATTAGATAATGTGTAGAAATGCAATGTGAAGTAATGCATAGAATAGAGAAGTTCTTTTGTATGCTGCTCCTAAATAAAAGTTTTCATGATGGTGTTTTTTTATTTAGCTGGTGAAGGTCAATGGATACGTTTGGGAAAGTCTGTGAAGCCAAAAGAACAGTATAGGAAAATTGATGATTGTACTAAAAATTGCACTGTGTGTGTCATTGGCTACATTGATCTATAATTCAGATAAAAAAAATTATTTGAAAGCTCTTTTTTTTTTGTATGTACAGCCACCTCAGGAATTATTTGTGATTTTTCTCAGAGTGGCTGTTTTTGGTTGTTCAACAAGGAATTGAATAATTCCTATTAGTAATGTGTTCTTGGGCAGATAGCTGCAAGTGGCTGACATTTGATTTTGGGCAGCCTTGATTAGCACGACAAACATTATTGTGCATTGACCAGATGAAAGGAACTCTCTGAAAACTTTCCACTTCACAAAACATGAACATGGTCAAAACTTTTTTCATTTTCAAATGAAGTTGTGTGGTAGCCAAAATGAATTGTCTTTCTTTTTTTTTGTTTTGTTTTATGTGCTTTGCTTCTTTTGTCTTTTTAAGTGGTACAAGCAGGTTGAGTGTGGTGAGTCAGGGGACATTCAGACAGCAGGGTTGGCTGAGGGTCAGCAGGTAGAACTTCAGTCCAGACAGGAGTACTTGTCCTTCAGAGGTAATTTCACAGTTGTTTAATTTAGCTGCTATAAAATATATAAACATGCTGTTCAGTCTGATGAAGGAATTTGGGCACCCATTTTATTGCCATTTTCCTGTATCTGTTTTAGGCTGTGTTGATAATAGAAAATGAGACTGAAACAAGGCAAATGTTGAGCCAGACCTTTTTTTTTAGAAATGCCCATTGTGCAGAGTAGTCATTATGGTAAGGAGTACAACCTGAGAACATACGTAAAAGCAACTGTAACAATAAACTCATGAAATAACAAGTATGACTCATAAAATAAATAATTCATTTTCCAACATTTCATAAATGTTTCTGACAATGCCATAAACAAATTCTTGCCTATTAGCAGTGCTCTTGAGTAGACTGTAAAATGTTATCATTCAGAATCATACCCACAAGTCATCAATCTATTTTGCTGGAATTCCCATGTCATCATTTATTAATTTGCTTCTGCTTGTTCAGATTCATACCAGAAGAACTATTAGTAGCAAAGAGGATTTCTCTGAGACAGTGAACAGCATGGTGTCTAAGTAATCAAATATATGAAATAAGTCATACCCAAAGGCTTAATTGTTGTAATCAGAAAATTATTAGATCAACAACAGGGATTAATGCAAAGGTCATGTGATTATGCTGGATTCAGGCTGTTCTACTCTACTCCTGGTTAACAAATCTAAGCACAGCTCAAAAGCTGCTGAGTCTTTGCCTCCCCTTACTGTCAGCTTGGGTGTCAGGGTTTCTTTGGTTTGTGGCAGTTAAAATTCATGGGATCAGAGAATGGTTTGAGTTGGAAGGGACTTTGAAGATGATTATCTTCTAATCCCCTCTGGTGCCCTGAGTTTGCTTGGGGCCCCATCCACCCTGGCAATCCAAACTTGTTATGAATAGTGTCTTTGTTTTCAGGACAGTGTTTATACCAGTGCTGATTAATCTCTCTGCTCCTTATGCATGCACAGCTCAGGCAGTGCCAGGGGGATGCAGGTGCTGAGCCAGAGGAGCAGAGTCCAGGGTGCTGCTGACCCTCCCCATGGAGCACCTGAAGGATGGTCCAGGGACCTGCCACAAAACTCCATCCTCAGCACCTTCTGCCTCACCTGGTGCTCTGAGGGTGGTGTCTGTGCATCCTTCCCAGCTGAACAACACCTGGCAGGTCTCAGGACTCGTGGCTGTGGGGGCTGAACCTCCCTGCCATGGACCATCTGCCAAAGGGCATTTTATTCCACTTTAGGAGAAAACACTGCTGCCAGAGGGGTTCTGGCAGTACTGCTGAGGGGAATTTCAGCACAGCAGTTCTGTTTTATTTTCCTGTGCCATCTCTTTGGTTCTAGGCAGTTGGAATCTAGAACCTGGCGCTTGCCAAGAGGATAAGAGGATTTTTGTTTTTCAGTGTTAATAAGTTCACTGAAAAAGTACATTTGGGTTGAAATACATCTGTTTCCAAGTTTCTGTTCCATCTGGCAGTTTTATTTGTAAAACTGAGGAATAGTATTTCAGAGACAAAATGTTTTCTTCAGCATTTTTTAGATTAAATGATTAATGTTTTGGGTTTTTTTTTTTTTTAATAAATGAACTAGTCTTAAGCAAAATTAAAAATGCAAAACATTTTTAAAAAAGGTTGTTAGAAGAAGCAAAATATTCATTTTAGATTTAACAACCATTTCACCTTGCCTTGAATTTACTTTTTTCCTATATCCTCCCCCAGTCACTCTTCAATTCTACTTTAAACATTAGTTTTTTCTTCCCTTTCCTATTTTTTCTTTTTTTTTTTTTTTTTTGGTTCAGTGCCCAAACAGAAATCCATTATTCACACAACTCAATTGCCAGAGCAGACGCTGAAATCCTGTTGGAATTGAAGCGAGGAGTAAAGGGAAGTAAGGTAATCAAAGCCATGTTAGTTTAAGATCCAATATTATGTTCTGCCAGGGCTTGACAGTGAAGCTCTGCACTTGGAGAAGCTGAAGACTCTTTGGGGGTTGAGTATCAAGTGGGTGCTCAGCTGCCTGTCTGTGCTTCCAGGTCAGTCCCAGTGTGTCCTGTAGTCCCCAGGGGTGTCTGTGATCCCTGCTCTGTGCAGAGCATCCCAAGGGGCAGGAGCATCCCCACCCTGCAGGAGGAAGGGGCTGCAAGGGCACAGGGCAGCTGCTTTTCTTCCTCCTTCAGGGCATGAGGCAAGCAGCCACCTGACCAGTCCTGTTTTAACACAAGTCATGGAATGACTTTGATAGGAAAAGACCTCTTAGAGTCCAATCTCAGCAAAGCCAAGTTCTTCCTTGGGAGGTTCTGTGATTTTTCATTTTGCAATGGATTGGTGATATTAAATTAATTTGCAGATTATGTTTAATTTCTCAGAGAAAATACTTACTATGTTCAATTTGCGAAATATAAGTTTGAAATAAGTTCTTCCCTCTTAGTTCCTGAGTGTATCTCACTATACCCCATCACTGGAGCTGCCATCCCAAATCTGTGTTTTCCTGACTTTTAGAAACATAGATTCTACAAGGCAACATGCAAAGCTTTCTAGCAATTAACTAAGATCCATATTTCTCATTTAGCAGCCTAGGAAGGAGGAAGAAGGATGCTGCAGTGTAGTAGCAGGGCTGAGAATTATGAGTGTTTGAGGAATCCTGAAGGATGATGTGTGAGTTGTTCACTAGATTTGGGACCTGTGCTTCTTGTAGTCATAAAGATTGATGTTCTCTTTGAGCAGACTGGTTGTTAACGAGCCAGGTGGAGTGGATTTAGTTACCTCCATCAAGTCTTACCTCCCAGCAGCTGATACTGTGCCAAATATTTGATGTCTCCTGCTGGAAACATTTAAAAAAATCAAAATTCAGATTGTGCCCTGCTGTATAACTGGTGCACAAACAATGTGAGGACACACACTGCCACGTTCAGGAGAATTTACTGTCTTTGAATCCTCTGCTGAAATTGATGTCTGCAAAAGGAGCAGAAGATCAGTTTCAGGTTAATTTTTAGGTAAGCCACAGGAATGTCAGAGCTTTCTCTTCTTAGTCACACTTTAGCAGTTTTACTTCATTCAAGATTACAGCAAACATGTGTCCCACCAGCCAAGGAAGACAGAAATGGAGAAGTCTATAAATGATTATTGCAATAGTGTAAATAACTGTCTTGCAGTCAGGAATATTTCTCTAAAGTACAGGCTCAAATATCTAATGCTGGACAGGTGGAAGGTTGTGGGCTGGAATTGTGAGGTTAAACTCAAGCATACTCTGATTTATTTTCTTTATCTTTGAATGTAAATGTCTTGCATGATTTCCAGCTAAGCTGTGGCTGTGTTTTTAGAAATGCTGGTGGTGTGTCAGTCACTCAGGAGGCAGCTACCATTGGTATCCAGTGGTAATTTTAGCTCCTCATATTGGGCTGAGGGAGATGCAGTGGAGTTTATCAGGAATTAAGCCAGCTTTCATCCTTCCTGTGCTGTCAACATAGGGTATTACAGCCACCTGTGAACTTATTTTTTTTCCTGTGCCAGCTAAGTGTGAGCTTGTGATCAGTGCAGAATGTCCTCAAATGAATTGCTATGCAAAACCACGATTCTTTTCAGTATCTAGTGCTCCTTTTTGATACCCTCTGTCTCCAGAAGATGTTTTACAAGACTTCAGAGCAGTGCTAAAATGATGAGGGCAAAGGCTGCTTCTTCCCTATGGCTGTTTCAGCAGAGAGGGGATGGATTTTCAAATACCCATCTCCCTCTTGCACTGAGAGGGAGCAACAGGCTGATGTTTTTTAAAAATTAATGTGAGCTTCAAACACTTGTAGGTTAGGAACAAAGGGTCGAGGTAGATCTTTCAGAAATGGGAGTTATAACATTAAGAAAAATATAAACATCAGTTAATATGGCAAGATCTGTATTGCCCTTTTTGTTTTAAATGTTAAGGAATAAGTTTGACCTGTGTTGATCTGAGCTTGTGGTAAAGGTTACCTAAAGAGCAGGGGGGTGTGTGTGACCTGTAGGTCTGTCACTTTGGTGCAAGTGCTTTGAAGAGACTTCATGGAAGGATTAGCATTTATGTACCAGGCTAGTGCATACATATACTTTAAAACTGTTTTTTTTTTATGAGCTGCTTTTAATGTCTGAGAAGCCTTTATTGAGTTTGATGCTTTCTAACCTTTTGATTATGAGACTGCAATAAAGTTCTTATATTGTATTTTGTAACTGCTGAAGTATTTACAGCTATTTTTTTTTAATCTGAAAAAGAAATGGTAAAATAGTTTCATTTGGTTTTGTTCCTGTTCTAGACAAAAACCCCAAGTTGCTTCAATACAAAACAAGAAAAATACCTGTAAAGTACCAACTGGAATTCCTGTTTTCTCAGTGAAATGAGGCACAAAATACCTGCTTGTCTGTTTTCTTTAAACTAATCAGAACTTCATGTATATGTACCTCATATTCTTTTTGGAGGGTTATTATATTTCTTAGGGAACTCTGATTCAGAAAAAGATGTGAACAAAATGGGATTGTTCTAGTACTGTGTTAAAAAGGTAGGTTGGTGACAAATTCTAAAATTAAGTAGGAGAATGAAAGAGGAAGGAGGTTGGAAGGATCTGTTTGAAAAGCATTACTAATGAAAAAATGCTGCATCTGTGACCCAAATGTGGCTGAAGGTACCAGGAGGAGCAGTGACAGTGAGGGTTCATCTCATCCATAAGTTCTGTTTTCTTGGATTAAGTGGGTTCCAAAGGGGCTTAAGGATTTCATGACTTTTCTACTGGAGGGTTTCTCATATGTAGATAAGATAGAGGGCATACCACATTCCTTGACCATGATTTGGTAACATTTATGTAAAGACTTTAAAACTCACAGCTTCTTGGGCAATATAAGTAATGGGGATGCTTTATGTCATCTTTTTATCCTCATCATCCCAAGTAGAGTCTCGAAGGCATTTTGCTTTCATTAATAAAATGTTTCAAGATTTTCTGGTGTTCAGCTGATGGATAAATTGTACAATGGCAAATTCTGATTTTCTTAGGTTGGCAGGCTGAGTCAAGCCAGAAAATATTATTTGGCACATGTGATATTTTTCAAATTCTTAATAGAGACAAAATTGCCCAATTTATATTTCAAAATTATTTTAGCCAAGACTTTTTCTTTCCTGAGAGAAATAGTCAGAACAATATAAAAGGCTTAAATTAAACAGGAGATCATTAGGGTAAAGAAGTGACTGGCTGTGTTTTATTGCATTCTGTGTATGAGGTTTAGTGGGATGGAGTGCAAATCGCATGATATGACTCATGGGAGGAAAAAATGTTTCAAAATTAGCCAGTTAAGTTCTGTATGAAGTAGAAATAAACTAAACCTGATTTTGCAGACAGGAGACTGGTAGTGAATATCTGTAAGAAATGGGGGTGGGGGGCTGGGGGCTGCCCTGCAGCTCAGTCTGCAGGAGGGATTGGGGTGAGGGAGAGGAGGGATGTGGAGGAGGAAGGGCTGAGAGCTCCCAGTTCCTGAGGCAGGAGCTGCACCCTGGGTCTGGCTCTGTGCTGTGCTCTGGGTGTCAGCACCAACCTTCTCCCAAGGCTCCAGTAGGAAAACAATTCCATCAACTTCAATACATCTGCTCACATTGATCTCTGACCACAGCCCTTCAGTGGAGGGAAAAAAGCAGGGCTTTTTTTGTGTAATTTAATCCTTCCCTGCTGGGTGGCCCTACAGAAAGCTTTTTCTGCAGCTGAAATTCCTTTGGTGCTGGACAGGAGTGATTGTGAGAGCCACCTTTGTACAGTAGTTCTGAAGGCTGTTGAGTGGAAATGAAAGATAAGTCTTGTACTTTCTTTGAGTTTCTTTTTATCAAGCTGTTTATGAAGTAGAGCTGATTTAAAAACAATTTAGTCACTTGTTTTGAGGTTAATGGATGCTGGAGGGGAAAGCTCCCCCCATAAAACAAGAAGTTTTGACAAACTTTTAATTAAGAATTTGGAACGTGGAAATTTTGGGGTAGTTCTGCACTACTGAGATTGGCTCTGGGGCATATTGGTCAGTCAGGTTTTAAAGTAAATCTTCCTCTTAATTCTAATTAAGTATTGTAATGCCAGCACTCTTCATTAGGCAGCAATTCGTGATTAGTCAGGTGGTAGAAATGGAAAGAGAAAAATGTGATGAGGTAGTAGAGAATTTGGAGAGCATGGAAAACAGCTGTAAGATGTGGCTCCTAAATGCTCTTGTTGCCCCTGTTGGCACATTTCCCACTGAATTCAGTCAGTTCTGTGAGACAAGATTCAATTCTCACATAGGTCCTGCCTCATGTGGAAACACAAGTTCAGAGGACCTCGATTACACGACCTCAGCTCTGAAGTTGTGACAAGAAATGATGCTAAAGAGGGAAAACTCTTAATTTCCCCCAAACTTTGAAGCCAAGCTATTATTTTAAGTGTAAATTACATTATTGAATTGTTTATCTGTGAATTGAATCTCGTATTTAATAAATGGGAGCTTTTGTGAAGTGCTGGAGTGAATGTGAATTAGTGAATTGAGAAAGAGATTAGCTCTGTGAGGAGATTGAGAACAATTTAAAATTCCATTGTATGGTGTTTTTCTTTCTGTCTGCATGAAGTACGGCTGTAATTGCCTCAAATTAGGTAGTGTCTTTGTTTAGGAGAGTTAAACAAGTAACAGGATAAGATATTTCATGGTCCCTTTCTAAATAAACAGTTTGTTCAGTTTGTATCTTTAGGCAGCTTGCTAATGTCAGAGCCAAGTTTCTGGAGAGAAAATACATATATATATATCTGAGGTGGAGTTTCCTTAGAAACAGAATCATGCTGGATTGTTGGGATGCATTTTGCAGTTTGAAGCCTGGTCTTCCCCTGCTGTATAATTTTAGTGTCACCTTTTGTCATGGTTCTTAAAATAGATGCTTTATTAAAAAATTCCTATGGAGATGTGGACCATAGGCATGAATTTGCCCAGCTCCTTTCTAACAGCCAAGGTTTGTATTTTCCCATCAGTTGCCTGATGGTGTTGTTACCAATGAACCCCCACATTGACCTCATAATTATCAAGACCAGAAAAAGAAAAAAAAAAAACCTGATAAAAAAGAGCCAACACACCCACATGGATTGGGGCAGTAGCACACAGACAAACAACACTGCTTTTTCCTTTCATATTCCTGAGAAGGAGAAAATAATCCCACAAAGTTCTTGGGTTGGTCTTGTGACCAGTGTTGTCCATGGGGATTCAGGCTCAGCATCTGGAGTGAGATGGTTGTAAAGTGACACTAGCAAGTGAGCAGGGAGTTTGGGTGAGCCCAGGGTGCTTTGCTGGAGGGACAAAGTCATTTCCAGCTGGTGTGAGGTTTTCCTGGCCCCTTTCCACATCTCCTCTGGTACTGTACCTAGGTCTGTCCCCCATCTGGGGTTTGTTTCCATTCATTATTGGCAATTGTGGTTGTCACATCAACAACCACATCATTTTTGTAGTGAAAATCCAGCAGAGCTGGCAAGTCCTCATGAACTTCATCAGTGTTGGGCAGTTCTGTAGGAAAGGCTCCATAAATGCTTGAAGCAGGGAGGGGTGGGCTTGGCTGCCCATAGTACATTGAAAAAACCAAGATGATCCTGGAAGTTCCAATTCCATTTTTTGTTGCCAGATGTAGAATCCCCTCCCTCCCCTGCCCCCATTTTCAGTGGATTTCCCAAGTTTATGCCATGTCAGCACTGTTTGTTGTACACTTAGTGCTGTGTCAAAGGGGACTAGAGCCAAGAGGGTGTTTTGTTCTATTTCATGGTGTTTGCAGATAAAGCTGAGTGCTTTGGTAACTCTCTTGGAAGCTCTGAGACTCTAAGTTGGGCAGAGTGCTCCCTGGGCATGCATAGATCTAAAGATAGCACTTTCTTGCTTATCAATAAGTATCTTAAGGCCTTTACTTTTAATGCTATATATGACTAAAGTCCCAGGGAAATAATTCCACTACTGCTGTTCATTTATATCATTGGAGTCTGAATTAATTCAGCCTAGGCTAGGTTTTCTAATACATTATTTATTTAGGTCTTCAAAATGTCTGTGGTGCTGCATGTGGTTGACAGAGCATGTTCTTGTTTGTTAATATTATATGGCATCCCATATCCCAAGATGCTTCAATAAATGCATGTCTTTGAATAAAGCTGGGATTTTAACAGGCATTTTTTTCCCTTGTGTTGTAGCTGTAGCATCCCAGATTCTTAGCTCTGATTTCTTATCTCTACAACCACCTATTTTAAATAGTTCTGGAAAGATCTGCACTTCTTTAATATTTGTTGTTGAGTATTTTTTTTTCTTTCTTCTTTTTTTTTTTTTTTTAATTTTTTTTTAATGCTTGTTTACTGTTACTGATAGGTAAGGCTTTATGTCTTGGTTCTAAATATGTAGCCCAGCTTCTCCCAGTGCCCCCAGGCACTAGAAGTGTATAAATACCCTTAAATTCAATTAAAAAATCCCTGACATGAGGAGTGGAGCTCTGAGCTCATATTTTCTGACAGCCCACAAAACTTACAAATCAAAAGACACGAGGGCTGTGTAAGTGAGGTTGAAACAAACGGAATACAATACTTGGAAATGAATGAGTCCTGTGAATGAACATTGGCATGTACATCCTCGGCCCCATATGAAGATTAAAGTGAGTTGTCTGCTCTAAAATTGCATAATTGCTTCTGTGACTGATTTGGTGGAGCTCCATAATAAGTTGTGAACACTGTATGCTGACCTGGTTAATGGGATGTTTACTAAATGGATATATTTGTGTAGTTTAATAGGAGGATGCTTGGAAAAATTAGCAGGATGGGAAGGAATGGCTGGAGAGAGTAATTTTTCAGCAAGTGCTGGGGTTGTGAAGAGGAAGGCAGAGCTGCCTTGCCATTGGCATTTGGGGGCTTGGAGGGGGAGGTGGGTGGGGCTGGATCCCTGATTTTCATGGAGCATCCTTGTGCTGGATTCCTGCAGGAGGGGCTGCTGCAGGTGTGGGGTGCCCAGGCTCTGCCAGGTGGGGATGTGTGTGCCATGGGAGCAGCCTCATCCTGCTGCCCCAGCAGCTGCATTTGCTAAACCATCTGCCTTGAATTCAGCTATTTTAAGTACTATAGACTAAGATAATTATTTCATGAAGTAATATTATCTGCAAATTAACCTTGGATCTCTGTGGAGGTTCAGAAAGAGTGAGATAAGGAGTTTTATCACAAATTGCAGACTTACTGGGTTTAACATAAAGGCCGTGGCAAGTAATACATTTAAACTGCATTTAAGTAGTAAAGACCAGAATATCAAAGTCTGAAAGCAATAAACATTAAATTATTCAGAAAGTTTTTATATTTTCTTTCTAGTTTATATGTTCTTTTCACACACTGTCATTTAATGAGGTTATATTCTGATTAAAGTAGAAAAATAAGAAAGTAAAATGTTTTATTTCAGTGGATAAAAACGTAGCTTTTAAAATATATCAGCTTGCCCTGTGTAGTCTGAGCTGACTGTACAATTTCCCCTTCGTTCAGCATGGTTGCTAACTAACAGATTTTGGGGGGAAAAGTCCCCCTTATATAAAGTTCCAATTCAAATCCATATTTTAATTTTAAGTGACGACTAATACATTTGCTGTAATCCCTTTCAAATATTCTCTGGCAGGGTTCCCAGACATATATTTTTGAAGGTTAAATGGTTTAGGATTTATGTACTGTACTATGTAGTTGCATTGGCTTTGAGTGTCAAGGTTTTGGTAGCAAGTGAGCTACAGGGGTGGCTTCTGGAAGAGAAAATCAGGATTAAAGTGAAGCCTGGAGGGGAGGGAAGGTGGTTTAAGATTTGGGTTTATTTCTCATTATCCTGGTAATTAAACTGATCTCCCTGAGTGGAGTCTGTTTTGCCTGTAACTTGTGAGTGATCCCTCCCTGCCCTTAACTCACCTCAAGGACCTTCCATGATAATCCATGATCATTTCTCCCCTGCCCAGCTGAGGAGGGCAGTGACAGAGTGGCTTTGGTGGCCCCTGGTGCCCAGCCAGGATCAGCCCACCACAGTAAGTCAGTCTGAATAAGGTACTGAGTTTATAGGGTCCCTTCATTGCCAGACAGCAGCTTGTGGCTCAGAAACTCCACAGCTGCAGCAGCAAAAGCCCTGCTGGTTAATGACCTGTGTTTCTAACTGGCCCAGGGTGAGGTGCTGGGCTGAAAAACTGCTTTTTGCTGCTTGCAGAGCTCTCTTGGGTATCATTACACAGAGCTGATTCATGTAGTGTGGATGTACCTTTCTGGCAGCTCAGTTTTGACTGTCCAGAAACATTTTTTTAATAGGCTGAAATTGGCATGGATAAGCAGCAGTAATTAAAATAATATTCCACAAGGTTTGTGTTTCAGTGTGGCAGTGTGGCTGAAATTGGTCCTGCCTTCTCCTGTCCCTCGGGAGCCATTGTGTGCTCCATGGCTAATGAAGTGGAATGAGCACTGTGATCAATATTTATGGTGTTGCTCTGGGCACTTGCAGTTCTTTCAACCCTTCTTGCACTCTGAAGCTGGAGTGGAGGTTCCTGACTCGAGCTGTTGATGGCTCAGCTGCAGCTTGGTGAGAAGGCTGCAGAGACTGTTCCTGGTGGTGTTTCTTGTGAGGCCACCTGCACAGATTTGCTAGTTCTCATTACTGATTGACAAATGTAGGAACTCGATTTTCTTAGTGACCTGCCTTCAGATCTTCCAGGCATCCTTTGGTGTTTGGGATCTCCCTGTGTTGGGAATGACCACCCTTGGGGTATCATATCTTGCCACTGAACACACAAAAAAGATGGTGTTTATGGATTATTTCAGCAGAATTTATAGACTTCTGCCCTATGGATGTATTTCCTTTTATACTCCAGTTTGCACTACAGATTCTGTAACTGCTGGGGATAATGTTTATTTATTTCCAACATGATGCTGTGGAGAATCTACTCTACACTTTTGCACCTTCCAGTTTGGGAGCTGCTCCCAGCTGTGCCAAAATATTTTTCTGCAGCTGCTTATGAAGTCCACAGACTATTTTCTGTCCAAATTAGTCCTGAGCTACTTTATTGTCTTGTTTCTTGACCCCTTCAAGGCTTTTCCAAAATAATAATATCATCTCTGAACTCTTAGTGGGTTGGTTTGTTGCAGAGTTTGCCCATTCCCTGGCAGTGACAGTGGCTGGAGGCAGTCCAGTGTAATTAGTAAGTATTTTGGAGACTTTGCCTTGGCAGCCCTATTAAATATGTGCAGTGAAAGCAGGATTAGTATGTGGCCTCATCTTTTTTTTTTTTTTTTTTTCCTCTCATTAGGGCATCTCTATGATCTGTAAGCTTATTTAATTGGAAATTAGCCATTCTTATTAACACAGGAGATACCCTTTGGCCCAAATCCTGACATTGGATAAATGTATATAGTTTCCACTAAGGAGAAAGAAAATGCATCCATATACTCCAGGGTGGAAATTTGCCCTTTTGTGTCCAGTGCAGTTCTCCTGGAAGAAAATTTCATTTTCTAGTAAAGGCAATAAATTTTCACTGCTCAGATATGTGACTACGAAGGTTCATCATTAGGATTTGAAGAAATAAGCCTCCTAAGAAGATGGATGATGACAAGGGGAGTAAGAGTTGTTATCCAATCATTTGTCATGGTCCAGAACATTAAGATGTATTGGTAAGACCCCAAAGGTGTGTAGAACTTCCTTTTTTCCAGTGTATAATAAGTTGCCCTGTGCAGTCAGCCAGTATTGCACTGTCTGAAAACTCATTCTGTTTGCATCTCTTTGTATATACAGCACACAAGTGTTAAAATCCTATATATTGCTGGGAACTATTCTACACATCATGCAGATGTAGCCCCACAAGTACTGAAGAGAGAGGCTGACTTCGTGGATCCTCACTTTCCTGCCCTTCTCTGCCTCCTCCATCCCACTCCAGTTGTTAACATTTCTGCCTTGCCTCTTTTGCTGTGCATGTTCTGCTCTGGGCTTTCTCCAGAGACTTTTCCCTCTGACTGATTTCCTGTGGTTTCCTGCTCTACACCCTTTGCCTTCTCGTTCTTCCCTTGTCTCAAAGCTTCCAAACCACAGAGCAGCCAGGGGGGACTGTGTCAGCTAGTGAAAAACTGGATTAAACATTCATGGCTGTAGGAGTGCTTGTTAGCATATATGTATTAATTCAACATTTCCTGCTGGCTTTCAATATGTTGGGAGGTTGTGTTGCCAGTGAGGTGACTTAAAGTCCATAATGGAATATATTCCAACTAACTGCTTGAGATCAGGTAGAAATTTTGCTCTGCTTATCTGGTTTCAGAGAAAAACTTTCCTCCTTACTCTGAGGATTCTGTTGAATTCTGTCTCTGTAGCTAGGATAGCTGATACTGAAAGTTCACCTTCATGCAGGAGAGTCACACCATCATAGGTTGCTGTGGTGGACTGCTCCCTGCATTGCTCTTTGGTGCTGGGAATTCATGCAAGGGTGAGGTTTGGCTTGGCTTGTCTGGGGTTGCTGTGGCACAGGATGACTCTAGCTTAAATTTGATCCAGAATTGAGAGCTGGCACTGTCTGCCTCCAGGAGGACCCCATGAGTTTGGGAGCCCTTTGCACCATTTCTGGCAGTGTGTCTTCAGGTCCTGCAAACTGGCCATGGTGGGGAGACCTGTTCCTGTGGGTTTAGATGTCAAACACTGGGCTGTGTTTCTAGAGAAGCAAAATGTAATTCTTCTGAGTCCCAGCCATATAATTACAGCTGTAATAATAGCTATCATTTTTGATGCATCAGTGCCAAATGTAAAGGTTGTCGTTGTTTCTGTTAATGTTTTCAGAGGACTCAGTTCTGCTGCTTTTTCCCTATTTGTGCCTTATCTGTGCCTGAACAATTACCAGGAAAGTGCTGAGGACATGGTATGCAGAAAGTCCCCCCTTGCCTGTGCTGCTGATGGCTCTGAGGAGTGTGAGCTGCGCTCTGGGCTGCGATCAATGGAGCCGCGCTAATGTGCGTAGTGACCTCTGCCAGGGGAAGGGAGCTCCTGCCAGTCCTGCACTTGCAGTGGGAGTCACCTTCTGCACTCTGTCACCTGCTTGACTGCAGGAGCTCCTGCCAGTCCTGCACTTGCAGTGGGAGTCACCTTCTGCACTCTGTCACCTGCTTGACTGCAGGAGCTCCTGCCAGTCCTGCCCTTGCAGTGGGAGTCACCTTCTGCACTCTGTCACCTGCTTGACTGCAGGAGCTCCTCCTCACCTGGATTGCTGGATCAGTTGCTCTTCTGTCCACCAAGTTTTCCTTGGCCTGGTATCACTGTTTTATGGGTGACCCCTGATCCTGCTGGTCTAAATTCCTTTTGTGCTTAGTTAAGTTCAAAGTGATCCTGATAGTTTGGGGAAATCATTGGGATTTTTACTGCTGGAATTAGACACAATTTACAGCAGCCTGTGGGTGAGCAAAGGTTATTCTCTAGCATTTCCCCTCTCTGCATTTTTATAGTGCTAAGGAGTTCTGATGGATGGAGCTCTCAATAATTTAGCATCTATCAAGTTTTTGCTTACAACACCTAAATAAACACTAGTATTACATAATTTTTTTCTGAATATATAAGATATAATTCCGCTACAGTAATTTACAAACGTATAATAAACACATACTGTTGCTTAACCATCCCTTTTAATGGAATAGGTTTTGGATTGAAATTTTAAGTATGCATGAAGACAGTAAGATACCATTTGCACTGTTAGGATTTCAATAATGTATGGAATTAGCAGAGCTTTATTGTATTTCTGTGCCTGCATGCCCTCCATAGAGTGAAAGTTGTAATAAATATAAGTTCAAAGGTAAAATTTCATTGCTGTGCATGAGGGGAGAGAAAATAAATTAGAATAATGTAATCATGCTCATATATGTTATGAATTTTGAACAGCATCTATTAGAAAGTTTGTCAAAATGTGCTTAGCTTTGAAAATACAGATTAACGCTGAAGGTTTTAATATTGTTCTTCCTTATATTCCTATTCCTTGCAAATATAAGTGTAAAATATCTCCTGCCGAAAGCAATTGTCATAAAACGACACTTTCCTATTTTAATAGCTGAATAATCAGAACAAAAATATTTTCTAAGTTGCAGAGAGGTTATTGCTTTTTTCACACAAAGAAATTTAGTGGAAGCAAACCAAATTTTAGCCAGATATTCTTTGCTTTTTGTGTTTCTATTCTTATATGTGCAAAGCACGTCCAAATGTCTCCTGACAGCTTCAGCACTTCAGAGTGATTAAAAATGGGGTGAGGTGTGCTCATCTGATTCCATTTACTGATTCTGTATTTTTTCTTTAATCTGGTAGCAAGGTTAAAACAGCAGCTCTCCAACAGGAGCTTGAAAATCTGGTAGGGGATGACAGGTTGGTATCAATCTGGACCCTTTGGGGTTCATATTTTTTTTTCTTTTCTACTTTGGAGCAAATAAGGACTGGGTCAGCATGTGAGGGCAGCTGCTGGCACTGAACCCAGCAAACATCATTTGTCTGAGCTCCCACCTCAGCACATGGTCCTTCAGCCTCTCTGAGGCAGCCCCAGGCTGGTGAAATTTTGACAACAAAGGCAGTGCCTTCTCCTGGGTTTTCTTCCCTTACCTTCCTTTCTGCTGTCCTCTGTCACCTTGCTTGTCTTCTCCTTCTGTGAGCCCAGGGCACACCATGAGGGCACTGCAAAAGCATTGGCAATGACCTTTTTTTTTGACATTTTTTGATACGGTCTTCAGGTTTATCTCTGTTACTCAGTTTGGGAAAACCAAAGCAGCTAGTGGTGCACACACCCCCTTTTTTAAAAATATGTTTTAAACAGTTGGGATGCTGAATAATTGGGAAAAACATTAATGGATTTTGGTTTTGTTTTGTTTTGTTTTGTTCCTGAAAGCAACTGTCACCTTTAAATTATAGAAACTTTCTGGAGAGAGCAAATATCAGGAAACTTCTCTAAATAAACCATTTGAGGTCATGATGAGTGGTTCCTGCTTTTAAATTCTTCTGCTGGTGCCATGGTAGCTGAGATGTAAGCAGGATGAGGCTGCTGTTCCAATATGATCAGTGAGCCAGTTCCAGAGGGTGGGGCAGTTTAGAGACCAAATGCAGTTTAAATGGCACTAGAGGAATGATGCACTACTGACTGAAAATGCAGGCATTGTTATTAATGGTGTAATTAAAGTTCCACCTCATAGGCAAAGTGGAAGCATGCAGAAAATATTGTTAATATTGTGTTTCCTACATTTGATTTATCCCCATTTTAAGTACTAAATGATCTATGCAAAATACAGTGGGAATTAAACACTCTGTCTAAAATTCACAGCTTTATTATGTAAAAATGGTTCAAGCAGAGGTCAGGGTACATTAGCCAGAAGTAACTTAACCCAGCTGAAAAATGTCTGATGCACTTTACATGCACAGTTGCTGCTTGGCTAAACCTGGGTGTGCAGAGGGAAGTTCTCCTGAAGAACTGAAGGTCATGGCTTGCTGTTTGTATTGCTTTGGTCAAGAACAGATCTCAGACATTCATCTAGACCCTTGACTGATGATCATCTGTGGTACTGGGTGTATTTTCTTTATTGCAATTTTTAAAAGCTCAGTTCTGAGATTTGTGGATCAATTAGAGACAAAATTGAAAAAGATAGTAGCAATAATAAAAATAAAAAATAGCCTAGTATTTGGTCCTGCAGATTCTGAACATTTTCTGATGGATAGTGGGAGCTCTCAGAGTTGCTTTATGAGCTTAGGCCAGACTCTGCAGCTGAACTAGAACACATTTTTGTGTTAACTGCTTCTAAATGAGCTCTTAGTTTTAAGTAGTTGGCATAAATCTAATTTTAATTTACTGTTTTCATTTTCTTTTGCATTGATCCTCTTTTTATAGAGATTCAATTGCAGACTTGGAGAAAGATGTTTTTTAAAGAGTCCAGATGGTATTTCCAATTATTTATTATCATTAGCATTCACTGTATCTGAAAACAAGACTTTTGCCAACTTAGATCAACCTCATCTGCTTCACAATTGTTTACAAGTTTTCAGTGTCCTGTGTTAATGCCAACTCACTGTTGGGATGGTTCCTGGTGCTACAAGAGAAAAAGGGTCTGCTGTTCCCAGTACATTGCAAATTGCATGTTTACTTTGGGAATATCTCTTGGATAACAATCAGTGATGGGTTTCTCATCCTTATGAGGAAATGAACAAGGCATGTCATTATTAAGAGCAGCATAATCTGAAAAAAAATCACAGTAGTCAGAAGTTACAAAAGCTTTACAGTTTTCCATGTCTGAACACAAACATTTTCTTTTTGGGTTCAGTGGCTGTGTGAGAGTTAGTTTGCCCTGTGTAATAAGCCCCTTATAATTTTTTTTTTTCAAGTTTTGAGATAGATGACACCTTAAGTTTTCAAAATAAAATGTTTGGAATTTCACAGATGTGATGCATTAGGTATAAAATGCCACCTTCTTTCTTCTGAACAAAAAGTGCCTGAATTTTCCCAGTAAAATAATTCTGCTCTTGTGCAAAGATATAAGATGAAATGGATTCTGTACACTTTTGGAATGAACAAGTCCACTAATACTTTTTTTCCTCAAAGTTTTGAAAATATATGTATATTTTATAACATTGTAATACATTGGAATTATTTGTGTAATTGGTTCCTACAATATTTTGTGTTGTTTAGCATTTGGAACAAAGCAGTACAGAGAAGGAAATAGAGGGACACCTGTTTCAATTATACCATAGCAGCAATTTCAACAATAAATCTTAATTGCAATCAGTCTTGATCAACCCACCTGTGTAGAGTCCCTCAATTACAAGGAGAAGGGATAATGGAGAGAAAAAAGGGAAAAAAATTGGAAAGAAATAGAGGGAAAAAGAAGTCCTGCAGAACACTAATATGGATTATGTTACGTTCTTGTACTTTGAGTTTTCAGATTGCTGTGCTATGTTAATTATTAGGAACAGCAGCCTGAATTTCCCTGCTTTTCTCTGGGGATACAGTGAACCCATGTTTACTCTCAGCTGCCACTTGAGTAATTTCCCTTCCATTTGGGAGGGGTTGTGCAAACAGCCATGAGGTAGAACTAATTCTGCTTCTGTGCCCGAGCTCAGCAGGTGAAGGTGCAGCAAATTCCTTGAAGTGACAACTTGTCTTTGTTGTGTGGGGTAGGGGAAGAGCAGAGCTGCTGTGTCCATGGGTAGCCTTGTGCAGGTGTGCTGGTTGGTTTAACCTTGAGTGTGGAGATGCTGCTCTGAGCTGGTCTGGGACCTCCTCTGCAGGCCTGGCAGCTGCTCACTGACATGCCTCTCTTGTGCTGAGCCTTTGGGCAGCTTCCTTGGTGTCACAAAGGAGTTTGCTTAAGTTTTCATAAAGAGAGGAAAAACTGTGGATAAACAGTCCAAATTGCAGTACAGGATGTATAGGGAAGAAAAACAGGTACTGTTTTTTTGTATACTCATCATCATCTTTTTCTTGTAACCTCTGTAATGATCACTTGGACATAGCTAAGGGACAGGATTGTAGCCAATTATGTAGAGATTTGGGTGAGACTCTGATTTTATGGAGATTTTGTAACTTATTTTCAGACATACATTGCTTTTCCATATTCATTATCATTGCATCTGTTCCGTTTTTGTACTTTTTGTCTTTATTTTTTCCTTGTATTCTGCACTGTTATCCCCTTTTTCTTCATTGTGCATTATGTAACTAAAAATGTTTTTGTAGTGGTATTTGACCTAGTCTTTTGACTCAAAACCTTAAGGATTGTCTCTTCTCTTTTGTTTTTCCTCCCCCCTAAAGAATGTCCTGGTTTATTTGTGTTTCCTCTTGTCTGCCGTGAGTCCTTGTTCTATTTCACAACTTCACCTTCTCTCACGCTCTTGACCTCCCTTCCTCTTCATCTCTTTTGCATCCCCCTCCCCTCCCTGGAGCTCTGATAATAGTGATGGACCAGTGCAATTAAATTTATTCCATACACCACTGCTTTCCCTGACAAACTGACACCTCTCTTCTCGGATGTTCTTACCTGTTGACTGGCATTAAGCAAAGTCAGCCAGGAGCCAGGATTGCAGTGGAGTGTGACATTCATCTGTGGAGATGAGCACTGAGCACAGCAAGCCCTGCTGCTTTTTTCTCTAGAGCTGGTTGTGCATCGTGGGAAAAAAAATAAATCTGCGATGTTGTGATGAGATGAAGACATTCAGGAGGGTTATAAGAAATTTCTCCTATTGTAATTTGATTGTTATTGCATTTAAATGTAACATTTCCCTTAGCTGATGAGATGCCCAGGCCAGCATCCTGCCAGCACACAGTTTCTCTGCATGCAGTTGCTCTCAGCAAACTGGCATGCAGTCAATAGGAATCCCTCTGAATTTACTGCTGCCTGTTGACATCTTACTCTGTTACAGGCAAGTATTTAATCAAAGTTTATTGTCATTCTTTTCTGAGATTTAAGTGGGACGTAAAATTTTACGATACATGTAGTATTTTAGATGACAGCTTCATTATTTCCACTGAATAATTTGAAATGCTACAAGGAGAAATATTGATGGCAAACTGGTAATTGTCATTAAATATGCAGCATTTTTGCAGCAGTCACTTGTGCAAAAAATAAATTTCTGAACTTCTAAGTAGCAGTGCAGAACGGTCTGAAATGCAATTCCTTTGTCTTGGGCCTTTCCCATCATGGAGGTCACTTGAGACTCCAAACATGTTCAAACATGAAAACTTCAAAGTGACTTTGCAGATTCTCTTTCTTAAAAGTGAGCATGGTATTGTATTATTGAATGTCAAAAGGAGAACACTTGGTTTGTTATTGAGTTGATCTTTTGGTTACTGCAGCCTGATGGGATTTTTATTTTTGCTGCCTTGGTTGTCTCCTGTTCAGTGGACACTTTTCCTGAGCCAGGAGGGATGTCTTTGGCAGGAGTAATTAAAAACTGTGTCATGGGAGATGGGCACAACAGGTCACTGGGAAGAATGAGACACTGCACCAGAGCTGCAAGGCAGGGTGTAAAACAGACAGGTGCAGTTTATGATTGGACTGATTCCAAACAAAACATTCTTGTTGGTTCAGTGGCTCACCATGGAGTGCATTACTCAGGACTGTAGGAGAGGCTTCTCCTTCTGCAATGCAAAAGACAATGAAAAAAAAAATTAATTTTCTGGAAAAAAGCCAAGCTCTTCAGTTCAAGGAGGAGTTTAGGTCATTCCTTATTTTGTTTCCCTTGTTGGGTAGAATTTAGTTTGCTTTTAGATGAATGAAAAATTCCACTCAGAATGGTGCGTCTCTGTTACCTTGTTAAAGAATTCAAGTGAGGGAGAGTACATTAGGTAATGAACAAGTTTGTTAGCAAATATATTTACAAAAATGCCATGCTTATCTTCTCTTTTGTAATTATTACACCCTGACATGAAAGAAAATGGATTAAATAGTTTCTATAAAATGCTATCTGTTTGGTATATCTTGAGTATTTAGCTTTATAATCACTAGACTATTCAAGAACAAGGCAATCAGTTTAAAAAAAGTGCCATTAGAATTGGTCAGGATGCTTTCAATAAAGCATTTTGAATAGAAAACTGTAACATTCTTCTTAACTACAGCTTCTTTTAGGAAAGCAAGCATTCAGTGAGGCTGAGAACAATCAGTGCTTTAGGCATGAATGCAGAGCATGTGAGAGGGATCAGCTGGGCTCTGGGGATGCTGAGGGTGCTGCTTCAGTTCTTGTGCCTCAGGCAGATCAGCAGCTGCATGTGTGGGCTGTGCTCTCAGGGGATGGAGTCTGGCTGTGCTCTGACCAGCACCCACTGCTGCTTTTCCATGGGACCCCTCAGCCTGGAGAGATGCCTGGGGCTTTTGTGATCCAGGTGCAGGACCTGGCTTTGGCCTTGTTGAACCTCACAGAGCTCCTGCCCTCCAGCAGATCCACACTCCTGCCCAGTTTGATGATGTCTGTGAACTTGCTGAGAGTGCCCTCAATCCCCTGTCCAGATCATCAATAAAGATGTTGGAAAGTTAAAGTGTGCACTGGGAAGCACCACTGGTGACAGCTCCAGCTGGATGTAACTCCAGTCACCACCACTCCCCGGGACTGGATGTCAGACAGGTTTTTACCCAGCAAACTGCACCAGTCCAAGCCATGAGCAGCCAGTTTCTCCAGGAGAATGCTGTGGGAAGTGGTGTCAAAGGCTTTGATAAAGTCCAGATAGAGTCACACACTAAGTGGATCACCTTGCCAGAGAAGGAGATCAGGTTAATTAAGCAGGACCTGCTTTTCCTAAATGCATGGTGGCCAGGAATGATCCCGTTGTGCTGTCCATGCCATGTGATAGCTCAAGCTGCTGGCCTGAAGTTCCCTTAATCCTTCTTCCAGCCCTTCTTGTGGCTGGGTGTCACATTTGCCAACCTCCAGTCACCAGTCACCTCTGGGACTTTCCTGGATAGCCAGGGCTTCTGGTAAAAGATAGAGAGTGGCATGGTGAGTTGCTCCCTCAGTACATTTGGGTGGATCCTCCATCTGGCCCCATACAACCTGCTTGTGCATGTACAGATTATGGAAAAATCTAGAAAGATTATTTAGCTTTATGTGAGATAAGAATTATACCTTCAAGGTACTGAGTGGACAGTTTGGAAGCTCTTGAGAATTTAATATTCCCTTTAAATCTGTGACAATGCATAAAGCACACTTCAGCTATATCCTGTTCATGGAAAATGAAAGATTATTACATCCCTTTGTAGTATACAGTAGTTTTCTGAGAATTCTCTGCCAGGCAGCTGGTACAGAAGAAATTCCCCTTCTGCAGTAATGGAAGGCAGTAATTAAACCTGAACACAGTGAATGAAGCTATAAAGTAAATCAAAGTAAGTGTTGATTTGTACCTTTATGCACCCAGTGGTAAACTCTTTCTAACAAAGCACAAAACTTCCCTTCTCTGCCCAGGAACTGTGGATTGCAGCCTCTGTTGCTGTTGCTGTCACCTGCTCTAAATCCAATGTGGCAGGTAAATGTGGAAGGAAAAAGTTGAAAGTGTACTTGCCTACCTTCCCCATAGGGTGGTTATCCCACAATATGTGGGATGTGAGCTTATGGATGGAAAAAGCCACCCCAAAGGGGCCCCAAGTGATTTAAATCATCTTCTGAGAGGAGTGGGTTGGGTTTTTTGAAGTATGATTTAATCAGTGGAAAGGCTCTCTTTGCTTTCAATGAGTAGTTCTTCTCTGATGCTTAGATCTGTAGCACAGTCTGATTGGTGGAAAAAATTGGCCTGAATTCAGAATTTGGCAAACATGATGGCACTTTCTGGCCATAGAGTCCTGATGTGACAGGTAACCTGTGCTGTGGATGGAGGATGGGGCTCGTGCTTTCAGGGCCAGTGTCCCATCTCATCCTCTCTGGTTCTGAAGCCTGTCCCTGGCTGTCCATGTGCTTCCCTGCCAGTGATGGGAGAGGAGGAGGAGAAGTGTTTCACCCTGCTTCACCAAAGCATGTAATCTCCTGATGCTCCTGTGCCACTGACTCCTGCAATCAGCCTGCCCAGGCTGCCCTGCTGTTACCTGCTGCTGTACAGACAGGCTGTCAGAACGTTAGCAGGGATTTCGATGCTTAAGTGACTTGGGAAGACAGCTGGAATAAGGATTACAGGTTTATTTGCTGTTTTCACATTGTTTTTTTTTCTGAAGGTAGTTCTCAGCATTAGGTGAGCATCCAAAGCAGCAGTGGTGATAACAGGGGCTGGTCAAAGTGGATTCAGCTTGGTTTTCTATCAGCACCGATAGATGGGGGCTCTGTGTAGGGGGTGATGCAAAGGCTGGGTACAGTGAGCCTTTCCAGGTGAGCACAAAGGAAAGGGAGTATAAAACCAAAGTGTTTTTAACCATACCTTGCAGTCTGATTGCCTGCTGGATCTACTGCTCCTTCTCATAATACGCTTGAAAAGTTTTATCTGTGCCTCGAGGGCGATGAGCCTGTCGTCATTTAGGGATGCAACTGCAGATAATAGCACTGTGCTGTTGACAGCTTTATGTGCTCACAGCCTGCCTCTCTTATTTACTCACTTGTAGATGTGGGCTCTTGGAAAAGCAGCACAGTTTTTTACCCTCCCAGTTATAATTGCTTCCTGGGCTGCCTTGTTATAGAGCCTGTTCCTGGAGCATGAGGTGAAAGAGGCACTTTCTGCCATTATAATTTCTTTTTTTTTTTTTTCTTACATATAATTAAGCCTGGATAGTCATTATGTTGTCTTTTTTTTTTCCTAGGTACATAATTAAAGAAACCTTGAAGGAGAGGTTTGTAACTATTATAAGGGCAAAAGAGGTAACATGTGGAGGGAATCTTTTGTTTATAAACAGTTGAGCTTCTAGAAACTTCAGATATGTAGCTGAAGTTTCCTAAGGATCCAGAAATAATAAATAATAGAACAGCGTAGCAAAGTCAGTTATGACTGTTCATTGCTTAAAATACATTTGTAAGACATTGGGTGTAAATCAGTACTTAAAGAGTTATATTTTATTTTTTTTTTAATTATGATGTCCTTGTAAATTAAATGTAATTGCTCAAATTTCTTATTTAAAAAATAGTTTATTTTATTTTCCTTTCTAAAAACAATAGTTCCCTGTGTTGTATTCCACATGACATCCCTCATGTGCTCTTTTGCTGCTCATTCTGGCAGTAGTTCTTTTGGCTGGTAGGTTTTTCCCCACTGTCCTTCTTGTTGAAAGGACTTTTAGAAAGATGCTTCTCATCAGGAGGTCTGCTTTGGTCCAGGTGCCTTGGCTCAGAAAGTATTTATCTCTTGGGTGGTGGTGGCCCAATAGATTCATAATTTTAGATCTCCCTAGCTTTTGGGTGAGGCAAGAGTCAGAAATAAGAATGGCTCATTCTGGTGAGGCTGAAGGGGAAGGATCAAAACATCTGCCAGATACTTTTCTGGCCTACAGGAAAAAGAAATTTAACTTCTCTGGGGACCTGCACAGTTTGTACTGTGCAAAGTAAGTTCTATAGAGATTGCTGGAAAATATGAGGCAATTACCATGAGTTCTGTTGATATATTACTGCTTTCTATTGATGAAATTATCATTCCTTTTGCTTACCTGCTTCAGAGAGTGGACTGCAGCCAAGATGTCACACACTGAGTTTGAGTCATGTTTTTTTGTTCTTTACTTTCCTGAATAAATTTTTAAGATAGTTGTTCAAGTACTACACTTTGCAGCCTGCAGCCTCACCACATGCTGTTCTGCACATATTCCTCCACGGGCAGGTGGATATTTGACATGGAGTCAGTTTGGTGCAGGCTGTGGGTATTGAACCAAGCTGTGCCTCCCTCCACATCTGTCTTGTTTCATTTGCTCCAGGTGAAGAAGTAGCACATCACCTCTGCTCAGAGCTTCCCCATCCCGAGGTGGTGGCCTGTGAAGTCCCTTGTGCCAGGGACTGCGTGGTCAGCGAGTGGTCCCCATGGTCACCCTGCTCCCACTCCTGCTCCAGCAGGAACGCCGAGGGCACCCAGAGCAGGAGCAGGTCCATCCTGGCCCTTCCAGCCGAGGGTGAGTGCTCAGCATTGCTGGATGATTGTTCCTTTCATGCTTTGACTTCCTTTCCTGAGCCAAACTGTGTTTAGATCAGAGCTAACCCCAGATCCTTGGGAATCAGGGGTCATACTGAATTTTGTCTCTGCCCAGAGACTAAGAGATCTTGATGGGCTGGAGTTCATGTGTCACTTGGAGAAGTTCTGTCACAGTTCAAAACTATTTACTTCAGCCTCTGAACTGTTATCTGGGTGTGAATTTGGTTCTGGAGAGCTGCATCCTCTACCAGTAAAATTACTGCATGACAGTGTCTTCATATGGGAACATATCAGTTATGATTTAAAACCAGTGAGCTGTGAAAAATGAGGAAATGGAAAAGGACTTGCTTATTTTTTTTTAATTTTAATATCAGACCTGGAATGTGTTGACCTGCTTGTTGTAGTAAGTAAATAGATCTTGATAAATACATGTCATTTCTTCTGGATCTTCATGGACACATTATGTATCTGCTTTTTTACATGTTAACATCAGTGATACAGCTATTTAAACAAACTATTTTGTAATGGAAGTGTAGTCTTCTAATACAGTTACACATATGATAATTAATTTATGTATTGGTTTATCAGACAGGATTTGAAAGGTCTTGGATCAAGTGCATAAAAATTCATAATACGTGAAGAGGTCCAACAGATTAAAGCCTTGTTGACACAAAATACCAGCTAGTGCCAAAAGTGGGTGCAGTTAATGCAGCAGCAAAACACTTTTAGATGCAAATCTAGTCCAGGACAAGTTCTGTTAAGTGCTATTTTCTAAATTATCATTAAAGCCACCCACTGTTTCTGGGCTAATGTAAGGACTTGATCTTGCAAACCCTTACTCATGTGAAAGGTCTGTATTCACATAAACATCCTCATAAGCACTTGTGAAGAGAATTGGAACCCTTCAGGATGAAAATAATTGTTGATTGAATGATAATAACAACTGCTAAAAAAGTCTATGAGCTAGAGAATAATTAAAGTGAAAATACAGTTGGTCTCCTATTTTCCATGGAAGTAATGAATCCAAATAACAGCTCAAACATGGAATTACAAGAGTGACATTGAGAAGGAGTGAATTCTGGAAGTACAGAACCACAATCATCTCAGCCTGAAAGGCACTAACCTAAAAATGGTATACTCTGAACTGAATACTTAAAGTTTCTCAGGAAGGAATAATTAACTATTAAAATCAAACTTCCTGACTTTTTCTGTGCATCTTTAGCAATGGTTTAACAATTTGCTTTGCAGCCACACATCTGTGTGCAGATAGTGATTGGAATTTGGGAGAGTGGAAGTGGAGTTAATACCATTATCACTCCAATATTAAATTACCTGCTTTCTCTACCTGTTTCATACCCAGCTCACAGCTGAGCACCTGACTTCTACAAAGCTCTGGTACCTTGGCAAGGGCCATTTTTTTGGCCTCTGTCAATGGAAGAAGTGTCATCTGTGGCTCTGCTGTTGGAGGACTTATGGAAGTTTTGGATCATTTTCTCCAAGCTCTTTACCTGCTCCTAGAATATGATAATCAGAAAGCTGGGGGACTTGATTTAAAACAGGTTTTAAAAGATAATTCTTTATGCAGCAAATGTCTGGAACTTGGTGCAAGAGGAGATCATGGAGCAGACACTGCCAGCAGGTGTAAAATTAATTATAGGAACTGCTAAGCATCATAAAAAAATTTGTAAATGGCCACTTGACTGGCCAGGCAGGCTTTCTTTGTACAAAAGTTGTCAATGATATGCAGAAAGTGGCCAGGCCCTTGTGCTTTTTATAGAAACAGCATCTCCTGCTTGCAGTGTTGGAGACAAGTTTGGGTGAGTCATTTCTGACTATGTTGAGTTAAATCTGCCCTGTTTAGGAGAGCTTTGTTAATATATTGGAACTAAGATAATATTGAAAAAAAGCCACCCTAATTTTTCCCTGGGAAGTTCAAAATTTGAGTTGGATGCATTCTTTACTTTTGTGTTTTTTCTTACAAATGGATCAGGCATTTTGCCATTTGCTTGTTGCAATTATTTTTTTTTAAGACATACAAGAAAAATAACTGGTTTGCATTTTTTTCCTGCCAAGTCAAAGTCTTCAGGAAATAAGCTACCTGGAGCATTTTCAGCATTTTCAGCTCCATCATCATACTGAACACTGTGTGGAGCAGTCCATTTTCATGAAAAGATGAATGGTAATGTGGCATGATTATCCAGTGGGTTAGGCAGTTTATCTCTTTCTTTTCTCACTGCTATTCATTGTGGCCATTTGGGGCCTTACCTTTTCTCAGGAGGATCAGACCTGCAAGGCAGTGAGCATCCCTTTGACATCCCTTCATCTCCTGTTGATTTTAGTAGGATGTAAATGTGCTCTGAACCTTGTGGTATCTGTCCCCAACACTTCAGTTCTTTCAAAACCTGCAGCACTTTGGCTATATCCCAAGTTATCTGGGTTGTCCCTACTGGAAGAGAATGGTTTTAATTTTAGTAATTTTTCCTTCTCTCTTCCTACAATGACAATGCTTACTGTTAAATTTCAGTGCATTGCTCCATAACTTTTGAGCTACAATCATCTTCTTTTATGGATAAATTCAGGCTGCTGGCTGGAGTGCTGCAGCTTCTGGGCAGGCTCTTCAAACTCCTGTTCTTTGGGACTTTGGCACCAGCTGCTGACAAAGTGCAGCAGTTTAGCAAAATCTTTGGACAGGAGTTTGAAAGATGGTGGTTTAGAGAAGTGAAGGCTTCATACTCAAAACGTGTTTTTCAATTTTCCCCCTCCTTGAGTGTTGTTTGATGCATCCTGCTGTCATTAAGTTCAGCTTCCTCTACTGCTCAGATCTTTAGGGCAACACATGAGTAGAGTCCAAACATGAGAGAGAGATGTTCCTTCTTGGGAGATTAGCAAGGAGAATGAACATAAAAATAATGCTTAATTTGTCTTTAAACCTGATTGCATGTTTACTGAGTGATACTGGCATTTAAATGGAATTAACTTGACTGTGTGTAGGAGTTATTGATAAAGTAACTCGGAAATATACTTTGCCCATTTCTGTTTCCATTATGCATTGGAATACAATTTTATGCAAGGCTAGTTTAATGAGGAAACAATATTTTAGAAGGTTGTTATTACAGCCATAAAGGTCAACAGCTTTATTTAAGCTTTATTTATTTATTTATTTTTACAGGAGGTGGGAAAGAGGAGGTATTGTGCAAACCTAACTTTTTTATAAGAAAATAATTCTGTGTCTTCCTTTTGCCCCATGCCATGAGATGAGGACATGGTGTTCTCTTGCCCCCTTCCAGGTGGGAAAGCCTGTCCCCCTGAGCAAGCCCTGCAGGAGCAGCGTGCCTGCAATGAGCACCCCTGTGTGCATTTCTTCTGGGAAGTGTCTCCCTGGAGCTCCTGCTCCCAGGATGTGCTGGGCACTGCCCTCAACACCACCCTCAGCTGGAGTGGGGATGCCACCTGTGGGGTGGGCATTCAGACAAGGAAAGTCTTCTGCAGAAGGAGCAGCTCTGGCCAGGTCACTCCCAAAAGGTATTTAAAGAAAGCTTGTTACTGTTTATTTATAAAATACATCTGTATAAAGGCGTTTTCAGCAAGTGTATGGATATGGACTCTGCAGCATTGAAATAATTTCATTTCAGGACTAACTCTACAGATACTACTCCATCACTGTTGTGACAGGTAAAGAAACCAAATATGCAGCCCATTTTAACTTTCTATGTAAATCCAGGCAAAAGGCATGTTTTCTGTGGTGGAGATTTTTTGTTTTAGCTGCTCTGCTACTTTAATTTACAGTTTTCTGTGAATATTTTCCCTGAAGGACAGGTGTGAGGAAAATATAAAATACATTTGAATATAGTGTTCAGCAGCAGCTTATTAGCAGTGCTCTAATAAAATAGAAAAAGTAAATAGATTTTGCATTATATTTACACTCGAATAAGGCAGTACCATATGTGTGATCTATATTGTTCACTTGGTTTATAAACTTTTGTAATGTGATGGCAACACAACAAAATTACGTATTCTGCAGTAGAAATATCCCAGATTTAGCTTTGCTTTACTAAATGAGGAAAATAAGTGGCACAGATGTTTTCCTTAATATCAAAAAATCAAGATGTTGCTAATTATTTTCACACCATTAATGAGTCTAGAGACTTAGAATTGAGTTTCCTTTCCTGTTGTAACTCTCAAAACAATGCTGTTTGTGTAAGCAGACTGTGCTGATTTCAGTAAAGTTAATTAAAATTCTTGAGGTTAATGAGGTTAATTAAGTAAAAGGGAAGAAATCTGGTATTCTTGCATGTCTCAAATGCATTGATATGCTTGAACTTTACCTAATTAAGCACATTGTTTATAGAGCCTTGTAATGCTAAAATAGTTGTTTGCCCCCTCCACGTTTGAGGTGGTGTAAGAGGAAATGGAGCTGAAGGGGGTGAGTAAACACTTAAGTAGCTGAATCATGGTTTTAACTTTTTTTTCTCATATAGATTAGTGGCATATTTCTCCTTCAAATGGGATCATTTTGGGTTGCATGAATTACTAAGTATTGAGTGATCTTTTAAATAGAAATTAATAAGGAGTAAGAAAGAGTGATTCTCTTCCTGTTCACCCACATGATATCCAAAATCTGACTGATCCCATAAAATTTCGCTTTTCTGCTCTTCAAGTCCTCATATATTAACTGTGTCTGAAACTTTTATTAGAAAATGTATGACATGTTTTCCATGTAGGAGTTAAAAATGAGTGAAGAAAATCACAGAGCTCTTCGTACTGTATCACACTTTTATGAAATAAAATATGAAACTATTTTTGTGTTCCTTGGAGGTTGAAAGTTGAGGAATATGTCATCAGCCCTTACAGACAGGTGGTTTGAAGGCTGTTGCATGTTGTGCTAAACCAGGACTATTTTATAAACATAACTACTCACTTTTTTTGATAATAAATTTATCTGTTTTACTCCCATGAGCTTTGTGGTTTTGATGTCACAGACAGAGCTACATTTAGCCTGCAGTCGTCAAGCCAAGCTCCCCATTTTAAATTTTATTATTTTTTTTTTTTAATCCTTGAAATGGACTAAATTCAGCTGGGTTGCATGAGTGAAAAGAAAAATAAGGCTTGCTCTGGCCAGGAGTGGTGTCTTTGTTATGGCAGTGTGCTCCCATCCCTGTGCAAGCCTTAGGAATAAAATGTTTCTGCATAGTTTGGAGTTTGACTGTGTTTGGGTCCGCAGGTGTCCCGAGTCCATCCGGCCGGAGGCGGTGCGGCCGTGTCTCCTGCCCTGCAGGAAGGACTGTGTTGTGACACTGTTCAGTGAGTGGACACCCTGTCCCACAGCCTGCCAGCCTGGTAAGCCTTTAAGGAGTCAGAATTTGGGAGAAAAATTAGAGCATTGACCTAGAAATGTATGGCAGATAAAGCTCACACCGGACTAATAGTTTTTAGAGCATTCATCCTGCATGAGTTTTGGACATGAGGACTTTGGAGCTTGACTTTTGAGCTGATGTTCTTAGGTGGGTGGGAGCCTTGTGAACAGCTCTGGAGATGTGAATTCTCTTTGCCTGGAGGAAATTCCTTCTGGGTTTGTGCCTTCAGTCAGAACTCCAAGGCACCTGTGCTGTATGGCTGCACATAGAATTGCTTCCATATGAAATGTGATTTTCTTGATCAGCCTGGCTGATCAACAACGGGGTTGTGCAAGTGTCTCCTGTTCTTTGGGGTTCTTCAAGGGCCAAACATCTCTTTGATCTCGTTGGTTAACTTTGAGACACAACTAGTGTACAACAAAGTTTTTTTATAATCATCTAGTGTTGGGTTTTCTGACAAATTTGTGTGTTTCATTAATTGTTCAGATGAAAGTCTGTTCAGTTATCACAATATTTCATAATTGTTGGTAGTTTCCTTGCCCTTCAAAGATTCTCAGTGAATGCTTTAGCATAGTCCTTGTTAGATTTTACAGGAAAATGAGTTGCTTTCTAAAACAGTGAATCCTGTTTTAATTAGCAATTTATTTTTAGACTTTAAATGAGCTGCCTATGAAGGAGTAGAATAAATTACCTGGTAAATTACTTTGTTTATTAAATAATAGTCTACAATTAAAATGAGAAGAAATTAATTATTTAACCTCCTTGGCAGTGTTATCATTTTAATATAATTCTAAATTAAAACTTCTTAGATGAGGGAGTTTGCTTTTTGCTAAATCTGTTATTGATATGGCTGCATTGCAAATTTTTTTTTTTTTAATTTGCATGGCACAATTAAAACCTCAGCACGATAATGAAATTTCAAAGCCACTACACATACGTGAGTTGTTAAGGGTGTTGTGTTTTTTTTATAGAAAAGTTGTATTTAATGAAAGCAATATACAGATGGTGAATTACTAATCAGATCAAGCAGGAACAGGTATTGCCTGGCAGATTTAAAATTAATTGTGTACCAGCATAAGATCAGAACTTAGACAAACATGGTATCACTAAATCAGCTTTACACAGAACTTCACCAGTTGAGCTGTTTGCAGTTTATCTGAGGAAATACATCCGAGTTTACCATCTCATAATAAAAAAACTGACATTTTCCCTACATTGAAATGTCATCAGACAACCGTCTGTCTTGTGGCAGGAGATTATCTCCTGCCTCAGAGGTGCAGACAGCACTGAACTTAGGGCAGGAGCAGATGGATGGACAACATAATTCACAAAGGAAGTGCCACTGAATCCAGGCACCTGTTGGGGAGGCAGGAGCTGGAGGTTGTTGCAAGTTATTGATTCTCTGCCATTTCAGATACTTAGAGGTGGCAACTGTCTACTGCAGTCTTCTCTGATGTATCTGTTTTACCTGGGCTTTGAGGATGGATTGAAAAAAGAATCAAAGCATCAGTAGGGTGATTTCAGGATATGAAATGGTCTGAATGAGCAGCAGGTAGATTTTCCTCTGTCACCTGCTTTCATGGGGGTGAAGGTGGCTGGAGAGGTAACTGCTTTCAGCATGGATGAGGTGCTCCCTGGTCTGTCAGCGTAGATTTAAAACAGGGAGATTAAAAAAAGCAAACAACTAACAATAAATAACATGTTTCATCTTCCTTCTGAAAATAGATGGTACCTGTAAGTACCTCTTCAGGGCATTGGTTGCCCAGGAGGAAGGTTAGAAATTTCACAGTTACTTAATTCTCTAAACAAATTTGCATTAAATGTTAGATAGTAGCTGTTCTATTTTTGTCCCATGCCTTAAATCAGATTTGAAATTAGGTGGGGTAAAAGTGGATAAAATGCATGGTGTGCCACAGTAAGAAATTCCAACAACCTCTACCTTGTGTCAGACAGTCCATGATCTGCTACTTCCAAACCTCATAAACCAGAGCTGGTCAAAGCCAAAGATTTAAGAGCTCTTATCTCTACCAAGTTATTGGAGACAGTACTGATTTTGGTGACTAAAGTCTCAAAAATTCTCAAACAGCATTATCTGAGTTGCAAAATCAAGGGCAGAGAAATTAAGATGGTCTTTAGATCTTGAGGCTTGACTTTTTTTCAGGACTCCCAACAGTCATAGCAATACTGGAAATCAGATTGGCTTTAAAAGGACAGTCCTCCACACTGCTAGTACTCTGGAAAAATGAGGCTATAGCAAATTTAACTGAAATATAAAAATTATGCTCATTAACATTTGTAAGGAATGCTATAGAAAAGCCAGTGAGGAAATTCAATTTTGAAAATGGGGTTTGAGTAAGGTGCAATAAATGTTGAGGATAATTTAATTTCTTGAGGTGGAGAAAATTACTGTGGGAAGCTCATTTAGATTTGGTACTGATTAATAGGAAAGAAATGAGTAAGATTCTAATGGTGGTAGATAATTTGAATGAAAATCATCAGAAAGTGATCGAGAGTTCACAGTTCTTAAAAGGGAAGGATGGCAATATTATAAGACATTTAAAAACAAAAAGAAAACTTCAACAAACTGCAGGGATTGGTATCTACACCTCTTGGTAGCTTGTTCTTTGCAGACAGGAGTGCAGAAGACCTGGAAGCTCCAAGAAAGCCTGTCCAAAGGGCTGAAGCCCTGCTGGACTGTAATTTCTATTCTGAAATTGTGCTAATAGCAAGCCAGCAGCACTGGGCAGCAAGGGATGTGTTGATGTGCATGTAATTTGTAAGGTCAAGGTTCAAACCATGAAGAGGAACATCACACACATTTAGAGAAGCTCTTTTTTTAATCTTACTATCAGAGTTGTTCAGGACAATCCTTTCGGATTGTCATATTGTTTCACTAAGATTAGAAACAAGAAATCAAGGATGCAAACTAAGCTAGGGGATATTGGACAGTGAAAATGGCATAAATGGATTAAAAATAAGGGGAAACTGAAGGAAATGTTCATTCTGAGAAATGGAGGAAGCACAACATGGGCAATGTGCAGTTGTTGCTGTTGCCTGTCTGCAGCCAGGAGAAGAACGTAGTAAGGAGTGTTTCTATAGCTAATCCCATGTCAATGAGGTTGTGTGAATAAGAAGGGAGTAGTAAAGTAATGCCAGAATATCAAATGACTGTCCTATGAGTAAGAAATAAGGTCTTAAAGAATTAAAACTGAGTCATGCCATGGCAAACCAAACCAAAACTCTCCCCTTCACCTCTGCTCCTCCAAAAAAAGTCAAGAAAACTGTAGATTACTCATCCTAACTTCATTATGTAGAAAACCACAAGAACAAGTTATTACTCGAGATACAAACATTTCAAGAAGCAGATTGTAATAAACTGGCCAGTAAGGATTTATTGAGAACAAATTGTGCCCAATAAATTTAATCTCCTCTTTTTTTTTTTTTTGACAGCGTAGCTGTTCTAATTAAGGGAAGTGGTAGATTTTTGACACATTAAACTTTTATCAGGAAGCTGAGGAACAGTGGCTTAAATTAAATCACTCTTAAATGGGTACTCAGCTGCTTGAAAAATCTCACAGTGGATATCACAGTGAAAATAGTCTGTCTGTGTCTCCTTTACTGCCTGTTGTAGTGCATTGATACACACTGCTAGGATCCTGTGAGCTTCTCTCCAAGCAGAAGAGTCCCAGCTTTCCTGGCCTCTTCTGTGAGTCAAGTGCTCTGCTCCCTAAATAGTGTTTGTGGCCTCAGGCACCTCTGGAGACAAAATGGACTACAAAATGAATGAAAGTCAGCAGTTAGAAATGCTAAAACTCTTAGCAGGCTTGTCAGATTCCTGGGCATGCTGTGTGGAGAGCCCTGAGGTGTCACTGTGCTGTGCCCTGGGGAGGCTGCAGGTCCCTGGGCACAGTGTGGTGAGAAAGTGAGCAACAGGAGGGAATTGAATTGGACCTACAAGGGACTGGGTTTGCTTAGTTTAGAGAAGGGGAGACAGAATGGATGCAAACCCTTACAGTTTTGTAAAGGGTATGCATTAGGTGACAGGGATAAACTCTTTTCTTCATGTAATAGACAGAAGATAAAACAGTTTAATTTCCAGGAGCGATGCTGTGGGCTAGATTTTAAGAGAAGGCTCTTTGTAAGGCTTTCCAGGCACCAAATCAGGCATGTGAGAGGAGACTGTAGGCAGCTGTAGAGCTGCCTCAAATAGTAACTGTGAAAGAAGCAGGAGGGGGATCTCTCTGGATGTGCTTTTCCTGCCCCAGGGCTGCAGCCATGGTGAGCAGCCTCCTGCCTGTCCAGTGTCCCTCTGCAGGGATCTCACAGTGGTGGCACATGTGCCAGTGAGGTTTGTATGACTTGGTAGTTTTACAGCCAACATTTTTTCACTTTTCTTGGATCTGTGATTCTGCTTTGTGTTCATGGTGTGACTTCTAAGTTTTCCTTCTACTCTACTTCATTGTAATTTTGCTGCTGCAGCTTTGCTGGAAAAATAATCCTCATAGTAGGCTTATCAGCACACTGCTTTCCTCTTTCATATTTGATGAAGTCCACTATTTAAAGCTTTTAATGTGGTCTGTAATCCTTTAAGGAGTTCCCCTGAGATCCCTTTTCACTGTTCTAGCACTGTTTTGCAGTGTGAATACAGTACCCAGAGAAGTACAAATGCCACATGCAGTGGTTAAACCAGCTCTCAGTTTGCTCTTACCACTTACACAGCCAAGGATTGTGTTTGCTTTAGCTATAGACAAATAGATAAATCTTGTTCTTGTCTTTCCTGCTTCATTCTGCACCATGGATTTTGTGAACTGTGTTTTTAGATGGATTGGTCTTGCATCAACTCAGGTTAAGTAGAGAGTTAGCCTCTGTTGGTTGCAATGGTTTTCCTATCAGGAAGTTATCACCTCTGATTTCTAGAGCCATAAAGATGGGTTACTGGTAGCAGCCTGAGACCACCAGAGTGTGTTCTCTGAAACAAAACCTTCCATTATGACAGTTTGTTTCTTTGGTTTTTATTCTTTTTCCCAGTTAAGGTATTTGTTTTCTTATTTATTTATTTTCCTACTTGATTTGGTATTCTGTTAAATAGATGTTTTTTGATGCATTTCTTAGGCTGTTGATTTATATCCTTCCAGCTGCTGTCCTGCTGAACTACTGGTAATTTTAAAGGAAGTAATGTTACAGAGTGCTCATAGTTTCAAAATATAAATGAAACACAGAACATCATTCTAACCAAGGCAGATAAATCACTAACTTGGGATGGCAACCATGTCTGAAAGAGAACTCTTTTTTTGCTTTGCAGGCAATGCCACTGCAGTTAAGCAGTCCAGATACAGGATTATCCTTCAGGATTCTGCCAATGGAGGACAGGCATGTCCAGACACCTTGTATGAGGAAAGAGAATGTGAAGATGTTCCCATCTGTCCAGTGTATAGGTAAAACCTGTTAGCTTGGGATCAGTCTCTAGTGGGTGTCCACTTTTCCAGAAATGGCTCTTGTCTTGCACAATTTTCACCAGAAAATAACATTATTTTGGAAAATGCAGAGTTTAAAATAATGAATATACCTTGCAAAATGTGTAAAAGTAGGGTTCAAACTGGAGATTTCCATAGATCTGGCATCATCAGAACAAGCACCAAGAGACACAGCTCCTAGAAATAGTAGCCTCAGAGCCTGATGTGTGTAAGGAAGCTGTTACTGGGAACTTCCCCCTCATTGTGTCTAAAAATCCATGCAAGCTATTTTGGGACCACAAGCCCTAGAGTGCCTTAATCATAATTGCATGCTTATTGGAGAAACTCTTGTGTTTTCCCCTGGTACTCTCACTCCAGTGAATAGTGAGCACTTAAAAAGTTCTGATTAGACAAATAATACAGTAGAGCAGTTACTCACTGCTCTTCATTAAGATTCTGAGGCCCATCTGTTGTGCAATATTAGTAAATAGAAAAGCATGTGAATCTCCAGCCTGCACATCCCACAGGAGATGGTCCTGGAGCAGTGTGGAGCTGAATTCAGTGCCAGGCAGGGGACACAAGGCTCTGCTCTGCCTGATGCCATGGAAAGCTGCTTCCCCTGGCTGGAAAGCAGGCTGGGAACTGTATCAGCTGTGTGAGAGCAGGAGGTGACAAAGCCCACTGGAGCTATTTCCTGTGAATCTTAGCTGACTTTGAAACATGCCCTGGATAATGAGAAGGGGGAATGTTGGCATCTAAATTCCAGTTCCCAGTGCTTGCACCAGGAATAATTACAGCTTCAGGACTCCAAAGTCCCCACGGTGTGTTGTGGTTGGTAACTGGAGTTTGTGCTCAGGTTGGTAACTGGTTTGTGCTCAGGTCTGTTCCCTGTTGGTAACTGGTTTGTGCTCAGGTTGATAACTGGTTTGTGCTCAGGTTGATAACTGGTTTGTGCTCAGGTTGGTAACTGGTTTGTGCTCAGGTCTGTTCCCTGTTGGTAACTGGTTTGTGCTCAGGTTGGTAACTGGTTTGTGCTCAGGTCTGCTGCCTGTTTGCCAGTCTGAAGCCCTTGTCTGTTCCCTGCAGGTGGAAGAGCCAGCGCTGGAGCCGCTGTGTGCTGGTGCCAGGGCAGAGCGAGGCGTGCGGGCACGGGCTGCAGGCCAGGGGTAAGGTTCATCCCTCCAGCCCCCAGTGTTTGAGGGGCTGGAGATGCCATTAAAGCAGATAAATTGGGAACTAACTGAAGTTCTTTATGAAATCAAGTGTTTTGGGAACTGCTTCCATGATACAGTTGTTCTGCAGTGCTGGGCATTGAAGTACCACTGGCACAACAGCTTGGAGGATAGGAGGAGATCTGTGCTTGATCTTCAAGTATCTTAACCCTCTCTTCTGCCTAAAGCTGAAGCATGTGAGCTTTAAATGAATTATCTATAAGTCTTTATGAAGTAATCCATTCTTTGTTCTAAAAATGGAAAGGATAATTTCCTTATGATTTTGAAATTTGCTAATGATTTGCCTGAGGCCTGATTTTCATTAAGACTGTTGAAGAAGTTCAGCATGGGTAAAGTCTTTGGGCTCCCACCCTTGACATAATTAAGCACTTAGAAATTAGTGGTCCCATTGTCTGAACAGAATTTGTGAGAAGAATGTTCAGAGTATCCATCAATCTGTAGTGGTGCCTGCAGATGGCTGGAGATGTGGCTGTTATCAGTCTCCTGGGAAATACAATTAAACCTTTAACAAAAGGTAATTTTTATTGAAAAAAATTGCTATACAGGTATGCTAACTGAGGAAACTTGACATTATAATTTACTCCTTCACAAAGGTAGAAACTATTCTTTAAAGATGAAATGAATTTCTTATATAATCTGGAAACAAAGGATAAGAAAGAAAAGCCCTGACAGTATGTGGGATGTATCTGAAAGAAGAAATGTGTTTTAAACTAAAACTCAAAGGAGTAAATATCTTAAACTAGGTTTTGACCACCAACCTTTCCACAAGGTTTTCAAATCTGTAAATTGTATTGTTCAGTCTGTGTGAAGGGATGGTAATCTTTATGTTCTAGTAGGTGCATGAACTTTGTATTAATCTTACTCTGACAGAATTAGAAGTATAATAGAAGAGCATCACACTTACTTTTACTCTGTGGAGAGCCCTCCAATAATTACTGAGACTATGTGCTGTTCTAGGATAATTGTGAAAAACCTACCTTGGTGAGTTTAAGCAAAAATCGTTTCAATGCTACGTTCACTTTTTGTAATTAACTGTGGCTTTTGTAACAGCTTTGGTTTTCATAATTACATGTAGTGATAGAACCACTCTGCTGGGTATTATTAAAGATGAGTGGGGTCTTAGGAAAATGAGATCTCAGATGAAACCCATGAAAGAAGATTTTTAAAGATATTTTGTATGAACAAGAGAAGTGATCTCCACAGAGAAGGCAACTGAGACCCATCTGCTAACTCTGACCTTACTGTGTCTGGAAAAGAAGCTGCTGGATGTTCAGCAATTCTGTATCTTTTCTATAGAAGTGTTTAGTAAGGGAAATTTTCATAAAGGTTTTGTTAATGCCTCTCCCTGCTGCTACTTGAACTCCTCAGGAGTGTGCAGAGGTGCTCTGTGTTGCCAGGAGCAGCCCTTTAGGCAGGGGAGGTGTTTGCTTAGGTGCCTTGCAGGGGCTCTTCAGCTTGGAAACCCCAAGGAGGTTTACAGGGAGGACTGGAGGACTTCTAATCCTGTCATTCTTCACTGGAAGGGGGTTTTGGAGACATGCTTTTGAGCTACCATGAGGTGAGGCTGGGGATTTGGGCTTGTTCAGCCTAGAAGAGTGTCTGGTGTGTGGAGTTCACAGAGGAGATGGAGCCACATTCCCAGAGGTGCCCAGTGAATTAACAGGAGATAGTTCATAGGCTGGAGTCAGAAAAACTCCCAGGTTGCCCAGAGAGACTGTAGATTGCTTGGAGATACTGAACACTCAACAAAAAAATGTTTTGAGCAGCCTTTCCTAACTGTGAGGTCAAACCTGCTTAGAGCAGGCACTGGATCCTCAGAGGTCCCTTCTGTCCTGAATTGCCTTGTGAGATACTGTGAGTGTGTGGGTGTTTTCAGGGGAATCTGTGCCATCACTAGAAGAATCCCAGGTGTAGAAGATAGATGCTTCCTTCCTGCAATATTCAGGCATCCTGTGAATGAGCTTGCATTCAAGGTATCACCACCACTCCACACAGTAATTGCATTACATAATTTACAGCATCTTTAGCCAGTAAGTGCTTCTTCTCCAAAGAGTATTCATATGAATTTTCTTTGTTCCCTTTTTACCATGTGACAGCACTTACCCTTTTACCTCTGAAGATAATCAGTCTCTCTGTCCCTTAGAGCATCCAGTTTTTAGATCTCTTTTTTTCTGTCCATACCCTGACTGTAGTATGAAAAAGGGGATTTTAGTTTTCAGTGACTGTCGTATCTAGCCAATTATATAAGAACACTGAATTCATATAAATTATTTCTAAAGAAAAACAGTATGTGTTTATGTGTGCCTATTTAGGACAATGACTGTACTGAGGGAAAATGAGGTCTGAAATGACTTTCAAACTCCATTCTTTCCTATGGCTAGATTCTGAGATAGAGATTCTGTTCCATGAGCATTTTCACTGAAATTGCATGTAAACTTACTGCATAATATACAGAAGATATCAGAGTTTGTCTGTGAATAATAAGCAGAATAGCCAAGGAGATGACAGCTGCCTGAAACTGCAGTTTTGATGGTTTTATCTTGGAAAGATATTACACTAATTACAACAGCCTTTCATTTTTTACATCAGCTTCAGTGGACTAACTTATTCAGCAAGCAGTGCTATAGGAAAGAGAAAGGTAGCCTTTAGAGCTAATAAATGCAGTTGTTATATAAACTTAATTGAGGCATGATTGACAAAAAGCTCCCAAGGCAGGGCACTCAGGTAAAACAAGGTGAGGATGTTGCTTGGCAGTTATATGAGACAACATTGATAACAGTAAATGAGGAGCTTTGCAAATTTGGTGTTGCTGTACAGCTGTCATTTGCCTCCACCAGAAACTAATTTACTAGGAGGTGTCAAGACTGTGAGAAGAGGTCCTGCACAGGGATGGGGCAATCCAAGCACAAATACAGGCTGGGTGAAGAATGGATTGAGAGCAGCCCTGGGAAGAAGGACTTGGGAGTGTTGCTTGAGCAGCTCAGTGTGAGCTGGCAATGTGCACTTGAAGCCAGACACCCAGCCTTGTCCTGGGCTGCATCCAAAGCAGCTGGGCAGCAGATGAGGGAGGGGATTCTGCCCCTCTGCCCCACTCTGAGACCCCACCTGGAGCTCTGCATCCAGCTCTGGAGTTCTTAACATAAGAAGGATGTGGACCTGTTGGAGCAGGTCCAGGGGAAAACACAGAGATGCTCAGAAGACTCAAGAGCCTCTGCCATGAAGGCAGGCTGAGAGCTGGGGTTGTTCAGCCTGGAGAAGAGAAGGCTCCAGGGAGATGCTGGAGCCTCTTTCAATGTCCTGAAGGGGCTTCAAGGGGGCTGGAGAGAGCATGGAGTGATAAGACACGGGAAAATGGCTTTAAACGGACAGAAAGTAGAGTTGGAAAAAAGTCTTAACCGTGAGAATAGTTAGGGCTGGCACAGAATGCCCAGAAAAGCTGTGGATCCTCCCATCTCTGAAGTGTTCAGAGCCAGGTTGGGTGGGGCTTGGAGCAGCCTGGGATAGTGGAAGGTGTCCCTGCCCATGGCAGGGGTGGAGTGGGATGAACTGGATGGTTTCCAGTTCAGACCATTCCATGACTTCATGAGAGTCACTGCTTCTTCAGGTGCTGTTTGGTGCCTTCCCTGGTCTCAGATGTTTGTAATGGAGGATCCTTCAGGAATATGATCTCTCCTTTCAATGCTGACATGAAGAGACACCTGGGACATACACAGTTTTTGGGAAAAAATGTGTTGCTGATTACAAGGGATTGTTAAGGTTTAATTAGTGGATGGAAAGCCTGTTTTGAGCAAATGTCTTTGAAGGTTGCTTCAAACACCATTAGTAGTGTAAATAGACAAGTATTAAAGACTAGACAGGTCTAATGAGACTCTACTTTAAAAACTGGTCCTGGAAATGCACTGACAACATGATTGTGAAAAAACAAGTTACTTTCCAGAAGCAAGGAGAAGCTACAGCAATGGAAAATGCCATGTCTTATTTCTCCTGCTCCTGCCACTTTGCTTTGATTCATTTGGAGTATTTGACCATATTTTCCCCTATTAATGAGACATTAAATCCTTCTCAGGGCTGTAGCTCCCCATGTCAAGAATACAGAAGTGCTGTGACACACAGCAGGAGATATTTTTAGAGATAATTTATTGATTTATGTACAGGAAAACAACAATGCAGACTCACCAATGCAGTAATAAGAAGCTACTCCTTTGCTTTGGAGAACAGAACTCTGTTTCACTGGAGGTCATGGGATGGCTCAATCCTGGACAGCCCCATGGAGCACTCTGGAATGTATTTCTTTTGGCTGCTGTACTGTCAGACCACACAGGATGTATTTCCTTTCCTGCTTTAGCTGGGCTGTAAATTTGCAGCACGTGGGCTTTGCTAAGATGGTTAGTGTTAAATATAATGTGTTACAGTTGAAAACTTGATGTATGGATTGACAGTGAAAAGGTGGGATGCAGGCAGCACCAGACTTGGGCAATTTGAGATTCCTGTTTCCTTCATTGCAGGTTTCTGGCTCTTGCTTTGCAGCTTTCTGATAGTTGTAGGGACACTGCAGACAAGGCTGGTTTTAGACTGATTCAGACCAAGAGCTTGTCATCATAAGAAAAAAATGGTAGCAGTCTGCTATCTAAGTTTCCTGAGTGTGTCTAAATGCAGTGATAGTTCCAGTGTAATCTTATATAAAATATAGGCAGTACTGTGATCACAAGTCTAATAGTGAGCAAGTTAATGCATCATATTAAGCAAGATGAAAGAATGAGTTTAGATACAGCCTGTTAAGATTGCAGCTACACAAATGTTTCAAACAGGCATCCTTTAGCTGTATTATCTCGTGTATTATCCATCAGTAACTCAGTAATGGTCATATATACTCTTGTTGTTTCTCCTGCAATTATTTGATGGCAACCTCTTTATAGTGAGGTGTGCCATCAAAAAATCATCAGTGTTACATTTTTTCTTTCTTTTGCTCATAAGATAAGTCACCCAACAGTTCTTATTTTCTGTTTTGTAGGCAGTTAATATAACTGCTGATTAGCTAAATGAACACATCATTGTGGTTTGAGTTGCAGAATGCTTTTACACGGAATTACCAATTTCAGGAGGTACATATTAGAATCTTGTGACAATTTACAGGCTGAAGGCAATGTGATAACCTGGAGTTTACAAGGAATGCAATTATGATGGTAAACGTGGCAGAGACTCAGCTGCTTCAGTTGGTTGGTGATGTTTTTTGAGCAGGGCTCTTGGTGCAGTCCTGTGTCAGTCTGTCCAGCTGACAGCAGCTTACCTGTCACCAGCAGCTCCCTCCAGTATCAGGGAGGAGGTGGCACAGGAGGGACAATGGCACCTTGAGCCTTATTCTGGGTGATTCTGGGTGTTCATTTGTTGGTCAATGTTTTTCCTGATGGTTCTGGTCTAGTGTGTAACAGGTGGTTACAGGGACACAAACAGAGCACAGCAAGCTGAACATGAGTGGTCCCAGCCAGAACCCAGATCTGGGAGACACCTGCCTGGCAGCTGGTGACATTGGGAGCAAATAACTGAGAGGAAAAATAATTACCAGGGTAAAGGCAGGAGCTGAATCTTGTTTGTGATATCTTTGAAAAGAATGTGAAGCAGAGTTTGTCTAGGATGGCACTGAGGTTCAGGAAGGAGATTGCTTTTCCAGAATGAAGAGCTTTGGTCTGTTTATCAGCCATGTCTGCCCAAGGCTTCATCAGCACTTTACAGATATAATTACTCTACATCATACTGCAAATTCACAAAGATGCATTGTGTTTCTCTCTTGTCAGTGATAATAGAATTTTTAGCTTAAAAACACACGGAGACTACTAAGGTGGTAAGAGACAACCAGACCAGAATTGATTCACTATTACTGTTTTTGGTAATCTGATTTCTTTCCTTGACAAGGCAGTGGGCTGGAGGTCAGGCAATAAGGTAAGTGAAAAGCAGCACAGATAATATTCTCTTAACTTCAGGAAGACATTGAGTCCAGTCCCACGTGGCACCCTCCCATGTGCAGTGTGAAGGTATGACCTAGAGAAATGCAGGGCAAGGTGGTTGTGCAACTGTTGAAAAAACCCATTTCAAGCTCTGCTATCAGCTATTTGCTGTCAGCCAGGAGGGCTGTTTCAGGTGGCTTCTGATCAGACCCTCACAGCTTCCCATGGGGCATGTGCACCCTGGACTGTCATCAGTGCTGTCACTGGCAATGTGGATGATGAACTAGAGAGCACATCTGTAACACATCTGGGTAACTGCAAATCGTGAGTACTTTGAAGGGCAGACCAGATATACATGTTGGATAGATTTAAGCATGCTCTGAAATCAGAAAAGTGAAATTTTCATTCAAGAAAAAAAATGTCAAATGCAGCACTTGCCCTGTAGAGAGGTGGGCAGCAGTACTGTAGAGGAAATTCTGGGATTCAGACTTACAGCAGTGGCATTATCCTGCTGTAAAAAAGCACCCATCATAAAGTCATGTTTTCCTTACATTTTCCTTCTCATCTCCAAGTTCCTGAAATTTATTCTTCTCTTTCAAAAAACAGAATATATTTAAACAGGCAATCCTCCCTCCCTTTTATTTTTGTTCCATAACAACTTCTGCCACTATAAGTAGTGACAAACAATTGAGGTCAGATAAAAATACCAAAACTTTCTCTTGAGCAATTCCAATTCCTGGTTTGCCAATAGATTCAGAATAGATTAGGATTTTTTTTTTCCAAAATACCCAAATTTCATAAACAGAAAGAATAAAAGTATTTAGGAGTCTACCTCTGTTGAATAGCACTGAACAAATTAAAATCTTTTGAGCTTAATGAAACTTTACACTTGGTTTTGCATTTAAAATTAATCTTCATTCTTGGTGAACCATGTATATCTGCACACAGGAGATGGAGAGAATGATCACTGTAGTATGGATGTGGGATTATACGAGTCCAGATTGTTTGTGTCAGATTTCTATCAGTTTACCTATAAGCTTTGATCTGTTTTTAACTGTAGATTGAATAATAGATTTACTTCATGCAGAAATCTGTGGCAATGTTTCACAAAGGGAGAAACAAGGAAAAATTGAGGAGGAGACAAAAATGCCATACCAATATAATACATGCATAAATGTATGCATTCTTAGCCTTCCCTGCACCAGATGAATGAGGAAGATATCCTCTCCCAGAGAGATTTGCCATGGGATTAATTTCAGTTTTGTAGCATTAGAATTGACTGGGAGCAGGAGGGGAGGGAAGGGTACAGATGAGGCTATGCGAGGTATAGTGGATCAATCTCTCTGAGCATTTCAGCTGCCTTTGATATTCCTGTTTAATTTATGAGAAATAAAGTCACCTGTTTTCACAGAAATCATCCTGGGCCAATTTCTTAAAACCTGGTGCTGTAGCAGAGGTGTCTATGCAAATGTGCACGGCTGGAATCTGCAGCTGGGCACTGCAGTGGGGCATGGAAATTTGTCCTCATATTGTATTACATCCCACTGATCTTCCAGGTAATGTGTTCCCCTAGACTAATTTTTCTTTCTTGGGTGTGAGTTGATAGGACAAGGGGAAGAAAGATTGATACTGGTTTGCCAGTGACAGGTTGTTCACAGAAGAGTGATGGTGGTCTGCCCTCCTGTTTTTAATGGGGGATGTCAGCAGGCATCAGAGGACACTTAAAACTTTATTTCAGCCTGGGTCTGCCCAGCTTCCACCTCAGGTAGAGCTGCTCTAAGAGTATTTCATAGGCAGGAGGAGAATGGGCATGACATTACTTTATAGACGTGAACTAATAGCAGGAGAGACTCCAAGTGATTTCTGTCACTGTAGCCTTATGCCAGCAACATAAAAATTGAGGAGACTCTTAGAGAATTTGTCCTGACAGCAATCTACAGTGCAGCATTTTATCCAAAGGCAACTCAATGATCTGTGGACTTTCTGTAAAATAAAGATGATGAAGACTGCATCAGATAAATTACATGTATTTGATTTCCTTCAAAACCAGGCCAGTATATTCCACTCTGTAGAAGCGAATAAGCAGGCTCTCTAGCTTAACTATATAGTGCTCCTGATAAACAAAACAAATATCAGCCTCTTAGTATCACACAGAGCATTTGTTTTCTGGGGGAAAGGAATAAAAAGCCTGAATCAAGTAGAACAGTCTTTTGAAGCCAGAAGGCATGGACCCTGAAAATGCACACTAAGGGCATGTTCCAATAGAGGGATTGTTAAAAGATCAAAATAATGAGGGGTAAAGCAGAGGGACATCAAAGCTTGCCAGGCTATGTATTTCTGCCTTGATTAGGAGGAAGGAGGGAAGAAGGGGGGAAAAAGGGTTTTAGATCAATATGAAGTGGCCTGGTCACCTCAGACAGCACCATCCAAATGTGTACATTTTACAGGAATTGCTGGAGCATCTCAGCCATAAGAGTCCCACAGGATCTGACAGTGCTCACACCATATTTAACAGGCACAGAGGGAGAGAGTCAAGATCATCTTATCTGAAGGAAACTCCTTTTTTAAATGTAAGGGTAGATAGATTTTCATTTTGTCTTTCATCCCTCTGATTAAGTTCAGCTCTCTTTGGTCCTCCCAAGATTTCTTTTATCTAGTGTGGAGTCTGTGTGATCTAAGCAACTATCGTTGGTGAAAGTCGTTTTTGGGGTCCTTTTTTAAATGATGGATTGTCATTAAACAGAGTATAGTAGATGAAAGAGGTCCAAGGAGATCCAAACTGTGCAGAGACTTACTCAGGAGGATGAAAGGCATAATGAGAGATATAATGAAGAGCAATCTCTCCCTCAAACTGGAGACAGGCCCTTCCAATTATGACTTGTTTTTACCACTAACTTCCAGTGATTTAAAATCCTAGTTATGAACAGTTGATTCAGACTTTGCACACAAATTTTGGGAAATTTATATTCTGTGATCAGACCTATTCACACAGTCTTGTGTGTGATCTTGATCAGGAATACAGAAGCTGTTTCATCCTAAAACTGTGTTTTTTCACTTGGAGCCTGAAACACAAGGGTTTCCAATCCTTAATATTTTAAGTGTGCTCATGTAACTTTTACTGTTTTTTGGCCCATGTGTGTCTGGCATCCTTCAGTTCAATGGGGTAACCCTGCAGTGAACAAACTATTCCAGTTTCTTGATGATTTTCAATTTAATTGAATCATCCTTTGTTCTTGAGGCATTTGTGTCCTGGTTGCTCTCCTCTTTTGTTTGCTATTTTATATAACACTTTCACATCCCTCTTGTTCACCTCTCTGTGTGGAGGCTGGCTCATTCAGTAGTGATTTAAATCTACTTTTGCTTTTATAAAATTTTAATTTCCTGAATGTCACAGTTGTGCTGTTTACAACTCCAAAGACAATTCACGCCAAAGCTGCTGTGGTTCGTAGGGAAATTGTTAAAAATTCATCTGACCTGAGCAGGATAAGATCCAGGTTCTCTTGAAAATGGCCTTAAGGAGAACTTTTCTTCAAATAGTCATTTTAAATAGGAAAACTTGAAGCATGACCAAAAATAAGCAAGTTCATTTAAAAAAGCTTTTATGCAAATTGTTGTCAGGAAAACACTTGAGATGTTACTGTCACAGTCTTTACCCAAATAACCTCTTCTTTGTCCATAATGGTCTTAGTCAAGTGGATTATCAGCTTGTGAGACATTCTAGAGATACTCCAATTGGAAGGATGAAAATCAGTTGTTTATTCTTACAGTATGGTAGAAGCAAAGGAGCTTAATCTGAGGAATAGACAGTACTGGGTTGAAATGCTGATCCTGTTTAAATCAATTAAACGTTCAAGGGCTCTGTCAATTGTTTGGACTTCCCCCTCTTACCTCCTGGGAAAAAAACAAAACAACAAACCCTAACAAATAAACAACCTCACGCCCCAAAAAAACAAACCCTTAGCAAAAACCCAAACCAAGAAACAGAAAAACAAATCAACAAACAAACCCAACTGTTGGTGAAAGGAAAATGGAGATGTTGGAAGGAACGCAGAGTTTGATTTATAGCATATATTGTTCATTGTCAGAGTCCTGGGGTTTCACCTGTCTGGGGAATTTCCTTCAGAGGAACGAGACAAAAGTTTCAGTTTGCATTTTCCCTTTTAATGCATTACTTAGAAAGCACTTCTTAATGGAAATGATTGAGTAAAGATTCTTTCAATAGTTAAGAACTAATATTCACCATGAATATTAGCATCCTAAATGGCAGAGCTCATCAAAATGGCTTGCCATAAATCTTCAAGCACAAGATTTTTTTAAGAAGAGTCATGCCACAAAGGTGTAAAAGGAATCCTGATGTCATGTTTGTTGACTCTAAATTTGTGTATTAATGTTACTCCAATTGCTTTATGTCTGCAGTAGAGATTTTAGACATGAGTTTCCAATTTCAGAATAAATGAATAACCTTGAATCAAACTGTCTTTCAAGATTCCCAGCATCTCTCTTTCAAACAGGTGCACTAAAGTGACAGAAGAGTAACTGGAAGTGACAGAGATGCTTATGAAGTGCTTGCACTTGTGAGAGTACAGCAGGTGCCTGTGAACTGGTCGATATTACATTTGCTTTGTGTGTCCAGTGCTGCTCTTTTCTGCTGGCACAGTTTCTAAATATGTTCAGAAATATTTAAAATTCTGAGTGGTGTATTTAGCATTTTCTAAACTGAGTCTGATGATTGCAATAGTAATACTTCCAAACATTTTTCCTGTTGGAAACAACCCTTCTTCACTTCCCTTATCATCATCAATTTGCTTCTGAAAAGACTCAGGAGAAGATTCCATCTTCTTTATTTATAATAAATCAAATGAAACTTCATCCAAAAAATTGGAATTCCCCTGGAATAAAATTACTACACAAGAAAAAGCCATCTCTATACCTTGATGGCAATAGATAGTAATGAAATATATGTCACCTTCTAACAAAGATTTTTCTAAAGTCAATTTTTTGCTGGCAGCTGCTGGTTTTCCAGGTGCTTGCATCATTTTTTAAAGGGTTGCTGATATTGGCTTTGTGAAATAAGGAAAGTTTTGAATAATATATTCAGGTATTTGATAGAGTTCTCCTGAAGGAGGGTATTTTGTAGTGTTAAATTTGGATCTTGGATGTGAAGCCTTGTAGCAAATGTTACTTTTCACCGCTTTTCTGATCAATTCAGGTCAGTACTATTGTTTCTTTTTGACAGTTCACTGAAGTTTCAACCCTGCAATCATATATTTGTTTTCTTTGATGTGCCCCAAGGTGATTGAAATTTCTCTGAGTTCTCTCCTACTGTCTCTTATATATTAACTTTCTGCATCTTAGCTTTTATCCCTTGTGTAGACAGAGGAAGTGCCTGAACTCGAGCTATGCAGCATGAGGGGATCTTACCAAGCTGTTAAAATGTAATGGGCTTGTCCAAGGCCATCTGCTCCAGCCTGTGTTCAGTTCAGGGTGCAGGAGATCAGCACATCCTCGGGGCTGCGGCGCTTGGGGCGCGTGGCCTTCCACAGCTCTGCCCTCCTGACCATGTGCCTTTGCTGCTGGTTTATATTTATTGATATTCATTTATTCCTCCTGCTCCTGGAGGGCATCTTCATAATAGGCACTTAACAGCATTTGAGATAATCAAGCATAAATGGGGCTGCAGATGTGAACTCTTGAGGGCGTTTGGGGGATTATCTCTTCTGTTGCATTTTAACCCCAGGGCGCAGGATATGGTCACAGACATTCCCTGTTCAGGTGGAGAATCTGTGGGACAGATCAGAGCTGCCCTGTTTGTGATGGGTTGCTTTGACCACTAGGTGCTTTTCAAGTGCCTTTTTGGGATGTTTATTTAGTGCAGAACTCAGTCCTGTGAGATTGGAGGGGTTTTGTACAGGCCAGGTTGCTGATGTGGTTGCATGTGAGCAAACCTCCAAACAAACAAGGACAAATTTGTGCTTTAAGATAAATGGATATCTTCACTGCCTGGTTTCATGGTGTATAAAATTTTCTGTAATCTAAGCACATCTGCTCATAATAATTAACTTGTGTGGTGTGTGAAAAGAAGAGCTACATCAGCTCTATGGCTTGGTGAGATACATTGCTTCCTCTCTGTTCATCACAATGATTAATTATGGTTTATAGGAAGATGGCTGCTTTTTATTAATTTTTGAGTTTAGATTATATATCTGGCCCCCTTTTTAAGCTTATTTAAATGTTAATACTCTGCAAATCCCATATAAAGCATAAACTTTGTAATTTTAAATGCTTTGATGAGAAACAGGGGAAAATGTGTCTGTTCAAATTGTCTTATCTCAAGCCTTTCAAAGATGCCTGTCTTTCCTTGTTAGATGAATTTCACAGGTAACTGTAAATACTGAAGGCAACCATGAAAGAAATTTAGAAGGATTATGGAGTTTCATTTGACCCTAATTGCTGGTGTTTCCAAGGGGCAGACTTAATAATAATGAAACATATTAGCAATTTGCAGTTGGTTCTGGGGTTTTGCAAGTATTACATTTTTACTATGAATGAAATAATCACCTAATGTGTTTCCAGAAGTTAAATACACTTAGTTCTTGGGCTGTATTTGAATAAAATTTCATTATATGCTTTGGGGAATGTAAATGTTCAGGCTTGCAGAGGAATAAGTGATGGGTACATGAGTACAGCTGTCAAATAGGCTGATGAGGGGAGCCCAATGATCCTGTTGTATTTTCTCCCAGTGCAGTCATCGTCATTTTCCATTACTTGCAAACGAGTTAATGTGTTCTATAGATGGAATTCAGCCACAGGTTTTTATTGGTGTTGAGTTTGCACAGTCAGAATGGCAGAAGCAAAAGAAATGATGTGTAGAGAGTCTTTATTGAGCAGAAGTCTGAAATTTGGGTAAAGTTGCAGGAGGAGTGAACAGAATTTAGCTTACTATTTAAAAATCTTTCTAGGTTGCTCAAATCATATTGATTAAATGATAAACAAAGTGCTTTCTTGAAATCTCAGTTAACTGGCATAAACACCCTGATTGAATTATGCTACAAACAGAACAATATAAGGGAAAATGGCTTTATCAGTTACAGTTATATCTTGGGTTTTTTTAGGATTTCTTATTAAAAATTTCATCTCAGGGTTTTCTCAGAAGATAAACTAGACTCAACAAAGAAGCTAATGCAAAAATAAGCTATTGCAGTGGCATCAATGAACAGATACAATAAGCAAATAAGCAATTTGCAGATAGAGAGTCAACATCCCATGAAATGTTTATAAAGGTAATATTTAAGATCTCATAAAATCAAATTGTGTTCAGATACAATAACAAAAGTCAGTAATAAACCAGTGGTGAATAGTCAGAGATTATCATAAAGCAAAAGGCTCTATTCCATTTCAGAGGTTTTCTTTAGTGCTAAGCATTCTATGTGTTTTTATGTCAGCTCCACCCAATCTTTGCTTACCCAGTTACTCCTGGTTAGAGTGTGCACATCTGAATCCAAGTGCTGGGGGCATGTGCCTTTTGATGCAATGTAATTTAATTGCTGAGGATGTCATTTAGGATTCACGGTGCTGAGCAATTCAGGATTTTTTGTCCTCAAGGAAACAAACTATTCTAAAATAAAGCCATTGTTCTTTTTGTTTCATTGTGTCCATCAACCTAGTACAGAAAGAAAGTTTTTAATTTAATGTATTTAATTTCATTCATTTTTTTGGTATAGCCGTTCCTCTTGGATGATTATTCATTCAAATGTTATTGTGCAAATCAAAAACAAGCTGATATTCACCTCTGACACATCAAGATCAGTTTCTCTAAGTGTGCTAGAGCCAGGATTCACTAGAACAGACACTTTTGAAATAGCTGGTTAGTCCTTGATAGCCCTTTCCCTGTCAGGAGATCCACTCCCAGCAATGCACTGTGAGAGCCTGGGCCAGGTTTTTTGGGAATGGTCGGCTGAGTGGAGGGTGTCTGGTTTTTGGCAGGATATTTGCAGGAGGATCCTTTGTTACCTTTAATGCCCATTGCTAATTCTGATTTTGCATGCTTGTGCTGCAGCCTTCTGCTAATCCACAGGAACCTGACCTAATTTTCACCTTTTTTGTTGTAGTTGTAGTTCCAAGGACAGTGAATAGCTTTTGCCTGAGCTCAGCTGATTTCTCATATCAATAATATCCAGATTATCCCCACTGTGGTTGTGCCCATACCCTCATAAAAGAGCTTTCACTTTTTTTTTTTCTGAGCTGCACCTTTCTTCTGCTTTCTTTTCCCTGCTAGTCCAGGTCTCCAGCATGCCTTGTTTAGTTTTAATGCAAATACACTTATATGAATGTATTTGTCTACCTGCTCATCCCAGCTGGTTCTTTCTCATGATTTATGCTCTATGCTATGTGAATTTACTCTATTTCTACCCTGACACACCACATTTTACCTGTCATTCTCTGTAACTGTTTCAAGAATGGAAAATAAGTAAAATTTATAGATAAAATACATTTCACCATCATTTACAGGCCCTTACAGGAGTGCTATTCCTGTCATGTGAATTCACCTATTAAATATTGGCTACAACAGAGTTTCACCCCAAAATGCATGTTAATGGGATAACATGCATTTTCAGTCTGTTTTTAGTAAATATATTCATTTGTGACACCTGGGATATCTAGGTTGATTTGTGATATGAAGATGGTGGAGGAGCCATCACAATTTGGGAGAGGGATTTAGGTGTCTAAACATGGCACTGCCTGTATTTCACAGAGTGTAGGTACATTGGGCAGCCTGTGGGGGACAAAAGTCAGGTCCCACTTGATTTCCTCATGTAAGTTACTCTGAGAAGGGTTGTTTAATACTGGTAGCAGGTAACTGTTTGCTGTTTATTCAGTGTTTTTGTAGGTGTACCAGATTTTAGGTTGATAAACATTAATTTGATTTTGGGAGATGATTTTATATATCATGTGTTTGTTTGAGGTTGTTGCTGAAGACTCACACTGTGGCTTTAATGGAAAAGTTTAAATTAAACTGCATTTTAAACATATCCAATAGAATGATAGGCATTTGAAACATTAGAGAGTTAAACAGTTCCTCACTTTTTCACAATGGTTGCTAATCCTTTTGCTTTGAAAGAGCTACCAATTTTACATCTTTTAACTTAGATGTAGCCCATGTCCTTACTTCCAATGAACACTTATGTTTTTTGGAAAATTTTATGTTACAATGTGAAACAAGCTGTTGGTATATTGGACAATGTAGGATACAAGAATCTGTTCAGAGCACCACATGAATCACAGGGGTTTCTTGTGTATTTTCTCTATTGGAAAACATGGGAATTTCATCAAGACTTATTTATTGATAGACACATCAGTGTTGGTAGCTCATCTTTTTTTTTTCCTTTTATTACAAAAAACTGCATTTACTAAGTTGAGTAGACAAAAATAAAGAGATTATATCCTGTGTATGTAGTTTATACAAGTACAGAATTCTCATCACTCCCAGGAGATAATGTGATTTGGGGTGGAGTTTCTAAAACTTCACTGTATTTTTACAGTTGGATGAGTTAATGTTCATGAGTTAATAGTTCAAATGGCCACTTTATGCATTCCTTTAGTATTTTCAACAACTAGAGAAAAACTTCTTTTCATCTTGATATAATCAGTAACTGTAGCAATAGTACTTCTCAATTCCTTTTCTTTACATTTGTATATGTTAACCCTACATCTTCAGTATGTGGTATTTAATTTAATTTAGGATTATTCTGTTACTTAGGAACCTTACATGGAAGGCTGTGAGGATGTCTTTGGTTCACACACTTAATGCTGAGATAAACAAATAATTCAAGCTCTGTAGTCACCATGCTATGTAATCACTGAGTCATAATTTTTGAATTGACAGCCAACATATATTAAATCAGATCATCTGTTTGAAACAGTTGCATTTCATAAACTGTAGCTGACAGTTTATTATCTTATCTGTGAGAACTCCTTTCTTCCTTCATCTTGCCTCAAAACCAATACCCATACAATTGAACTTTTGGTATAAGTCAAGGTCACAGCATTGGAATAAAGTTATATATGGAAATTGCCTGTCTTCACACTGAAAAGGTGAGTAAATCAAAAGTGCTGATATGGTAATCTGCAGTGTGTTCTCTTACATTTTGTTGAAACAAAATGATAAGAAGATTTTTTGACTTTTAAAAACTGGCCTTGGTGAAACTTTCTTTAGAAAGTATCTTAATAAACCTATTTTAAAAATACCTTTAAAAATAAATTCTAAAAAAAAAAAAAATCAAGAATGGCAGTAAGTTATAAGATGTGTAAATATATATATCTTGATGCCAGATTACAAACTTTTCTGGAATGACAGGAGTCAGGAGCTCGAGGGTGTGATCCTCTCTGGAGTGCTTGGAGTTGATCAAGGGGCTGCTGGATACTCCCAGCCTGTCATACTACAGTTCCCATTCAGATTCTTTATTCTTCTGTGTTTCATCCTTTCCATTGCTGGGTTTTTCACTGAAATTTTGCACTGTGGCACAATTATTTTCAAACACTGGCTCTTGTTCAATTCCTTCTTACCTCATTTTTTTGGTACACATCAGTGAGATCTGCTGATGTGAGGTGAAAAGTCAGTAAAATAAAAATCAGAGTTGCCTCTGAGGATCCTCCTCTTTCTTATTTGTTGATTCAAACTTTCCAGCTCAATCAATTCCTCTTTTATTCCTTGCTGGCACTGACCCTGTAGGCCTGAATGGAGGGAATGGTTTTCATTGTTTCTAGGATTTTGTTGCTAAATTGTTCACTAATTTGCAATGAAGAACTCATATATTATACACACACACGATCTTCATACTTCCCCATTAGTGCTGCCTTGATCTATTGAAAAGTAGTGTTAGATTCAAGGGTGTTTTTTGAGGGAGTGGAGGGGGAAGGAAAAATACCTTCAATTGCAATATTTTATACTTTTCTGAAATGAATTATGCATTATTCTGAGTAAGTGAAAACCATGGATGAAATATTGGCATTTAATAATGTAATGCCAGAACCTCCTGGCATAAAGTTCAGTAGCTAGACCAATATTTAAACTGTTGAGCAACGTTATTGCTCTACTAAACCTCATCACTTCACATTTCTCTCTGCAAGATCTACTATTGCCTCAGGCTGTAAAAGGAAGATGAGATTTTATTATAAGTCTCCTGGATTAGGTACACAGGAACACACAGGTTGACATTGGCTTTGATATATATGAGCAAAAGTTTATATAGTCATTTTTGCTGCGTTTCCATTCTAAAAGTTAATTAACTGATAAGATATAACCCTGGAGCGTGGGCCTTCAGACAGGACAAGAGAAAGGTTTAGAGAGAAATTGAGACAAAGGTCTGATACAATGAATGATGGGAGAAAGGCAAAATGTCAGTGCAGAAGCTCAGAGAATGTCTCACTTCTGTGTAGCTGTACAATCTGAATTTATTTGCCTGTGCCACGTCAAACTTGCTCATAGAAACAAATTACTATGAATTCCTGCTATGCTGTATTTATATTTTCATTATAGCAACAGCAAGAGCTGGTCTCCCAAGTACAGCACATTCGTCTGGAAAGTTCCCTTTCCTCTGGGCTTCTGATGAATTAAAAAGCTGCTATTTACTGTTTCTTTGAAATACACACTTAAAATTCCAAATATCAGTTCTCGCTTCTGAAAAGGAAATGTGATGTGAATCTTGATGGATTTTCAAAGTACTGAGCTGGTTTTGCATTGAATTTTATTTCCTAAATAAGTTATTCTGAAGTGTAAGAAATAATTACCGCTTTGGGAAATTTTGGAAGTGCCCTGGTTATGTTCCCCTGGTTTTAAGGGTTGTGGTAGTGCTGGGCATGGCTGGAGATAGACTTTGTTCCCTCTGCAGGGAAGGAGGGCTCAGATGTTCCTCTGGGTTTCGTGTCTGGGTCACTGCTGTGCTCCTCAGTGCTGCTCTGGCTCTGCCTGGGTCCTGCCTCTCCTCTCCCAGCCCTGCTGCTGTGTCTGGACAGGGCTGGGAAGGGGATTTCTGCTCTTACAGGAGGTAGAAGCTGATGATAAATCCTTATCCTTAGCTGGGAGTGGCTCAGCCACTCTCAAATGAGTCTGTGAGGTAAATGTGGGTCTGCTGTTGTGGCAGTGGCACAGCATGAATAGCCAACTCCACTTCTATAAAATTTTATTCCAACTTAATTTCCAAAGATGACCTTCCCCTGCTTTAAGTGCTCCTCAATTTGAACCTCTGATCTTGTAATGACAGTTGGCAGAAACCTTCTGCATCAAGAAAGATTCACACAGAGAGCAATTTTATGGGAGAAACTACTCTGAGCTCCAACAAAGATGAACAAAACTTCACAGGTGAAAAGAGGGTATAAGCTGAGAGTCTAACTGGTGATTTATTATAGCCAAGATTAAAATGATTTGTACTGGAAAGACTGTAATAAAAGAAAATGCAGCATAGTGCAGTGTCCCAGGCTGTGGTTGTCTGGAATGAAGATTACTAATACTTATAATCTTTCAGGAGGATGGAAACTATTTCTGGATCTGATGCAATTTATATTCTGTTGTATTAATTTTTTTATTGCATTTGATTGTTTGTTTTTTTTTTTTTTTTCAGTTAAGTAAACCATCAATTATATGATCTGTACCAATGGTAAAGGAATTATGATAGAGAACTTTCTGTGTCCAAATGTTCCTATACAAGAACGATCATATTGTCATCACTCAATGTTTGGATTGTGTAATTCCTTTGGAAACAAATACTTGCAAACAAATGCTTTATTCATAGAAGAATCGTTAAAAAGAAAATATAATAGAATCTGTTGTTTTCCTGGTGAAATAATTGTGAGTTTTCCCATTGTTTCAGCAGGAATGCAATCTGCTTTATAACCCCCTCAATAATAACAGTTTAGTGCAAATTTAAAATGAGTAGCAGCAGCCAAATAAGAAATGTTTCTCTTCTTCTGCCCATTAGAAAGGAAGAGAAGATCACTGCATGAAAATCAAAATGTCCTGTAAGATATCTCTCTTTGCATCTTCTCTGATCTTCTGCCTTGTTTTTAAGAGACTAGAAGGAGAAAAACAAATAGTCCCTTTAGATCTGTTAGCTTCAAAAGAGTAGTAAAAAGGAAAGTACTGGCAGTGAGAATGGTCTGAACAGCAAACCTAAGGGAAGATGAGTGTAATTATTTTTATTATTTTTAAGAGGCAAAACTATTGGATGTGCTTCATTCATACACAAAAAAGTTCATTTAGCATGAGCCAGGGGAAATACCACTCCTAATACTTATGGAAATCAGGGTCTTTTGTATGCCCAGTTTAGAAATACTTGGACTATTAGTCTCTTCTGGAGGATTTGGGTGTCTTTTTTGGTTTTGTTTTCTCTTCTATTTGGTTTTGGTTTTTTTTTTGTTTTTTTTTTTGGTGTTGGTTTTTTGTTTTGTTTGTTTTTGGTTTTTTGGGGTTTTTTTTGGGGGGGGGGGGGGTTTTGTTTTGTTTTGGTTTTGTTTCTTTGTTGTTAGTTTTTTTTTTTTTCTCTGCCAAAGAATGGATGTCCTGACATAGGGTTTCCAAAAAACTCTTTTCCCCTGTGCAGTAGGAAGGTTTGGGAAAAAGTAGAAAAAGCCATTCTGAATGGATAATTTGCATATTATGTATATATGCATGGAACTCCCACACATCAGAGTGTGACTGCTCTTACTGGGATTCCAATCTGCATACTCAGTTTTCCCACTGGGCAAATCTCCTGAAAACCCTCAAGCATTTCATTTTTCAAGGCAGTGGGAGGGAAATTTTTCACAATCTCTTTCTGCCTCTTTTACCTTGAATCTAAGTACAGTGTCTTTACTGTACTTAGACTGTGCTGACCCTTGAATCTCAAGTCCAATGTCTTTATTTTTTCTCTCATGAGGTGGATAATATTGTATGATGGCTGAAAGATACTTAATTTAGATAACATGAATTATTTGAGTATGTGATTTTATTAGCTTCACTCAAAATAATTTTAGTTGCATTATCAGTTTTAGGCTGGAGATGAGTAGTCAGACTTCAGACCTTAAAGCATTTAGAATTCTTATCTGTTTTTATGGTAGAAAAGTGATAGTTAGGGTGGAAAGTTTTATGCAGGACTATATATACAAAAGGCATTGGTAATTCAGAAAAGTTTGAGAGCAGTTTTCATGAGGGGAAAGATAGATTTGGATGAGTTGGAAAGCTGTTCAAGGTTCTGTGTATGTCCCAGTAGTTTTAGCTGCTGATCCCTGAGCAAAGGGCAAGAGCAGTGTGAGTTTGGAATCCCCAAATGAGAAGAGCCAGAGCTGGGGAATGGGGAGTGAGGAGGAAAGGTGGATTCAGTCTGGAAGTCTTATCTTGGACCATCATGTTTTAAATCTAATATTGGGGCAGCTGTGAATATGTGGGTGTGTTAGTGTTCTGTTCTGGATTTAGTATCTGTGCTTCACTGCAAAGAAGGCCAGTGCTTGCTTAATCACCTCAGTAATTTTCCAACTTGAGTTACTGGAAATACTCTGATATTGTGTTTGTTTTCCATTTTTTCTCTCTCATGTTATTTGGCATGTTTGATTCTCTGTGTTTACTGTCATTTCAATGCATGTATTTATAGCAGGATGGCTTAGTCTTATTTTCAAGTTGAGCAATAAATAATTCATTTTAAATATAACTTGATGATAGGCGCTACAAAGAAATTGAACTTGAGTAATTTTGGTAATTGTGGGCCACAGAAGGAGGAAAAAAATTAGCATGTTTTTGTATTTTATGTTCTCTGAAAAGGGCATAATTTGTATCATTAATCATCTAATGCACTTCCATTGATTTTCTTTTTAATAGAAAATGAATGTAAAAGCAATTCAAAACCTATAATAATGTTAGGGGGAAAAGGGAAAAATTGTGAAAGATTCTTTAGACTGATTGCATTATGTAGAAGCACTCAGATTGCAGTTATTCTCTGGACAAAGTAGATTTGAAACATTAGAAGCTCATATTATTTTGCCTTCCTGGCCACGCAGAGTGTGAACCACTTAGAATAAGAAAACACTTGTATGAAAATAGTGCTCAACATTAATATACCAGTCCTGTGTTCTGCATTCAGTGTGTGGGTGGGAGGAGGAATGGGTTCACAGCAATGTGCTTCTCTCCTGCTCCTCCTCAAACAGTGGGCAGTTTTAGTTCACAGATAAGGAAAAAATAAAACCTCAAGTCACACAGCTTGGCAAAACTGGCATGTGCAGCTCAGCTCCTGCAGCATTTCAGATCCTGGTATTCCAAACCAAATAACTGATCACCTCATCCATGAGTATCGAGCAAAAATTGCACTCTGAGAGCTGTTTTAGATGGAACAGAGGTGAGTCCAGTTGAAGGCATTAAATGGTACTGGAGGTGTCCTCCCACCCTGCTGGCCCTCAGCTGCAGCTGGGGCTCCTCCTGAGGCTTCTGTGCCTACATTTACCCTGTGTACATCTTGCTGTGGAAAGGCTGTAGAGAGAAACCAAAGCTGCCTAAAGAGCAGCTACAACATGGAGCTTTAGCTTGAGAAGGACATTCACAGGTTTGCATGCTGTTTCTCCCTCCCTTCTAATTCTATCCAAACTTCTCCCCTTTCCCATTAAAATCTCTTCATGCTAATTCTCTGCACCCAACTTTTCTGCCCATTTCTTCCCTGACCCCTTTTCATGCAAATCATTTCAGTTGCTTTATCTTTTCAGTTGGTATTTGCCATCTTTATTGCATCCCAAGCTCATCTCGGGCTCCCCTTGTTTGTTTATAGAGACTGTTGGTTGGGATCTGTGTTTATTCAGCTCTGTGTTTGCTTGGTGGCATTTGTCAGCCCTTTAGCACTACTGTCAATATCATTAATAATTACAAAATGGGAAACTGGTGACCTCAGAGACAGTTTTCCTGCTGAATATATAGTTGTCCCAGTTGTTCCTAGTTATTTGTATGAGATTTGTGTCTCTGATGTCCTTCCTGGCATCATTTGTTCTTTTCCTCAGACTTGCTTTCAGTGGTTGTCTTATGGTGTGTTTCTGTAAGTCCAGACTTTGGTCACACTTCATGGTGTACTGCTGCATCCAAGGGGGCTGCCACAGGGATGGAGTTAAGTGGATATTTATGTCCTTATAGAATCAGACTTTAAACTTCAACCTGAGTCTCAGCAGAGCCTTATCTTATGTCTTCTATTATGTCTGCTTCTGGCCTGCTATAATGAGGGGTTGCATTAACATACCAATAATAGTGTAAATGTTCCACCTGGGATTCTGAAGAAACTTGTTGTAAGTATCCAGAAGCATCAATATAGAAAATAAATGAGATCATCATGAGTTGTGGGACTATACTTATAGTGAGCAAGTCTAGACCCTTATAGTAATTTTATTTTTTAATTTTCTAATATGTTATCCCTTAATTCTTTTTTGCTTACCAGTAGCGATATGTGTAAGAAATTATGTAATTTCATAATAAGACATGTGTCATAATAAGAAATTATCTCATTACATTGAGGGATACCAAGAATAATTATGCAAAAGAAATGAGGATTTTTCTGAACAAGAAGGTAAATGTCTATATTAAAATAATTTCTTTGACTTCTACATGCTGGCTTTGATTTTTCAGCCATTTCAGCCATTCTTAGAATTTGAAGACAGGGAAGATTATGACCTTATTTTGCTTACAGCTCTTGGCATTAAAGCTCTTGTCTAGCCTCGTAGCTCATCCTATTGTTCCTGTAGTAATTCCAGTCATTTGATTTGCACTGCTGCATAGCTTTAGTTTTAGTGTTTGGCCTGAGTGTACCTTCCTGGAATTATCAGTCATTGTTTTCAGATGTTCTAATGACATTTAATTCCAGAGTTTTGAAAACACTAATTTACTTTTGTCATATTGAAAGAGCCATGGTACAATATAATTTTACTGGTTCATAGTTGATACTCTCAGTCTTTAGCTTTTATCCCTTGGAATCTGTTGGAATGCATTTTTAAAGGAAAATTGATTGTAACTTTGGTAAATGAATATGATTACAGAGGCTGTCTGTAATTGGATTTTTACTTAAGAGGAATTAAATTTATGTGATGTTTCCTTATTGGAGACAATGCTGTGGCTGTAATATTTAATTCTCAATACAATTCCTTGTGTTAGGATCATGTCCAATGCTCAAAGTCAGGCACAAGCACCTGAGTTCCCTCAGTTTGATGCTAATACCCTTCTTTGGTGATGATGTAAGATCATCCAAGGATGCCTTCAGTGCCTCTGCAATCTGACAGTGTACAAACATTTGATTTCACCATCTAAAAGTTTATAGGAGAAGTGTCTGTTATTTACTTTCAATTTAGGAGAAATGTAGTTACAGAATGTAGCTCCCATATGCTTGTGTGTGCCATATGCTGGGATGCTGGCACACAGACACACTCTGGTGGGTGGGAATGCAAAGCCAGAAGACAGAGACTGTCACACTGAATATCCCCTTAGCAGCCCTTGCTCAGTCTCCTGGCAGGGCCCTGTAGCAGCAGAAAGGGAGATTTGCTCCCCAAGCTCTACATTTACCACTTGACTTAAGCCTTGAAGCAAAGCAGTCTCATCTGCAGCTATTTTCACTGCCCATATTAATTGCTGTGCTGTGTTGGCACCTTCACAAGTGCATCCACACAGTCTGCTAAACAATTCCAGCCCTTCTCTGAAAAAAAGTTATTTTCTTTCAGCCTCTTAAACCTGGTTACCTTTCAGTTTAATTCATGATCTCATGTTTAGCATTACAAGAGAAAGTGTTTTGTTTTTTATTTTTTTTGTGACAGCAGTTCTTTTTATATCAGTGGAACTGCATTACAGTGTCCTCCCACAGTTTGGTCCCAAGTGTTTAATTCCAGTTTGGTGGGGTTGTCTGGTGGTAATAAAAAAGAATAGCGGTAGTTCAAAAGGAAATCCTGCATTTCCCCTCTTCATGGAAATCAATATTATAATTTGAAAGCCTTTATCTGGCATTGTCCTATTATTAGCTGTTTTATTCATATGTTTGTGTCCATTTTAAATGCTGCAGAGATGGAGGAAATCACACATTATGCCTAGGAGGGATTTATTACTCTGATTTTTTTTCTCAGTGCATAGGACTGCAAATGGACTGCATTTGCTCTCTGGGGGTATCCCACTTGAAAAAACAAAAGAGATGTTGACATAACAGAAATAGCTTTGCAGTATGAGTTTATTTAAAACCATTGTGACAGAACTGAGGATTAAGGGGAAATATTTTTTATGCAGCATAAACCACATATGAGCCAAACCAATCAGTAGTTTGAAACCACTGAGGATAAATAATTTTACTTTCCTGAAGGTTCACTGAAAACAAATTTCTCTCTTTCCCTTTCCAGTACTGCCTGTATATGAAAATATTTTTCTCATAGAAGTTAAAGCTAAGTAAACTAGGAAGTTTGCAGGAAGCAGAAATGAGAGGATTGGTTCCTGATGGAACCACTGGAGTTGGGTCCCTCATCTCTGCTGCTTTCTCCCTGCCCCTTCCCAATCTGCTATGATGCCCTAATGGGCTTTTGCTTTATCATTTTGTTTATTTTAGCAGTTTATGCAGCTCACCTCAAGCCAGGTTTTAAGTGTGTAGCAGGAGTCACAGGAGATCCTTCTCCTCCCTCCCTTCAGGTGTTATGTCTCTTACTAGAGTATACATTAAATATTCTTTCAGCCTCTTCTTGTTGCCATGCTTATACATACCTAATCCACTGTATTATTTGTTATTTTAATTTAACTTTCTCATGCTTCCATTGTCAATAATTTCTTTAAGCTCCATGATCTCTGTCAAATATTTGCCCAGATTTCATGTGCTCATATATATATATATCCATCTATTTTAGCATCCAGATGGGCTCACTGAGCATGGTGAATGATTGGTATGCTCAGAGCTGTGGCCATTTGTGCAGGAGATCGAGTGATTAGATGATAACTGATCACAGCAGTGGCCTGTCTGGTTTAACATCCATACCTAGACTTCCATCACTTGTGCTGGCATCATTAATAAACGTCAGGGAGGAGCTGTGCTTTCCTGCCAGCTCCCAGTGAGCTGTGCAGCAGGGTGGGTTGCTCTGCAGTCACAGTCCCTGCAGTGGGGCTGGCAGTGGAGGGCAGGGTTCGTGTCCCTGCCACTGTCACAGTGCTGAGGAGATGCTCTGCATCCCCTGGGCCAGACCTCAGTGCTCACAGCTGTGCTGCCAAACCTGGGGTGTCCCTGCTGCAGGTAATGAGGCTGCACACACCTGGGGTACCAGAGTCTTCACCTGTTTAACCTCCCTGAAGAGGGCAATTACACCGTGTCCCCACACAGAGGTGACCTCTGAACTGCAGCTGGGGACAGGGAATGCTCCCAGTCTGGGAAGGGTCACAGGATTGGAAGTGAAAGGCAAGGATCAGCAATTTAGAGGTGGTTATTAATATGCTGATTTGCTGTCACTTGAGTCTAAAGAGACTTTTAACAATTGCTTGCCTTTTGCATGCTCTTCAAAATGCTGGTTTTTTCCATAGAATCTAATTACATTTTAATAAGATTTTTTTTTTTTTCATTTCCAGGTGATTGCCAACCCATACCCTTCTCCCATATATTACTGTAGTTAAAACCCGAAAAATCATGTGTATTCATTGCAGAGTTACACCCCAGTAAATAACTTGACTGTAACAAAACAGAGTTCTTTTTACCTTTCTTTTCATGCACTCTTGCTCACATTAAATGCTGGCAACGAGGAAAATATATGCAGCCTCAAAAACCTGAATTATTTAGCAATTGTCATAAAATAATATCACAGGTTGTAAAAGTTAAATAATAAAATCTGGATTAAATAATTTCATCCTCAGTAGTTTTATGATACAATGTGTGGACTTGCCTAGAATCAGGGAGCCCAACATGACTAAACTCTCACGGCCAAATTCAGTTCATTACTCTGTCCCTGAGTTTATTACCTTAATCAAGTCATGACCTACCTTTGCTTTGTTTAACCTACACTGGAGGATATAAATAGCCTATAATCTTGGAGGTTTTGTGAGAATTAATTATTATTAATGAAAGACTACATGATGTGCAGGCTATTTTTATTTATTATAATCACTATCAATTCACTGACTCCAGCAAGTTTTATCCTAGACTTCCTGTGACTCAGATTCATACATTAAGTACTTTTGTTCTCTCTCATGGCTATACAGTACCAATATCCACCGTGAAAAATTAATTATTAGTTCTAAAAAAGGACAAAAGACAAAGTGGGAGATTATAAGAAGTATCACAATATTTAAGGAGCTTAATATGGAGGGACCAGACTTGGAATTTACACCTCATTGCAAGAAGCATTCAGCTGTAGCATCTACTCAGTCATTCTCTTCATCTCAAAAATGGAGAAAATGACAGTTCTGGAGAAAGAAGCTTTCTTTTCTAGTTTTTAAAGGCATTTTTTACTACTTTAAAGCAATTTCAATTCCATGAGTAGCAAGTGCATCACAGCTTGTGAATCCTGGCCTGGACCAAATATGTTTTCTGGCACAGGGCCACAGTGTTACCTGGTTTTTTGCTTGGTTGTACAATTCATCATTGGCTAAAGTGTCCCCACCAGCTTTAAAATGACTGCCTCCTTGAGAATACTGAGTTTAATCATTGAGATAACACAGTGGTCAGGTAAGAAGGTGTCTTTATGGTTTTGTGAAGCTTCCAGCACATCACTGAGCGACACACGAGCAATGCCCTAAAACCAAGTCAGCTTTATTCTGTTAATGCAGGCGAGTGAGTCTGACAAGAACAGCAGGGCTGGGTGCCCAGTGTGATGCAGCATTTGTGTGCAGGAGGCTGAGGGTTTGTGTCCCTTGCAGCTGTGACGTGCGTGTCGGAGCAGGGCGGCTCTGCCGCCGTCGGTGACTGCGTGCGCTGGGCAGGAGCCGCGCCAGCCCTCGTCCAGGACTGCCTCGTGCCCTGCAAGGATGACTGCACCTTCACCCCCTGGTCCAAATTCACAGCCTGCTCCTCTGCCTGTGGCACTACCAGGAGCAGGAGGAGGTCGCTCACAGGTATCATCCTTTGAAATATTTGTCTGATTGGAGGTAATGTCTCTGAAGTGTTGGGGTGCTGGGAAAATCCAGACGGAACAGTTACTGTGCTTCATTGGTTTTTGATCTGGCACTGATCACTGCCAGCCTTATACACATTCCAGTACAAGAGCAGTGGAGAAAAACTCACTGGTGGAAAGGTTCTAGGCATAAGCCAAATGGAATAGTGACCATGCTTTGTGCAAGTTTATCTGACCTATTAATCTGGGAAGCATGTAGAAAATACATATACAAGAGTACAAATCAGTGTGATTTCCTGGAGGAAGCTTAAAACTGAGAGTTTTGTGCTCAGCAGTATGCTCCACTTCAACAAGGCAAATTAATACCATGGATAAATAAAACCCAGCACCATTAGAACAGCTTTGTTTGATCCTTTACATGTATTCATTAAACTCACCAGTTCAAACCATTTGATGGAGCAGTCTTCCATGCTTGCTGTCGAGGTTTATTATTATGTTATTTGAATGCTGACCAACCTGAAAAGCTTTAAAACTCCTTAAATGAATAGTTTGGAACTGCACATTTTGCTGGGAGTTGTCTTCCCCCACGTGCATAATTAAATCAAATAAAAATGAATTATACTGTTCTTGCATGGTTTACAAGAAATCTGCTGTTATTGTTCTTCTCAACACTCACGTCTTTTTGTGTTCCTGTGTTGTGTTTGAGAGCTAATATGTACCTGGCTTGAGTTTGCTCCTTTAATAGAGGTGAAACTTCAAAGATTTTGACTGTGGAGTTGAGTACTAAAATTGCTGTAAGAATATCTGCTGAGATAAAAGCTGGAATCTGAAGGGCAACAAAATGTGGTGGCCACCAGTGCTCCTTCCTCCTAGACTCACTTGTCCTTGGCTGCATGGCTGTTTTCTTACTCCATTTGCTACTGCTGGAATGTTCTGTGTGTTTTACTAACTAACAATTACAGCATACATTTATACTGGTTTCAAGCTGCCATTCATCAGTGTGGCTCATTAAAGGATAAAGTTTTCTTTTTCACATAAAACCCTAGTATTGTATAATACTCTGTAGTTGCTGGTGAAGAGCATATTCTAAAATGTTCTCTATACCAGTGCCTGTATAGTAGGAGAAATGATTGATCCCCAGGAAAATAATAGATCCCTGCACATATAAAAAATATGTAAAAAATAATGAATAATTACTTACAGGTAGTTTTAAATCTGATTTTTTTTAATGAACATTGTGCAAGTTGCAAAACAGTACGGCCCTACCTATCCCCTTTCTTACTCTGTTCTATATCAGATGGAGATTTGTTCAAGTAAGTGCACCAAAAATGGTTTGCAATGCCAAGGTTCTGCAGGTTTGTCTCCTCACCTGCACTGCCTTTGTGACCAACCACCACCAGTCTCTCCCCATCCAATTGCTGGGTTCCATTTTTCCTGCCAGGATGGAGCTCCTGGTCTCAGTGAAGAAGTCCTGAAAAGCAAGTGGTGAACATGCAGTGAGTGTCCCAGGTGGGGATGTGACAACACCCCAGAGAGCAGCAAGGGACAACCAAATCAGACCCTGGGTTTGTTTGGCCCCTTCTCCAAAGGGGAAGCCAGTGACACAGGTGCCAACTTGTATTTGCATAAATACCTCTTGAAAATAGAGGTAGACAAAAGTCTTGAAAAAAATCTCATCTACAGGAACTTGGTCCAAAGATTTAAGGAAAATGCTATTTTGAAAAATATTTTGTGATGTTAAGAGTCCTTTATCCATTTGCATTTCACCTCTCTGTAAGTGTGCATGAATTGTACCCCCTGTTCATCAACTGCATGTGTCTATGCTCAGGTGAATGCTTTGGCTTCATTATAAGAACTCATTAGTAATGTCATTTAGTGGAAATCTTCTAATTGTTTGCTAAGTATTTGCTTGCCCTCCACTCAATTTTTAATAGTATAATTCATTTTACTTTGTAATTCATCATCGACTCTACATATAAAATTATTCATTACTTAAGTGGAAGACTTATTACAGAACATATCAAAATTCAAAGTCACTATAATGGAAACACAGTTTTTAGGTGAGTCTTCAGTTAATTAATACAGTCAGTTAATTCACTGTACCATGGGTACAAAGCCTTTCTGTATTTTTAATGTTTCCTATAATTTTTATGTACAGTATGTATTAGCTGATAATATTTAATGTATATAATGTTTGTTAGTATTCAGAAATGTAATCTATTATTCTTCTATTTATTTTCTATTATATTTAATTGATGGGTTCATGTCCTCAAAAATTTTGGAGATGGTATTTTTAGCAGCAATTTTTAAAGCAGTCTGTGAAGATGATAAAAATATCTCTTCCACTAATTCTAAAAATATTTCTTTGTGAAGAGTATGGAATCAATGTCACTTTCCCCCTTAAAATAGGGCTTTCATAGCAACTTAATTTAGGGGGAAGATTCCAACAAAACAGATGGCAGGGCAAATTGAAAAAAGCCAGTCACATAAGTGTGAGATTATTTGCATCCTTACCTCAGTCTGTTCTGCTTTGTGTCATGATGGCAAAACATGGGCAAATCCCAAATTCCCATGTTTGCCAGTACAATGCAGAACATACAACTAAACATACAGAGTTTGTGGCTCCTCATGGATTCTCAAACAGAAAAGGCTGGAAATGCCATTAGTGAGCTCAGAATCCAGTGAGAGTCTTATAAGAGAGTTTCCTTGAAATATGGGGAGTTGTACCTGAATTTCCTCATAAATATATACAAAAAATAATGTAAACATAGATTTATCTACCAGATTGTAAAGATGCTGGCACTATTTGATTTTTTTCCTGCATCCGTTTGTGCTGGCAAATTCTACATTCCACAGAACTCTGGCAATACAGTTTTGAAAGAGTTGGGGCTTAAAGGATGGGGATATTAAGGGTCTACAGCCTTTCCTTTGGAGGTGCATATTTGTATGGAAACAGGCACTGATGAGACCCAGCTTGTGACATGGCTCTTGGTCCAGTCTGGACTGGAAAGGGGCTTGTTGAGTTATATAACTTATCTTTTGGTTTTAGTATCTCATTTGTGTGCAGTGAAGAGAAAACATTTTTCTGGATCAAAGCTTTAAAAACCTTCTACAGAAGTGTTTTTAGTGTATCCAAGATCCCCAAGGAATGTTTGGAGTATGAAATACAGATGCAGTTTGTTGTTGCAGATGAATTCTCCCTTCTGTGCAGATGCCAAATGCAAAGACATTCCTGAGCTCAGCCAGCACCAAGATTGTTCCACGGCGTGCTGGCTGACCTGTGCCAAGAAAAGCATTGATTTTTATCTTTAGAGGCTGTGTACAGACATTTGTTCCCTTGAGCAGTTGTAGGGATGCAGGGAGCTTGAACTCTCTTTTTTGCTTTATTTCTTCTCGTACTGGGGACCCCTTCTCATGCCTTGAAGTCCTGCAGGTGAAGGGCATGGAGAGTGCAGTTGCAGAGAGCTGTACTGTGAGTTTATTTGGATGCTGCTGCTGCTTCCTAAAACTACTGAAAGAGCCTTCTTTTAAAACCTGTTGAAGGAACAGAGCAAAGGAAAACATAAAAGCAAACACAGCCATTGAAATGCTTTCCAGCCCTAATAATTGACTGAGGATTATCTTTTTCTGTTTTCTTCAAAGCATGGTTTGTGTGCACAGCTCATCTTTAACTAATTTGTAAAGAAATCTCAAAGAAGTTGTAGCTAATGTAGAGTCCTCTGGAAGTTGTCCTGGCAACCATTGATTGTGAACAAATAGAGACAAAACAATCAATTTATTTCCATCAGATAATTAGAGGAAAATGATATTATATGAAATTACAAAGCGGTTTCTGGGCAGACCATTCCTAGAGTAAGACTTTGTGTTTTGCCCATCAGAACAATACTTCCAAGTTCTCTGGTTGCCCCTGGAGATAAGCACGTTGTCCTTGCTCGCCAAAGCACTGGCAGCAGCTAATAGACACTTCAGAAACATCCCTGAATATTAACATTCAGATTGTCTTGGTTCTAATGTGTTGAATTCATGCAAGTATAAATAATATGACGTGTTGTTATCAAGAGCAGCAGCTGTTGAGCTAACGCGCCGATTTCTGTGGTTGGAACAGGGCGAAGCAGAAAGCGAGACAAATGCCAGAACACCGAAGTTTACCCTCAAGTGGAAACAGAGCCGTGCCCCTGCGAGGCCGTCACCTCCCAGCCCCACGGGAACTGGTCCGACTGCATCCTCAGGGAGGCTCCATCGCCGCCGCGGCCGGGAGCGGCCGGGGAGTGCGGCCGGGGCGTGCGGCTGCGAGCCATCGCCTGCCAGGACAGCGCCGGCGCGCCGGTGGAGCCGGCCCGCTGCAGCCCCTCGGGTAAGGGGAGTGACAAACCCGCGGGTAAGGGTGTGACACAAACCCCCTGGGGTAAGGGGAGTGACAAACCCCCTCGGGTAAGGGTGTGACACTCAGCCCTGCGGGTAAGGGTGTGACACAGCCCCTCGGGTAAGGGTGTCACACAGCCCCTCGGGTAAGGAGAGTGACAAACTCTTGGGTAAGGGTGTGACACAAACCCCCTGGGGTAAGGGGAGTGACAAACCCCCTCGGGTAAGGGTGTGACACAAACCCTCGGGTAAGGGTGTGACACAAAACCTCAGGTAAGGGTGTGACACAAAACCTCAGGTAAGGGTGTCACACAAAACCTCGGGTCAGGGTGTGACACAACCCCTCAGGTCAGGGGTGTCACTCAGCCCCTGGGGTCAGGGGTGTCACTCAGCCCCTTGGGTCAGGGTGTGACACAAACCCTCGGGTCAGGGGTGTCACTCAGCCCCTCGGGTAAGGGTGTGACACAAACCCTCGGGTCAGGGGTGTCACTCAGCCCCTGGGGTCAGGGTGTCACTCAGCCCCTCGGGTCAGGGATGTCACTCAGCCCCTCGGGTCAGGGTGTCACTCAGCCCCTCGGGTCAGGGTGTTACTCAGCCCCTGGGGTCAGGGTGTCACTCAGCCCCTCGGGTCAGGGGTGTCACTCAGCCCCTGGGGTCAGGGTGTCACTCAGCCCCTCGGGTCAGGGGTGTCACTCAGCCCCTGGGGTCAGGGTGTCACTCAGCCCCTGGGGTCAGGGGTGTCACTCAGCCCCTCGGGTCAGGGTGTGACACAAACCCTCAGGTCAGGGTGTCACTCAGCCCCTCGGGTCAGGGTGTCACTCAGCCCCTCGGGTCAGGGTGTCACTCAGCCCCTCGGGTCAGGGTGTGACACAAACCCTCGGGTCAGGGGTGTCACTCAGCCCCTGGGGTCAGGGTGTCACTCAGTCCCTCGGGTCAGGGGTGTCACTCAGCCCTGGGTCAGGGTGTCACTCAGCCCCTCGGGTCAGGGTGTCACTCAGCCCTGGCACGGGAGAGGCTCCGTGCCCCGCTGTGCAGCTCAGCCCAGCGCTGCGCTCGCTGCAACGGCTCTCGCGGGTTTGCCGCGGGTGTTGAACGCAGTTCTTCTTGTTGCTCTGTAATGCTGAGGTTTGCCTCAGTGTAAGGGTCTGCTGGTATTTTTGCAGTGGAAATGAGGCACAAGAAGGCTAAAGTTGGCTGCACTGCAAGAGTACCATAGGCATTTCTTTTATTTGCCTGAAAATCCCAGAAAAGTATAAGCTTTGGAGGAGGTATATTTATTTCAATCAGTATTTTGTTTGAAGATACCTCCTTCAACTTTTACTTGTTCAGAAGTTTTTATTTCCTTTCACTAAGTTTGGAGGTTGCACGGTTATTTTTAATGAAGGAGTTCACAGTTTTCTAGAGATAATATATTTTATTGCAAAATGCCTGTGATGTCACCTGCTGTCCCTCATGCCAAACACATGTGGCTCCAGCAGCCAGTGATCTCCTCCTTGCAGTTATGTGCCAGTGTTAAGCTCAAATTCATAGAGTATATTTTCATGTTATTCATTGCTGGGATGCTGTCCACCTATATTTCTTGTATAATCAAGTAGCCTGTATCAGAAAGGGACAGAATTAAAATCAGAGAGAGCAGGATGTACCATTCCATTTGGGTGTTTATTCTCAATTTCCATGATATGCGGTTCATTGAATAGTTTAAGTTGGAAGAGACCTTAAATATCATCTCATTTCAGCTCCACTATCCCAAGTTGCTCCAAGCCCCTCCAACCTGGTCTTGAACACTTTCAGGGATGGGGCAGCCACAACTTCTCTGGGAAACTTGTATTAGAGCTTCACCACCCTCACAGTCAAGAATTTCTTCCTGGTATTGAATCTAACCCTGCCCTCTGTTCATTTGAAGCCATTGCCCCTTGTCCTATCATTTATCACAGACATAAACCTTTATTTTAGGAGCAGAATCTCTATCTGGGCTGCCCCCAAACCACTTCTGCTCTGACTTACAGTTAGAAGTCCTGGAACACCATAGAGGAGGATGTAGTAGTTGGGAAGAGTGCTGATGATCTGTATGATGGGAAGGGAAGAAATGATATCTCAGGAGGAGATTAAGTCATACAGTGGGCACCAGGAATGCTCCTGAGAGTATAAGGGAGCAGAGAAATCAGCTCTCTGGAGGGTCTTCATGATGGGGAGCAGCAGCCCAAGCCTGTGTAATAAAAGGAAAAATCCTCCACTCTAATGAAGTGATTCAGTCCTGGAGTGAATTCCTCTTGCAGCTGTTGATGGCTGTTCCAGCTGGCTGCACAGGTTCATAAAGCAGCTTTCCATGGTTTGTGTTTCAACAATGTGCTTCTGTACCAATTGATTATGCCTCTGTGGCCCATGAAGGAGGAGCAGTATACCTTTCCCCCACATCACCTTTCCTTCTGCAGAAAGAGGGCTGCTGGGGTTTGGAAGGTGGGTTTGCCTGTGGCATGACTTGCTCTTTTGAGAAACTCAGGATTTTTATCACTGTTAAAAAGTGGAGGTTGTCTGTGCGTGGGGTTTTCTAAATAACCTTGAAGCCTGTTTTCTGTCAGTGATATTTACGTGGCATTTTTAATGGTCTGGCTTCTCTCAGGGAGGTAGTAGGGAGTGGTAGCTCCAGGGGAATATTGTTCACTTTTTTGTCTTCAGCTTTTTATGTGAGCAAAAATTATTGTGGCACTGCCCTGGCAGAGGGCCCACATCAGAGGCAGAAGGGTGGTCAGTGACTTTGGGCATAGAGTGACTAAAATTGGGCAGAAGCTCCTTAGGCTCCACTTCCAGCACCTGGGGCCTGCCTTCCAAGGTTACATGCAGACAAGTCTGAAATTTATGGTCTCTAGAGCTGGGAACTTTCAAAATGCACTTCTGCACACCTTATTGAATTAGTGATAGAAACAAATCATTATCCAATGAATAATTAGCAGAATGCTTTTTAACCATAATGGAGAAGAGCAATTTACAGAAGCATGCAGAACTGCTAAGCCCTGAGAAATTATTCTCACAGTGTTTTTTTTAAGCAGCTCGGTTTGTCTTGCTCACAGTTAGTATCAGGTGACCTTTTTTAACATTTGCTGGCTGACCATGATTATGGCTAATTAATCCATTGTTTATATATTAAATGCCAATGTGGTGGGGATAAGCAGGTTCTTCTTTTACTCCTTTCAGGTCTTCTGACTTCTCTTTGTTTCCTGCTCTTTTCCTTCTGCAGGACAGTGCTTTCCCTTCCTTTCTTGAATCAGAATAGAAGTGAGAATTTTTAAGACTTAGACCTCAGTTCTTTGATGGGTCCTTCTGAAGAACTGCAAAATGTAGAAAGAGATGTACGGTTGTAAATTGTGCCTCAAGAGTAGGAGTAAATTTGTCCCAGGTTTGATAATGTCCTGAGTACAGGGTGTAGGACAATAAAAAAGAACAGAATAGATCAGTTTGTAGCTTTTCTGGAGAGCAAATTCTGGGCTTTTGGCTTCTTGCTGCAGTGATTTTCATTTTCCCTGACTGAAACCTTGTGAACTTAGACTTGGGTTTATTTCACTTGGTCAATATGACCTATTATGTGAGTGTAACAAACTTGTCAAGCAAATGTTCAGTTCACTTGAGTCTGCTGTAGAAATAAACTGCTCAGAATGGTTCTGGTTCTGAGGCCCTGCTCTTATGTTGACTTTTCTGAGTGATTCTGCATTTAAACTTGGAGGGCAAAGGGGGAACCTAACCAAAAGCCCAATTCAGTCTGTTTCATCTGGGTTTCCTAGAAGTTTCCTCTAACTGTCCTAAGTCTATTATCCATGAATACATTAACCATTTAAGCATACCTTCCCAACTGGAAATGGGTATTTTCTCTCCATTGGTGTAATTACTGCAAGCAGAGGATCCCAAAGTCCAGAGTCAAGACAGAAGCATTCCAGCTGTTTCTGATTAAAAATGCTCTGTCTGCCTGCCTGGGCTCTACAGTTTCTTCTGTCAGGACCTGAATCCTGGGCTGGAGAGAGGGACCTCTGCCCTGACCAGAGCTGAGCAAGCCTGGTGTTCAACACTTCATGCTGATCACCACTGACTGATTTACCCATCCTTACTGCTATTTAATTGTGTCTTAGCTCCTGGTCATTAGATATGACAAACTTAAAAATTCAAATCACAGCCTTTTCTGAATTTTATTCCTTTCTATACCATTTTTTTTTCTCCAGCAGAAAAGTACCCTTTTTTTTTTTTTCCCTTTTTCATGGCCAGCTTTGTGATAAACTGCTTTATTTTGGTGGTGTCACCTTTTTCCTTGATCACCCATTCAATAAGCTTGGGAAATGAGTGATTTACATTTCCCAGTTGAGCTAGTGATTTTCTCCCAGTTTTGGTTCACCCTTGTTTTTCTTCCTTTAATTCAGAAATGCATCTATGAAATCATGGATAGAGGTTACTACCTCCAACTACATTACAAAATTATAATTGGTAGTTTGTCTCAATTTTCCTTCTCATCAGAAGGCTGCAAATATTGTGTTTTCTAACTCATGATTGGAGCATCCTCTTTGGCCATGAAATTGTCCTTTTAATTGCAGCTCATCCGCTTCCCAATCTGTCATCTGAGCTGCTCATACTATTTTTGAATTCCCATCTCCTTTGTTTTGAATGATTTCCCATCTTCCCTTTGCTTCTCTTTCTTGTGTGTGATGCCAACAGGGTTTGTTTAATCTTAGAGGAACATAGGGTGCCTCATCTGTTCCAAATCAAAGGCTGGAGATTTCTGTGCTCTTGCATGGAGGTTCTGCTTTTGATCCGATGGGCAATTTATGGAAAGCAGGAATTTATCAAGAGTGCTTATCCTATTCAAATTCTGCTGTGCTCACAACAACAGGAACCTGGTAGAAAAAGACACGACAGACAAATAGATCCTGGTTTTAAATCTCAGAGTGCTTAGCTGCAACCTGCACTCACCTTAAAGAGCTTTAATTATCTCTGAATTTATGAAGGGCACAGCAGGGGTGCTCAAACACCTCCTCACTCTCAGCAGTTCAGTGTCTCCTTCTCTGAGCTCCAGTTGCTGGTGGACAAACACATCCTAAAATTGACTCCCCTCATTTTAGGAGAAAATGAGCTGTTTTTCAGGTAGTTTTTTTTTATCCCTAGATTTTAATAAGCATTCTGCAGATTTTTATTTGTATGGCTCAAAAAGCCATAAGCAGAGCCTAATAGTGAGTATGTGAGTCAGGTCTGTCCCAGTCTAAAGCAAACTTGCTGCTCCTACAAAGTAGCAATTTTGGGGGAAAGATTAGGAAAAAAAGGTTGAAAATGCAATATTGAATAGATGCCTGGTTCTTTTTGGAAGTGTATCAATTTTAGTAATTACTGTGGTATACATTTTTTCACATCTAGTAAATTTTATTTTGAAGAGTGAAATTGTAGAAATCCCTGATTTTGAAACTCCTCAGAACTAGAAGCTTTTCTGGGCAGATGTTTCCTTGTGTTTTTGAAAATATTCCAAAGTTTAATTTCATTCTTAGTTTGAGTGACATTTTATATTGAAATTTCAGTTTTTAGTACAACCTGTTGGTTTCAGAACCCAGCTAGGCTCTCTGTAATCACTTCCCAGGGATAAAAATGACATCCTTGTTTTATCAACACTGCAGCACAAATCCAAAACACAGCCCCATACTAGAAACTCTGAAGAAAATTAACTCTATCCCACCCAAAATCTGCACAGTCTCTCTCTGTGGCCTTTTTATTTCATTATTAGATTTTTATTTTATTAATGGCTGCATTGCTACTAGACAGCTTTTCAATGATTGCTTGAGTAAAATGTTTCAGCTGAAAATTCACCTTATTTTCTGTCTATCCCATCCCCTGGAATGGGAGTTAAGGCTGCATCACAGGACTGTCCTGCCCTGGAGTCCCCACTCAAGACTCTTTGAAGCCACTGCCACCTTTGACTGTTTTCTGCTCTGTCACAGCTAAATAGCTTCTAAATTTAGCTCTGAAATCCTGGCTGGGTTCTGCTCTGGACTCTCTCTGACATTCCTACATGTCTCCTTGGGTGTGTGGTGACACTTTTAATTACAGCTGTGGCTGCCAGGGGAGCTGTAACAGAGACACAGCCTGGGAAGGACCTGGCCTCCATTTCTTGTTTGACTACAGGATTTTTACATATTGCTCCCATAACAGTGCTCAAAGAACATTGATTTATTCCTTATCTTTTCATTTGTTTGTTTTTTGTTCTTCTTTTTTTTTTTTTTTTTTTTTTTTTTTTTTTTTTTTTTTTCCAAAATCTGTTCACCATAAGAAAAGTTGGCCACAGTTCTTCCTTTATGGATGTAAAAAGACATATCAAATGAAATTGGATCACAGGACAACTGTTCAGACATTGAGTTCTCTGTGTTTTCCTGGCAACAGAATCAAAGTTAAACAGCCATCAAAAAAGTTATTTCTGAATGGGTCAAACTGACTATCAAAGAAACTTATTTAAAGCAAGGTAAGACTTCCCCTGAGGCATTAGTACATAGAAATGCACATTCTTCTAGGACTTTATCTTCTTACAGAAAGGAAGCATACATCTTAAGAAAAAATATTTAGAGACTTGGTTTTTGGATCAGCATCCTCTGTAAGTGCTGCATTCAGTCAGAGTGATGTCTGTTGTTACTCCTTGGCTCTAAACACACATCTTTATTGCTTATCTTCTTGCCCAAATTTCTTTTATGCTTTTTGCTGCATTCCATAAAATGACCCCTTTGAAGAGGTGGCAGTGCCAGACTTTATGAAGGAATGGCTTTTTACTGACCTCAAACAGATTTTCTCATGTTTGACATTCACTGTCAGCTGCCTCTTGCTGGACCACCTCTGCCCACCCTTGCTCATGTCCATCCCTTTTGTTTCTATTATTAGGCTGAGTGAAGAGTTTGCTTTGTTTTGTTTTTTTACAGATTGATTAAAGCTCTTCCATGGGACTCAGGAATGTTTTTAGTGCAGGAATTGTAACTCAGTGTAGAAATAGTCTATGGGAGCTTTAGGAGAGCTGTGATAGCAGGTTAATGCATTGGGTGATCTCCTGCCCTGATTTCTGCAGCAGGCTGTGGAAAGAGAATTTCCTTGAAATGTGGCCCATCTCTTTGGCCTTAATAACACATTTGTCACAAATACAGCCTGTTATGAGGCAAGGCTCTAATAAAATGTTACCATACAGAGATAGGCTTAGAATTAACATTTTTCTCTCCCTACATGTCATTCCATTTATATGCTATATTGGAAGTATGAAGAAGTACCCTTTTAGCCTAATCCTGTTCATGAATTACATATTCTAGTCTTAGGACCTCTGTGCTTCTGCTGCTCATGGAGAGCTTCCTGATCCCTCTGAGGTGTGTGGCTGCACTGGGAAGTGATGTGGTGGTAGTCCATGGGTTTCCTTCATGTCTTATGTGGGCATTTTGCAGCCTTTTTTAACCTGTTTGCCATTTATACAGCTCTGATGAGCAGAATTTTCAGGCAAATAAATGCATGAGAAACAATTTTTAAGTGAAGAGTGACATTTCCATATCTATACCACTGTTGGGGAGCCCTGTGGCAGCTGGACAGAGTAGGTATTGCAATGGAGTTCAGTGGGCATTAAAGGGTTTAATGTCTGATGCATTCTGAGGGTTTTCAGAAGCAACTTAATTAAAATTAAACTTAAACTTCAGCTTGGTCTGTTCTAAGGATTATCCTTGTGATACTGATGAGTAGTAGAGAGTTTATCCTGCCTTAGTCTGTTCCTGGGCCTGAAATACACTTAATAACTCTCTGTCCTCCAAGGTTTGCAAATGAGGATGGTGTAAATTAAATTACTGAGAGCCTGGTTTGCAAATCTTCAAATATCCCTCACTGCAGAGAGAGATTCCCACTGTGAAATCTTGGCTCTCCTTTGTATGAGGTAACATGGGGGAGTGACCACTAAAAATAGTGTTATTTAACAGGATTGCATTGCCTTCTGCTTCTGAATTCACTGAAGTCCTCCAGCACAGGAGATTGAACTACATAACCAGAGAGCTCAAAGTCACACTGCAAAATTGAAACAAAAGTCTATCAGAAATTCAGTACATCAATACTCTGTGCTGGGGCCTGCTAGTGTCACAAAAATGTCCTGTTTCCCTCTCAAGGTTTTCCATCATATAAATGAGTTGCTGCTCTCCCTGAGCCTGAGCTGTGGAAAACCAGGACTGTTCCCTTTCTTAAAATCGTGTTTTCATCAGATGTTTTTTGTAGTGCAGCTTTATTCAAGAGGGTCAGATGCTTCTGCAGCAAGGTGACCTCTCTTAGGTGGAGTGAAATTCCTTGTGCAGCAGATGGGGCCTGGCTGCAGCTACCTGGATTTTGGAAAGCACTCATGGATCCTCCTGGTGCTGGTAATGGTTAGTGGCATCCCTAAAGCAGCACCTGTATAATTCAAGTGTGCACTTGGGCTTCTCCTTTAGTGTTGATGGGAGAAGGAATTGAGGCAGAGTATTGATTTAAATGTATTGATTTGGGGGTCACTGTGTCACTCACCTCCTGTGACACTGGGGAGGGGCTGTGGAGGTCACAGCTGGCTCACAACCTTCCCCTGCCTTTCTAGTGCCTGTGTGACCTCTCATGAACACAGACCATACACTGGTAAAACCCCTTGAGTTTGTAAATTAAAGAACTGGGAATGTACATTTAAAGAAAAACATTTTTTTTCATGCTGCTGTGAGCCCACTTGATAGTATTAATTGCACACTGATCTAATTAGTGTTCCTGTCTTCTGCAGAGTCATCTGCTGGTTTATTTTGTCTGAAATAAAAGCAATATTGTAATGCAGAATACATGCCAATTATCAGGATGCAGGGAGATGTATCAGCATGTCCCATTCTGTCAAATGAAAGCCATAATGTTGTTGTCCAAGGCAAGTTGTCTAAATGAGGCTTGTCTGTGTCTTGGGGTCACAGCTTGGCAGCAGAAATGAGGTGGCATATTGTGTTGACAGTGCCCAATGTCTTGGCTTCAGAAACTGGCAGAAAGATGCTCTCCACAGAGGACCCCAAAGTCTGAAATTGAGTTTCTTAGTGTGCTCCAGCAGATCCTGAAACCACTGACCTTCAGGACATATATGATTTACTGAGGGGGGTAGATATTTTCAGTGACATTTGGTGGCAGCTTTCTCCCAGGAATGGACCCTTGGCTCTGGAAGATGCTTCCTGACTGGTCCAAATTGCCCAAGTCTATATTGATCTTCAGAGCACTCTGTACATCTGTTTTCAGAGCTGCTGTGCCATCAGGCCTTTGAGAGAAGTCAGGTGTAGGAGAAAAGGGAATTTGATTTTCTGGACAGTTTAATTGTGTTCAGGCTTTAAAAATGCTTTGTTTTCTTGTATAAATATAATAATAATAGAATATAAACACAGTCTCGGGTTTGTTTTATAAACATGCTTGTACTATTAATTGAGTAGCCTCAAAAATATATATATGGTAAACAATCCATAATAAAATACAGTGAGCTATGTTTTTTTTCCTGATATATAGAGGATTCCAGCACTGCTAAGAAAAAAAAAAGCAAAAAGCTACTCCATTTTATTTGAAGAAAACAGATGATATTCCCAGTGGCAGAGTGATGAGCAAAGTATACAGAAAAACACAGCTGAGCTACTCCCCTAACTGCTATTGATCCCAGTGGATGGTTTTTTATTTGAGTAAGGACTTTGTTAAGATGTCAGGGCTCCCAAGCAGCCAGGCCAGCCCTTCACCATGGGAGAGCAGCCCTGGGAAAAGGGAGCAGCATTCCCACAGTTGGTTTGGAGCCTGGACAGACCTGTGCAGTGATTTCTGTGAGATGACTGTGTGCTGTGAATTCCTGTTTATTTGCTCTATTTTCTTGCACTCAGAAGGCAGCAGACGAGGCTCCTTCTCTGGAAGAGTTCTCAGCTTGTTCTGCAATCTGTTACAAGCAAAGTGCTAATTAATGGAGATTTCCTTATTGAGTTAAAAGATTAAATATATCAAATACCAAGGCTTGTATCTATTGCCAAGCCTATGCTTGCAAGTTCTTCAAGGAAGAAAACTGTAATGCAGAATCAAAAGAAATTAGAAATCATAATGCAAAGTCAGCATCAACCCAACTGCCTCCCCGGGATTTATAGAGACTGTGAAATTGAGCAATAAAACCAACCTTTGGATGAATTTCAATAACAATAATGTTGAGTTAAACTTACCAGCCTTTTTTACAAGTCCTCTCTGGTCTATTTAGAATCTCTAATCAGTCTGCTACGAGATAACGTGTGTCTGTGCATCTTTTGTTGAGCAAGTGGGAATAAATTAGCTAAGGGTCCATTATTTGAGCCTTGCAAAATATTTGATGTGGAAGTTATTTTTGCTGGGTTTTTTGGCTGTGCGTTTACTGAATGTAAATTAGATTATCTCCTAAATTTCTCAGCAAACTAATAATGCATAAAATCTCTCAAATCCTTGTGTACTATGAAAAAAGAAGATTAAACATTTGTTCTGTGGCAAGATTAAATCCTTTTCGGCTGCAACTCGAGTTTTTTGCAATTTAAGTCTCCCAGACTTACTATGCTTAGTTTTCTTCACTTAATAATTTTCTCCCTCGAAGCAGGATCTAGATTTTGAACGGGGATTATTTGGGATGAGGTGCTCCCCTTGCAGCTCACAGGCTTCTGGAGCTTTTGGTGGTGCCATGTGGCCCATGGCCAGTGGCTGCTTTATTCCTGGCACAGTGGGAGAGCCTCAGCCATAGAACTATGATCAGCTGGAGTTAAGTTTCTGGGCTGCAGTCTGTACTCCATGCTGAGTTTCAACCTGAAGTGTAGCAAGAGGTTTGCCTTGCAGGAGATCCCAAAGCTTCAGCTGAGCAGAATTTGGCCTGCCAAGTGCTGTGATCCACCAGGTCTCCCTAAAAGCTATTATATTTTTAGCACTGCTTGGATTTACTGGTGTTATTTTGTGATATTTCACAGTCAGTCACCAAGGGAATGTAAATATTAATTGCAAAATGAATCAGGTTTTTTCCCCCTCTACCTTTGATCTGTGTAATTAGAAACATTTCTCCTGTGTCACTGTCCACTCTGCTGCTGCCTAGTTTGTTAAAGGGTGATCTCTCCTGTCCCACAGACTGCAAGGGAAATTAGCAGTGTTATTACCAGTGGCAGCTGTGGTGATGCACAGAATTGTCCCTCTCACAGTAATGACCTTGAGTTTTATGAAGCACCTCAAGGTTTACTAACAAGGGTAGAACTGCTAGAAGTTTGTTAATTGAAACCATGAAATATGTTAGAGAGGATACAAATGAGTCTAGAGCCAATTCAATTAGAGGTGCATCTGTTTCCAAAGCTGCTGGAGAAATGTTTATTTTCGCATCACTTTTAAGCCAGTCTCTTGGAATGCTGCTGGCACTGTTGTTTAATGCTGTGTGCAGACCTTACACCCTTAGCAAATTTATCTTTTGGAAGTGCAGCAGTCAGGTGGAAGTGTCCCTGATGTTTGCTTGTAAACCCACTGATGTCCTTCTCCCAGCACAGCCCCTGTGCCACCACTGACACCCCCAGCCTGTCCTGGGGGAGCTGCCTCCTCTTGCCTCGGCTCTGCTGGGTGCCACAGTGAAATTGGACAAGTGTAGTTTTTGCACAGTGTATTTGTGCCTCTCTGATGCTGGCACAGGGTGCCCAGAGAAGCTGTGGCTGCCCCATTTCCTGGGAAGTGTCCAAGGCCAGCTTGGACAGGGCTTGGAGCAACCTGGGACAGTGGAAGGTGTCCCTGTCCATGGCAGGGGTGGGAACAAGATGAGCTTTGAGGTCCTTTCCAACCCAAACCATTCTGTGATTCCATGACAGCCACCAGACCATGCTCCTCACTGTATCCACTGCTGTTGCTTTGTGTCTGAGCTGCACAGAGAACTGAGCTGAGTCAGGGCTGCTGCACTGTGTGGCTGAGCCTTCCCAGGGCATCCTGTGTCACCTCTGGGTGCTTTGTTTGTTAGGGACACTTCAGAGACTCCAGTTGTGGTTTGTTGAGCAGCTAGCACGCTGTTTTTAATGAATAAATCATAGCAAAATGAGCTGTGCAGCCTAGGCAAATGCATTTGTTCATCCCGATACGTTGTCAGTGTCTCAGCAGAAAAACAATAGCACTTAAATGTAGAAAAGGCTTATTTGGTCATCCATATCAATTTTTCCTGCCAATTCCCAGTAGCATGTTTCAAAGTGCCCACTTAAATGTCCTGGTGTTCTTGTCACTACCTCCTGTGACATCTGTGTGTGCAGCTCCAGCTCTGTGGTGTTCAGGAATCTGCTGTTGGCCCAGGTAGGACAGAAGATCTCATCTGCTCTGTCTGAATTAAATGAGCTTTATTTTAACAGTGGTTGAGATTTCAAGAATTAATAATAATAATAATAATAATTTTCAAAAGAAGGTTAAAGGAAGCTTCAATAAATAATTTAATAATACATGGAAAGCAGGCTGAACATGGCTGGGAAGTAGAGAATATCTTTTTCTCTGGAAGGTTTTGGAAACATAAAAATTGTTTGGTACCAGGTTTTGCAGAGGGAAGAAAAAATAGGGATGTGATGGATGAGAGAAATTTAAGGATGACACTGACAAAACCATCTGTGTAAACTCAGTCTTGAGTTGGTCTCCCAAGCTGAGCAACAGTAGCTCAGAAATGTTATTTGCTTTATTCATATTCTATTATGGTAAGAATATTTCTCTGGATAGTAACTGGAATGTGGAATTCTTTATTAATAGATTGTTTTAATAGCATATTGCCCTTGGGGTTTTTTTGTTTTTTTAGTATTGTGCATCATGCCAAAGCTACAAGTTTTCTAGGCATGCCAAAACTAGGATTATTGTGGGTCTTTTTAGTCCCCTGGCAACAGCAAGTTATTGCTTGGCTCCTAGAGAAAAAAAAAAATCCTGAGAGACAATGGATGAGCTGAGTACAATGTTACTTACTACTAATCATAAAAAGATATCCATAAAGGCATTCTCTGTCAGTGCAGAGAGGGTACAGCACTGCAACATTTCTGGAGGAAAATTTTGGTTGAATGAAATCTTTGCTCTATGAATAAATACCTTAGTGTAGGATTAACCTTAAGTGGTTGATAGAAGAGTAATGGCAGTCTGTGAGGAGAGCTTGAAAGGAAGTTGTGTTCCCATCTTGATTTTGTAGCATTGTTCAGTGGGGACAGTCAGCTTCCTCTGGACAATATGGAGTGCTCTGCAGCTGGCCAGTATTTGATTATATTTAAAGGAATTAAAAATATGGGGGAGGAAAGTCAAAAAGGAATGAGCAACCTCTTAGCAATGAGATGTCTTTGGAAATTCGGTGTTTCAGTGAGGGATGACTCACAGCACTTCCTGGGGTTGGAATACAATAGGTTCTTCAGTCTTCACAGAACACTCTGTGTTGGAAGGGACCTTTTAGAGGTCATTGTGGGAATCCAATGAACTAGACCAGATTGCTCCAAGCCCCATCCAACCTGGCCTTGAACATTCCAGGGATGGGGCATCCACAGCTTCTCTGGGCAGCCTGTGCCAGTATTCTACCACCTTCATTATAAAATTTTCTTTCTTATATACAAGACAAATTGTTTATTATAACTTTTCCTTCATGTAGTTTTGTAGTTTATTTCTTTTTTTTCTTCTATTTCTTTTTATTATAGATGTAGATCTTGAGCTGCCTAAAGACTTAGCCCATTTTGCCTTCTCTGATAAGTTGATAACCCCTCTGACTAATCCTACTTTGAAACAAGGCACTTTCTTTGTTTCTGTTGAGAGTTAATTACCCAGGCTGTCACACAGCCCAAGGAAAGATGATATTTCATACAGTGGTGGAACAGAACTCTTTGGAGAACTGCCTAAGAAATGCTTCTCATAAATCTATCATGAGAAAATTTCTTTTACTTATCTTAACGTATTATGAATTGCTTTGAGTGGCAACCTAAGCAGATGGAACAGAATATCAGTGGGATATTTGGGAGTTTTATTTGGGGGAAAAAAGTGAGTCTGTTTTAGAAATATTTGTATATGTGTGTGGTGCATGGGTGTCGTCTCACCGAGGCGAGCATACAAAGCATACAAAGTTAAAATATCTCAAATATTCCAATATCACTGGAATGAATTCAGTCAGAAATAAGATACCAAATTCCAGTGGCTTTGGAGCTGCAAATGAAGAGGCACCACAGCAGACAGAGATGAGAGACAGCAAAGAAAACCAGAGCACAGGTATGGGCACAGGTCTGCAGCCCTGAGGAAGAGTTACAGCGTGAGTTCTGTGGGGAAATGATTGCAGCTGTCAGGCTGTGGGGTGGCTGCTGTAAAGAAACAGGGAGCAGCACCACCACAGGGAATCAGAGAGGAGAAATAGAGCAGCACTGAGCTGAAGGAGTTGTTGCTACTGCTGCTTTTTTAAGGCACTGTTTATAAAAGCAACATCAGTATTTCTTGTACCTCTAGAAGGAAGATAATTTCCAGTGGATGGATGCCTAAATAAGCCTGAAACCTTTCTTGATGCTGACTTCAGAGTGAAGAGCAGGAGGGAGGCAGCAAGTTGCTGCTGTGGGTTGATGCCCAGGCTGTAACACAGTTCTGGTTTGGAGTGAGCAGCAGGCTTGGGCATGGTTCAGCCAGTAAATCAGCTCTGAACCAGAATAATCTCCGTGCCTGAGGCTTGGTGTTTCATGGTTGTCTGGGGCTGTTGTCCAGGGGTTTTGGAAGCAGCTGCTTCTGGGTTGAGTTTTGTTGTTTGGGTGTTTTTTCTCCTCTGTGCTGCAGTGAATGTCAGCTGAGTAGATGGGGAAAACCCTTCCTAAAAGAGTCACAAAATGAGTTAATTTGGTATTCTGTAGGTGAGGAATCAAGAGGGAGTGTTCGCATGATGAAAACCAAACAGAAATACAGGGTGTAAAAATGAGAAGCATCAGAACAGTGGTAGGGATGAAGTTCACTTGTTTCCATAACCATCATTGCCAGAGCTGTCAGGGGGATGAAGCTGCCTCTAATAAAGGCTGATCTGAGCAGCCACTGGCTTTCATGATCTAACATGAAATCTCTTTTTTGTTTAAATTAAAGTAATACATACAGACATGACAAGCAGATAATAGGAACCGGGGGAGAATGAATGCAGCATGGTAAGCAAGAAGGTGCAGGAATTATTCCACACTGCCAACCCAGGACTGGTGCCACTAATTCCCTGGAGATCCCCAGGGTTTGGCCACCCTCCACTGTTCTGCACACCAAGAGCTCCATGGCCACTGCTGGGATCTGCAAAACCTCTCTTCTCTCCTGAGAGAGCTGTGGGGTTGTGCATTTTTGGAGGAACCTTTTGGGATTTAATTCACAAGGTGCTAGTCCTGCAGATGCCTGTGCTGTGATTTTAAGAGATGATGATCTTGTGAGGACTTTCATATCAAAACTGCTTAAGGTGAAAGTAAATCTTTAAAATGCCATTTTTGAAACCCAAAGTAAGCAAATTTTTGGAAAGAGGTATAAAGAGTACTTGTGAGATGTGAGAAGCAGGTTTCATCTGTTTCTCCCAAAAACAAATCTCACATTTCTCCAACTGGCAGGCAGATCCCTCCCACATCTGCTGGGAGCTGCCAAGAGAAGAGCTCTGTTGCCTCCACCATCCTGTGGCTCTTTTCTGGTGGGGAGAGAGCCTGTGTCTGTCTCCTGCCTGTGACAGCTCTGGAGATGGTCAGTGTAATGGAGAATGAGTGCACATCTGGACTGTACTCTAATTCTCCAGAATTTGTCATGGCCACAGTCTAATAAGGAAGGTAATTGCCACATATTGGTGACCACCAGCTTCACAAAAGGTACATTCCATTTTATCACTGCCTTCATTGCACTAAACCAAGTAGAAATTAATTTTAATCACTGCTGTTCTTCACAAATAATACCATAACCTCGAGCTGGATGGTGTCAGTCTGCCAAATGCCTTCTCCTCCAGAAGTTCTTGCTCTGTGTTGTTTGCACAGGTCACATCAGAGGAGGGAGTTGGTCGCTCACAGTGATTAAATCCTTTCTCCAATTTCTGGTTTAGGTTACATTGAAGAGCCTTGCACGGTCCCTTGCCCGTTTGATTGCCAGTTAAGCGACTGGTCCGGCTGGTCTCCTTGCAGCTCTTCCTGCGGGCCGGGGGTCAGAGTCAGATCCAGGTGGCTCAAGGAGAAGCCCTACAATGGAGGCCGTGCCTGCCCCAAGCTGGACCTCAAGAACCAGGTGAGTGATGCTCCCAGAGCCAGCAGGACCTGCTGTGCTTGGGGGGATCCACAGTCACTGTGCTGGTGAAGAACTGAGATAGGACTTATCTCTGGGACCACACCTTAGGTCACCTTTTGTAGGCAATCCTTGTCCTTGAGGACTGAAGGAGAGGTGCTCATGTATCAGCAGAATTTGACCTGAAACACTGCATTTTTATATGAGAAATTGTTATCTCCCAGAGCACAGGGATCAATGGATTAATAATCCCACCTGGGCAGCGTGTAGACATCAGAGAACTCAGATGTCATGGACATTTCAAAACTTTTTAATTCTTTCTGAGACTATGGTTGCTGTAGAAATGTTAGTTAAATAAAAATTGCTATTTTTAGCAATATTTCCCATCAACACAGCACGGGTTTCCTTGAACATTAATCTTTGTATATTCAATATTGAAGTATCCCATCAAAGGCAAATCTTTAAATTGCTACTCTTAAAGGAAGATCAGCGTCTATTTAAATGCTACTTTATGCTGTATGCATTTCTGCATAGTGATTTCCTACGTTTGCTGATTAATTCTCAGCATTAATTAACACTGATGAAGTACTGTTTAGTTTTGTCTGCCCTATATTTCAGATTCAGCCATGAAAATTAATTAATAGGACAGGAATAGTCATGCTGAAGGAACTTCATATATATGTTATGAATAATATGAATATGTATATGTATAAAATATGTGACATGTAGAAGTACTCATACAAAGATTAATTTGGTAGGTGCTAGAACTGGTGGATTCAGTTGTTTTTCTGCACAACCATTGCTGCAGCAGTCATGTCCTGGAATGCAGCACCACTTCCAGCTCCTCATTATAAACTTGACTCATTTTCCTCACAGTTAATTTTATTTTCCTGTGAGAAACTTGGTAAATACTCCTTGGATTTTTTTTTCCTTATTTTTCCTTATTTCTATTTGAAATTCATTGGAAGTAGGTTAACAGAAGCAGCAGGAACTGCAGAAATATAAAACTGCTATAAAGTGTATGTTGTCCATAGCTCAGTGCTTTTCTTAATAGATCAGACAGATCACCAGAGAGGCAAAGTGAAATCCCACAGTAAGTGATAAGGTAACAATAAGCTCCTTTGTAATGAAAAGATACTGGGGTTTGTTAGCCATAGACACAGCAGACTCCTTCCATTAATAGCAAACTTATTGCTATCATGTGTTGCCTATTCCCACACACATTAGAGTTGCCAGTTTCAAAAGCCTTTCAGAGGATATTAAAGGAAAGAAACTGTTCAAACTTGGAAGTTATGTCTTTGTACAGTTTATTGGTGCACAGTGCTATGGCTGTTATTAATATAAACGTGCTTGATGCTTTTTGCCTCTTTACCAGGAACACACCTTGTGATCCAAAACCCACTGAATTCATTAGAGGCTTTCTGTTGCAGGCTGTAGTAGAAATAATGTAGAATTGCATTCAGGTCTGTTTCTCTAGGTTTGTGGCTTCTTGGTTTTTGAGGTGCTTTTTTGGTTGGTTGGCTTTTGGAACTTTTGTTTCTTTCCTTGTGAGATTTTTAGGATAAAAGAGAAGCTATTTCTAACTGTGTTTGCCACACAAATGATTTATCTTTTTCTGATTCAGTTTTAAAGGATTGAGTCCAATTCTATATATTTCAGAGCTTGTAGGGCAAGAAGAAGTTGTTGTGCTAATAAGAACAGTGTGTATATATGTACACTTAGACATGCACGTGTTTTGCCTGTGATTCTCTTCATTGCCTTCCTGAATGCTTCTCAATACTTTGTGAGCTTCAGACAGAATTTTGCTCTGCACCCACTGGGCTTGGGCTTCCAGCCCAGATTTAACACACTGAGGTCTCTGGGCACGTTGCAGGATGCACAAGTTGCCTACCCAGATGGTAAAGTAAATTAGCTGGTGGCACTGCTGCTTAGCTAAGCTGGACATATATCATTAATCCACTGTCAGGCAGATTGTCTGCTGCTGTTCCCTCTGGTCTGGGCAGCTTTTAAATCCTAGAGCAAAGCTCTGCAAATTCATTATATATAAAAATGTGACATCCTAATTATTTTGTATAATCTGGATTAAATACCTGCAGTAAATACTGGCTTTTGTTTGGTATCAGATAGGGGAAAATTATATAGCAGTAAAGCAGTATAGCACCATTGTGCTGAGTTTTGCTTTTCAGTGGCTACTGTGTTATATTGTGATTTATGTATTTGATAAGATTTTAGATAACTTAGAAAAAATAATTAATTCCTCTAGGTGCTGGTTGATTTCACTTATGATCTCCATTTTATTTTCTTCAGTATCTTTAGTTATTTTGTTTTTGATTATTGCTTCTGAAGTTGGGTCTTGCTATTGCTTCATCAATTACTTTGGAGAGCTCTCAATTTTTCCTGTGTAATTAAATTAATTTTCCTTTATAATTAAATTCCTCAGTGAGTTTGTGTCTTTTTCTTAAGCCAGATAATCTTTTCACTCTCTTTTGGTCCAGGGTGCTGTCTAGGCTTTTTGTCAGACCCCTGTATATTCTTCAATGCTTTTCAGATATTTGACATAAGTCTAACTAGAGTGTTACTTGAAACACTATTCTAGCAATTGTTTCTTACCATTTTCCACCATGTCTGGGGCTCTGCCAATACAAATATTTAATAAAGCTACTGCTTTGGACAGAGGGGCAATTTGCATGATCAAAAAAATTTACTTAATGAATATAAGTAGTTATTTGATTCACATAAACTGTGTTGTAAAAGACTGTCCCCCAAGAGTTTGTTCAGTCACTGTAGTACAGCTTGCTTGTGTATTAAGGACAGACTATTTTAGCAGAAATTTGATTTTATGCATAAATAATGACATGTCCCATTACTGCATTATATTCCCTGGGGTTTGTGCTCCTTATTCCACAGAGAGTTTGGCCCTTGTGGATTATCTTGAAGCCATTCTTTTGGATGTGTTCATCTGCCTGTAGAGCCTCTCAAGCAGCCCACTCTTTTTGCAAGAGATGTGAGAAGTAAACTCAGGAGAATTAATTGAGGTTTTTTGTATTTATTCGTCTCATTGTAGGCAATGAACGAAGTTGAGCCCTTCAAGATTTTATTCCAGGCTATTTTCTAATAGAGGTACCAAACATTTGCATGGGCTGAATGCTCTTGGTGTTCTGATAAAATCACTCGATTTGATATAGTCCCTTCAGCCTTAAACTCTGTCTGTGATGCTGCCCTGTGAAATTAAAGGATAAATTACAATATTTGGGGGGAGAGATGACAGTATTTTCATGCAGCTCCATGCAATGTGCAGAATTACTTCTGCCTTGTACCTCTGAAAATGCTTAAAGAGCTGGCTAACTACATTTTGCTCCATCTCTTAAAGAAAATGGGCTTTGCATGTAGGGGCTGTGCAGCTCTTATCTGAGGATGTGATTGCTTCTGAGCAGCTGATTGGATTAGGGGGTCAGCTGGCAGATGTTCCTGCCTGTGCTGTGCATGTTAAAAGAGGTGTAGCATTTACATTTTTCTATCCCTGCTCTCCTTTGAATGCACTTACACAGCATGCAGTTGCTATTTAATATGTAGTTCTACATGATGAAAGGTTAAATATGAGTTAAGGGGGGTTTATTGCTTGAATATTCTTTTATAGGTTTTTAGGATTACTGTGAGAAAATGCATCTTATTTCAAGACTCACGAATTCCAAGGATTATTTTTTTATTGATTGCTCTCATACATATTCTTGTCAAGGTTTTCCCTCCTTCTGCTTCCCCCCTCCTCTCTCTTAGCCAATACTGCTAAAGGACAAATATCATAGCAAGTAGTTTATCCCCTCTATATATTCTGTATATATTTAAGCAAACATTTTTAAAGTATTGGGAGTATTTGTAGTGGCAGGCATAGCAGGAGAAAAATGTAGTGTATTTAGAATGTAAACTTACTGCTTTCATTAAAATGAATATTTTATTCTTAATGACATTTTCTGGTGTTCACTGTAGAATATGAGAAATACAGACACTTTGCACATTAGAACTGCAAGTACTTCTGCTGAAATTGCATAAAGGAGTTTAAGGAAAGGGAAAAGGAGGGTGGTGTTGTGCTTACAGACCAGATCTCTCAAAAACAGGTGTGGAGATGTGTGAATCTCTGGAATTTTTTCATAGAAAGTGGCTGCTTTAGGTCCACTTGCACTTCAGAGAAAACACTTATTTTCAGCATTTTCAAAACTTTTAGACTCTTGTATTAAAAGTTAAGTTTGAACCCAGCATCTTTCATGCTGTCACTGATTTAGCTCCCATCTAGTCCCTGGCTGGTGAGTTCCATGTATAACCCTTCTTCCAGCATTAGAGTTGGTCTTCAAGAATATAATTATTTATATACTAATTATAAATAGCTCCTACTCAAATCACTTCTTTTGTAATACGGATTTCTAATTTTCAGAAAAGTCACTGAACTTTTTGAGGCACTCAGAGTCTCTTCCTCATATGTATTGCAGGTGCCAGTGGTTCATTTCTGAGCCTAGTCCTGCATCAGTCCATCAGCTGTGTCAGATCCCTTCCTGTGCCATGCTGGAAATCACCTGTCTTACATTTTTCTATCCCATTTGCTTCAAGTGCAACTTAACTTCTGGGAAAAAAAGACCTATCCTTAATCTCCATTTTATCTTCAGAAGGTCTGATTTCCTCCCACTCTGCCTTAAAGGGAGGAATTACAGCATAAAACACATCTGTCCTCTGATTGTAGTGCAGTTTTACAGTACCATAAAAATGACGAGTTTTTTTTGCTTGCTGCATTAATGTGGGAGAATTTTAAGTGTCAAAAAGTAGCAAGAACCTCCTGTTTCCCTTTACACCTTCCTTGCTGTGACTGGAAGTTGTGGTACTAAACTGCAATTTAGTTTGTTCAATGAGCAGAAGTAGCAGCCAAATGTGTGCAGCCTGAGCAGTGTCACCTGCCTGAGGTGAGTCCCCCATGTGGGTGGGTATTGCTTCACTTCCTTGGGAAATCAAACCACTTCCCATGTACAGGATAATAACCCTGTAGTGTCTGCTCTAATTCCCAGCATGTATTAATTTTATATTCAACTTCAGTAGCTATCCACACTTGATTTTCATTCCTCCTGCAGGTTTTCTGTAGAGTAAAGAGTCATATAAACATATTTTCACAATTGCCACTCATAAAGAGCTTTAGCTTCAGGAACAGAGCTGTTTAACAACTCCCTCAGAAGTATTTTTCACTTGGCTTTTTTTTTTTTTTTTTTTACTGGATAGCTTCTTTAAGCTTCTCTTTAATAAAAAAAGCAACTTGATATATGGTGTAATGCTGCTTTCTGTAATTGTGAGAGAACATTTGCACTTTGTGGAGTTAAATATGTTACAATGTCAATCTGCTTCGTGGCATTACTTTCAAATCCAGAAAAATTAGAAACCTTTTGCTACTTAATTAAACTACATTTTTTCTGCCTACTACAGCCCCTACCAAGTTTTTAATGAAACATACACCAAAGCATGCACTTTTGGTTTAAATGAAATTTATATTTTTGCATCTCTGGAATTAGTAATGTATCTATAATAGAGCTGTTGTTGAAAAGTAGAATTTATTGTTTAATATGATAGATTGTTTCAAAGTATAGGAAAAAACAGGAATTATACCCAAAGTCCTCTGTCCTGTTTTTTCAGAGGAGATGGAATTAAATGGAGAATCAGCCAGAGAAAGCTGGGTGGCCCAGTGAAGAAAGTATTAGCATTTCACCTAAGGACCTGAAGTTCAATTGGTTTGGGCAATGCTGGTTTTTTGAGGAAAGGAGTGTGGTTTCTGCTGAATCTCTCGTGGACAATATGTCATGTTGGAGGAGCTGCAAACAGCGAGTGCCATAAATCAGCGTGACAGCATCTAACACTGAGACTGAACCTGCTCCTGCTTGTCTTTGTCTTAGGAGCAGGAGAACAAGAAGGATTGATGCTTTGGTTATTCCTTGGCAGCAGTTTTAATCTTGGTTTGGTTTTTTATTGGTTTTTTTTTCCCCTTTCTCCTTCTTTTAGGAAGTTTTTTTGTTTCTTTTCTACAAAGTTTTGTGATTTGTTCTGTTTTAAGTTTGTAGTTGTTAAGGAAGGGGAGATGCTGCATAACAGTTAAAGTGAGGACCTAGCTTCTGTTCTAATTGGAACAAACCCAATAATATTCAGAACAAAAAATGTTGGTATATTTTCACCCTTTCATATGGTGGAAGATGTGAGAAACAGTTATTTGTCATCTTGCATTTTATCACAAGTGATTTACTCATCAGAGAGAGTCAATTACACAGAAGTATCCCTTCTTTTGCTTTTGGGAAGTTAAAGATTTTGACATGTTTTTCTTTTTTTTGCTGCCCTTTGTAACTCTTTTCAAAAATTGATTTCCAAAATATGATCTTCTTGATTGCAAAAAACAGTTGAATTACACAAATGTGGAAATTTCTTTTGAAATGGATTCTATGCCAAGTCATGAAGTTCATTACAATAATTTATAGTTCTAAGAACCTGCCACATAAAAACTTCAAAACTTTTTGAAGTGTGAATGCAACAAGATGTTGGCAAGATGTCAGACAGGAGTGTGTGGGGCAGGAGGCAGCCTGGATCTGTCCAGTGCAGGGAGCTGCTGTGTAGATCTGAATCACAGTGCAGAGCATCCAGCATCCACAAAGGTTGGGCTGAGTTGGTAAATGAGGTGTTGGTGTTTGCCTGATGTAGCATCTATTACCATCAGAAACCTGTGTGAATCTGCTGGTTGCTAATGAAGATTTTGGTCACTCCTTTCATTTTGTTATTGGACAGCAATGTCTTCAGAAGGAGTGAATTTTGTTATAGATATATAGCAGATTCTGTGTGTGCCCAGTTTAAAGCTGACCCCATTCCAGTGGATGGCTTTATTCCTAGGAGGAACAGGAGTTTGTTAAACGTGCTCTGACTCACCTGCGTGCTGTGAATATACCCTGAGCATTCAGAGCAGAAAATTTCTACTTTTCTGACTCTCCTTTATGAATAAGAAAGAATAATTGGAAATGAAGTTACTGCTCAGAGAGGGAGAAGGGACATGAAGATGTATGCTGTGTGAATTCATCTGTCAGAGCTCCAGAGCAGCCAGGAACTCTCAGGTGCTTCTTGCATGATGGTCATTAAAATAACCCTGGTCTTGTCTCTTCTAAAGTATTTAATATTGCTCTGTTGTTCTGTCTAGAGCAGTTCTCATTGATTAATACTTAACAAGTGTTAATATTTTTTCTGCTGCAGACATTTCTTGTGGCCGTTGCTCAGAAATTATAACCAAATCGTTTGTTGGCTTTGCTTTGTTTTATACTCTGTAGCTGATTGATAGATTCAGAAATGGACTTCATTTTCTTTTCATGTTCTTTAATTGGTTTCTTCCTCCAAGACAGCAGAATAAAAGTGCAGGTGACCTTCTGTCCTCCTCTTGATGTCCCCCCACATGACTGGAAGGATTGTGCTGGTTTTGCCGTCAGCTAAATGTGTGCACTTGAACTGCAAGCTGAATACATGAATTTTGCATCTTCCTTAAGTGACAGCATCAAGATCATCAGCATTACCAGATTGCTGGCTGGAATATAAACCACTCAGAGATTTCAGATTTCAAGGCCCAATTACAGCTCTCTGAGTGGTTGTCAGATTCAGCTCTTGTGTCAGGGAGGGATTTTTGCAAGGGCTCTTTAGCCAAAGTTGAAGTGCTCTGTCACATTCAGGTAGGTTTGGGGAGAGAAAGGAAAAAGTTTAAGCCATCTCCCCTGTAAAGCAGTCTGGGGCTCTCTCTGCCTCCTGGAGTTTTAGCAGGGCTACCAGGACAAGAGTTGTAAATATGAATTTGCACGAATTCACCTAATGCTTCCTCATCTATAAATCATGACACGTTTTTGAGTTATAAATAAGTGTGTTGCAGGCTATAGCCACCACTAGAAAAACCAAAGGTGAGCAGATTTTTATGTATGAATGAAATGCCAAAGGATAGATTCTTCTTCTCCAGTAAGATGTATATTCTGTCCATTCTAATTTTATTTACTGCTTCTCACTGGAGGATTGCATAAATCAGCAGTCCTGTGCAGTTTGTTGTGATTTATTGCTTAATTAAAAGTTATGAGGGCTTTTAATCCATCTATAATTTATATTATTTTTGAGTCAGCTGTTTCCCATATTGTAACTTAACCAGGAAATTTGCATCCTGTTATGAAGGGAGCATTTTGTGAGCCCTTGGATTCACTAATAGATGTGGTCCATGGTGATGCCAGATTTACTTTGGAGTTCAGACTCAGAGCCAAAGATAATTAAATATTAGTGCACTTAATAAAGTTTCTCCATCAGCAATTACAGTTTGATGTCAAATATAGTCTACATGTTTTTTAGAGTTACAGATTAATTTTAAAAGGAATATAACTTGTGTGATTTCACAATGAACAGATGTTAGCTACAGATTAATAATTTAAAAAGCAGGCTTAAAATGGTTATGTAGATTTTAATGGAGGATTAATTTGGTTCTAGTGCTGGACCACATGCTGTTGGCAAAACAGTAGAATATCCAGTTTTAGTGTTGTCTTTTAGTTTGGTCATTGGGGGATTTTTTGGTTTTGTTGTGTTAGTAGGTTGCTGCTGTGTTTTTTCCATAATTAAAGTTATGACCAGCATACAATTTAAAAACAGACTTCTTTTTTTTTCTCTGTATGAATTACTATAGAAGAATAAATATACTGTATAAAATTCAATTTTTGTAGTGATAGGAGGGGTAGCTGGCTTGAGAGAGAGCACTCATTTGCTTTGAGCTTCAGTAGGTTTGTCTCCCTCTTTCTCAAATATCTTTATTATTTGAAAAGACACGCTAGTTTCACTAGCAAGCTTTGTACAGTCCTGGCATGATAGTTTCAGGTGAAAGGTTTTGAGGTCAGTTTGGATTTCATGGCATGGGTTTGGTTCCCTTTAGCTGTGAGTCAGCTGCCCTCTGTTGGATAGTTCAGCTTGGCTGTGGTTTCATTTGTGATCGTGTGGCTTCTGCTGGGATGGATGGAAGAGCCTTTCCCGAGTCCCTGCAGCATTCCCTGCAGCTGCCAGTGCTGTTTGACACCAGTGGGGTCCTTCCAGGAACCCCCTCTCCTCTGTGTGAGGTGTAACCAAACACCCAGCTGCTCTTAACCTTACTTTTAATTTTTTCCTACATAACTTCATAGGTAATTACTGTTGTCGCTGAATGGGTTTCATTTTTTCTTAAACAAAAATTTGCTCTTCAATTTATTTGTTTTTTAAATCCTCTTCTCTGAAATAATATTTTAGAGTCATTAATAAAAGCCATTAAAGTGGTTTGCTATAAAATCAGGTAGAAAATGTTCTATATCACATTAGATAAAAACTGTAGACATCCTTTGGGTATTCAGAAAGATTTTTATCCAGGCTGTTCTGTAGGACTTTGAGAACTGGACAAATACAAGTTAGCATGAACTTTGGCCATTAGAAATGCCAAACCAAATAAAGTCTGTCAGCTTTGCTGGTCAGTCTGCATTCACATTCTAATATCTGTTAAGTTTAAATGTCCTTTATACTCTTATAAGTTAGATTTAAATTATTACTTTGAATTTTAAGTTATTACTCCTCTAAATAGAAGTGAGAATTTTTCCTTCTCTAAGTGACATTATGAGGTTCATGAACTTTCTAATTAACTACCAGGCATAAAGATATTTCATTCTTGTTCTGAACAGTCTGAGCAAAAAGAATAAAGTGGAAAAGGTTTAACAGACTCCTCTAAGCAAGACTTTGAAAAGGAATGAAGGTCTAGTCATATGCTGCTTTTGTAATGTCTTATTGTATTTGTATTTAACTGGTGAAAAGAATTAGTGTCTGTTTGTTGATGCTGCTATACAGTGTTCTGTTTAATACATGGAGCTCATGTTTATCATTCAATATGAGAAGATCTTTGCTCCTCAGTCTGTGCTTCCAGGTCATGCAGCTGCAGTGGTTGGACATTCCTGAGACCCCTCAGCTGGTTTTGGGTTTTTTGGGAATACTTAGTGGTCACTCCATCCCTCATATGGCTCTTTATCAATGTGCAGATTTTTAACATTTCTTAAAATAAAGTCAGTCTATTTCTTTAATTTCAGTTCTGTATACTCTCAAGTGGCCATGTGGAAGACAGATTTTTCTTTCTGTCACTTTGTAGCCAGAATTTCAGATTCTGTGGGCACCCATGGTTTTATTCATGCTGCTTTTCCCCGGTTTGTAGCTTGGTTGTGAAGTTGGGCAGTAAATAAAGAGATTTATGTTTGTTGGAACACAAACCAGTGAGTACTTTAGCAGCTAGAGTAACAATAGATATTCACTAGAAAATCCATTGGAGAAATCAATTATGCTTTGAGTTTGTCTTGTTGAGAGAATGGAAGTACTTGGTCTGTTCAAAGGAGATCACTCCAGTAATCAGCAGGTGGGCAGACAAAACAGGCTTTATGGAGAGTCTCACAGGTGAGTAAAACTGTGAGAAAAGATTAATTTTCTATTCTGCATGTTCCCAGAGCAACCATTGACAAAACAACTGGCTTTTTTTGAGAGTGAGATGTGTAAGATTGTATCACACAGTGCACAGAACATGCACAAGTCATCGGACCTGAGAAAGGAAAGTCATGATTAAACTCAGTTGGATTAAACATTTGCATATAAAAGAGGTTTTTCTTAATATTCATTTCAGGTCAGTGTTTGATAAATGACTCACAGATTTTCATCAGCTTTCTCACGTCTTGGCTTTTGCATAATAAGAAACCTCACAGGAGTTGTATGCAAACAGCAACATTTCAGCCTGGTTACTTATCACATAGCAGATTTGAAGTACAAGTTGTATTTGGGCCATATCTGCATGCTAACCTCAGGAATTAATCCCAGCTAGACTTAGAATAAATACCTTTTCTAACCTTATTTTGTGTTTTCACCCTGTCATAATAATGTAGCATATCAGGGTGCCTGGGAGCTTGGCAAGGGAAGGGAGCACAGATGATTTCTGAAGTTCTTCTGATAACACTAAAATATTTATTTGTTTCAGGGTAAAATATTTATTTTAGGCAGGTCTCTTTTAGTCTAGTGATGCTGATTCTATGCACCTGATTTCTCTACACCTGAATGAATGTTAATTTGTGGTTAAATCCAAAAACTAATCAGTGCCTGACAGGCATTGGTTTAAAACTGAGGATGAGACACTTTCCTTTCAGCTCCTAATGATGTTATGGGAGTTACTTCATCTTCATTCAGAGCAGCATCAGGCAGCAGTTCTTCCCACAGCATCCTGTACCAAAAGGCTGTGCCTGAAAATCAACTGTGAGAAGTTTGGATGTGGATCCAGATTCTGCATGGCTCATTTCCCACCTCCATTTGGACTCCCTGCAAACCCTGTGTGCCCAAACCAATGATCAGCTCTTGGTGGGTGCTGGGATGTGAGCTGCAGCTGCTCCACGTGCCTGGTGGATGTGCTGGCTCTTCATGGCATCTCCTCACTCCTGGAGCATTCCCAGGAATCCCTGGCATTTGGTGTGGCAGCAGATGCAAACACCAGTTTTATGTCCTGGTTTCCACCCAGTGTTTTTCTAACTGCTGTGCTGTTCCAACCAAACGTTTCTGGCCCAGCTCTCATCGTTTAATTAAATAAAGGCAAATTCCAATTAACTTTTAAGACACCTGGAATTGGCTCAGCTTTTTTTTGTTTTACAAAGCAGTATTAATTTAAACAACATTTCCCTTTTTCTGGTCTATTCAGTGAAGGTAAGACCTTGGATCCAAGTTTGATGTAAACCCCTAAAAAGTGGCCTCTCTATAGAATAGTCAGTCATTTCATATACCAGGAATTTTCATGTTTTTTTTTTCTGGATTGTGATCTAGTCTGCAGAACAGGCAACAGATGACATTTGATTTAAACAACCAAAAGATAATTTTTTTGGCTTGAGCTAATGTTTATCAATTGAGTTAATAATGAAAGAAACAATCAGTCTCCACATGCTTCCCTGAAATGTGTCCAATAGTATTTGCAACACTGTTGGAGTAGCATTTAATGGAGAAAGGATGAACATTTGGTTTTTAAAAAAGGGTTTATGTGTTGCAAATGGGAAAAAATCAAATGTTTGGAGCATGTCTCAGAGTCACACAAATATGACATGCTCTCAGGATTGTATTTCAAGGATCCAAGGGAAAGGAATGCTCCTCCCAGAAATTGATTACAGCAGAGCCAGGTGAGGCCAGAATAACCTGAGATAAGTCATTCTATTTGAAATAAAATAAAAGTATTGTCAGAGGTCTGTGCTTTCTGTTTCCTCAGTTTAAATTCTTCTGTTAGAGTTCTTTCCTTTCATTTATGCTGTGGGGGAAAAAAGACTTGTTTATTTTCAGTTCTTCTTACTTATATTGTGTTACTTGCAGTGTGTAAATGGATTTTGTTTAGGGAAAACTTCCACTTTTCAGTTTTACTTTATGAAACTGGTTTTGTTATTATGTTTGATGTGTATAAGGGTAACTAAATCATGGAACTTAACCCCTCCTTCCTAATTTGCTGGGAGGTAAATTCTTCTGTTAAATAATAGGCCTTTTCCTATTTCCATTAAATTCAATTGATTAAAAGTTCTAATGGCTTTTATGGAAACCAGAATGGGCCATTTCTGTGGTGATTCCACACAGCCTTGCTTGGTTCCAAAATTGAGGCTGTTGTGAACAGCACCAACTGGAAAAAAAACAAAACAAAACAAAAAAAACCCCAACATTTTTCATCTAAAGGCAGTTACTAAGAACAAATATGTTGGTTCAATGTAGGTTTTTAAAATTACATTTTGTAACAAACTGAAAAAATGAGTGTTTATCTTACTAGCTTTACATTAGTCATTGCTTAAGCCAATTTATCTTTTCTTTGATACCCCAGAACTACAGAAAACCCATTAAGAGCTGCTAAAGACAAAACCTAATTCATTACCTACTTGCAATCAAAGATCACTTTTTCAGTGGTCTTGAATTTAATTTGCATTTAATGTGAGGTTTCATTAGGATAATTATCTATTGGTTCACTTCTGTAATTGAAGGTTTGCAGGAAAATTAATGTGTGATCAGCCAAGGGAGAGGAGAGGTGTCACTGCCTGTTCCAGGCTCACACATGAAACACTCGTGGTGTGTCACAGACACAGGACTTGCCACAGCCACAGAAACTGCAAGCAACTGTATTTTCCAGTTGAAAACATTATTAAGTTTTGCCTTGGCATTGGGCAGATGATCTACATTACTCCTGAAAGCCTGGCCCATCCTCTCCTGTTGAAAATCATTCCCAGGCTGAGTGGATGGATATTTTCTTCCGTCTCATCCTTCCTGAAGTTTCCATTAGTGCTAAAAGCTCTGCTGTCTGGTATTTTCTTTATAGGAAAAAACCATCTCTATCCTCTAATGAAAAGAGAGAGATCCCTTGCAGCTTCCTGTCTCTAGACATACTGAAACCTTTTAGCCACTCCTTGCAAAATGTGAACTTCATTCTCAAAATTGCCATGTTGTTTTTCTTCTGCATTTCTTTGTGTTTGAATTTGGGAAATTAAGTGTCCAGATTTTTACACACCACACCAGAGAGGGTCTTAGCAGGGCTTTGTAAAACACTGGTAATTGCATTCCACTTTCTAGGGGAATTCTAAGCTAAAAATTCTAAGCTAAATGGAATCCCTGAATTGCATTTTTGTCTGGTTTATTTCACAGCCACATCACATAATATTTCATCTTGTGATTCCTCCCTGTAGTTTCCCAAGGCTGATAGGGTGGTTTCAGTCTCCAGGTGTGTGATCCATGCTCCTTTCTCCTGAGCTGCAGCCTCTCTCCCATGCTCCAGTCCAGCTCCATGTGGATCTTGCTCCACACTATCCCACTCCTCTTGTATAAAAATGTCATTTAGCTTCTCTCTTCAGTAAAATTTTAACAGGGCCATAGCTATTTGTGTGCCAGTATAATTGGTGAAATATTATCCAAGGCTGGCTGTCAGAGCAGTCCCTCAGCAGTGATGCTAATAACTTCCCTCCAGCCTGACGTTCCCCATTTCATGCTGCTGTTGCTGTCCTACCTCTAGCCATTTCAGGCCAATTTAAAATTTCTGTACTAATCCCCAATCTTCTTCAATTTAACTAGTAACTTCCCAGGTGACACAACGTTAAAGCTTTCCCAAAATCAGACTGCCAAGATCAATTTAATTTCCTTTCTCTGGAAATTGAGAGATTTTTTTCTCAGAGAAAGATGTCAGATCAGTGTGCCTTACCTGTATTAAATCCACATAGTATCCCCCCCCCCCAAATTCTTTTGCCTTCACTGGCTTGGATTATTCTTTCCTTAATAATTGTTCTAAGGCTTTGCTGCTGCTAAGTGTAGAAGAAAAGGCTTTTAGTTGCTCTGATAACTTTTTTTCCTTATTAAATATAGATGTGACATTTATTGTTTCTGATTGTAGGATATTGTTTGTGTCTTGTTAGATTTATTAAGAAATTTTGTATGCCAGTTCATTCACTAGTTTGAATGAGAAATTACTTAATTTCTGGATTGTTTTTTTTCTTGAGCTTTGTGTTCATCTCAACCTTGATACTTTCTGTTTAGTTATTATCATTGCCATCAATGAGAATTGAAGTGTCTATTCATGTAATTTGGAGTTTCCTTCTGCCTTTGGTCTGCACTGCAGCTGCTGCAGCCTCAGCATGGAGCAGCTCTGCCCCTGTGCAGATTAACTCTTCACATAACATTTGTCACCTTTCATCACTTCTTTTACTAACTTCAGCACAGTCCCTTGTCTGGGCCGTGGCACTGCCCCTTGCTGCCTGCTCTGCTCTCCTCCTCTCCATTTCCAGTCCCCAGGGGTGGCTTCCCTTTGGTGCTTTCTTCACCTCCTCCCCATCATCCCTGCAGGACTCATTCTGATCTCCTCAGCAAGAGGGCATGCTGCCTGAGAATTTTTATTTCTGACTGAGGTGTGGATCCCTGCAAGTACCAGATTCTCTGACTGAAAGCCTCCAGTCTCCTTCCCCTGGCAGATCTTCCAGCCCCATGAGCAGTGACTGCCCAGCTGGGTCCCTCACTGTGCACAAGTTGCCCTTTTGAAGCCAAGAGCTGTGACTGAAAATGCTAACTTGTCTTTTTTAAGGGTTCTGTGGATGCTGTGAATACTTTAATTTGGAATTGTCATATAATCACATGCTTCAAATTTATTTTTATAACCAGCTCTTTCATTCCTCTTCCCTAGGGAGAAAAGAAATCTGAAATAGCACCTTGTTCCAGTGGCTGAATGAAACTGTCAGTGACTTTGTAAATATCTGAATCTAGTATTTTTATTAGTAGCATTTGTTCTGCAAAAAATGAGAAGTCTTTTTTAAAAATAGTGATCCAATAACACTGTTTTCATATTAAATCTCCCTCTGGAGATCTGTGGTGTGGTGCTCAACAGTATTATCATAGTGGAACCATCCCAGTGTTACTTTCTGGTCCAGTGACAATTTCAGCCTGGTTTTGATAAACTTCTTCAATAATTTAATTCACTGAGTTTAATTTACCTCTCACACTGGTGAATCTACATGACATCAGGTAAGTCCCTTCTGATTTATATGTCTATAAGAAGAAACTTGAGGTGGCTGCATGTCATCTTTATTTGAAGCCTTACAGAGCTGCACTGTGCTGCTTCTCAGCAGGAAACACAAACATTTGTATTTGCTTCCTGCTGGGTGAATTGTAATGTTCTGGGAAGAATTTAGGTTTTTTCTGTAGAACAACTAAAGAAGTATTTTAGTGTACATTTTGACTTACAATATGTATGTATTAATGTGTCCACAGATACACACAGAGAAGATACTGGAGAAAAAATGAAATGATGAGCTAAGTTGAAAATACACTATAATTATTTTGATTGACTTAAACACTCATTTATGTCATAAATTCAGTAAGAACTTCCAGTGGTCAGTTGGAAGGCAGTACACATATAAGATATTGAGATGACTTAAATCCTGTTGACATTTGCAGAAATCAGTAGAGCACTTTGGTTTGGTTGCAGTTTTGCAGAAGCTGAAGGTGCCCTCCTCCTCCTATGGTACTGCCCTTTAGTCAAGCATTTGGTTGTGCATTCACTGATTCTGTGTTCAATCTTGCCACTTTTCAGCCTTAAACACAAGTGTAAGTGCTACATGGGAAATGCAGAGATGTTTAATGAGTGATTGATGTTTTTCACCTTGTAGTTAAATGCTATCCGTGAATATTTGTTCACATGAAAAATAAATAGGAATGTAGAATGTTGGCCAGCAGATCATTGAGAAAATTAATGATGAGAAAAATTTTCTCAGAGGTACTGTTGAAAAATTAACTGCACATGTTAGTGGTCTGGATGCAATTACTGAATACAGCAAGCAAATATAAATATATATAGATTTGTAAAAGATAATGTAGAAAAGTTTAAGAAGAACATTCAATCATTAGTTTGTCCTGTTTGCTGGAAACATTCACCTTTGGGGATGATGTCTGTGAGTTCAAAGATAATAAAGATAGATCCTCATGAACAGTTTTCAAAAAGGTCTTTCAGTTATCAGTAGTACAAATTTAGGAAGAAGAACTTCTTTCCTGTTGGAAAATGCCACTGGCGATTTTTTCCCACTTAATCCCCAAGCTGTGGAATGTTGAAAGGTCAGGCTTGATGGACTCATTTGGGAATATGTGGTGTCAGAGTAGAACAAAATGGACACTGTCAGTGGGGGTGTCTCTGCTCAGTCTCACCTGTCTGTCTGTCCCAAATGCACTTAAATGACAAATTATCTGCAGCTGGAATGGTGGTCCTGTCTGCATATTTATTTCATCTCTGCTCTTCTACCTCAGACTGTCATTAGCCAGCCCAGTCATTTGATAGAGTGATGGGTTTCAATAAAGACACTCATACATTAAATTCTAACTACACCCAGGCAGGGCTTCACTGCTAAATAGCTGTGACATTCCTGAAGTGAGTGCTCCAGATTAGATAACAAGTTTGAAATAGGAGAGACCATGATTATGAAATTGCTTTCTAAATCATCAATGTGCAACCTAAGAGTTACACTTCTTTTATTCCTCACTTTAAAGGTGCTTTGTAGGACTTATTTCTTTTTTAATCAGCTGGTAAAAGCCATTTTCAGAGGAATATTCTTTAGAAGAAAGAACCTGTGTATTGCAGTGTTGTTTATATTGACTATTAGAGAAACATTAAACTATTTTGCAAAGCTAATGGATATACCCTGATAAAATGCACTCAGATCCTTACCCAAACAGCACATGAGAAAATCTGATCAGCTCAGAATGGTTTAGATAAAAAACTAATGAGCATGAAGCCTAAGTAATGACTGCCAGGTTGGGCTCATTGTTTGTCTGGTGCTTTGGGCTAAAAAGGGGCTGTTTATATGATCTGCAGTGATGGCAGCTTTATTAAAAGTAATATTGTTTTGGTCCCAGTACAAATATCCAAATTCCCTGGACAACTGCCTTCTTTTTTGTTTTTTTAATTTGAAAGTCCTTTAATTCTTCGTGACTCTTCAAAATTAGTGAAGCATTCTTCTGTTAGTCACATAAAATCCACTTTTTATTAATGTGCATCAGCTCTTACCCATAGCCCAGACACTTCACCAGAACACAGAAGGGGATAATAGGCTGAATTATCCTTAAGCAATTGCAGTTGTAACTATTTCATGTCTTATTGTGGTATGCAAATTTGATTCTTTACCAGGTCCCATGGACATATCTTCATTTTGACTACTGGAAGGCACAGTGGGATAAATGGATTAGAGTAGAACTAGCTCTTAGCACTATTTCTTATCACTTTTATGGTAATGTCTTTACTGATGTAGTTGCTGTATGCACACAGAAGGCAGATTTCTTTCCCAAAAGAAGCCTATCAGTATTAAACCAAATGTAAAAAAACATAATAAATGACAAAACAAAAATCAAAGAGCAGTGAAAAGGGTGGTAGTGCAGAGATTGTTTGGTCACCCAGGGTAATAGTAGACACAATGGGATGATTATGCTATTTTTGCCAGGTTATTTTTTGAAAGAAAAAGTACAATAAGTACCAGCCAGTATTACCAAGAGTCCTGCAACCAAGATTTTGCATCTGAGTGGTTTTAGGAGGGAGAGGTGAGGCTTGCAGCAGGAGTGGAGCTCGAGAAAGTACTGAGAGCTGGGGAAAGGAATGATATTTCATATTAATTCCAGTTAAGTATTCCTGGAGGGTGGCATAAAGAAAGGTATAACAGAAGTTCAGCCCTGAGTGCTCCTCAGTGGTGTCGTTGATGGAGCGAAGTGGGGACAACTGAAGTGAGAGAGAGATGAGCTAAAATAATGTGTTGACTGGAGAGGAACGCTTCAGCTATGACAGCCTAAGTGCTGGTTGAAAATGAAAGTTGAAGCCATGGGGGAGATAAAATTAGCTGTGGACAAGGGAGGGAGAAAGAAGAGCAGGCAAGCTGAGGGATAGCTCCCTAGTGCCCTGTAAAAAGGAGGATAAGTGGAAGGAGCAAACTTATGAAAGGCATAGCAAAGAGACAGCTAACTCCTGCTCTCCATATAGATATTCCTTGGTACAGTGGTATAAAATGGGATGTAACACCTTTGCCTCAGAGACCAGCTTTTTCTGTTCCTTGTTTGAACCTGAGGCTTTTAACACCTCACAAACACGAGTCACCAGTGGAGGAGCACAACATCTGTGTGGTGAGCAGGGCAGGGGCTCTTGCCTGTCTGCTCAGCCTGGAGTGGCTGCTTAGATGGCACTTTGTGCCTGCTGATGGTGCTCCCACTCTGGAGTGCTCTCCAGCAGGCAGGCATGCATGGCTTTTGCCTTTGCAGATGGAAGGACCTCCACAGGGAATATTTCCAGCTAGGAGCAGGAGGGAGGGAAGAAGTTCATCATGGCCAGCAGGTGGGAAAGTTTGCTACTGGCACTTAGCTCATAACTTCAGGAAGTTTGGCCATCCTGGCACAGACCTGTGTCATGACCATATGCTCTGCCTTAAAACACTGCACTCTCCAAATCTCAGAGAAGCTTTTTTTATTAGAATGGTTAGATTAATTATGTTTTGTTAAATGTTTTCTTGCCAGCTTATTCATTGGTATGGAGTGTAGAGAAAATGGGGAATGTGAGACTGAGGGGCTTCAGGCACAGGGGACAGAGTTGTTCCCCAGTCTCTGGGGCAGGGACCAGCTGCTTGGGCTTGGGGGATGAAGCTGGTGTTGCATGAAGGTCAGGCAGGAGATTCCCTGCAAGGAGCCAGAGCTGGCATTCCCTGGTGCCTGAAGAATGGATGCAGCAGCCTCTAAAATACAATTGTTCCCTCATCTCAGCCTTGCCTCCCAGAGCTCTCTGTCAGCCCTCTGTGCCCTCCCTTGGATCCAGCTCTGCTGCTGCCACCAAATTCAGATTTTCAGCCTGCAGAGTTAGGGCTAAATAACTCATTCAATTTTGCCTCCACTACTGAGCAGCCATGGGCTGCCTCAGAGGGCAGGTGGGTATTTAATGTGACATTTGCACTTCTGAAAGGTTCTGGCAGTGTCATGGGGGCCAGCTAATATAGGTGAGCAATTGCCAGTGGTGGCCTAGTCTTGTGGAGAGCAGTAACATGACAGTTTGTACTCCAGGCTTCTCTCTGTGGGATGATACTGCTCAAGGAAATTAAGCCTAAGAGATAATTTGGCAACAGGCTTATTTTAAATACTGATTAATGACTATTGCTTTAGTGCAGCTCCTGCTTTACTCATGATGTTTTAATATGGCAAAAGAATTATGATTAGTGCTTTTAGGTTTTTAATGTTCAGATAGTTAAAATGTCCCATAATAATCGCTCCCTTTAATACTCAGCATAACTATTACAGAGGTATAATTGCTTTGGTGTTGAAAAGAAGAAACCAGGATCCCAATGTGGTCGTGAATGCCTTTTCCTGGTAGCTTAAATCAAATCCTTGAATTTCAAAGTCCTTGGCAGCAAGTATTAAGAACTTTAATTAAAAAAGAAGTCCTCCATAAATTTAAAAAAATAATAATTTAAAGGAATTACTGAAATATTGCAGTAAAAATATAGTGGAATATATACTAGAAAGCACAATAAAAGCATCAAAATCAGAAAACAAATTCAGATTCAGGGTGGCTGTAATCTGAGATGTACCTGTGTACTATACAAACTGCCTCCAAGATTTGCTGTCATTATTCTCATGACATTAGAGTGTTTTAGATCTGATCTGCAATATCTGACACCATTGAAAGTCAGGAGTGATTTTTCTAATAGAACTGCAAAAAAAAAAACCAAAAAACCAAACCAATGAAAATGAGAGCAGGCTCCAACTCTGCAGATCTAGCTGATCCTTGGAAAAAGCAAGAAATATTTGCTTACATTTCCCCTCTCTGCCTCGGAGGTTATGTCTTGCATGCAGCAAGTTTGATTTTGCCTCACTCAGTTTGTAATTCTGTTGCTTTGGGTTCTCCACTGTAGCTTTGTAAACTTTGTGTTAGGAGTGGAAGGAGTGTAAACTCAAAGCTTCCCTTGAAGAAGAGTCCCCCAGTGCCTGTGCAGGGCCCCTGCAAGTGCAGGGAAACATCCCAGCACTGGAGCCTGGGAGTGCTGCTGGGGCTGGCAGCTTGTCTGAGGGAATATTTAATGTACAATCACATCTCACAGGAATGACAGTGCTCCCACACAGCCCCACAGGCTCTGCCTCTCCTCTGCACCAGCCCTGTGAGCTCATCCTTGCCTGTGTCTGCCCCAGGGTGAGCCCTGTTGTGTCTCTGCATGCACTGTGGGGTTGTGCTGCCTCCACAGCCACCCATTGGGTCCCCTTGTCCCTGTGCACCTTGGGCAATGTCCCACACTGCTTCAGTGCATGGGAAAAACTTCTCTCTCTGGTTCCTTAAAGCCTGGCCTTACCTTCTTCCACCCTGCTGATATTAGTCTGACAATTCATGAGACCCCTGGTTGTGTTGAGTTCTTTCCATGATTTTCTCTTTTCTCTTTGTCTGTTTCTCACTTGGCAAAGCCTGTTGTGATCTTGCCATTCTTTCTGTAAAAGTGTCAGTAGGTCTTTATTTCAGTGTTGTTTTTACTGATGGCTTGGCTGGTCTTGTCCATGTGTTGAAATTCCACAAGTACATGGTCCTTTCCCCCACTCCATGTGTGGCTCTTCAGCTGTTGGTTTCTCTTTCTTCTCCCCTTCTTCCTTCATTTGCCATAAAGCTAATTATGGTGACCCTCATTGGTTGCTTGGTGTGGCATTTCCCACTTTTTCAGGATGAATCCAGGAATGTCACATGTAGTTAAAGCACCCAGTTCAGCACTGGCATAGGGCTGGCTGCTTATTCCTGTAGGAACACATCAAGGAGGGATTGGAAAGGGCAGGCAGCAGTGTTGTTGATACAAGTGAGTATTACCCATAGTGGGGCAGTTTAGCAACTTCTGAATTTACCTGTGTGTTGCTCAGGTAAGGATGAGGTGGAGAAAGGGGAGGTAGTTGAATATTTTGCCTCTCATGGGAATCCCTCTGTGCACCTTCCAGCTCTGATAGAAGCAATAACCTCACTGTGTAGGACTGGCTAAAGTAGGGACTGGGCAGGGAAAGGAGAAATGAGAATAGTTTGGCTTCTAGAGTAGGATAAGTTGGAGATTAAAGAAAAACTGGGGGGAAAAAATATGCTGTAGAGGTATTCCCATTAATCTTTAAAGCTGGTAGGCTGAATCCTTACAGAGTCAATGGAAGGAGGTGAGTGCCTACAACATGCCTTAACTAGCAGCCTAAATTGAGGGGTTTAATGCCACCTGTTTTATTGTTGTGATTCGTGATCTTATTAATGCATTTTTAGAATGAAAAGAAGTGTCAGACATCAAGAAGGATAAAGGGTAGGTGGAGAGCCTGAACATCTGGTAAATGTTGTTCTATTCATTTTAATAATATTTTTGGGTGTTTTTTCCCTTCCTCTTTCATTATTTTTAGGTAAATGAGATTGTAGCTTAGCATGAAACTGATTTTGGAAATAAGTTTGATGGCATGCTCCTTCTCTTGCAGAGGTGGCTTCATCTCTGTAATGCAGTTTCTTGCATAAATGCATGAAGCTTTTTATGTAAGTTTATTGCTTATTAAAGATGTGTCCTCAAGTGTAGATTACTACTTTAAAGGGTTTGGCTGTGGCTGTGGCCAAAACCAATTTTTGAGATGTTTATTTCTAGAAGAATTCTTTAATTTAAGAAGTCTTCAGCTGTGAGCTGTGTTCTCCTGGGGAAGTATTGCTGATGGTGTGTGGGCTCCTGTTCACAGGCAGAATGGGAAAGGGGATATAAACCACAACCAGCAGCAGAGTAACAAACAGAATCCAGTGGCATGGTGATGGTCACTTAAACTGTTAAAGCAAGAGCACAAATAATTGTGAGTGGTCACCCAGATTCAAAGGAAATTTGTTGAAACTGTGGCTAGAACATCTTGTCCCCAAAGGTATCTCAGAACATTCTGAATGAACATTGAGGGGTAAGTTGAAATGATTCTTTCGACCTCAATAATCCTTGTACTTTTTGGAAATTGTACTGACATTTGAAACATCAAATTAGCCAGGAGGTATTTCAGCTCTGATTTCAGAGATGTTTTACACTGAATATTAAGGAGAAAAGAGCTATGCACAGTAAAAAAATAAAATAAAATAAAATAAAAAAAAAGAAAAAAGAAGAATTCCAGGTAACTTGATGAAAGCCTTATAAATAACTGTTTAAAAATAACACATATAAGACATTGTCATACTGGAACTAATACTGCTATTGAACTAGTTCGAAAGTTACATTGATATTATTCAAGAATATTTTATCTCTAGTACTTGTGATTCTAAGCTGTGCATTTATTAGATGCTGCCATTGGGAAAATGGCCATCTATTATATATTCTTCTAAGAAAGAACAGTCATCCGGGATTCAGCACATGGCTGAGCAAAGGAAGCAGAGAGAAAATTAATTTTCATAGGGAAAGTTGGGCAGAAGATGAAAAAAAATGCATTAGAGAGGTGACTGAGTGGAATAAGATAATCTAAAGACCAAAGATCACCTGTTGAACCAAATAAATAATTCAGGAAAACCCTTGAGCTCTCCCAGTCCTTGCCTGCTGTTATGAATCCATAGCTGACAGCTCCACTGCCCTGTGCCAGAGGCTGGGATCTCTCCCAGCTGATCCTGGCAGCTCTGCCAGTGGCTTGTGTTGTCCTGGAACAGCCTTTCCCTGCCTTGCATTGTGATGTCTGCTCTCAGAAATTACCTCCCACTGAACCAAGGGCCAGCTCACTGACCTCCTTCTCCTGCAGGAACTTCCATGCCCTACATATACAAGGCTGAATGTTTTAAATAAGGATTTAACGTGAATAAAATACCCATCAGCCAGCTGACCTGCCTGATGTGGGAGCCCAGGCAAGAGGATGATGGTTTTGGCCATAAAGGTGTCTGCAGGGTGAAGTCCCATTGACACTTGGATTCCCACTTGGAACCTGAGAATCTTTCAGACCACTTGGTTGGTCTGAAAGCTTGATTAAGGATTCTGAGGTGACTTACAGCCTCATACTGTTCTTGATGTTGATACTAAATAGCTGTAACCTCTGCAGAGAAATGTGCTGCAGCCTGAGGAGAGCTAGGTCAGGCAGTGGGGTTAGTCCTTGCCTTTCTCATGACTTCTAGGAAATCTTGGACTTTCCCTTGCCTCCAGGTTTCTGAAATCCAGTGCTGTGATGAATCTCAATAGTTGGCAGACCAAATTATTCTGGAAAACCAGCCCAATTGCAATAAATGCTTACAGGTTATTGTCTCAAATGATCTATTGAAAAAAGAACAGGTGGAGGCAAGAGTGAGCAAATGAGAGCAGTTTCAGAAAGAGCAAATCACAGAGGGGGCCCCTGGCCATTTTTCAGGCTCTATCATGTAATCAGAAGCATTCAAAAGCAGGAAGTGTTGGAGGGAGATAAGGGACATGTACATGAGGGCAGTGAGGTCGTGGGTAATAATCGAGAGGAGAAGCTGACCAGTCTAATCTCCTTATGTTTATCTCAGAGAAGAGTAAAAACGTTTATGCAATACTGAGATACACAGTTCTAGTTTGTGGGAGAATGCAGATAAAAGCAGCAGAGAGAATCTTAGGAGCCAGCATGGCCTAATTAAGAGAAAATACTGAATGTAATCCCCTAAGACTCCTCTCAATGGTTCTTTGCTAAGGCAGCAGAGTTCAGCATAAACAAGTTAAATATGCTGATATAAAACTGAATTGTGTAATAAACATAGATAGAGAGCTTTCCTTCCCTTTTAATGCCTGGGAAGAGCCCAGTAAATGGGCCAAGAAACCAGGGGAGAGCAAGCAGTGTGATGTTTGAATGGTGTGTTCCCCTTTTCCATCAAAGTCTGGATTCAACCTGTGTGTGCTTAAGCTAAAGATTTCTAGGGCTGGTGTGGGCTGGGGCACCCTGTGTGCCCAGGCTGCTTCTGAATGGGAATTTGGGCTGCAGGGACCACAGCTGTGCCATCCCACTGCTGGGGAGGGGGCAGAGCCAAATTCTGCTGTGAAAAGGCCTCTGGGCTGAGCAGTGTCTGTGGGGGTTCCCAAGCACATAAAGGGTGGAAATATCAGAGAAAGACACTGGTTACAAACGTGGTGCCCAGGGGTATAACAAGGGTAATGGGCTGGAATTAAGAGTGGAGATAGAGGCTGACTGTAAGGAAAAGTCTTCCTAGCTCATCAACCAATGCCACAGTGCCCTTTTCAGAGGCAGAGAGCTGTTGACAGGACCAAAACAACTCTTCCTATATGAATTTCTTGAGTTCATTGGGTCCTACCAGAGGCCTGGGTGTGGATTAGTGCTGTGTGCAATTCTGCTGATGGAGTGGGCTACAGGGAAGATGGATAACTGTGCTCATGGTCCTGTTATTCCTGATGGACAACACGACCTCACTGGAGATGTGATTACATCCTCTGTCTGCTGGTGCTGTGTCTGCACTTCTGCCTGTGGTGCAGTGGAAACAAAGAAAATAATCCAAAAGAGACAATGTAGCAGGAAAAAGTCTGAATGCTTAGTATGGCATCGCTTTGGGATAAAACAAGGTAGGCTTCTGGAAGCATTCAGTCTGAGGGGGGTAATTCCCAACAAAAGCATGCATTCTTATCATTAGAATTGCTGAAAATGACATTTGCTATAAGTAGAGGTGCTCTGAAGAAGTCTGCACATACTGAGCAAAGGTAATCTTGCCTCACTGTATCCTGATTTCCTCTCTATTTTAGAGCTGCCCTTGTATACATCATCAGGGGCTTCCTTCAGTACTTCACCTAATTTTCTTTAAGCCCCCCATAATTGTTCCCCAAGGAAAGGTGTATTTTACCCACTGTGGCATCTCACCTCATCCCCAGGAGGTCTTAAAAGCATAGCCATTACAATAGTGTCTGTTATCAGCTTTTTCTCTGCCCCAGCCCTCCCTGCTGGTGATGTGTGTTGTTGATTCCAGGAATGCAAAAAGCATCTGGACTATAATAATCTGTGGGAAGCATCCAAGTGAGTTTTCCAGTAGGCAGGCAGGAGTGTTGAGGTGCCTTTCTCTCAGTGAGTGCTCTTCTGCCTGTGCCAGCACCTCTGGGTTGTTGCTGTAGGGGGCTGCAACAGTGCTGAGTGTCTTAATGGCATTCCTCACTGGAGAGATGAGATTTTTGTTCCTGATTTTAGGTGGAAATCCCAAATGCCAGCAGTAGGGATATCTCTGATGTCTTCTACTTGTGTGACCCATGCAGCTCCTGCTCAATGTGCCATTAGGCTTTTTCCTTTAGCTGTTTCAGGTTCACTCTGCAGTGCTCAGGTGCAGCCATAATCATTTTGTCTGGATGAGTGAGGAAAATAAATCCTTTTTCCTTTTGTGTGGGGAATCTCATGGCAGAGCTATTTACAAAGAGCCCTCTGGCTGGCAGTGCACCACAGCTACCTGCTCACATTCCTTGTGTTTAACAGGAGCACATCCTGCTCCAGAGACCTCTGTCCAGAGCTTGAGGAAGCCAGGCAGGAACAGAGAGTCATAAATTTCATGGTTTGGGTTGTTTATTTTGAATATCCTGTTATGCTGACCATCACAGTGAGAAATGTGGTTTGTTTTTGTTGGTGCCCAGCAGATGCCTGAGTTAAGACAGTCAGGCACTGTCCTTGAAAAGCATCTTCCACTGTATTTAAAAGGGAAAAATGATGGCTCAGGTTTCTGTTTTCCTCAAAATTGCAATTGTCTTTTGTTTTTATTAAGAAAAATAATTCCATGTCTAAACATGCAAGAGCACAAATAACAGTTGATTACTTATTTTTTTTCCATTTCCATGGTGCAAAAGAAGGAATTTGTTTGGTGCTTTTCCTTCTCTGATAGTTTTCGTTGAGATAATAGAAGGTAACAGAAGGCGGCTCAAAACCACAAAAAAAATCAAAAATCCAAACAAAACTGTTGTTTATTCCAAATGCAGTGAGTTTTTCAGTGATCTCTAGCAGGCTATATACCCATCTGAGGCAATGTGCTCTATGCTGGTCCTTCATAGCCTAGACTTGCCAACATTTGGCAATTAAAAATGTCATTTGCAAGCTATCTGATGTCCCTATAATAAACATTTTGAGGGCTTTACTGGCATTCTCAAGTATTTTAGATGACTCTTTGAGCAGTTACTTTTCTTGCTGTGGAGTGTTCTAAATAAAAAGGCAGTGAAATGTGGCTTGTTCCATGTCCCAGTATTTAAAGGGTGGCTACAAAGAAGCTGGAGGCTCCCTTTTTTGCAAGGAGTCATGTGGAAAAGGCAACAGGTGGAAAAAAAAGGTTACTCCTTCCTGCTGGACACATGGAATTTTTTTCACAGTGAGAACAATCCATTGGAATAATCTCCCCAGGCAGGTGGTGGTTTCCCCAGTGTTGGACATTTTTATGATGCTAGGCAGGGTGCTGGGCTAGCTTGTCTGACTGTGCTTCTGCCATGAAAAGTTGGACCAGATGATCTCTGGGGTCCCATCCAACCTTGTATTCACTGATTCATGATTCTCTGGATCTGTGTCTGGACACTCACACTGGTGTGCAGCTGCACTGTGGGAGAGGCTTTGGTACAAACTGAATGGAGCTTGATTCTTACACCTGCACTGCTTGCTGAAAGCAAAGATTTCCAAAGTTGGCTTTGTGAAATAAGCTGAAAATAACCACACAAGTGTTGCCAATAGAGCAAATGATGGCACTAAGGTCACAATCACACTGTCGGTGGATATACAGGCATTAACTTTTTAAGCATTGCTGCTTTTCCAACTTTCCTGTCTATTGCATGTGTCTCACATGATCAGAAGCTGTTACAGGACTTGCCAAACCACAAAGAGATGACCCCAGTCTTGCCCAGCAGGGTTCCATGTGTTCTCTGTTGCAAAAAACTTTGTCATTGTGTCTCTGTGCACCTCTGTCCTGCCTCAGACATATTTTGCTTTGTGTTATACTTTGTCAAGCCTTTGTAAAACACAGTGAGCCTCTTCCTTTAGTGTTTTCCTTTGTCTTTTCTTTGCCTTTATCCTTCAGTGTCACTGCCAACTTTCCTTGTTACCATATTTCTCCTCTTTTTCTTGTTTCCCCTGAAATGTATTTCTGCACTGTGAATATTTGCCCTTCTTTGCCAGTTGTTCTCTCTCTGTTTTCTTTCTTTTCACTTTCCTGTCAATCTGCTCCTGTTTATTCCTAGTGATATCCATGCATACATGCATATATTTGTCCATATGCCAGGTACTATGCACTGACCTGCAGGAAGGTCAGAGATGCATTGCTTAGTGAGGGGTCTTAGTAATAAAAACCAGCAGGAGCATCTGTCTCAGAAGCAAACCAAGGATCTGGTAGTCTCTATCCAGACACAGGATACTCCAATTTACATTTCCAAGTATTCCATCTATTTTACCTACCCCAGAGTTACAGTTGAGAAATGGCAGAACTCATTGATGAATAGATGCAGGCAAGGAGGTGTTTGCTTTATTTAAATAATTGGGTTTTTTTTTGCCTTCCTGCTCCATCCTGATGCCATTGGTGCCTTCATGACCTAGCTAAGAACTGTATTCTCCTGCTGAATTCTTGCTGAAGCTCCTGTCTTGCTTAAAATTTAGTAGCTAGATCTGATGCAGTAAATAAAATATTGTCATCTTTGGGAGATCAACATTTATGGGATGATACATGAACTGGCTGAACTCCAGCATGCTTCTGATCTATAATGTAGAACTAAGGTTTTTGGAGATCCTCTCAAAATGTACATGAAATCCCTTCAACTTCAATGTACAATTTCTATTTAAAGTGTGTAGTGTGGCTTAATAAATGTGGTACTCACTGACTGATTAATACAAGATTTAAAGTCTTCTGTGGAGTTCCTCATTCAGAGATCCTAAGACCAGACGTACATGGTTATGATGATGATAATGAGGATGATGATGATGACTGCTTTGACCTCTAGCACAGGATGAGCTCCTTGTCTGCAGTCAAATCCCCTCCTAGCTGGGCAGGTTTCTGGAAAGGCACCCTCTTTGGCTGGTGGAGGAATAACCCTGGATAAACTGATCCAGTAGTTAATTTTCTTCATACTTAAAAAGTTCCCTCTTTAGTTTATAGTTTTAGGTTGAATTTGTCTAACTACAGCTCTCAGCCTTGGGAACATGCATCTTTACCTGCTCGCTTAAAAAGAGGTTTTTTAACAGAAATTCTCTCTGTATATTCTCAAAAGTAATTGAATGTCCTTTTTCCCATCTCTCATCTGAACCAAAGTTGGTTCCTTCATTTTGCTACTTTTAGGCAAGTATTCCAGACTTTGAATTATTTTCCTGGGTTTCCTTTAACTGCTCTGTCATTATCAATGCTACTTTTTCAAGGAGGAGCTAGGACTGTAGGCAGTGTTACAACAACAGTGTTGTTAATATTTAATATAATGGCAATTCCTCCCCCCTATTCCTCCATGAGGTGTGAGACAGATCCTGGTTCCAAAACAGAGTCTGGCAATCCATGATTTATTTGAGGCAGCAGTGAATAAGCCAGCACAGAGCTCAGTGATGCTGTAGATAGATGGTTTCAAGCTGCTGGAAGATCTCTTTAAAGCTCTCTCAGGTGTCTTTTTGCTACTCTGCATCTGGTGTGATACAGCAGAGTTATTTCTTTTTATGGCTAAGCATTGCTATTTTATTTGACAGGGTTACCATGCTTTGTTGACAGACCTGCTGTCATATAGATGCTAACTAATTATATTGGTGTTTTAAATGTTTGCCTGTAAAGCAACAGAGGAAATGTCACCACTCACCTTGGCAATTTGACTGTGGTCTTTATAGTGTTACTGTCATCAGTTGTTCCCCAGTTGGTTCAATTCCTTCAGATTTCTCATGAAGTTGGGTACCTCAGCCTGGATGTGCATCCTGAGCTGAGTCTGTGCCACAGCTGAAGTGGTACCACAGTGTTCTACAAACTGCATCTGTCTCATCATTTTACTGTACTATTGAATCTCATTCTCTTTATGGTTCTCTGCAATTTCTAGATCCAGGACAGGGGTACCACTGAGGGGCTGTTTGTTTCTCATCCTGTGTTCTCCCTGTTGCCTGGCAAGTCTCTGGTTAGGGTAGTTCTGTACTTCTCTTTCAACCTATTTTTTCATTCCATGTCACCAATTCATAAAGTGATCTTGAATTCTGTTCCTGTCCTCCAGTTGCCTCGCTGTCCCTCTCAACTTGGCAGCACCCACAGTAAGAATCATTTTCAGTCCATCAGCCCTACATTAATGGAAACAAGGACTATGACTGGATACAGAACATAAAGCTCTGCAGAGCCATGTGTGTGATTTCTTGCCAGTTTTACACTTTACTATTCTGAATGTGATTTTCCAGCATTGTACTGCAGAGTATTAGATTAATCCAAACCATATTTCCTTAGCCTGAAGGTTTGTGAAAGGCTTACTAAGGTCGACATAATACCTGCTATTTCATCCCTATCCACAGCATCTCTTATCCTGTTACTGAAGAACATTAGAATGATTTCACACAGTTTGTTCTTGACAAACACATGCTGCCTGCTACTCATCTCCTTATTATCTCCTGGTTATAGATGATAGATGATGTGTCTAGAAAAATATTTTCCCAAGAATAAAACTTTGTATGACTGCTGTGCAGTTAACTGTTTTCCTTATTTCTTCCTCCAGTTCTCTTGCATTGCATCTTCTGAAGATGCTGGGCATCTTGTCCCTGTCATTCCTAAATAACCCCATTGACACAGAAGTTATTTCAGGAGTCTCTTCAAGTTTGCCCTCCTTGTTGGCCAAACTTTCTGAGTCAGTGCCTATCCTAAAAAGTTTATTTCACCTTTCTTTGTCTCACCCTGTTGGTGATCTTCCATTTTCTGCAATTCCCTCTATTATGAATTGACCTTTTTTTAGTTTTGGGCTTTCTCTGTGTGACTCCTGTGATCGTTAAAGGTGTTTCCCCTTATTTCTTTGACTCTTCAGTTCCTTTCAGATCTGCTATTCAACATCAGTTTCTTATCTCTGCCTTGTTAATTTTCCTTACTTTCCCATCTGCAATGAACTGAGTGAATGCTTTCTCTTAGACCATTTACATGATCTCTAAATTACCGTGTCCTCTAATTCATATCACATGCTATTTGCTATGTTGCATTATTTAATTCTCTAAAAGGTTTCAGGTAGAGGGTTTATTATGACACACTGCAAAGCACAGCTGGGTTGTGTAGTCTCCATATGCATTTGCTTTCTATTTCCTCCTTTTACTTACAGTTTTGGGAAGCAGCCTTTTTCTTTTTCACTCCATTATTTCCAGAATCATGGGTGCATGAAGGTGGTGCTCCAGGGAATGGCAGAGGTGTGAGAGCTGCTGCATCACTCGTGCCCTGACATACCCATCCTGAATGGTGCTTCAGAGCAGGACTTGGTGCACTGGTGGTGCTTGTCATAGGGTACAGTACCCTCTGGTACATGAACAAATCAGGAGTTCAGTGTTCTGGTAGGGTTCCTGTAGTCAGAAACTCATAATCTCCTTAAAACCAAGAAAATATAGCTATGTGCTGGATGCTGCTGTTTCCAGAGCATGGGCACATGTGCATGAAGAATTATTCTGTTCTTCCCTCATGGAATCATAAAATGGTTTAGGTTGTAAGGGAACTTAAATATTATCTAGTCCAACCCTCCCCTGCACACCCCTAGGGATATGCTCCTTGTCAGATTTATTAAAAAACCCATTTATTTACTTTTTATATAGCTTCTCATTAATCAGTAATATATAGGCAATATTGATGTCCATTTTAAATAAATACATACTGCAGCAAAAATTCACCATGATCAATACTTTTTATTCCCTAAATTTTAGTGAAGCACCTATAAATGTTCAGATGTTTCGTGCTTGCTACAGCACATCCCAGTGGAACTCAGTAGAGTTGTGCATTGATTCATGTGGGTTTGTGCAGGTCCATGTAAAGCATTTAACCTCAAACTATGGGCCAGTGATAAAAGTGTAGGAATCTGAAAATACATATATATTTCCCTGCCCTGAAAGAAAGAAGTGGAAACAGAGAAGAAAGATACCCAGAACTACAGGGACATCAGCTGCCCCACAAGGCAGTGCTTGCAAGCAATTCCCTCTTATCTTTTGGGGACAGTGTGCACTCTGATGTTTGAAGTAGGTTGGGTAAAATTTAACTTCTGGCTCAAGGGAGCCTTTAGTTTATTAAATATGGATGTTCTTTCAGGTAGAAGCATGGTTTCTCTCTGCAGCACATCACTTTGCTTGAACATATGCATTAGGGGAAGAAAACTCAGCTCTGCTGTACCTAAATCTTCTCTGTCTGGATCCACCTGCAAGAAAGAGCAATAAAAACTGTCAGATTGTAACAATTGCAGGATTTTTAAGTGTGCAATGGTGTGGCTTTGGCTGTCTTCACATCTGTGGAGTTGTGTGCCTGGTCCCAAGGCTGGGCTCTGTGCAGCACTGCTGGGGGACCTGCCTTTGCCTCCCCTGTAATTACAGGGAGAAAAATCACTCGAGTTATTGCCACGTCTGCCTGTCCTGGCAGTAAGACAGCTCCCACAAACAGGCTGTGCAACAGGCTGTCACATCCCCTGCCTTCTGCATTATCTTGCTCTTCTAGGAAAATTTTTGCAGCTGCAGTTACTAATCAGGCTATGGGTGATTGAGCTCTGAAGCTGTGGGATCGATCACTCATCCGTCAGCGCCTGTCCCGCTCTCCCTGCGAGCGTCCCTTTCTGCCTGGATGCTGCTGAGGAGGAATGAGATCTGCTGCTGAGCAGGCTGGGGGGAGAGCCACAGTCTCATCCTAATGAAACAATCAGGTTATGGGCTGGTTTGCATTTCTGCTTTTCAGGAACATAAACTGGACTGTTTCTTGCTGTGATTGCAGGAAGCCTCGGGAATCGTTTGCAGTTCTTTCTGCTTCCAGCCTTTGGTGTAGCCTCATAGAAGAGTGTTTCAAAAAACATAACTTTCAACTGCCTGACGCTTCCCAGTCTCTTCTTCCTCTTGTCTATAGTACTATCAATCAAATTGCTCTTGTCAGTTAACTGGTTTTAAATCTCATATGGAAAAATTGTCAGTTCAAGATCATACTGCAGTAAGGACAGACGTGACTGCTCTCGTCACGTTAATTCATTCTTGCTTAAGACATGAAAATAAACCAATAGAATATCAATTGAAGCTCTTAGACCTTGAAATGATTTAAAATCTCCTAGAAGAAAAGCTAGGGCTGAGCTTTGTCTCTGAGGCATCGTTTTTAACTTAGCAGGAAGCTCTGATGGTCTTTTCTTTAAATTGCCTATTGTCCAGATGCCTACACAGAAAGTGCTTCTGCGGGGCTGTTTGTGTTTAGTGGTGGCATTTATTTCATTTCATGTGACAGATGACTTGGCTTCTGGATGGAGTAATTACGTGCTCACATCCCTCTGGGGCAGGTTTCTGACCTGCTGGAGCAGTGATTTGCTCTGGGAGTGCTGGCTGGCTGGGCAGGGAGCTGCACTGGTGGTGGTGACAGGCTCCAGAGCCCCCTGTCCCCAGGCTAGCTGGCTCCTGCTGCTCCTCTGGGGCTTCCTTGGCTCTTCAGTCACATGAGAGCAGAGGGACACAGCAGCTGCAGGCTTCACTAGTGACAGAGCCACCCAATTAATACTTAAATACCTGAAAGCCTTTCTGGTCTGTCATGACTCATAGTCCATAATTGTGGGGTGTCTCACCAAATTTCAAGTGCATAGATTTTCACAGATTTTTTTTTTTTATTATCATAAACTTTGATTGTGAGACACAGTGATGAGCTCCAGAGGATTGTTGGATGGAGCTGAATGAACTCTGCTTTATTCTTCAGAACAGTAGTGCTTTTCATTCACTCACAAAGAAATGCTTGATTTCTGCTTGAGGTAATTTTTTTTTTTAAGATGGGGAAATCAAAAGACTGAATGCAACATTACATTGTGGCAATTTTATTTTAAGCAGATTTTCTGCCTTTTTTCCTTTTTTTTTTGATACTATCGTGCAGCAGCCAAACTAATGAATATATAATTTTCTTTCCTTTCTGCTTGTCATGCCCTGCTAACATGGACATCTACAAAGGCTCAGGTTGGTGTTGCAATCTGTCTTCATCTTGTTGTTCTCATCTAGTAAAAAAGGGCTTTGATGTTTTCTTCATCAATCAGCTTTTTTGTCTCTTCCTCTCTTTAAAACTGGATCAACATTATTATAACATAACAGATTCATCCAGAGAGGTGCCACATTTGTTTGTTACCCCTGAAACTTCAGCTGCAGCAAACTGTGCTGCTTCAGAAACAAGGGATATTGATTTATTTGTACCTACTTAAATTTTCTATGCTTGCCTGGCTTTGTGACAGGTAGGCAGCAGCACCTACAACTTCTGAAATCTGCAAAAATGCACTGAAACTCTCACTAATGAGTTTCTGCCTTGCTTTAAACCCCTGAATTTGACAACATAGTAAGATGGTATTTGTTAGTATCTTATCTGGATTCAATATTTTCTTGATAGGAATGAAACATAATTAAAATGTAAAATAAAAAGCAGAGGCACAGGAACTGACCATTTGTGATTGTATTCTCATAAGCCCCCATTCCCACTTTAACACCTCATTTTTTTTTGATAACTCTGAGACTATATTGTCTTGTCTGAGTATTTCAGGTAGAAATAGATACCCAATATGTGCAAGGTTATACTTTGTGCTTTGTCCTGCTCCTCAGAGGTTGTACTGACAGTAAAACCATGAATAAAACCAGGCAGGCAGGTTTGGGGCCAGGAGCTGCATATTTTTTCCTTATTTACTCATGCTGAATGATGCCAACTTGGTATTTTAATCTCTGAGAAAGAGCACTCATGCTTTACCATGTTACAACTTGGTATTTCTAGTGCCTGCACCAGTCTCACAGAAAATAAAACCACTTACCACTCATAAATATGAATTAATAAACCTTGCTAAGCAATGTGGTAGTTCTATCAGAGCGAGATGTAATGGCTGGGGTGCGACAGAGCTCGCCTCAATTAACTTTCTAAACAAGGCATTTTCCACTCATTGCACTTAAGAATTTGAAATAAACCACTGTCTGACTTTGAATATTTAATTATCCATTAGAAGAAAGTAAGGGATTTACTAGGAGCATTTTGTAAAGTCCAGCAAAAAAAAAAAAAAAAGAAGTAAAAGCATCTAAAGGCCACGGTGAGGGAAAATGGAGCGTCCAGATGTCTTTATATCAAGAATACTCCACTGCTTTCCTAATTTCTTCTCTTTCCCTCATTTTGCAGCCAGAATTTTACAGTGCTGCTTTTTCTGATGGCTTCATCCTGAAATGTCTTTATCTGAGCTTTCCAGGATCTGATTTGAGCTGAGATATCACCCAGTTAGTTCAAGAAACTGGGCATTTCCAGATTGAGTCCCCCACTCCCCGAGGGCTTCCTTGCCACCCTCCAGTAAATCACTCAGCTCTTCATCCTCACTTGTCTCATGTGTAAATTAGGATTAAAGTTGAGCAGTTTTGAGGATTGGGCTATAAATAGATAATCAAGAGCAGGGGAAACTTCAGAGGCTTGATAAGTGTTTTCACTCTTTTTCAGAGAACATGAATTTTCAGCAGTTTTTGAAGTACTGCAGTAAGGGTCAGGGGTCTGTTTGTGTAGGGGCAGATCCTGGGAACTGGTGCAACTCTGGGTCTGTCCTGTTGTAATTACTGCCCTAGCTCTGAATTTAGAATAAAATGGATCCCATCCTTTTGCCAGATACAGAGTTTTAGACAGTTTCTTGTTTTTTTCGTTCAGCACCAGTGAAGGCTTTTCAGAATCTCAGCAAAGCTCTAATTGATTTTCTTTTTCCACACCACAAAGGAGGTAAGAAACACAAACTCCTTTGATTTGGGTATAAATAAAAACTAAAACTGCTGAATTTGTTTCACAAGTATTTGTGCAGGGATCTGCTAGAGGCATACAAAATTCAGGAACTCTGATAATTTAGAAGTCTTACCACAGATCAGTTCAAACTTTTGTGCTCTAAGTAATTTTGAGCAACTTTTATTAAAGTTTTGGTAGCTATTTGCTGCAGCATCCAAATACCTAAAGACAAGTATTCATCAGTGAAGCTGCTGCTTTGCAAAATCTAATTTTCTTGAAAATTAACTATTCAACCAGGTTTAACACTGGTGAGCAGGTAGCATATTTCTGGCAATGGTGATCAATATATAAACTAGCATGAAGTAAAATCAATTTTATTTTAAAGAGAACTATTTAATGCTGAAATTTTAATGAGATAATTTCTGTGATGTAGTGTTTGTTAATGTGCAAGTACTTGTCCTTCAGATATACAGTTAATTCACTAAGGCTTTTTAAGTGCGTGCTTAGATCTGCCAAATCAAACACGCAGTTAAGTAATTAACAAAGCAAGTACTCAATTTTAATTTTACTTTTAAAGAACTCAATAGAAGGAATTCATTGTTGGAAATTAGCTGGTTAGGATTAAACAGAACGTGAAAGCAGTATTGGAGCATTATAAAAGTTATTCTGTTAATATACAGACAATTTCAACCAAAGAAAAGATTTGGGTGAATAAGGTGGAATCAACATAGAAGTCAAATCTGTGGATTATTACAATGAATGGACTTTTTTTTTCAGATGTATTTCCCACCATACCGTGGATCCATTTGTGTCAGGCTGATTGCAAAAGAAGTGTTGGCTGTGGCCCACATGTCACCAGCTGGTGACCATAAGAGGAGGAGAACATCCCACTGCTGCCTCCTCTTGCAGCCTGGATATGCAGAGAACATACAAGTGGTTATGCAAAAAGTGTTCAAAGGGAGCACATTGCTGTCCAGTGTCAGTAGGAGTGGTTTTAACCCTTACAGCAAGTGTCTTTGCAAACCAGAGCAAGTCAGCTCTCTTTCCTATATGAAATCTTCTCTGCCTTTACTCTTACTCATGGTGGTCTCCATAGTTTGAAGATGAGTTGTTATTTCTTGGGTTCTGACTGTTTCAATGTATTAGGTCTAATGTAACCTTGATGTAAGGGCAGCTGTGTGAAATGAACTTACGTTAGCAATGAATTTAGCTCATTTGTATTAGAAATGAATAGCACAGAGGTAGTCCTCAGGGTCTCAGGCAACTGCTACAGTGATCAGTTTGGTTGTTCTAATATAATAAGCAGATATTGACTTACTTGGAGTGAACACCAAGATTTACTGTCATTGAAAGCTAAAATATCGACTGAGGGAAAACCAGAGTCAATATTTACCTTAAGGGACAATAAATCTTGATGTTCACTGAAATATGAAGTCACTATGATTTTCAGAAGCGCTGAACTTCGTTCTAGTTTATTCTGCAGGTGCTCATCAGACAGGCCATACCTGAACTGTAGGTATGAATTTCTTGTAATGAATCACATCAGTTGAACAAGTGCATTTGTTTCTAGCAGTCTTTTGCAAACCTACATTTGAATAAGTATGTTAGAGAACAGTATAAATCACACCAAAGCTCTTTAGTGGTTAGATATTTGGATTTTTCATTAAAATGTGAGTATCAGCTATTAAAAGAGAAAATAAATAGATTAATATTTGTATATCTTGTTGAAATAACTGTCCACATCAATAATGCTTTAGCAAGGGCTCAGGAATTGCATTTGAGTGAATGGGAACTTGGTTCTTTTATTAGGGTAGGCTTTAGCAGTCTGTCTCTTCAAAGCAGCTTTTGTCCTTCTTCCCTTTAATTTATTGAGAACTGTGCCCATCAACTTGATTTTAGGATTTAGGTGTTGAAGCAGTGTTCCAGGTTAATTCTGACTACAAAGAGTGATACACTGATCCTGTGAAAGGCAGTAGCAAAACTCCCCATGGCTTCAGACAGGCAGCCCTGGTTCATTGAGCCCAAAACCCAGCATGTAAATATGAATAAAAATTGAAGAAAGCAGTTAATTTGCTAAAATGCCAGAAGACTGTGTTTATTTCTTGAGGCTGTAAGGGATGAAGCCAGACTGGTCACCCTGATGCTGATCTCTGCAGCTCCTCACAGGTCAAGTATCTGCAGCTTCCAGCATCTTTCTCCCTCCATGCAGAACAATGTTCCTGTGCCTATTGCATGGAATGAATTTCATTTTAGTCCTTCAGGACATGGATTGTGGCACTGGAGCTCCATACATGGGTGGGGGGCTCAGTGTGAAGGGGTTTGTAAATGCAGTGTCCTAGCAGGTTTGCATAAGCTTGGGCAAGGGTGAGCATTAGGCAGATTATTTTCAAAGGAACTGTTGTCTTTGTGCTTGGGAAGTGTCATAGCTTTACAAGGGATTTCTGTGTCTGCAGCAGAGGTAGTGGATGGCCATGTGTAATTTGAAGGCTGGATGCTCTGTTACAGCCAGGGATCCATGGGAGCATCCCAACCCCTCCAGGTCTGGGTGCTTTGGGTTCCTGGGTTGGTGAGGAGTGAGGGAGTGAGGACACCACATCCCATCCCAGCCTCTGCTCAGGGCTGGGACAGGGCCCAGGAGGTGAGAAGTGAACCTCTATTTTGTGGGACCCACAGAACAGGAAGGCTTAGTCAAAACCCTTTGAAAATGAAAAATTAAGAGCACAGCTGTTTGATCTCCTTAAGTAGCACAGCTCCAAGCAAAAGCAGGAATGGAAGGCTTTAGGGTTTGTTGTAGGTTTATTTTGAAATAAATAAATAAAAAAAAAAAAAAAAAAAAAGAGGAATGGGAGGTGATTGAAAACAAATTATGGCAAGCCAGGAGAGAAAATGGGAGAAAAACATTCTCCTGTGGAGGAAAGGACCACATGCCACATCACTGTGGTTTTTAAATGCAAAGATAGAGTTACAAATTGTATTCACAGCTTCCTGAACTCATTCCCACAGAGTTCCACCCATGGAAATCTTGCATCTCCTTGAGACTCCTACTTACTTAAAAGCTTAATGGCATCCATGAGTGCCTGTTGTAACTTGTTCTGCAGAAATCTGTCCCTCCTGGTGCTGCAGGTTGTTATTTACATCTCCCCAGTGTCCCAGAGGTGCCACCAGAGATGGCATTGCTCAGCACTGATGCAGGGCAGAGGGGAGAGCTTGTTCACAGGAACAATGTGCTGTGGTGTCAGCACAGTGCCTGAGGAAAGCAGGTTACTGGTAACAGCCATAATTCAGGATTTTTAGTGAGTACAAGCTGGGGATCCTGACCAAAAAGGAAGTACAGCACATCTCCAGGGGTCTGGGGTACCACAGGGACATGCAGCCAGGGTTGTGTCCTCCCTCCTCCAGCACAAAGTGGGATGTCTGTCTGTCTGTCTGTCTCTGTCTGTCTGTTGGAGGAGGAAGGGAGCCAATGGCACTTCAAACACAATCAGACCAGTGTGATACAATCAGACAGCAGACTAGGAGTGCTCTATTAATGCTTTGTTGTTGTGATACTGCCTGCTCTTTAAAGAGCACATTTGAAGTATCACTTCACATTATATGTGCTTGTGTCAGTGCCTATGGAATTGCTGTTTTGGCTCACAGGATTCCTCAGATAGATTTTATTCCATGTGGCATCCCCATGCCTGCCCAATTCTGGCTTTCCTACACAGATGCCACAGGAGGTTTTGACCACTAAAACACGTTTTTGGTAAATGCCTGATGTGAAGCCTTTGCTGCTACCCACAGGTGGGCTTTGCTAGTTAGGAGAGGTCTGAGGTTTAACAGATGTTAAGGCAGGGCAATCAGAGGTCACTGAGACAACAAAATGGGATTCCCAAGCTTTCCTGGCTTCTGGCAGCAGGGAGTGCTGAGAACCTGCAGGATTCACAGTGGTACACTCTAACCCTGAGGAAGGGTTATTTAATAGAGCAAGGGAAAGAATCTTAAATCCCCAAAGCTGCTGTTTGTGCTGGACTGCCCCAGCTGCCCCACTGTGCCTGTGGAGGGTGGGAGGGAGGGAGGGAGGCAGCACCTCCTGCCTGCTCCCAGCCTCAGCTTCCTCTCCAGAACTCCAAACAGCAGGAACAGGCCCCCAGCTCTTAATGAAACTTACTTATTAAGATTTACCATCCTTGACACTGCCCTGTGAGGCACCTTGTCCCTGGGCTGGCCCCTGGCAACCAGTTTTGTCCCAGTTTGGATCTTTGCTCATTCCCTCTGTGATGAGGAAAGAACTGATCATGCCTCAAGCCCCTGTTTGCCTCACTAATCGTCTCCTGTGGATGGCAGGGTGTTTTGTCAGGCAACATAGGCAGGCTGTAGTTTTTCCTTCCCTGTGAAGCAGGGAAACTAATAAATACTCCCTGAGTCTACATCCATCTCCTGGATGGATGTCTGTGGGGAGCACAGAGGCTTGGCAGTGCCAGAAGACGGATTGCTGTCCCTGGTGTGTGCAGGGATGTGGCTGCAGGAGTCAGTGGAGGTGACAGGCTGCTGGGGCAGGGTGGTGGCTTCAGCTCTGTGCCAGCATCCACGGGCTCCCTGCTGGCTGGTGCTGAGCCCAGGCTTGCTGAGTGCTGCTTTTCTGTGCTCCCATCTACACTGGTTAATGAGAAGGAGCCTGGCTGCTCAGCTAATTAGCAGTGCTTGTGCTGCTGCTTGCTCAGTGTGGGAAGCTTAGCTCTGTGTGCACTTTGGGCAGTGCACAGACACCTGGACATTCTGGAGTGAGGCCAAATGCCAGTGCACAGTCCACACATAGAACCAGAATGGCTTCAGTTCAGGTGGACCTGAAAGATCATCTCATTTGCAACTCCCCCATCATAGACAGGGTCACCTGCTCGTTCATGTTGCTCAAAGCCACATCCAGGTTTGTCATTTGTGCTTGATAATATGCAGGGGAAATGGTGCTAATGGTATGATAGCCTTTGTCCCCTTTGCTCCCTTCCCTTTCCCCTCCTCTGAGTGAAATGTGGTGCTCTAACTAGTTCATATGGTCCTTGCCCTCACCAGTTCAGGCTTTGATTTCCCTCTTTCCTGTCTTTTCACCTTTACGTATTTTCTGCTTTTCATCATCTCTTATTCTTCCTCCTTTGCTAAACCTATCACAATGTATAGGCAGACCCACAGCTAAAATGAGTTTCTGACATTTTCTGTTTCAGGGGAGTTTTGCTTTGCAAGTTGTCTTCCTTCCATTTGAAATGAAGGTGATTTTCTGATGGGACACCAGTTTTGGTTTCAGACTGGTATCTCAATTTTCTTCCCATCTCCAAAATGTTACAAAGAGGGTTTCTTTATTCTTGTGGCCACAACATGTCTAGTCATATCTGCTATTTTAAAATGAAGCTGTAATTTATTAAACATGTGGCTGAATCTTTTTGGGGGGTAGTTGGGAGGAAGGCCATTGATTTATAGTTATTCTAATGCTGAGAATGAAATGGATCCACAGTAGCAAGGCTGAGGAGATTTTGGTGTGTGGAAGAAGAAATTTTAGGTGTGTTGTATTTTTGCAGGGCAGCACATTATGCTTCATGCAAAGCAACGGGGAATACTGTATCTTCAAATCAGCTTCTGCAGATAAACCAGATTCAAAATAAATAACTTTTATTTATCACTGTAATAGAACTGCTGATGCATTCATTTATTTAAACCTAAAAATCTGCTGAAGTGCTATATCTCAGTGTGCTGCTTTTAACAACCTGAATATCTGGCACCTTTTATCAAGCTTTTGGCTGTATTTTTCTCCCTGTGTAGATACACCATAGTTCAGGTGAACACACTGTCATGTTTGATTAGGAGATATGTTAGAGATAAGTCACTTGCAGGTGAAAAAGCATTTACTGTTTTTGTGTATAAAGATGAAATTTGTAGGATGCATGAAATTTCATTCTTTTATGTTAAATGGCTTTTAAGAATACGTTAGAAGCAAAGGTAAATGAGTGGTGATTTTAAGTTTGTACCTTCTAAAACACAAAAGGATGTGGTACATACGATCTTGGTGAATGGCATGTGATAAATTATACTGAGAGCAGGCAGAGCAAATGAAATTGTAATGGAGTTCCTCTTCTGGCTGCAGGAAATAGCTGTTATTTATCCTGCTTCCGAAGATGCTGCATGCATACATCATATAATGCTGTTCATTATATACTTAAAAATCCCTTGGCAAGTCAATAATGAATAAATGAACTTAAAGCCATTACACCAGCCTCTGCATGAGGAGTGCAAGCCAGGGTATTTTTCACCGTGCCTTTTTGAGGTTTTGGCTGAGTGTTTCTGCAGACAGGCTAACCTGGACAGTTCAGCTGAGAGTTTGGTTCTTTCTCCTGTCAGGTGCACGAGGCAGTCCCATGCTACAGCGAGTGCAATCAGTATTCCTGGGAAGTAGGACCATGGTCTCCATGCAGAATCAACGACGAAGGAAATTCCCTCCACTGTGGAGAAGGAATGCAAACGAGGAAAGTCAGGTGTGTGAAGACAAAAAGCTCAGGTATTCCAGATCAAAAAGAGCTGATGTGTTCTTGCATAAAGCTGCAATGTCTGGCCATCCATCTGATATTGGCCAGTGGGTGTGTTGCTGAGTCCAGTGTATTTCAAATGAAAAGAAACATGTGTTTATGTGCCATGGTTTACAGGAAAACATTTCAGAGATGCAGCCTTGGTTTTTCAGGAACATGGCAGGATGTTTAAATTAGTATTCTTCAACCTAAATGCCGTGTATACATAAAGCTCCCTGAGGTGCAAAGCCTCCATATTTTGATTTGCTAACATTTCCCTCTAGTAATAACACTGCACGCACCAGAGTGGCATTCATTATTACTGAATATTCATTCCCCAGGCATGGGAAATGCTGAGTTATTTCCAAATGTTCAGATGTTACTAGCAGGAGCACTAAGATTTGTTCTCACTGGTTGTCACTTTCTGTTTGCTCCTTTGTCAGCCGATCAAAGTTAAAATCCCTCTGTATGAAGCAACAAAAGCATGTTGTGCACATAGCTCATTTCCATTTGCATTAACATGTTAATTCTACTTTTTGACCATGCTGCTTGTAGCCATGCCATGTCTATCTCCTGCATGGGGTTCAGAAAACTTGTTGATATCCATCATGTCTGTGATACTCTAATTAAAACGTGTGTTTTCTGTAGGTGTGTGAGCACTGCTGAGGACCATGGCATGGAGTCTGTTCCCAACTCTCTGTGTAACCAGGCTGAAGTCCCAGAGACAGAGCAGAAGTGCAGCTTGTACTGTCCCAGTGAGTGTGCAGTGTCTGACTGGGGACAGTGGAGCCCATGTCCACAGGTAGGCTCTCCTGCCTGTGCCCCTGGCAGTGCTCCTCACATGGCAGTCTTCACCTGTCCTCCAACCACTTCATGGCCTAGTTATTTTCTAGGGAAGTAAATTATTTTCTGAGGGATGTCAGGCTTAATGGATCCTGCCAGGATGGTTGAATGTGGAGATATTTATGTCTCTGCAGAGACAGAGCTATAGAAAGTTGGTTAGTGAAACACATAGTTATTACTGTGACAGTTGATTCAACACATCCCTTCCCCTTGGTCTGCTGTGGGAGAGAGCCCACACAAGCAGAGTGGGTGAAGGGACAGTATTCAGCTGCAGTAAGGGCTGAATGCCTTAGGAAATGTTTGCAGGAGAGACCTCTGTCAGTGATGCATGACTGCCATAACAACCTGCTGGTAAACCCTGGGGGTGACACTTCTCTGGACAGCTCTTGGTCCTGAGGGAGTGACAGCTCTCCCCTCCCAACACACACTATTTCTGTCCAGTCTCCTCCTCCTCAAACCCTTGGGGGAAGATTTGAGGCAACAGCAGCAGAGGGGTATGACAGCAAGGTGCCTGAACAATTTGTCATGTCATGAAATACTCAAAACTTTGTGAATTATGCAAGGATTCAAGCCACTGCCAAGTGCTCTGTATTTTCCTAAGTGTGCAAGATGGAAAGAAGTTGCAAATTCTGTGTTATGAAAAGCCTCTGTCCTCAAACCACATGATTTCAGATCTGTTGTTTCTCCCTGATCAGTGTTGAAATAGGTGCCAGGTTTAATCTCAGAGGGTTTTTTTAATAGACTTGCTTGATGTATTTAAGTGACAAACACATATTCATTGCCCCCATGTTAACAGGGCCATTACTGAAAGTTGAGTGCTTATTGGACAGGTATTTATACTGGTGCTGACACAGGTAATTTCCTTCCATAATATTTTGTGTAGCGTATCAATATACTCGGTAAGAACATGTCAAATAAAATCTTGTGTTTCATTTCCTGTGTTCACCTCCTCCTGAGCAGCATGGCTTTGATGAAGTATAACACTCTTGCAACCCATACAAATGCTTGGATACCTTTCAGAGTCTCACTGTGGTTGGGCTGTTTCTTTGCCATTGACTTTTTCAGGCATGGATTTTCTTCAGTTTCTCACGCAGTGAACTGATGCAGAGATCCTTGAGGTGTTGGGGCTTTCTCAGGTGCCTTGGTGGCAGTCAGTTGGTTATAAAGGACTGCTTGAAGCTTTAAGCACCCTCATATCTTTAAGATGCACAGACTTTTTGCCTGAAGACTCCATTTTTTTAAGACAATAGCAAGGCCTCCCTAGCCCAGAGAAGCAGGAAAGGGAAGCCCAGAGCTCGTGGGCTGCACTCCATCAGGCAGCACATCTCTTGGCAGGCACAGGGCCACATGCCACAGTCCCTGTGTCTCCTTGTGCATCCCTTTGCCATGGTGGATGTTAATTCATAAATGTAAGGGCATCTGCATGCCAATGCAATTAACTGAACAATATGTTTTCACAAGCTGTTCTGCAATGCTTTGTTGTGAAACTGAGATGACTGTGTGCCGATGGAGCATGTGTTTCAATAGTTGTGTCCAGATACGAGGCAATAAACAGCTTGAAGTTTTATGGGCAGATAAAACCCTCCCTTTGATGAGTTTACTGCAGTGCTGTCTCCCTTTTACAGCTACTCTGGCTGTTTGTGTTGGGTTTTGAGAGAGAACCACACAGCTCAGTCGCTCCCAGGCTGCACATGCTGCACATCTCCAGGGCAAGTGCTGGGCTTGCTGTTAGTGCAGAACGACTGTGCTGTGTCACTGGTGCATCCTTGGTGTGTGTGGGGCAGGGATTGAGGGAATCCTGGCTGGAGTGAGGCACTGCCAGCACCAGGGTGATGAATGAACCTTCCATCTCCTGAGCCACTAGGAAAGGTGGTCACTTAGGACAGCTATGAGTCAGTGAACTCAAAAATTTTAAAAAATTTGAAAGATCACATCGCATTGCAATGAAAAAGCAGAACTGGGGATCCTGGCTGCTCTATTTCAAGCACATTTACATTTCATATCACAATAGCTGGCACTCTTTTAGTCACAGCACTCTCATGAGGCAGCTGCCAAAGACCATTCCAGGAAGCCTTCCTGTAGCTGTGGTCATGTTTGGCTTGCTGGAGATAAAGAGGATTTATGAAACTTGACAAATTCTATTTTGTAAGAAATGAACAATCACAATTTCAGCCTCATTTTTGCCTGAGCAGATTTTTGATTTGAGATATTTACCTAAGATTTTGGTCAGGTGAGAATTCTTTCCCAGTGGCTTTGGTGTTCTGCTCATGTTTTACAGTGTTGGTAATAAATTCTTCCTGATAGCAGAATAACTAACTCTTATCAGCTGAATATAAAAAGGCCTTTTAGATTATCCGTTGTACCTTTTGTCAATATGTCATTGTACTCTGGATACTTTCTAGGGTATTACTTGGTTTTATCCTGTAGAAATATTCTTCCCATGTGAATTTTCCACTTTTAGGATGGTAAATGATCTTGGATCGTGTTGAAATCAATGAGTCATAAAGGTGGTGACTGTTTTGTCAATGGAAAGTATTTTCTTCAATACTTTTTTCTGCTAAAACATTGTACTTGTTCTACCTTTTTTGACTCCATTTCCCTTTTGCTTTTAAACACTTTTGTGGTCTTTTATAATTTCAGATGCTCCCACAATTCTTTTATGTGTGTTTTTCAACTGAATTACTTATTTTGAATCTTGATTATGGTGCTATTTAACACTGCTACACAAAGGTAAATTTTAATATTTCATCTAATGGTCAGAAATGAAGCTGTCAAAAATATAATGCCTCAAGGTTGCTTTGAGGTTTTGTCTCCATACTGGATTCAAGAATTGCATAGTTACTGCTTTAAATCTTCCCTTTTATTCTCACATTTTCTATTGAGAGAAGTAAATTCAAAATGGTTTTCCCTGTGGTTGAAGACTATTTTTTGGCTTATAATGTTCTCTTCTTTGTCACTAAGTAAGATCCAAGTGACTTAAATATCAAGCTTTAAAGCCATTTTAAATAACGGTTTGAAACTTGCTAGTTAAAAAAAAAAAATCAAACCAACAAAAACCCACAAGGAAATTAGGTTGACTTGCATTTTGCTTAAGAGATTTCATATTTGTTCCAGGGACAATAGCCTGTTCAGTCAGACATCATCACTTGATTGCTCAAAGACCCAGCTAAACAATCTGGGAACTGAAATCCTGTCATCTCTGTAACATATTCAGGGATGGAATAACACACACTTCCTGCGGCGCCTCAACTTTGCATTCATCTGACTTGGAAATGTAATTAATTGACTTCAATTGAATTCATCAAAGCATTCTCAAAAAGAGTTAATATGCGAGTGGTGCTACAAGTCCCTGCAATAATTACCTCCAATTTATTTCGTTAGCTCTCTGTCGATGGATGGCTGTCGCAGCCCCGTTGTGGATTGGAGTGGCCTCCTTGCTCTCCTCAGCTGTTGGCATTTCTAGCAGCTGATTCCAAGAGGTCTGAAATTAGTTAATTATAGGAGGTTGTGTGCAGTGAGCAGGAGCAGCTGTCTCGGTTTCAGGGAGCGTTTTGCTGGTGGGTCAATGGCGATGTGCCGGCTCGGGGCTGCGCCGGGTGAGTTACCATTGCCCGGAGCCTGCGGGGAGCTGGTGCCACAGCTGATCAACAGTGTCACCAGGGGAGGCAGCCAGCTCTCAGGGCTGCAGTGACTTGTCCACACAAGCTGGACTTGTTGCAGTTTGGAAGAGAAATTGTGGGCTCCTGTAGACGCTGGGAGTCACTGCCTGGATTGTGGAATCTCCATCAGAACTGCTGCCTGAACGCAGAATGGGCAGGGTTGGAAGGCACCACTGGAGGTCGTCCAGTCCTTTCTTTTCAAGCAGGATTCCCTAGAGCACGTTCCTCAGAATTGTGTCATCAGACACTTTTTGGATATCTCCAGAGGAAACTCCCCATCCTCTCTGGGTTTGGCACGTAAGTTTGGCACAGTTTGGCAGTGTGAAGGCTGTACTGAAGAGTGAGGCTTGCACAAAGTTTTCTAGCCCAAGAGATAATTTATACAATCAAGCATGAGAGTTATGCTTGTCAAGGAAGAACATGTACTGCTCCTTATGCATAGCTGTGACTTGGATGTTTTTGTATGGCTTTGTCAAAAGAAGTGGGTAACTGCTGTATTTTTTTTTAGATTCATTGTTTTTATTAATCTTTGTTAACCATCACTTTTTTAAAAGTAATGATTCCGTGTGGAGGCAGGCAAGGTTTCAGAATGTGGATGCATCTGAAAAAGAAAATTTATGCAAATGCATTTTCATTTCAAAAGACTGCTGGTGTTATTGTAAATGGCTTGTTAAATTGTTACAAAACATCCACACTGGCGTGAACAATATAACGGTTCATTGCTCTGTTAAAAATAGTCAAATACAGTTGCTGCCTTTGCATTTACCTTATTTTGAGGTTGTATGTTTCCTTATGAATAGCCAGTTGAGAATAATGCAGCCAACTATTTATAGTGCAGGATGCATTATACAAGCTGCTTGATAAATTAAACAGCTTAAAGGGCCCTGTAATGGGTTACAGCCTCTGTGCTGTGCAATTATGATGCATATGAAAGCCTGGATCAATGGACAGCTCTTAAATTCCATCACAAAGAGAGTCTAATAGTGTATATTAATGTGTGATATGTTAACAGCTCTTACACTGGAACTTAGCTTCATAACCTTGCAGCTTTATTTTATTTAAATACCCTTCTCTTCCAGAACAAACTTCCTGTGCTTTGTCAGTTCGGTGATTGTTGGAAGCAAAAGCTGGGTGCATCCTTTGTGTATGTTTTTGTCCCTCACTTTTTATGTTAGCTTTAACTAATGACAAGTGGTCGTGGCAAAAAATAGCTTTGGCTAAAAGAAATATTTAAAAATGCAGTAGTCAATAGTGCTAGGAATTCTCCCATAGAATCAAGGTGATGGCTGTTACAATTTCTAAACAGTCCTTTGAGAAAAACTGATTTATTCCTGCCTTAACATTTTATGGACCTCTCATTGCTTGAGAATATTTTGTTTCTGTAGTGGTTTGTATAATCTGGCCTGTAGATCCGTGGCTCTAGCTCAACTTTTTCATACTTTGTGGAAAAGAATAATGGAAATGGTAAGATTTAATACTATGAAGTAGGCTGGAACACTACTGTTATACCCATAATGAAATCTTCTGTGTCTGTGCATGACATCCTACTGCTGCAGGCTGTTGTTATGCTGCCTGAGCTGGCACCCCATTATTATTTTCATCCAGAAATGAATTCTGTTCCTATCACCAGTTTCAAAGAATGCATATGCCAGAATTACACACCCCATTGCTTACAGTCATCAACAAGGAATCTGAACAAGCAACATGATCTGGAAAACCTAACAGCCAAACTGATTTGCACCTGATCTTGAAGGTGCTTGGAGTTTTCCAGGCCTCTGACCTTGTACCTCCGTGCACCACAGCTGCCTCCATTTCTTAGGACTTGTTTCCTCTCCTATTATTTATGGCTGGTGGGCACCCTTAACAATTGTCCTTTTTTGATCCATGAATCTTTATTTCTAGTCTAAGGTGGTGTCAGAAGTGGGTTTCAGTTTCCCAGAATAGGGAACATTTGCTGTTACACCCATTTATATCCCATGGTTACATTCCAAATTCTCCCAACTATGGAAACCAGTTAAAGTTATAATTACAGGCATGAAGAGATGATGTCAGAAATACAAGTGAAGCTCCCACTCCTGAACACATCTGTTATAGGCACCTTATGCTTCCACTGTGGAAATGCTGGCTGATGCTGAGCACAAACCAGTTGCAATAGACTTACAGGAGGTAATGGCTGACTTAATGTAAAAAATAATTAGAAAATTTCATCTGTCATCAGTGAAAGCACTAGTTGCTAATAGAGCAGTAGAAAGTAGAATAATGTCTTTGGAAGTATAGCATCCACTCAGTGGGAAGAGAGGAGTTGTAAATGAAGATATTCAGTAAAGCATTGCTGAATCACAGTGGGCTTTATTTATTTAACACCCCAGAAACTGTACATTCATACATGCTTGTGATTAGAAGCTTGGATCCCTAGGGCAGATCCAGTCCTGATCCAAGTACCTGAATGGCACATTCACTGTTGGGTATGGAAGATTACTTGAGCAGTCAAATTAGTTTTGTCATTTTCTTCATTTGTGAGAATATTCAGAATTAACCTGTTATCTTGCTCAAATCTTAATTAATCCCATGATAATTTCTCACTTTAGCTACTCAAGAAATATTTCTTTCTTTTGCTGCCTTTTCTCTAAATGGCTGATGGCCATTTCTGTCCTGCCTCCTGAACCTGTGCTTTGCCATTGATGGTAATTGGATTTGTTCTCAGTGTTTTCTGAGATCCACATTCAGGACTGGACATGCCCCATTGGCATTGCTAGTGCCCTCAGCATCTCCCCACTGGAAACAATCCCTCTTCTTTGCTTTCACTGTTCACATCCCCTAATGACACTGAGTCTGCCAATCCACTCCCCAACCTTTGCCATGTCATCAATATTTGATTTTTTTTCCAGCCTGGGTTTTTGGAGGAGTCCTGCAGGAGCTGTGCACCCAAGCCCAGTGAGATTTCAGGGTAGCTGGATACTCAGCTGCCTCTTCCTCTTTGAAAATTCCAGCTTTCATCTTTTTCTTTGCTAGTCATTCCCTCCTGCTGCTTACTCAGTTCCATATATATTTGGCTCAGTTTTTTACGTGGTTAACTTGAAAGAGCAAGGGCAGAAAATCAATTATAAAACTAAATTGACTTCTCAATTGACGTTAAGAGAAATTCAACAAATAATATTACAGGATATTAGTTACAGTTTGCCAACTTTGAATTTTTACATGTTTCCCATGTCCTCAGCTTGATTAAATGAATGCTTTTCCTACAGAGATTCCTTATTATTCAAAACTAGTAAAAGTAAGGGGCTTATTGCATTCAACTCTGGCTTCTGAGCACCATGGCTCATCAGCATAGTGAGAATTCTGGCTTCAGAGCATCAGTAAACCAGTTGTTTGTTTGGATCCTATCAAACACCAGGTAGATTTTGACCTGTTAGACTGATCTGCTGCCTACAAGGAGGAGATCTGAGAGGGAAAATGGTCCTGCCAGCCAGGAAAACTCTGGGGTTCTGTGACAACACTGGGCTGCAGCAATGTCCTGTAATCGAGCACAACAGGGGGAAAATGCTATTTTATTAAAAGAATTTACTTATCTACAAATGAGGCATATTTTCTGTCTGCAGGTTCTTATTTTAAAGGGAGAAAAAGCTGGTATTTCTGAGCTGGCACAGACAGCTTCTGTCACAGCATCCATTGATTTTTTTTTCCCCCTTTGGTAACATAATTCAGAGAAACATTAATTAGGAGTAGCTACAGAGATACATGCTTTGATTTTTTTCCTTAGTCATTTTGCTTTATTGGCAAATCATTTAAGTTATTAGTGTTAGTTGTGAGAATGAACAATCAGATTAGTTGCAAAAAAGGCTGTAAACTATTGGTAAACACTTAGCATGGGTTTAATTTTCAGATAATTAGAAGCAATTGGGTATTTTAGCTGACCAAGGGTATTTGAATAAGATTACCTTTTAAAATGATTTGACAAGGTGTGTGTCAGCAATAAAAAAGTAATAGATTTTCTTTCATGTAGTGTAAACATAAGGAAAACAGGCCCTGACAATGTATTTTGAGACAAGAGCAGACCTTTTTCCCCTTTGTCCTGATATTTATTCTGTTCAGTTTTGCTATCATCAATGCAGCTAATCCAGTTTACAGCAGTCTGAGATCCAGATTTATGCTGCAAGGCCATTACATTTCCCTTTAATATTCACTAAACAGGAATTATCCACACTTCCACTCGTGCTGGGTTCAGTGTTTGCAGACTGTTTGTTGCATGGCAATATGTTAGTTATTTTTTTGTAATTATACTACTCTACAGAAAAATCACGTTTTAAATCCCCAAGCATTTATGAAAATGTATTTCTATATGCATTGCTTTTTTTTTGCTTGTTTTCTTTTCTGTTCCTGAGCAATCCTAATGAGAATCTGTTAGGAATTAAATGGGTCATCTTGTTCAATAAATGGCAGTGAGTACCTTTAATAAGGGATTTATTTCCATTAGTTTTGCTGTGACCACTTCCACTCACCCATTCCTGTTACTGGATTGTGGGAAAATAGCTCCATGCTGCAGTGCTATGAGAGTGAGGATTGAGGGCTGCTAAAAACAAACACTTTTCATGCCTGTGATGCACAAACAGAGATGAAAACCTCCCTCAGTTGGTTCATATTCCTGTGGAAATGTAAACAAGCAAATCCTGGTTTATAGGCAGCTGGACATCAGTATTGGTATCACACACTCTGAAAAGTCACCTCATCTTCTTGTCAGCATCATAACTGATATGCAATTGCAAATGTCCTTTGAAATGAGTGCTTTGCTGTACCATCAGATATTGCTTTAAAGGGCATTAATTGTGGCAAAGATACTGTCCCATTGTTCTGTACTGTGGCATTTTACTGGAGGTCTTGGAAGGAGGTGCAAAGCAGCACACAGCAAAGTGCTGCAGTCTTTATCCCATTGTCCCCAAGGATCCTTACCAAAAAACATGGAAAAATTGTATAGGAGGGCTCAAATAGCCAAATCAGAGTGGATGAAAGATGACTTTTAGTAGTACTGGATTCTTAACTTTGAACCACATTTCTTTTCCTTCATAGGCTTTTAAGTATTGTTGGAACAGGAGTGGGATTGTATCCTACCTTCATGTGGATGTGCATGAGCAGCCCTGGTCTGTGGTGTCTGTGATTTTCTGGGGTCAGTAGTGTCTGTGTGATTTACTGGGGTCTCTGAACTGTCCATCCCTTCTCTGCCCAGGTGTGTGACCCCAACGTTATGCAAACCCGAACCCGACAAGTGCTGAGGTCTCCTGGCAGTTCTAAGCCCTGCCCTGAGGATTCACAAATGAAGCCATGTATTCTTAACCAAAATTGCTTCCAATACCACTACAACCTAACAGGTAGGGCCAAATTTTCAATTTACCCTTAGTATGTGTTTTTAATTATGTTTGCTTGGGGTGTTGGTTAAAGTCTTGACATCGTTGGTTTCTGTAAAGTTAATTACACATTTTTACACATTAGTGGATAAATGCACAATTTTTGTATTTAAGTTGTTGTTGCAAGTATATTGGAAATAAAGCATGCTTAATGGGATTTTCAATGGGTTATCAACAGAATTAATGAAAAAATTCCTTTAAAAGAGTATCATCTGTGTGATTCTGGTGAAGCCAATAATACCAACAGAAGTCTGCTTTGAAGGCAATATGAGTTATATGGGTGGGCATAAGGATATTCAGAGGAAAATGCATTATTTAGGACCTTAGAAGCAATTGGTTCTGTTGCGAACAAATGAGCAAAACAAAACCGAAAAATTCCTTTTGTTTTGACCAACTGAAATAAATGAGGAAAGCATACAGAGGAGAGATCTAAGAGGAGTTTGGGGGCTGGTGGGAAGGGAAAACAAAGCAAGATAAAATACATGAATATAAACTCAGCCTGTTTGTAATAAAAGCCCTGGAAACACAGGCAGCAGGACGATGCCTTTTTTATCATCACATTTCAGAAATGCAGAACATTTATGTGTTCATGTTTATCAAAGGTGGAAGACACAAAATAATAGGTTTTCTTCTCATCCTTCTTATTTATTGGTGGTGAATGGAAATTTTAATGGCTTCTGTTATGCTTTTTGTTTATTTTAAATGGTGTTTTAAAGCTTATTTCAGTTTAGTTGTATTCTGACCAACATAATTTCAGACACGTAGTAAGATATTAATTTTCTTCCGTTCGAAATACTGCTTTTATTTCATGAGCATTAGGGTTTAATTTTAAATAATGGATAGCTTTGCCTCAAGACAAAAACAGGTTAAACCAGAGTGCCCTTTCAGAAAGTTCCCCAGCTGCTTTATCAAAGTGGAATTTTACTTCAGACAATAGAGTCTTGTAGCAGTGCCAAGTGGATTGAACTGATAGCCTTTATCAGCGTTCAGCATGTGCACTCTGATGTACTGGTGTCCTGACAGGACACGGGGCTGTGAAGAGAGGTGTCTCCTCTGAGACTTGCCTGGTTTTGAAAACACCTTTTGTTGGTGGGGGGTTGTTGTTGGGTTCCTGCTGACATGGGCAGGTGCTGCTGTAGGTGCAGGTTGCGCCCACGTTCAGGCTGCAGAGCCAGGCTGGATGGGCTTTGAGCTGGTTTGGGGAAGGTGTCCTGCCACAGCAGGGGATTGGAGCTATGCAATCCTTAATTTCCCATCGAAGCCATGCAGTATGATGCTGTGCTGAGCACAGAGGTGGCTTTGTGCTCACCCTTTGCTGTGTGTGTGTGTGTGCAGGCTGGAGCGGGTGCCAGCTGGGTGCCAATGCCACCTGCGGCCGCGGCGAGCGGCGCCGCCTCCTCAGCTGCCGGCGCAGCGATGGGGCCACCGTCAGCATGCAGCTCTGCCAGCAGGTGAGCAGGGCTGGGCACTCCCACAGGTGCTTCCAGACAGCTGGGACCTCTGGGCCACGCTAAGACATTCCCCATGAACGGTGGGGAAGTTTTTATGGGAGCACACAGGTGGGGCTTGGGGAGGCAGAGGGGTGTCGGTGGGTGCTGTCACTCCTTGACTTGAGCACATGGGGCAGGGCTACCAACCCTGCATCATCCCAAAGCTGGGGGCCAGGGACATTGTGTCTGCTGTTAGAAATCTAGGGTTGTCCTTTTGGAATGGGACCCAAACACTGAGGGATGCTTGGATGAGAAATGCATCTGCACTGAAATCGTGTTCACCCATCGCACCCTTGGGAGAGCTCCCCATAAACACCCTGCAGAGCTGCTGCCAGTTCTTGTTTGGGTGCTGGGCTGGGGCAGGGGGTGGCTGGGGCCTGGGGAAGCTGATGCCTGTGTTTCCCTGTCCCAGCTGCAGCTGGAGAAGCCCGTGCCCACGAGCAGCCGGTGCGAGGTGGGGTGTGCCGTGGACTGCCAGCTCTCGCCGTGGTCAGCCTGGTCCCAGTGCTCCCACTCGTGTGGCACCGGCGGTGAGTCCCTGCCTGGCCCCCCTAGCTCAGCACTGCAGCACCATCAGCAGCCACAGTCCCAGGGGTCAGGCAGTCCCTGAGTAGGGGTACAGAGCTCAGGGATGGCCTCGAGCACACTCGAATCCTTCAGAGGTGGTTTTGGGCACTCTGGGGGTGCTGATGTTGTGGGTGTTAGAGCACAGCAGGCTATGCTCAAAGTACTCTAAAGTGAAAAATGCAACTGTAAGAGACAAGTAGTCAGATATCTGGAGGATTATTTATTAATTCATTCAAACTCTCAGAATTCAGTCACAGCAACTGTTAAGCCCAGAGAAGGGGGGTGTGTAAAGCTAGCAAAGACCTTGGGAGTGTTACAAGATTCTGAAGAGATTAATAAATAAATAAAAATTCTCTGCTGAAGTAATTTTTAGTTACATGATTGTATCCCATTGAAGAAAACACACAAAGGCTATTTTTCATTCTTTAGTGTGTGCTTCTATCTCCATCTTGCATCCACAGGTCCCTTAACACTTACATGACCTCAGTAACTTCAGCAAGACTTCTATAGCCAGGAGTGCTCACCAGCATACAAAAAGTGAGAGGATTAGGACCTTTTTCAACTTATGGGATTTAAAATACCCTTTGAGTATTGACATGAGGAAATGCATTGAAGGTTTTATTCTCAATAAGCATGGGACTTTATTTCCCAGGCTTCTGATGTGCATTAGATGTACAGCTAATGATCTTTAAGATTCAAAAGCCATAATGTATATTTGAATCAAATTCACTTAAGGTCAAAAAGAAAAAAGCTCTTAACTTCCATAAAATGATTCCTTCAGATGGATTCCAGAGATCAAAGCATGTTACAGAAAAAGCTTAGTATTTGGATTAGTGCTGTTCTTTCTTTGCTGAGCTTTTAGCCTGTTTGTGAAGCAGTGCTTTCTTAACAGAAATGAATAATTCATGGACAGTGTTTTAACAACAACACACTGGGAGTACTATTAATTCCATTTTTTTTCTTTAAAATCCATTTTGGAGTAGTAATGCTTGTGTTGCTGAATAAACTTAATTTAATTTTTTGAGTGTTCAATCACTTACTAAGTTAAATAGAGGACAGTGCAAAAGCAGGTTGTTTTCATGGCTTTTAGCATGCTCAAGGAGCAGCTCACCCTATATAGTACCTGAAAGTTTTTTCATCCTGAGCTCTTATATTGCATATTTTGCAAAAGGAGGTGAAGATATGTCTTGTATTCGGTCCATGATCCTGAAATGGTTGTGCAAATTCCAAAGACTGGTTAAAGAGCTGCCAATGAGTGCAAGGAGTTACTTCATGTCCTAAATCAGAGGAAAGCTGGAAACATTCATGCCTTGCTGAGAGAGACTTTCCAGTGAGTGTTCTGGCTTTAGGTACCAAACCTTACTGGGACTGCCTGAGCCACACAGTCAAGCCCCAGCTCATCTCACTTTATGGTTCATCCCTGATCCTCAAAGATCCCAACTCTGCTATTCTGCTGGCTGGAGAGCTGGTTTATACAGGCCTCTGTATAAACTACTGCTGTTGTTTAACATGGATTTGAAAGCTGGAGATCAGCATTGGTGATTCACCCTTCTGTGAACCTAGGCAGCTGGGAAAATGCCTTACAAACTGTGTCATAAAGCCAAGTTTTGCTCAGTCCTTCTCTACCACTTGAACAAGTTTGCAGGACCCAAGAGTCTCCTGAACCTCGTGCCCAAGCATCAGTGGAACAGAACTACTCTGCATCCAGGTTATTCCAGGCACACAGTTCATTTTCCTGCAGCCTCAGTCCTGATCTGCTCCTGCTGTATCAACTCAGGAGTGTGGAGCTTCTGTGGCACCAAACATTCCTGGTGGAGGGACCAATCCTGTGTGCTTCCAGCAGCACAAACAGTGTCACTTCAGCTGCTCCACTGAGTGCCAGTGGGTTTGGATACTCCTGGATGGTGGCAATGCAAAGATTTACTGGTGACTCATCTGCAGGTGGTGCTTCAGAGCAGCACAGTGAGGGTTTACAGCCCAGGGTCAAGGGCTGTGATACCTCTGAAGTCACCCTGAGATTCTCATGGGCATTCGTGGGAGTTGGATGAAGCCTCAAATTAGATGGGAAAAAACAAAGGATGACAACAAACAAGCTGTGGGAACTGGCTGTGATAAACACTCCTAACTGCTTCCCTTTGCCAGTAATCACCCAGTTTGGTACAGCTAAAGTGCAGGGCTTAGGTGCTCAGTGTGCAGAAAAAATTCACAGCAAGTTGAACACAACATTACTGGATCAGCTCACAACAATATTTTGCTTCTCTGGCTTTTTTTTTTTGAGAGCGTGTGAAGGGCCTGCAGAAGCACCATAAAGGACTTCAAAGAGAAACATAATTTAAATATAATTCAGGTCAAAATTTAGTGTTGCTGGATGTGTATTTTCATGTGTTTTTTTACTCAAGCATTGTTGCTAACAATTTTATTTTGTCCTTCTCTTCCAGGAACAGTTTGATGTGATATATTTTGATGAGTGGTACCTTTACTCAGGTTTTATTTTATGGAATAATGCATTTAAACATGAAGTGGTGCTGCTGTGCATGTGGCACTGGCATCTAACACAGCTCTGGTACACAGCAGCCAAAGGCGAATATATTGATTTTTATGAATGATGATGAATAAAGCAGATCTCTCTTTCCTGCCTGCACTGAGCCTGTGGAGATGTGTAATTGATGTTTGCCTGCTGCAGCTGTAGTTCTGGGCAGCATCTGCTCAGGATGCTGGATAGGGCTTTAGGCTGACACTGGGTTATATATAAGGGTTCCTTATATCAGTTGCTGTACTGCTATGAAAAGATGTATAGAACTGCTTTAATGCATGATGCTTCTGTGGCCTGAATCAAACTTACTGGAAAGATGTTTGGTAAGGATAATCCCCAGCAAATTGAATTTCCTTTGTTAAGGCAAATGAAGTACATGAGGATGCTGAATTTTTCTTTATAAACATTTTCCAATCCCACATGGCTTCTCCCAAGTTCTCTAAGACTGCTAAATTGTGTAAAACCACCTACAGCTGTGCTTTGCCACTTGCAAAGCTGACTTGATCAGATAAATATCAAGATTTACCAGAGCTGAACATACTGCTGTACCTGATGTAGCAGGCTGTGAATCCCAGCACCAGAGTCACCTGTGGGATAGGAGTGAAGGGGCACAAGGATGCACCCAATAGAGAAATTCAGTTGTTGTGTTCTTCCTTTAATCATCACCGACTTGGGAAAACATTTCTGGTGTTGCCTTGTGAAGAAGAACTTGTGATGCTTTCTCACCTGCTACTCAAACCTGGCAGTGAGAGATGATGCTGGGGATGCCCCAGTGCTGCTGGAGGGACTGGCAGTGGGAAGGGCATGAAGAGCCCTGTTTGTCACCTGAAAAGCCCTGTTTATCACCTGTCCCACTTGCTTGTGACTGGTCCTAACCTGACCTCCAGGACTTATTCAAATAACTTGATTGCTGCTCTGGCCTTGTGGTTCCTTGATGGAGCTGTTTTTGATGTGCTCTGCTCAAAGTCACTGCACTGGGTACAACATGCTGGTCATTGTGACTGGGATGAAGTGCAGCAGGAATTTGAATCTTCTTGGTTTCAACTGTGACACATCACTTTGTGGGGGATAAAGTGCAAGTAATGGCAAGAATTTTTGGGGGAGTAAAAAAATCCTTCCTATTTTTATTTGAAAATATAATCCTATGTTCCTGAGATGCAATTCTTGCTGCTGACATAAAGCAGAATTGTAAGTGACCAGCACTAACAAGACTGGCCTCTTTTGGTTTTTCCCTTTCAGAACTAATTGGAGGATATGAAGAAATGTTTATTTTCAATTTCAGTACACTTTCTGTCCTAATCTTTGTTTCATATAACATTGCAGAACAGAGGAATCAGAGATGTGGCCAGTTCATTGGAAAATTAGAGAATAATTCAAAGGAAAATTAAAGAAAAACTAGGATTGCTTCAACTCTTCTAGAGTTTGTATTGGAAAGAAATTAATTTCAGATGCAGTGAGATTCTGTTCTGCATAGGCAGCAAAAGATAACGTATTTAAAAAGGAGAAATTAAGTTTTTCTGCTACTTGAGTGGTAGTCAAGCACCTAGATAATGTTTTCAGACTAAAAAAAATTAGAGCCTTAAGAAACTCGCTGCAATTATTGTGCAAAGAAAGGTTTCAATGAAATTTCTCTATTCAGTTATTCATTCATGGTGTTAAAATAAAGTGATAGACATCAAGCCCCAGCTGGCCACTGGGACTGTAATGAATTTTGGTAGTTTAGATAACCAGCTGTAGGAAACAAAAATGGAAAGAAAAGTTGTCTGTTCTTCTTTCTGTTCAATGATCTTCCATTTACATATTGCTAGAAACATGTTAAACAGAGTGTACCAAAGGAAATTATTTAGTTAATTAAAATAGCTTGATGAATGCTTCAGGCTTTCAATTCTCTCCTAATGAAATTGGATCTTTTAACCTTGGGAGGCCTCCTTTTCCATGCAGGGAGCTGGTGCCTGGCAGAACCCTGCAGCCACAGGCTTCCCCCTGTTTCCCAAAGAGGCTTTTCCATTGCTCACCAATACTCAGCATTCAGCATTTAAGACAAATTTGGCAAATTTGTTCTCTGGCTGGAGAGAAAGGAATGGCTAATTTTGGCCATTTGGGCTGAGGAGAGCTGTTGAGGGGTTCATCCAACAGCAGTCTGGGAGATCTATCTTCCTTTGCTCTAATCTCCCAGTGAGCCACAGGAGTTTTTGCTTTCCTTTCCCTTTCCCTTTCCCTTTCCCTTTCCCTTTCCCTTTCCCTTTCCCTTTCCCTTTCCCTTTCCCTTTTTGTGCTTTTCCCTTTCCTGTCATCTCCTGTCCTTTTCCTCCTTCTTTGCTTCCTCTTTCTTCTCCTTTCCTTTTTCCTTTCCTCCTTCCTTTCCTCTCAGCTGGTAGGATTTTTTCCCACCTCCTAATATATCTGATTTTGTGGTGGCTGAATGCAGAGTCTTGTGGCTAACAGCTTTTATCATCACTCTGTTACAAACTCCCCAGGTCTAGGGGATTAAAACTGGAAAAGGAAGAAGTCTTTAAATTGGTTTTAATAGGTTTTAAAATGGAATTCAGTGGGTCAAAGCAAGGGAATAAAGGTAAAAGAGCTTGCTAAGGTGTCAATCAGTGCCTTTTCCAGATGTCTGCTTTTAATTTTTATTTCCTAAAATGTTTTTGGAAACCTTGCTCTGTGGATAGTCACGATGGCAGATATCAGAGATGTGCCTTACACCTGCAGTATCCTTAATTAAAAATCATGTGTATAAATAACTGGGAGAAGGATTTTGCTGGGTTTTGCAGCCTCCCTGTTTTGCAGGGTGTTTGCTCCCCCACCAGACTCCCCTCTGCTCACAAAAGCAGCTGGAGGGCAGTGATCCAAAAGGGAGAGCTCCACCACAGCACCTTATCTCTTCCTTTGCACTGGGTTAGCAATTACCACTTGCCTCTGCCTTGTTGTATTTGTCTGCCCTTACTTCCCAGACCTTTCAGTTTTTAACTCAAATCCATATGTATTGAAAGACGGGGCAGAAATTTTATCCCCAGCACAATCTTCTGCATCCCACTGCATAAGGGCTTTTTCTTTTCCACTTTTCTTTTTAATTGGAGATGGAATTCTAATTGAAACATTTTGAGTGAAAACATTCCTGGACATAAATGGGCAGCAAAGAAGGCAGAAATGGAATTGCTGTAACTTTAATGAATATATTCAGTTTTATTAGTTCAAAAGTAGTATCATAATTGCTTTTTCCATTCAGTGGCTGAAGAAGTTTTCACCAATAATAAATAGGTTTTTTAATGGAAATGGTAGAAGTGGTTATGGGCAGTAATAGCCACTACAATGTTTGCAGTTTTCAAATTAGGTCCACATAATTGCTCATAAAAACAAAATTTCATTTGTTAAAAATCTCTGGAAACATATTGAATGCGTAATGGTAGAAATGCCGCTGCCATAGGAATTATTTTCCTGTCATATTTAATAATCAGGATCTAGTCAAGTATTTAAATGTGTTGCATAAACAAATACTATATTTGGAAAACAGACAAAACAGTGTTTAAAAAGTGTGCTTGAAAATATCAGTGACTGCATTTCTTAGACTTAGCGATCGCATCCCCATTATCCGAACAGTTCCCAATTAATTGCTTTCTTAACAGATTTTAGCGCTGGGAAATGAACTAGGAAGGCTGATAAATTACAAAATCTGTCTTTCTTTGTTTGTCTCTCTCCCCCTGGCTGCCTCTCTGCTGGGCTGTGTGCCCCAGGCCAGATGGTGCGTGGGCGCTCGGTGCTGCTGCGGGCGGCGGGCGAGGGCAGAGCCTGCCCCCAGCAGCTCACCCAGCACAGGAGCTGCCCCGTGAAGCCCTGCTACAGCTGGCTGCTGGGCCCCTGGTCCCCCTGCTCCGTCCAGGTAGGGCTTTCTCCACGCTCTCCAGAGCTTCTCTGTGCCTGGCACGGCAGAATCCATCATCGCCTTGTGGGGGTGATGGCTGGTCGTGGGCTCCAGGTGTCTGTGGGGCTGGTGGAGGGCTGTAGGGGGAAGTTCAGGAGTGGTAAATCCCTGCCTCTCATCTTCCAGCTATCACCAGCTGTTCATGAGAAGTGATACAGGTTCAAGTACTGTGAGCTCATAGAATTACTGCAGGGGATTTATGGAGTGAATGTGTTTGACTGGGCATAGTCATAGTGACCTGTAATTTAATTACATAAAATATCTCTAACAAGAAAATAGATACACTAGATATCAAGACAGCTTAGCCTTTTTTTATCCTTTTTTTATTTCCATTTTTTTAAGGACTCTATAGCATGTCGTCTCCCCCAGGTCTCCAGTATAATAGTGTGAGTTATTGTATGAAGGGCTGATTCCTACTTTCTCCTTACCCTGGCTATCTTTTTAATGATCTAAAATTGTCTGGATTCAGTTCCCATGTGCTGTCCCTACACCTGCCACCTCTGCTCAGCACTGGGGCCATCATTTTTTCACTGGCAGTGAACTTCTATCAAGCTTGAATTGACTTTTTCTTCCCCTCCGTGCTTTTCCTTCTCTCCTTATCTGTTAGATCACATTTCCAATATTAAAACGCATTAGTTGGGAACCCAGTTTAAGCAGAGGTGAATCTTTCACAGTGAGGTTTATCAGCCTGCTGAAATCTGCCTGGTGAGATGGAGGTAGGAGAATGTGGTGGAAACGAGCCCTGTCTGGTCCCAGGGGACAAGACCTGTGCCAGATCTGTGGCTGCTTCTCCACATTATATCATGTAGGAGATTGAAGGCAATAATGCACATAAAGACACACATCCCTTGTGATTTCTGCTCTGCCAGTGCCTTCAATACCCACGTGGTTGCTCTGTGGTGGAGGGACGTGTAGTGAATATGTGAGTGGCACAATAAATACCCAGAATTTTCTCAGGTTTTCACAAATGAAATCTGGATTGTGACAGTCCAAGATCAGAGAAACAGAAGTATATTTATATTTTCTCTAATCAATAACTCATTGCAACTGGTGATGTGAATGTGGTCCTTGTATGTGCTGTACTCAGCATGTGTAAATGTATATAACATATGTAGAACATAAATAAAACAAAATGATAGTATCAGCTGGTATTTTGCCTAGCTAACATAAGCAGATTCTGTTAAACATCAGGGAAGAGACCTTCATAGGAGCTAACACAGCTGATAAAAAAATTAGTAGGGGAGCTGAATTAAGGCCGTGGCTTACTTCAGATAAATAACACATTGTGCAGATTAAAGTGTGCCCATAACAAACCCAGCTAAATTTCAGCTCAGAGCAAGCAACCACAGCATTATACCATCCCTGCATTCAGTGACTTAGAGCCTGCTTCTCTCCTTCAATTACCACAGAGCAGTTTCTCTCCCCTTTGCTTTGTTTTGGAGAGAAGCTATTCTATTCATGTTCACTTCTCTTTAATGAGGTGCTTAGGAATTAAATGTAGTTCATAAATACAGGGTGATTTATTCCTGTGCTTTACTGGAAAAGAAGCTTAAGCCTGCATTCTAAAGAAAGCTTTCAGAAGCCCTGTTTTCAGGGGTGCTTTGTGAAATAAGGTAAAGCATCCTATGGTAAGGCCAGAATGCATAGTGTGAAAGTGTCCTCCTGTAATAATAGAAATGGGACAACTAATTATAAGGCTAAATATTTTTTCCATATATTATAACTGAGACTGCAATTCCTAGTTGTAGGAGGACTATTTTATGCTAAATTGACTTCATGTGAATAATTAGAGGTGTCTTTGTGGTTAGGAATAGAGCCTGCAGTGTTCTGTGTTGCTGATTGTCACAGTATGGAAATCAGTGTGTTGCTCCCCAAGTAATTTCACACATCCCAGGCACACCTGTGGCAGCATGAGGGCATTTCCCCTGCATCCAGAAGGCTGCAGAACTTAGCAACTGGTCAGTACATCCAGTTTTAAAGGGTTACAGGGTTAAATTTCCTCCTAGAGTTGAAGTGGTTTACCCTGATTAGCTTGAAAACAAGGAAAAAAAATAACAGTGTCTGACACTGCTCATCATTTTTTCCATTAAGGGAATATAAGTGGAATAGCCAGGCATCATCAAACACGAGCTGGCTGACATTCCTAAAAAGACTCAGAACCTTTCCTTTCTAACAGTTTTGAAGCACTCCCTTAAATGTGATCATGCAACACTCCCTCATTAGAGAGACTTTTACCTGATTAAGTGCTCATCAACCTGTGAAAGCATTGCCCAATCAACTCTTTACCTAAAATAATTGTGCACACATGAACCCCACTAAAAGCCAAAAAGGGAAAACTTTTCTTGAAGGCACCATCTGGGTGAAACATCTGATTAGGGCTGTGACCTCCTGTCTTATTGGAGTGTTACATGTGGGATGTATCAGATGTGATGTGAGAGAAGGCTCATGGAGATGCTGCCTTGCATTAGTCTGTGAATTCCAGAGATCCCTGACTGTCCAACACAGGAGCTGTGACCTTCTCCTTGTTTTCCCATCACAGTGAGCAGGGTGAGAGGTGGAGGCTCCATGCAGGTGCTGGTGGAGGGGCACATACATCCTGTATTTAGGAAACTCAGCATGGGTTCTACATCCTCACTAGGGTCACCACAGGAATTTTTGCAGACAAATGGCAGGAATCCCTTGTGGAAGTCAAATTCCCACATATTTCCAGCAAGGAGATCGTGACTCAAGAGGGAAATCCTGGTTCTAGGCAAATCTCAGAGGATCATTTCTTCCAAAGAAGAGCATTTACAACAAAGAATTGATCCCAACTTTTGAATATGTGATGGTTTCCTTGGCAGTTCTCCTCTGATTAACAGCTATTCCCTGCATCCTCAGTGTTCCATTGCTGGCACAAACTTCCTCTGGTTCCACACCTGTTAATTAGATCTTCAAATATATCATTTTGGGGGCACAAATTATTTTGAGGATGAGAAGGAAGTTAATGCAGTGCTTCTGCATTGCTTAAGACCTTTTCAAATATCCCAAAAAGCATCTCCTACTGTAAGTGACAGGGTGACATTTTAAGTGTGTTCAATTGATTTTAAAAATCCATTGCTGGTCTTGAAAGAAAGCAAGCAAGTGGGAGCAACTGGTAAAAAGCAAATCTTTCTCTTTGGGATTGTTTTGAGAAGTTGTAGGTTTGAGTTTTTGGGGTTTTTTTTGTTCTAGACATTAGAAAATATTAGCGTAGCTCCAAAATAGTGTGATAGAAAAATGGAGGGTGTTGCCTGTAGCCTTTTATAGTGGAAACAGTTGTACTGAAAAAATTTATCGTTTTGACATATTTATTTCTCAGTATTCCTCTTATTATTTACATATTGAGATATATATGTGAATAATTACATACTGTTTGTAGGAGAGGTATATTTTTGAAAACTCTTCTTGTCGTCTCCAACGATTTAGTCATTCTTTGAGTCACTTCAAGCTGGAGATACTGCAGTTTGATTAGTGTCTATTTTGCTTAAGAATATTCTCCCTTCATCTTCTGTTCCCACAAGTTATTTCTAAGCACTCTAACCTAGTGGACAGGTGCACAAGTTTTTCACACACCATTAATCTCAGACCACAACAGAAGTTTCAGCAGTGAAACAGTAATTTAGAACAGTAGGTTACACACTGACTAAAGTGAAACACTGTGTTAAAAACCTGGAATCTGACTTTATATAGTAAATCTACACTATTACTTCTTTAAGATGCTTTAGATAAGCAGCTGCTCTAAATCCAGCTGGCTATGTTCTTAGTCCCATTTTATTGTGGATCTGCAGCAGAAAGGAGGGAGAGGATGCAAAAGCTGCCAGGTGTGTGCAGGAGAGGTGTTCTTGAGATTCCTGCTAGCAAACCTGCTGCTGGATGAATGCACTCAGTAGGAGACATTCTGTTCTGAAGATGAAGTCCATTATTTTAAAAGAACCCACTGCCAGGAAATCCAAAGGAGTGTTTCCCTTGGTTATATAAAGGCAATGTTTTCTCCTTGAGTTTTGTTTACTGAATTTTTCTAAAGTGCCATTTCCACGAGGCTTCAGGTGCACATTCATAAGGCATCCTGAGGCACCTGAACAGCATCACAGCTCTTCATCTGATGAGAATGAAACAATTCCACCCTCTAGAAATAGCCTCAGTGCTTCATCTCTCAGAGCATCCTCAGCCCTTGATCATAACTTTAGCCAGGGAATATTGATTTTCCACTAAGGGATGTCATCTTCAGTAGTTTGGTGTATGTCTGGTATTTCAGGACTGGGATGATGACCATGAAGTGTCTTAGAGTGAGCCTCCTTTTTCTTGTTCCAATGGGGTTCAGTGCTGACAGGTGATGGCTGACTTGGGTTGATGTTTTGGTAGTGTGTGACATGAACTGGTGATCTCTGTCTGCTCCAGATCTGGTCACTCCCTTCTGAACATGACACAGACAGCCCACAATGCAGTAAGGATTTTTGCTTTGCAGGGTTTAAATCATGTGAGTGCTCTTCTTGGGTTGTATCATCAAAGGAGGGTAGAAGAAATGTCTGTTCCTTATGGGCAAGCCCTGTTCTTGGCTTCCTAAGAGAAGCCCAGAATGCCTGTGCTCAACTACTTGGCATTAATTAAGAATCAGTAAATTCATTAATTGGAGTAAAAGGCATGAAGGGCAGACCTCAAAGATGGTATTAATCCTTTATGAATGTATTCTCTTCCACACCTTTGATAATGACACACTTTCATGTGTGGCCCTGCCCCTGCCTCCGAGTTTCTGTAGAGAGGTGTACAGAGATCTCCATCTGTCTTCTCATAACTGGGGATACTGCTGCAGACAAAATTTGTATCTTTGAAGACTTTTCATATAGAATGTGTTTCTTCTGTCATATTCTAATGTCATTGATGTGTGCCTCTGTTCCCTTTCCTCATCCCCTAGGGTGGACAGTGTGGAGATGGATTGCAAGTCCGCAACCTCACGTGTGTAGTGCATGATGCATCAGTTTCTGCTACATCCAAACCAGTAGAAAATGCATTATGTGGTGAGCTACCATCAAAAGAAAATGTGCTGCAGTTACCCTGCTCTGTGCCTTGCCCAGGTAAAGGCTTTGGAAGGTCACAGTGAGTTTTCTGCCTGTGCTGGTGTCTGAGGTAGACATGCTCCCATAGTCCTGAGTACTGTCAGCCCTTGTAGTATAAATCTGTGCTTCAGCAGATCAGGTAAATGCTCAGTCTGCTGTTTCTGGACCACCTGAGCAAGTCTTCCTTTGTTTTCTGAGAAAATGAGATACCCCATGAAGCAGAAAATCCAAATATTGTGTACTACTCAGAGACATCTTAGGGATATTTCACTATTAAAGCTGTTGTGTGCTTAGCTTAGCCTTATCCTTCAAGGCTAATTCTTTTTGAAAACCTGTGATCTCTTGTTTTGCTGTGCAGGCGACTGCCACCTGACAGAGTGGTCAGAGTGGAGCTCCTGTGAGCTGACCTGCATCAGTGGCAGGAGCTTGGAGACAGCAGGGCGCCAGTCCCGCTCCAGAGCCTTCGTGGTGCAGTCTGCAGAGCACCGCGGGAGCTGCTCCGGGCAGCACGTGGAGACACGGCCTTGCTCAGGTAGCCACAGCACTGCTTCCTGCCCAGCAGGAGCTTGTTCTGGTGTGCTGCAGGGTGCAGAGTAACTGGTGTTGGTGTTGCAGGAGGGAAGTGCTACGAATACCTGTGGCAAAGCAGCCCCTGGCGAGACAACGTGCGCGCGGTGTGGTGTCAGCGCTCGGATGGAGTGAACGTCACGGGTATGTCCCCCAGTGGCCTGGCACACTTGGGATGAAATGTCTCCACAGAGCCTTTCCTGCCTCTGCATCTGTTGCTCAGAGGGAGTTGGGCATCCTTCCTCACTCTTCCAGAATTTCAGTTTGGATTTTTGTGCGTAGGAAAGACAAGTGGGAGCTCAGCAGCCTGGCTGTCCGCCCAGCATCACACAAGTATTGCCCGGAGTGTTTGGGCTAATTGCCCTTACTGTCAGGCTGGTCATGGGAAAAAATGAGTGTACACATACTAAAGGCCTGCCTGGGCTGGCTTGCACAGCCCTCAGTTCAACCTTTCTGAGGCTGTGAAGAGCAGAAGAGAACATCACACACTGGTAGACACCCCATCTTCTGTACCTCGTCTCCTTTTCTTTTGTTTCTTCAAAACACAGGAGTCTCAAATCAGTCAAACTGTGAGATTCCTGCTGTTGCTGTGACCTACAAATTCTGCCTGTGCAGGATGAAAAGGGAAATTCATGGTCAGAACTTTGAAGCTCCTTGAGAGATTGACAAAGGCAATAGGGCTGCATATCCATGGGATCTCTTTCAATATGCATGGGGTGAATGAGGAGAGAGTAGAAATGAAAATGCAGATGTTCATGTCTTGTTCTATTTATAATGACTAGTTAGGATAATAACAGAAGTCTTATGTGCAAAGGTTGCCAAGTATTTAAGAACTCATTAACATGTTTTTATTCCTATAAAACACAGGCTTTCCCAAGTGAGGATGGGCAAGGGCGTTATGTGGATTATGTATTTTTATGTAGATAAACCATTAATGAGGACACAGAAGATCTGCATCTAATTCCAGATTCTGTCCCCCACTTCCTATGTGGCCAGTGGCAAATTGCTTAAATCTGTATATCTCTGTTCTCCATTAACAAGATGGGTATGGTAATGATTCCCAGCCTTGTTAAGGCAAATTAATTAATGCGATGCCTACAGATATTATGCTAATGTGCTTAATAGACTAGTATTTAACTATATAAAATAAGCAGGCAAGCACTTCTTACACTGTGGTGATCTAAGAAAAAGCATTTTGAAGCATGCCCTTGGAGGCACTCAGTATTTTCTTTTCCAGGAGGGTGTCCTCTTCGGACGAAACCTGCCGAAGTCCGGCACTGCAGCCCAGCTTGCAGAAAGCCCTTCTCCTACTGCACACAGGTAACTGCAGAACAGGGCTGGAAATCAACTCTGCGAGATCTAATCAATTCCATTGCATCTTAGATTGCATTCCAGGACTTAGAAAATAGTTTAGTTTAGCCGTGGTACCACCTCGAGGATGTTGTGGGAATTTCATCCTGAAAGGAAACTGTGAACCTGCACAAACGAGTGATGGAGTATTTATGTGGTGTTGCAAGTTTGGGTTTGTTCTGTGGAGGGGTTTTTGTTTTAATTTTAATGTTAAACCTCTTGGTTTAATTTTAATTGAGTGCTGTTGCACTGTTCTTTAGAAAAGGGGCTGTTTAAAACTTCTGCAAAAGAAGAGATAAAGGAGCATCAATCATCTGTTTGGATCAAGAGTGTCAGACCCTCAGACAGACATTATAGATATAAGACAATTAGTAAAGGAAAAAAAAAAAAAATTTTAAAGTAGAAATCCAGAAAACTGAGTATCTATTTAGCAAACCACAGACTTCTAAAAAACCTCTTGAAGAAACTGCGTCATCTTATCCAGGGTAATGGATATTTGGTCATAAGAAAGCTTCATTTTAGAGAGTCCTGTGAAATACTGGAGTAGAAGCGTGAGGAGGGTTTGGGTCTGCAGGGGAATTGGTTTTTGGTTTGTCTGTTCTATTGCCCAGCAGGGTCAATGGGAAAATTGTTACTGACAAGAGGAGTTTGCCACAGATTCCTGTTGTTAAGCCTGTTGGGATGAAATATTTATATGTTGGACTTCTCTGTAATTACTGACTCTTTTTCAACCAATTCCCCAAGTATATTTCGGCTTTTTTAAACTGAAATGGGCTTGCAAGTACCAGTTCCTGGCTGGTTTGGTTTGGCAGGGGTGAATTTGTATGTGCAGGTCATACCTGGCAGTTTGTTCAAGCTTTGTGCACTGTTCTGTGTGAGGGCACTGCTTGGTTTAATGCTGAATTCCCTTTTATCTCCCAGAGAGGAGTCTGCGGCTGTGAGCGGGGATATACAGAAGTAATGAGATCAAATGGCCTCCTGGATTACTGCGTGAAGGTACCAGGTTTAGAAGATAAGAAAGCTGATGTTAAGACCATTGCCGGAAAAAATAAACCTGTCAACTCCAAAATGCATGACATTTTCAAAGGATGGTCTATTCAACCTTTTAATCCAGGTGAAAAACTTAAATATGAACGGAATAGATTGTCTTTAGAAGGTTTCTGTAGAAGAAGGGAAGGAGCTTTGTGGATGATAACATCAGAGATTTTGTCTGGGAGCTGCAGAGCGACCTCCCAGTTTCCAGCTCGTGTGCTGTCTTTCATGCCTTTGTTCCTGTACAGAGGAATCACAATCTCTTATGTTGAGAGATAGCAGAGACAGAAGGAAGCAATAATATTTTGCAAAAATGTGCTCATATGTGATTTGGGGGGATGTTTAGAACTATTATCTGATGATGTTTCTAGAAGTAATATGTTTGTACTAGGAAGGATATTGATCACTAGTGCTTCAGAAGTTTCAGAGCAGAAAGTGGTTAAGATTTCATTAAAGAAAACATTGGTTGTTTCTTGCCATATTTCAAAAATATATGAAAAGAACAGGGTAGAAAGTGTACAGTTTAGTCTTGAGGGTTGAAGTTACACATTAAAAGTGTTCCACAAAGGCAAACCAGCTGCTGTGCCCAAGCAGCTCATCCCAGGTGGATATTTGACATCTAAAGCATAAAATCCTTCCCAATTGGTACCACAGGCTGCATGTGCCCAGACTGGCCCATTGCTCTAATATCTGATTCCCTTTTTGACTGTTGCTTTGAAGATGAATTCATTCAAAACAAATTTATTAAATGCAAATAGGACTTTAAAAATGGGAAGAAAATGTGTCAGGCACATCAGGTTTTACTGAAATGCATCTGTTCTCCTTGTTTTATAAAATACTGGCAGTGCAGTTCTTCCCCCTCTTCAGATACCTGATATTGCATTTGTTTGCAATTAGTTCCTAATGAACACGAGACTTTAGAAAACATGTAGTGAAAGGTTCTGTTAGGGGATTCAGGGAGCCATAATTCTGTCTGATATATGTGATCACACTTTGAATGTTACATTTACATATTTGATTTGCAGACAGTGGTTAACCTTTGCGTTGACAGTCTCTGGGCTCACAGAGCTCAGTCCAAAGCCTTTTAAAGTTGGCTGCCTTTTGATCAAACCCTTCATCCAGTTCACCCACGCAGTTCACCAGCAGTTTGAGTCACAGGTTTGGGGTTAATTGCCTTTTTGTCAACATCCCTGGCCCTCTGTAGGTTGTCTTACTTGGATGTCATCTCTGGCTGGTACCTTTCTGGGGTTAGAAAAAGGGAGGGAGGTGTAGGTGGATGCTGCAGTCCTCTCTTTCTAAATCAGCTTTTCAGTCTGCAGCACTAAAAGCTTCTGGAGGGCTTTACCTCAGTGAGCCAACTCTCACCCAGGGTCTGCAACAGAAACAGTGGCTGAACAGTTACAGAACGTGGTGTTGCTTAATTTTAGGGCAGAAATGTTATAAAAACAATACATAGGAAAGGAATAAAGGTGCTCCATGTGTGCTAAGTGTATCAGCAGCCCTGGGGCATCCTGCAGTTCACTCTTCAGACCTCAGCTCAAGGCTGCTGCTCTTCAAATCACTCCCCTTTGTCTAACTTCATGACAAAATGTGTAATTGCTCCCCTCAAAGAGGCTCTCAGGCTCAGTAGTCTGGGGATTTGCAGTGTTTACTGCTGCCTGAGCCAGGAATCCACTGTTACCTCCCTGTTCTGCTGTTGATGGCAGGTGTGTGGTGAGAGCTGCCTGTATGGATGGCACTTAAACACCCTGCAGCCCCACAGTCCTTGACATTGTGCTGGTCAGTGAAAGCACCTGTGCCTTCCCCAGCTTATCTGTGGTTTCCCTTCCTATTTACAGTTTGGAACACTGATTTTATTTTCATTTAATGAGGCTGACGTTTTTGTTCTTTCAAACACTCTACAGGAGTGCACAGGACTGATTACAAATCAGGCTGTGTTTTTCCTCTCTTAACTACACTCTGAGAGGCCAGAGTTCACGTACAGAAACTTTTCCTCAACTTGAGAGGCAATTTAAATAGCATTGTTTAAATTGTCAGATGACATGGTCCAGTGCCTTTCTGCTGGGAATGGGGAGCAGAGCTGCCTTCAGAGCAGACATGCTGTGATGCCTTTTTGGGGCTGTGACAATCCCTTTGCAAGATTGCTAAATATTTCTTGGTCATCTCCAAATGAGAGGGCAAATTTTTTACCTAAACTTCAGCAAAATAACTCAAACAAACCAAGCCAGACCTGATCAACAGAGCTCTTCCCATATGGCAGATAGTCTGCAAGTGTTTTGAGGAGCTGAAAAAATCTCTGAGAGGTACTCAGCCTTTCCACAAAGTCTGGAAGAAAAATGAGAAAGAGTGGGATCTGATTAAATGTGCTTGCCTTTGAAAAAATTTGTCATTCAAACATAAAATGAAAACCAGGCTCAGTGATTGTCCCTCTCACTTGACTGAATTTGAAATGGCCTCTGTCAAACCGTGTCTGTGGGCACAGCACAGGTTCCTGTTCTGCCTCCAGTGTGTATTTGCAGCTCTGATGATGTGAATCAGCTCAGACTGCTGCTGGGTGGAAAAGTACCAAACCTGCTCCCTACAAGGAAAGCTGTCCAGCCAGAAACAAAGTGAGGAACAGAAATATTGATCTTGCAAAAATTGCTGTTATTATTAATGCAAAGCTTGTAATTAAGGAGCTGTCCAAGTGAAGTGTTCTGAGACAGGGGAATGTTTGAACAGACTCAAGCCCATGTGCATGGAGGGGTTCCTGCAGGGCTCCTGGCTCACTGCAGCCCAAAAAGCCCAATCCTGCCCAATCTTACCTTAAAGCCTCTTTTGTCTGCTGCTCCTGTGGCCCAACCAGAAAGCTCTTTCCCAGCTTTATCCCTCTTACTGTTACAAAGCCTATTCTTGTTTTTATTCTAAACTGAGTTTATTCCCATTTGTTGCCCAAGTGTTTCCAAGTTCTAAGCAGATTTTCCACTCATGCTTGCTGGTGTTTACCCCAACTGACCCCCAAATATTTATGGAGAACAATCCCATCCCTTCTCAGCCCTCAGCTAAACACATCAGCTGTTACCTGTGTCTGTCTGGGGCAGCTCAGCATTGAACTGCCTCTGCCAGAGCAGCCACTGGGCTCTGGAGGAAGTGCACCCCAATTATCCTGTGCTTCTGCCCCTTTCCATTAAAATTTTGTCTTTAAAATTAGAGATTTTTTCAGAAATCTTCCTTGCTATCAATAATATGGGGTTTATTAATTACTCCTAGCCACTCCCTGCTGTGTTCCCCATCAGTGATGCTACTAATTTCTCTTAAAACTTTGTGTATTTTAGAATAAAGTTTTTTATTCTCTCCTCTTCTACCTCTCTTCTTTTTCCTCTTGTTCCAACAGATGGTAAGCTGAAGGTATGGGTGTATGGTGTATCAGCTGGAGGGTTCTTCATCATCGTTTTCCTGATTTTTACATCCTACTTGATGTGGTGAGTATGGCAGGTATTCTGTCCTTAAATAAAAGCTAGTTTGCTTTTACTTAAAAAATCCAAAATGCAAACAAAAATCCCAAAATACATCACAACACTGCATTGCAGGCATTTAATGCTCAAGGCTTCAGGAAAGGATGGAGGTTTGACTACCTGAGTGCCTTAATTCAACCCCTACCTTGGAGTAATTAAAACTCTCCCAATTGTAAATGTTAACAGCCATTATTGTGAAAAAGTTTGGTGGCCATGCAGGGAAAGAATTATTTTTGGTTATCAATAGGCCCTTGTATTTATTCAGACTTCTGCTGGGATTAGAAAGAAGTTTTATTGTATTCTTAAAAAAAAAAGATAAAGTAAAACTGAAGAAAGGCCAGGAGAGTGATTGGAACAAGGAGCTGGCTTCTGCTCAAGGAAGGGCTAAATAGAATTGGGACATTCAGCTGAAAAATGATGTTTGATGTGGCAATACAATAGAGATCTATGCAATCATGAATGGAGGAGAAGAGGGTGCTATGGAATTTTTATCTCCCACAATAAAAGAAGTAGGAGGCATCTGATTAAATGGTCGTTTAAAATAAACAAAAGATATTATTTTGCACACAGTGCACTTATTACCTTGTGAGCTTGCTGCTGCCAGGGCTGTGCATGCCAGGAAGATAAATGGATTCAGAGATGGCATAAGAGTTCATGGGAGATTGGGTCTCTTGGTGTTAATTGTGCTTTTTGGCTGTTTGCTACAGCTCAGAAAATCCCTAAATAGGTTTTTGCAGTGAATACATCAGGTGAAAGCATGTCCTGTGTCTGAAGCTGCTCTCCCCAGCCATTGTTAAGGACAGGGTACCAGGTCTGCACCTTGAGTGCAGGGGCTTTTGTGTTTTTCTGGGGGTGAGGGGTGTCTGCCCCCCTGCAGACAGGGGAGGTGAGCCCAGCCTGGCAGAGCTCGCCTTGCCCTCCCTGCCTTGAGGTTTTGGAAGGGCACTGCCATTGATGCCTTGGCAGGACACAAAGGGAGAAGGGGGAGGTATCCAGGTGTCCTGCAGTTCCCAAGGATTTGACCTGAACTGACAAACATTCGTGGTGCAAGCTGGCCCAAGCCTGTCCAGCAGGGCAGGCAGCCAGAGAGTCACAGCCATGGCCTGACAGCATCACTGCCCTCTCATCCAGCACCTACTCCCTTTCACTCAGTCTTTCTCTCATTCTCTCTTGAGTTAAAAGCTCAAATAACATCCTAGGAGCTGCAGCTCCCTTATTTTCCAAGCCATGTAGTTCCATTCTCTGCTTTACAGCAGAGGATACAGAGGATTTTTTAAATAACATTACACACTTCTTCATCACGTGGAGGCTGCTGAGGAAATGCATTTCTCAATAATAATTATTGTTGCTTCAATACCATACCAAAGAAAAATGAGAATATCCCATTCCCAGAGAGCTCATGTTCCAATTTCTCTGCGAGGTGTTGCTTGTTCTCTCATGTGAGAAGAGGTGGGAGATGAATGTTCTTTATTTCCTCTGCAGATGGGGAGCACAGCTGGCTGCCCCTTTCTGGCTCTGTGTCCAAACCACACACAGAGAGCACCAGAGGGGCCATGTGGTGCCACCCAGTTGCAGCACTCTGTAGCCACTATGGAAAGTTGATTTTTTTAAATTGAAGTTTGGGGGTTGATGATGTTTCTGAGCTTGTTACAGTTTGTAATTCTGTCTTCTGAAATGCTTTTCTGGCAGCAAAAAAACAAAGCAGCATCAAAGCCCTCCACCACAGCAGAAGCCTCTAACCCTGGCCTATGATGGAGACATTGATATGTAACATAAACAAGAAATCCAAATGTAGACATCGACTGCCTTAACTGCTTTCTTTTTTGGAACTCTCCGACTTCTCAGTTTTTTGAGGAATCTCCTGATGTATAATATCCTGGGCAGAACAGAAGGATTGCAAGCTGAAAAATTTGCCACCTCTTTATTAAAAAAAAAAAAAAAAAAAAAAAAGGAGTAAAAAAACTTGGATCTTGTGAAACTTTTCTGAAGAGACCAGAAACTACATCTTTTCCTGTTGAACAATGGGAATAAGAAAAAAGGAAAGAGAGAATCATCAGACATCAAAAGGAATTAGTGAAAAAAAAAAGGCATGACAATCCCAAGGAAATTGTGACTTTTACTGTAAATGACAAGTTTGACACAGCATCATTATGCACTATATTAGTGCAGGGTTCTTTATTCTTCACATACTTCAGCAATGAGTTTTCTAGTGTTTACATTTCGTTCAAAGACTTTAAAACCAGATCATGTATTTTGAGAAATGCAAGGAAGAATGAGTTGAAGTGTCTGAAGTTATCAGGTTTTTTAAAGTTTCTTCCTTCTTATCCTGTTTTCTAGTCTGGAATATGATTTTGCTTCATTTCCACCTACAGGACAGAATAAGGATTGTTATGAAGAAGCATAGGTGGTTCCTTAACCAAGAATATTTTCTAAAGAGCTGAGCAGATACGTGTTTTGATGAATGGCTAGAGGATTTGATTGTTTAAAAAGGATTTTTAATTAAATTAAATCATGTAGATACATTATGGCCAGTTTAAATTGTTATTCAGTTTAATTAAAACAAACTCTGCTTTTGTATTTAAATTTTCTTATCTGAAATATTTATAAATTCCTTTTTTTGAATTTAATTACCTGACCTCATTTAATATACATCAAACACAAATGCAGTTTGTAGAAGGTCTTGCTTTTTTAAATGTTTCAGAACCACTGAGAAGTTACATATGATAAAATTCTGGGAACATTTGAAGAGGGTAAGTGTTTATAATAGTGTGTGTTGCAAGTAAGAAAGTGCCATCTTGTGGTATTGACTTGTATTTATAAGCAAATAAAATGCTAAAGAGAGTGAGAAAATTGCTTCTGGTATGTTGAATTAAATGTGTGTAAACAACTGGTGTTATTAGTCATTTACTGAGTCTGAGATTGGCCTTGGATTTCAAACTCCTCTGGCATTATTTTGTGCTGCAGTGATTAGTGGGAGAAAGTTCAGACAAGTACAAGTTGAGAGAATAATTGCAGGTCTGGAGAATATTTGGTCTTATTTTTAACTCAATGCTGCTGCTTATTCCAATAATCAGAAGAGAAAAAGAAGAATTGTTGCCAGCCCAGCACCTTTGTGGTCCTTCCCCATCCAAAGGCACTGGATCATCACAACAGATGGGTATGACTGGGGCAGAAGGCATTGCTCATCTTGTCATGTTGCTATTCACAGCTCTGAAAAGTGGTTTGAATGTTATGGTTTCATGGAAAGAATGATGGAATTGTAGATAGGTTTCCTTCCCTAGGGGATCCCACCCACCCAACATTGCTCCTGCAGCACTGAATACCACTGAGATGGTATTGTGCCACTAAGGCAGGGGCAGGAATGTGCTTTTCTCTTCCCTCATTACAAAAAAAGGCTGATGGAATTGTGAGTGGAAATTGTCTTGTGTGTTTCTGGCCCTGAAGATGTTCTGCTGCCACTTTCCACCTTACAGCTGTAACTGTTTATGGAACACAAACCAGGATCTGGTGTTTCCCAGTAACATTGGGGTCCTAAATCTTTTTTCAACAGTGTCCTGTAGTGAACCATTGAGTAACATCTACAGAGGAAGAATTAGAGGGGGAACAATGATCTGGCACCATTAGGAACACTGACGGATCTTAATATATTTTGTCTGTGGGATACCATGTCAGCAGAGTGGTACTCTCTGAGTAATGAAGGAATAAACTCAATTAAGCATGCTGTTCAGCAGGGCATTGGAGTGGGAAAGTTGGTGTAATAATAGCAAAAATGACAGCTGGAACATGTGGTCATTGCCCTCAGCATCAGGGTAAATTACAATCCAAACTATGATGGAGAGAAGGCTCTGGGGAGACCTCAGAGCACCTGCCAGTGCCTAAAGGGAGTATCAAGAGAGCTGGAGAGGGACTGGGGACAGAGACATGGAGTGACAGGACCAGGGGAATGGCTTCAAACAGAAGATGAGATATCAGGAGGAAACTCTTCCCTGTGAGGGGGGTGAGGCCCTGGCACAGATTGTCCAGAGAAGCTGTGGCTGCTCCTGGAAGTGCTCAAGGCCAAGCTGGATGGGGATTGGAACAACCTGGGACAGTGGAAGATGTCCCTGCCCACAGACCTTGAAGTTCCCTTGTCCCAAACTGTTCTGAGTCAATCATTCTGTGTCCAGTGCAGGAGATGCTGATCCTGGGGGAGGGGAGCAGCTGCAGTGCAACACTGCTAGGTGTGCTCATATTGAGGAGATGGATCTGGGGTGTGGTTCAGTTTGGTGCCCTCTCCCACTCTCTGTGCCCACTTGTGCACCTTCTGGCCCAGAGGGACTGGCTGGTTCCTGCTGGGGCTGAGTGCTGCTTGCAGAGCCATGGGCATGGGTTGGTGCTTGGGGATGAGACAAAACCTGCTGCAGAGCTGCTGCAGCTCACTGGTGCCCTTAGGGAGTTGTTGAGAAATGCCCAGGAAATGAGTGCACCTGTTTGACTTGGTAAAATAAAATAGAATAGAATAAAGCAGCAGGAAAGGCTCGTGGGGCTGCTGTTGGAGGCAGCAGTGCTGACTGTGTACTGTCTGTACAGGAATCTGTGTCTGCTCCTCACCCAGCTTGGACAGCATGGTGATTCAAATGTCACAAGGCAATTGCATGTATTTGATAATTTGGGATTGGATTAAGCTGTGAAATTGAACCAGTGGCCCTGCAGGGTCCATGAGGCTGAGGATGCAGCATACTGCAACACCAGGAATTGTTCACCTAAACAGGTACCAAGGTTACTGCTCTCTGTAAGAGCCCTGGATCCTGCTGAGGGGCATTCCCAGCCTCCTGTGGGACCACTGGAGTCAATTCATTGTCCAAAATGAGTCATGGCATGGAGAGGGGATTACTCCAATTCTTGCCTGTTTGGGATTTCTAAACATTTTGCTGAAGTAAATGAGGCTGGTGCTGTCCCCTGCTGAAGACAGGAGAGAGATCTTTATCCCTCAGGAAGGAATTGCCCTACTCCCAGCTCGGGCATCCCATCAGCACATGTATGTGCTGTGATTGTCAATGAAACCATCTGTGGGTGAATTTCTTCCTGATACCTAATCTACCTAAATTTACCTTCTTCAAAGCCTTTCTTGTCCTGTCACTCCATGCCTCTGTCCAAAGTCCCTCTCCAGCTCCCTTGGAGCCCCTTTAGGCACTGGAAGGGGCTCCCAAGTCTGCCTGGAGCCTTGTCCAGCCTGAACAACCCCATTTCTTTTAGCCTTTCTCCATAGCAGAGGTGCTCCAGCCCTCTGGCTGTATTTTTTCTAAGTGTACAATGTGATTTGCACTTGTGAGTGGAAGGAGAAATGTAGCTTAAATATAATTTTAAGGCTTGTTTTCAATTGGGAGTTTATAATGTGGAAAAAAATGACCTCACTCAGGACCTTCTGAGAGATGGATCAGGCTACCTGATGTATTAACATGCCTCAGGACAGATTATGGTTCTGTCTGGTTTAAAATGTAATTTAAATGAATGAACTTCCATGTCTCCCAGCTGTGGCACACACCTGTCCTGGACAGTGTGATTTATTTCCCCTTTGTGAGGATCTGTCTCGTGCCATCCATATGGATGTGCTCCTTGATTCCCAGAGCCACGACCTGGCAGGTGACTCTGTTACTGTCACTTAGCTGCTGACATGACTTGTGCCACCAGCAGTGCCATTAAGCTGTTGAGATGTCACAGGACCTGCTCCCTCCTGCGCCTGTCAGATGTGGAGGATTGAGGGAGCCCCAGTAATTCCTCCTGGTTTTTCCTGCCAGCAGCACCCAGTGCAGCTGCACAGGAGGGGAGGGACGTGTCAGGGGCTGTTACTGCCTGAGGAGCTTGTCCAGCTGTGGGGCTGCCTCAGAGAAATCTGTTTGACCCAGCAGGAGAGCCAGGACTGGAAGAGTGAGTGTGAAAAACCCGAGGCATTTGCATGAACTGCTGCTGGATAAATGGAACTGCACACAGTCATTCCTCTTCCTGCCTGGTGGAAATGAGAGAAGTGTCTTGCTGGGAAATCTGATAGCAAGGGACCCCTCTCTGCCTTGGAACAGGTTATTACTTAGCCATGCTTTGTGGTCTGGTTATATTTACATTTGGGGAGGCAAGAATGGATTTGAATGAATAGTTATAGCAGTAATCACGAGATGCTTTCTGTGTGAATTTTTAATGTGTGCCCTTTCATCCCACAATCTAATAGAGTTTATTCATATTTTTAAATGTAAACCAGTGGTAAAATGGTCACATATGAAATGTCTGAGAAAATAACCTAAACCCCCATATTTGCAGACATTGGTAATTATGCTCATTTGCTCTGATTACATGTTTTGTTACAATCATAATGGGCTGTAGGCAGATACCCAGGTTAAAGCAATTTATGGGATTTACCCTGTCTGTGAAGAGATGTTTTGATGGAATGAAAAATCAGATTCCGTTTCCTCCAATAATAAAAAGTATTGCTATTCTCCTCTGCTTCAGGAAAGTTCACCTGCATGTTATGAATGTTGGGGTTGTCACATGCCAACCTGACATTTGGGAAAAACTCCTCAGACATGATAATGGTGAAGAATCTTTCAACAGCACGTGGGTGGAACACCCAGCATTCATTTTGCAGATGAAGAAGATGGCATTCATAATTTTATATTTTTTGGGTGCAATGTGGCTCCTGCCCCATGTGAGCAGCCCACAATTAGCTTTTCTTGCAGAATTTTCTGAGCAGATGAGTGCAGCCCAGAAATGATGTTTGCAGGATGCTGCCATTGCCCAGTGGTCACAACACTGCAGGACTGGGCCAAGGAATGATGTGACATTTCCTCTCTACATAGCAAATAACCTTTGGTAACTGTTCTGGAGTTCAGGTTTAGCAGGAATTCACATTCTCTGTCACTGTTGTAGCATCAGGCAAACCCATAATTTGGGTGGCAAAGGAGGGATGTATCTGATCTGAAGTCAGTAAACAATTCTTATTGACTTCATTTAGAGATGATCAGGCCATTCATGTGTTGTTATCTGCTGCTTCCTTGGAGTTTTCCACCTTCACTGAGCTTTGTGAATATGAGTGCATTGATCCTGAAACACCTCCTGTGGCAAATTAAGTGATTTAATTACACAATTTGTGTTTGCTTTCTACATTATGAGTCAATTTAGCTCAGTGATTGGATTAGAGAGAAACATCCCAGCAATTGACAGGTCAGACCAGTGAAAGCTACAAATGTTCCCTGGGAAATTCTGTCTGTGGCTGCTCTTCTGTGGTGGAAGGGTTGAGTTTCTTGGCTTCTATGCACTGGGTACACCAAATAAATTCAAGTTTATCTAAGTGAAGTACTTGGGGTGTACCTGAGGATGGAAATCCAGGATTGTTTGACTAATGGGATGCAAGAGATATTCAGTTTTTGCTCTGAGAAAAGCATTTGTGTCATTTAACATCTGTGTTTTTCCTGTTAATAGTGGATGCTTTAAATCTTTCCTCTGATGGAACAGAAGCCTTGTCCTGCAAGTGATTGAAGCAGGACTTTGGAGAAGGGATCCCACTGTGACAGAAGGTTTTTATTCCAACATTCTACACAGAACTTTGGGTGTTGTAGCACAGCTGAAGCACCAGTGAAGTGTTTGTTTTGAGAGATGTAAGAAGTTCATTTGTGAAACCCTGACTCCCCTCCCAGTGACAAACAGGGGCAGTGCCAGGGAGTGACAGCAGGGCCAGGTGACACCAGAGCCACCTGCAGCAATCTCCTGTTTCCTCTGATGGCCCCACCTTTCAACTGGGTAAACCCCTTCATCTCCCAGTGTCTGACAGTCCTGGGGCAGAGAAAATGGGATTTGATAGCCCAGGCCAGTGCTAGCTGTGGTTTGTGCTGCAGGGGCTGTGCCTGGTGGGCTCAGCAGAGCAGACACATCATCTCTGTGAGCTGTGCCCTGCTGGTGGTGACAGCAGTGACATTCAGGCAGGTTCCTCATTGCTGCTTCCCCACTGGAGATGGGCTGAGAATATCACTTCATACACCTAATTCAAGCAGCTGATGGAGCCTGTTGAAGACAGAATTGAGATGAAAAGCTGTAATGCAGATGTGTCACATCACGCTTGTGTTGTCACTCAATTTCTTTTTAGGATACAGCAGATCCACAGCAATTAATTTTAAATGCAGTCTCCATTGCTGCAGAGCGGTAACTTGAAATATTTACTACTTTATTTGCTTCATGCCAAGTGAAATTTCACTCAATTTGTCATTAGGAACACTGTTCTCGTCTGAGGAGAGAGTATATTTACATAAACTGCTCTCCAGTAATTCTGTTTTCTGCAGGAGTAGATTATGTGCACAAAAGTCTGATGATGAGCCTGTGGGACTGAGGACAGATGTTGGGGAAAGAAGAATTTTGTAATTGCCCTCATTGGGCTGTTGAAAGGCCAAAGAGATCAAACTCCCATTCCTTTGTCACTCCTCTACGTGCAACAGGAATCCTCATTGAGCAAAAAAGCCTCTAAAACCAACAAACACCCAACTCTTCAATATTGCAGAGTTGTACAGTATTTGTGATGTACCACAGAGCATGATTTGGAAATTGAGTTGCCATCTGCAATGATTTTCCTGGATCTCTTCTAAAGTCTCTGAAAACCAAAAACCAGAAAAGTGTCTGTCTCACCTAATCATGTGAACCTAGGAAGTGGATTTTGGGGGAGGGAGGGTGGTGGAAGCCAAATGCTGTGAAATTTGAAGTGAAATAGAGAAAGTTGCATCCTCCTGGGTGTAGGACCAGCTCCCTCCTGAGTCTCAGCTGCACCGTGTGGGAATGACTTGAAACTTGTGTGTCCTGTTGTTTCACAGGGAGAAATGTGTTCATTTATAAATCTGTAGAAATGGCAAATACACACAGGAGGCTCAGGGGAGTCCTTCTCACTCTCTCCAACCCTGGCAGGAGGTTGGAGCCAGGTGAGGACCAGGATCTCTGGGCAGCAAGTGACAAGAGGAAACAGCCTCAAGATGCACCAGGAGAGGTTTGGGTTGGATGTCAGGGAAAATCCCTTCACCAAAAGGGTGGTCAGGCACAGGAACAGGCACCCAGGCAGTGCTTGAATCCCCTCCCTGGAGTTATTTTAAAAGCCATGTAAATGTAGCACCTGGGGACATGGTTTACTGCTTGTTGATGATCTTAAAGGACTTTTTCAATCTGTTCTCTTCTGTCACTGGTCCTCTTCTCCCTTAAACCTCTGCTGTTCAAGGCATGAGCTTCTTCTTAACCTGGAATCAGCCTGGTTTTATTTCATGGCTGCAACAGATCCATGCTTGGGCACTACCTTCAGGGCTGTGTTAAAACTTGATTTAAACAGGAAAAACAAATCTTTGTGTTTGGAGTTAAGCCCTGCTGCCAGCCATGGGGCAGGGGTAGCAGTGATGCTGGGCCAGTGCTGGGAGCTTTGGGAAAGAAATCCCCACTAAGAGTCTGTCAGTGCCTGGATCTGTGGCTTGGTGCAGTCAAGCATGTTCTGTGTTTCATATTTTGTTTAATATTACACACTGTCTGCTGCATGCTTTGTTTCTATTAATTATCTTTCATTTTCTTATCAGCTTTGCTTACCTTTTTTTATATAAAACTTTGGATCAGCTTTCTAAGGCAAAAAAACAAAAAAAAAAAAAAAGGTAGAGCTTTTCTCCCTAGCTGACACTGAAACAATGAATATGGATCAGAATTTTCATTTCCTTTTTTTTGCCACATCCATTTGCTTGATGGAGCAAGCTTACCAGCCTAGTTTTACTTTGATAAACCTAATAAGGAAAAAGCACTTTCCACCTCCATATTATTTTATGTCTTGTTGTGACTCCAGCATCCCTTATACAGGTTTAAAGACAATTTATTCTTTATTGCCCTTGAGTCATTTTGGGAGAGCATTTGTGCTTTTCCCAAGATAAAAATGTCCCCCTGTACCATGATGAATATTAAATAGGTGCTTGAATGAGAAGGGATCAGCGTGCTCTGACCTGACAGCTCCATTTATCTCAGCCCATAGGGAGAGCTGAAGTGTTGGTGTTGTCTGGCCCTGGCTGTGGGGCCAGGCACCCAAATTACTTCACCAAATGACCAATTTCACCATGGTGATGGTGTGAAATCCCTTCTGTCCTGCTTCCCTAAGGAGGCATTTGCTGCCCAGCTGAAAGCAGAGCTTGGCTGCAGAAGCTCTGAGCTGGTTTCAGCTCCCTGCTGGCCCAGGGGGGCTCTGCCAGCAGCAGCCAGGGCAAACACTGGGCTCCCTGTGAAGGTGATGTGTTAGTGAGACCCTCACTGTGTCAGCAGCTCCCCTCATCACCCTCTCCATGTCAGAGGGATCAGAAAATAACCCTGGGCAGATTGAAAAGCCAAGGCAGGGCAGGGGAAAGCTGCAGGGGAGGAGATGGTGGGACCCTTGTAGGGCTGTGCTGGCCCCTGTGAGGATGGGCTGTGGGTGCTGCTGGGATGAGGCTGCTCAGGAGGGCTGGAGCCAGCACCTGGTGTCCCCCCAGCAGGACAGGGACACTCACTGCCACAGCTCCTGTGCCCCCCGAGTCACCCCTGCAGACAGAAAAATGCCTGGCTGTGATATTTCTCCTGCTGCCAAGACAACAAACTGACACCCTCCTGCTATAAAGAAGAATTATGGGGAATTGAAATCCTTTCTCATTCCTGTAGTCCAAGGACAAGGAATGTCCAAGGAGGTTTAGATTAGGTGTTAGGAAAAAATCTTCAACAAAAGAGAGGTCAGGCACTGGAACAGGCTTTGCAGGGGGGTGGTGTGGTCACCATCTCTGCAAGTGCTCAAAAGGTGTGTGGATGTGGCACTTTATGGTTTAGTGGTGAGCATGGTGGGGCTGGGCCAGCAGCAGGACTTGGTGGCCTTGGAAATTTTTTCCAAGCTCAGTGATTCTGTGATTGTGTGGTTCTGTGATTCTGGGACCCTGTGATTCTCTGTTTCTGTGGTTCTGTATTTCTGTGATTCTGTGGTTCTGTGGTTCTGTATTTCTGTGGTTCTGTACTTCTGTGATTCTGTATTTCTGTGGTTCTGTATTTCTGTGGTTCTGTGTCAGTCCTGGCAGTGTTGCCTCCCCTGAGCTGTTGTGCTCAGTCACTCCTCATGCACAGAGCTCTTGCACCTGAACTTTCCTGTTCCTTGTGGACACATCCAGCTGCTCCCCAAGCAGAGGGTGAAGCAGAGAACCCTCCTTGCACACTTCATGCCAGTGCTGCCTGGAGCTCTCTGGAGTGGCCCTTCTGTGCTGCAGCTGGTGATGAGGGTGATGGGGTGGTTTGTGTGGCTGGATTTGATATTCTTTTCTCTCTGGATTTTTTCTGAATGCTGCATTCCATGAGTTCATATTGTTTTTTCATCCATTCCATTGGCTGTGCTAATAAGGGGCAACACAAGTGTCCTTGCTGAGTCAAACATGTTCATGTTATGAAAACTGCTTTTCCATGTGGGAAGTATTAATTTTTAAGGAATAGAAAAATTGCAATATCTTCACTATCTACAAATGCAAGAGGGATGACCTGGTTAATTACTGCTTGCTTTAGCAAAAATGGCTGTGTAATGGCACAGAAAAAATAGTATGGATCTGCCCAAGATTATTTTAACTAACACATTCTCTCAACTGAAATTATAAACTGTGACATAGGAGAGATTCTTGGCCATCTGCAGCAGCAAATGTGACTGTCCAAACCACACTGTCCTAATGTGCTCTGAGACCTCCCTGTGCCTATCCCTGGCTGTGGCCTCACTCACCTGGCAGTTCTGCATTCCATTTCATGGGAATGAGAGAGCTGGCAGCTTTCTTACTGTTCCCCATTAATAAATAATTAATTCTGTATAATTATTAAGCAATAATAGATCTGACAGAGCTAATGTATTAAGATCTTGAGGATCATTAGCCAAAATAGTTTCTATTTCATAGAACCACAGAATCACAGAATGGTTTGTGTTGAAAGGACCTTAACAATCATCCAGTTCCAACCCCCTGCCTGGGGATTTAGTGCTAAGAATTTAAACCCAGTGTGAATGCAGCAAAGCAAATGAAGATTCATGGTGATTCCCTGCACCAGTCAAGACTACAAGAAAAAGCAGTGGGGAAATATCCACGTTCAATAGAGGCACATCCCATTCCAATTTGTCAGGGCTGTTAAAGGTAAGAGCAGCTTTGCTTTGCCCCAGGCCAGGCTGGACTCACACAGAGCCCTGTGCCTGAGCTTGTTTGTGTGCCCTGATGAATGGCTCAGTTGTTCAGTTGCTCTTTTGGGGTTTTTTTAAATCTCCCCATCTTCCAGAGATCTTTGAAGCAGACAAGCCCTGGCACCATGGAGTGTCTGATCGTGGTGTGGGTCTGGTGAGAGCAGCTCCTGGGGCTCAGCAGCCCAGAGGGGATCACAAAGCAGCCACTGGCCACCGTGGGGCCACCCAGGCAGTGCAGGAGCCCCAGCCCCCCGAGCTGTACTGAGAGCAGCACAGTGTCCCCAGGAGCAGGCAGGGCAGCCAGCCCTGCTGGGATCAGCACCACCAGAACAGGCAGAGCTCAGTGTCTGCACCTCTCATAGTGCTCTTGTGTTTTAACTCCTTCTCCAACCTTCTATTTCTTTCTAAAGCATCACTGCTGACACATGGCAAGACCAGCCTCAGCTGCTGCTGGTGGGTGCTGGCTGACTTACCCTGGCATTGTCATGAAGGTGGGATCTGCCCTGACTTAAAATGCATTTCCTCTCTTCACTCTGACTTTTTGGTGCACGCAAAGATATGGCAAAGCATTAATTGCATCCAAGTCTGTACAGCCTATCACAGAAAAAAAGCTTGTCCCTCCTCCACTTTGCCACCCACGAGGGTTTGTAAAGGTGTTTTGCCCCCTTGCCGTGATGGCAATAAGCCTTTAAGTGAGCAAATTGGTTTTGAGGAACTGGAGTTTGTACCTTGTTTGCTGCTGCCTTTCCTGCTGTTTCCATCCTGGCTCTGGGCAGGTACAAATAATGAATTAACTGCTGGATAAGCCCCATGCTCCCCTGAGCAATTATTCTGGCTTCTGCCAGAGCAGACTCAATTTGTCCTGCAATAAGAACAATTTTCAGAGAAGTTAGTTCTGGTTCTGGTGCTAATCACCCACATCTGTGCAGCCCGGGTATTTTGGGGGGAGAGGAGCCAGTTGTCAGTCAAGATGCCAGATTGGCACATCTTCAGAGCATCAGGTGCTTTTGGGGATGCAAATACCCTCCCAGCTGGGTGTGGCATTAAGTCAATTAGTGGAGGGAGGAGCAGTATAAAATACACAACAAATACTTGGGCAATGTGTTCTCAAGGTTTGCTTCCCCATCTCGGGGAGATCAGTGCTGCTGATCCAACACGGATTGGAATCTCAAATACATAAAATTTATTTGTAGAAGGTGCTGACTTAAAAGGTGATTTCCTACATCTGCTAATTAGTTCTGGGCAAGAGGTGTCATTAGACAGAAAGCAAAGCATTGCAAGTAGTATTTGAGCAGCAGTGACACATGGTGGGCAGGCACCTGTAAACCTCACCCACACCTGAACACCAGAAAGAGGAAATTGTGGTGGTGAGTGGGAGACCCCAGGCTGGATGATGCTGAGCTGTTCAAGGTTTTCTCACTGTGTTTTAGCTTCAGGATGCTCAAGCACAGTGTGAAATGGGGCAGGGTTGGACACAAGCTCCTGGTTTTGCTTGCATTGGGTTTATGGATCAGGACTGGGTACAGCAGTGCCCAGGCTTTTCCCATTTTTCTGGGAGCCTTGGACTGGTGAAAGACATCTGGGGCTGGGTGCTAAGGGAGGCTTGGTCTGAGGAGCTGCCTGAATGACCAGGCTGCTCAGCTCTGTGTCCCCAGTACCTGCACATCAGAGACACAGGCCCTGACTGCTCACAGCCTTTTGGGGGAAAAGGGGAGGAAAAGGCTGTTTGGTGTCTTCCCTCAGAGACCCAGTGCACTGATTGCACAGCAGCAGAAGAGCCCCTCAGGGCCTCCCCTGCACAGGGATCCACAGCAGGTGCAATTATCCCACTGTTTTCCATGCCCTGGACTGGGTGAGAACTTGGCAAATTGCCTCTGCTGGCTCTGGTGAGTCTGAGAGCTTCTGCACCAGTTCTGTCATTGTAATCAGCTTCCTTCTTTGCATAATGTTTTGATGAGTCAAAATTGCCTGGTGTGTTAAAACAAATGATCTCTGCACACAGTGATAACTATCTGCACAATTGGTGTTAATCACTGCTGAATCCTCTGTGAACCTCAGTAACACAACCCCTGCCTTGGCTGTACACACCCATGACCTGGGTGCACATACCCTGTACAGAATGATGTTCCCAGTGTCCAAAAAGCAAAGGCAAATGCTGGAAGACTTTGAAAGTGAGATTTTATGGTCTCGTGCCCCATCCTTAAATAGATGCAGAATCACAGTCAGGGTTATATCCTGTTTACTCACTTTGAATATATTATTAAGTGTTTATTGGTACCAAAAGAGCATAATTAAATAGCATGTCAACTGCAGATCAACACTATATTGATGAGGGCTTGTGGCACAGGAGATGTGTGAATTTTATTAACATTGTCATTTCCAGTCCCCAGCATCATAAAGGACTTGGACATTTCCCATTACAGTTGCAGATCTACCTTAACATTGCTGAAGCAATCATAGTGTGGGAAATTAGATATAAACTGAAAAATAATTAAAGGCCTAGTGACAACTTGATAACGCTGAATAATTGAAGTGTTGGTAACAAATTCTGAATCCTAATTTTCTCCCTGTAGCTGATGCTAGTAATCAAGATCAAAAGTATCTTTGTTGCTTTAGGAAAGCTCTCTCACATTTGTACCATGTAAGGAGGGGGAGGAAAAGAGATGAAAACCTTAGGTCTTGGGTTTGCTAGCAGCTGAAAATCCCACTAAATCCTGCAGGTGGGAATGTGCCAGAGCTGACCAGGCTTCTTCCCTCCTCACTCTTAAAAAAATCTTAAAAGCTGCAGAGACACTCCAGGAGCCTCTGCAGTGCTGTTTAGGGTACACACCCTGGGGAATGTGAATGCAGACAATCAGGGACATTGATTTGGAGGGAAATGTCCCCTCCAAGGGGACAAACAGGAGATGTGAGCAGGGGCTGGGCCAGCAGGAGCACGATGGCACCAGCCACAGAGCATGGCCCAGCCCACAGGGGTCCAGCTTCCACCAGAGTGTTCATTGGCTTTTGTCTCCTGGGATTTTTGAGACAGCTGTGGTCTTGACACATTGAGGGTAATGAAATTTTGGTGCTGGTCCTTTGTGACTGAGCTGTGGGGCACCTCCTGCCTCAGCAATCAGACTCTTTCAGGGCTAACTGGTCAAAATCTGGCTGGGGGGAAAGGAATGAGATTCTGCAGCCACATGAGAGAGCAAGGATGGATGGGGGAGCTGGGGCCATCAGGAGCTGTCATCACCTCGGTGGCCAAGAAGGACTTTGTGCACTAAACATTGCAATTGCTGTAATGTTGGCTTAAACAGCATCCTTGTCTGAAGAGAGATAAAGTACCTCAGTGCTGTCCAGGGTTGATGCTGCCCCTTTGAGCTGTGCTGGCAGCTGGAGCTGCCTCCAAGGGGTGCTGGGGCTGATCCTGCCCCTTCCATTGCCAAGGTCAGCCCAGGCAGTGGCAGCCTGCAGGGAGGGCTCTGCCCTGTCTGCAGCTGTGAGCACCCCACTGACCTGTGCAGCTTCCAGGACAGGGGGAGAAGCCCAGCAGAGACTGGTCATGGCTGGAGGGAATGGGGGGAGCAAACAGTGCTGAGAAGATCCTTCTATTTCTGTCAGTATTCGGGTAAACATAAATGAACTGCTGAGTGTGTTACAACAGCACACAGCTTAGAAACTGGACAACATCCAGCACTTTGCAAGGTGACAGAAGGTTGATTGTGCTTGATCCTTGCAGTAAAATAACCCCATTTTTTCCCCTGAATATCCTGTATGTCTAGCCACATGGACATTGACAATTGTAAAATTGCCTCTTTCTTCCCTAGGCTGAAACTAGTCATTACTGTCCTTTTTTTTTCTTTATTTTTTTTTCCTGATAAAACCATATGATAATATTTTGGCATAACTTAAAAGCCATGTTTAAATGAAGCAGTTGGAGACTGTAAGTCACCATCCCTGGGGGCATTAAAAGATGTGGTGCTTGGGGACATGGTTAAATGATGGCCTTGGCAGTGCTTGGTCAGCCACTGGGCCTGATGGTTTTAAAGAGTTTTTTCAACCAAAACAACTCAGTGATACCATGACTCCAAAGAGCTGAAAAGCCATCTCCCTTTTTGCTGTTGCTGTGTGTGACTTGAAGGCAAAGCCCTGTGTCCTCCATGGCAGCACTCCTTTAGTACTGTGTGTCCTGGCATTCATCTGTGGATTTTATTGGTCAGCTTATCAAACTGGATTTGGCAGTGAGTGGGAGTGGGGAACATTTACAGTGTGGTGAGGAGCATTTTGGCTCTGATTGCACATTTCAGACTGGAGGCAAGTGCCTTATCTCCTCCTTTATCTCATCCACTCCTGATCCCTTGTCAGATATTTTAACATCCTTTGTATCCCACCTGACCCCTCATTTGGAAGCTCTTTGAGTCAGGTATTGGATTTGCTATTCAGTGTTCATTTGGCATTTCAGTAATCAATAAAGAGAAGGAGGGAGTGTTTCTGTGGGACTGGGACACTGGAGGATGCTTGGCAGAGACAGCACACCCAGCACCCAGCTGCCCTCCCAAAACCCAGGAGATTTTGGGATAAAATGAGGCAGACTTTGCTTCAATATCCTCAGTTAGCGAAACCAAGAGCTTTTGGGAGGCAGGGAGGAAAAGGAAAAAGACTTTGATGAGGTCTTGAGATAAAAACTGGCAGCTGCTCTGCTGTGTGGCATCCCAATCTTCTCCAGCAGATCTATGCCCACATTTAATGAGTTTGTTAAATATTCCTGTAATTTAAAAGCTGCTGCTGGAGCAGATGGGACAGGAGATGCTGGGGGAGCAGGGGGGACACGTCCTGCACATCATCCACAGGGTGCAAAGCCCAGGGCAGGATGGAGGTGATTTCTCAGACAGGGTTTGCACAGGGCTTGGCTTTGCTGCCTCTGCAGGGGCTGAGCAGCACAAGAGCAGATTGTAGAGGGACACAGGGCCTGTAACTCTATCAGCTTTGAGTTGGGAATACACCAGGGAGCATGTCAGTGTGCTTTATGGAGGCTGCAAGTGCTACCATGGCTAATCCATAAAGCTCAGATGGGTTCCTGGAAAACAGACATTTTGTTGTCACCATGAGGAGACTACTAAGCAGTGAGGGAAGGCAGAGAGGAGGAATAGCTGGGATGTGCAGTGCCTGCTGGAGCTGCTGGGGATGCCCTGGCAGGGATGGAGGGCAGCACTGATGGGACACAGCCCCAGAGCCACCCCAGAGCTCCTTCCTGCACCTCTCACCCTCTGGCCCAGGAAAAGCAGCTGCCCTTCTGGTCATGCTAAATGAAGTAGAACAATCTGGTTTTAGCAATTAGTGGAGATGCAGTTGAAAACACCAAGCAGTCCCCAGTGCTTCTGTTCTCCCAATTAAAACACAGACTGCCATGAACCAGCAGCATTAGCTCCACATTTCCAGCATATGGAGCAGGAAAGATGTTTATTTTGATAATATTTGAATTGTTCTCCCACTTTTCTGAATGCATTGTTATTGATAAAAGATTAATTTGCTTTCAGGATATTTACCAGAGCCTTTTTTCTCCAAAAATACTCCCAAAAAATACTCTGACACCCACTCTCCCTCCCTGCCAACCACTAAAAGCATTCCTGAAATTGCTCTGAAATTAATCAATTTTTGGATTTCTTTCAAAGCACTTTCTGTGTTTTGAAGCCTGGAGTGCATTTTGGGTACCTTAGCATACTCCCAAAGCTGGAATTTTGCTGTTGAATATTTGCTAGAAAAGGGTTTTTTCACATTTCACCCAACTTCAGGAGCTGGGAATTAATGTAAGCACCAAATATCCTGACACTTGAGATAAAACAGTAAGAGTGGGTGCTCAGTGCAGGAGGCCAAGGTTACTGGAGGTCAGAGTTGACAATTACTGTAGGGCTGGACCCTCCTGAATCCACAGAATTTCTGATGCACTGCAGGGACCCCTGCAGCCTCAGCGTGTCCTGCAGGGCTCTGTGCTCTGCCACACCAATTCTCCTCCTTTCATCTTGCTTATTCTTAGGACAACTGTGGATTTCAAAAGAGGAGAAGAAAAAAAAAAATTACCTAGATATTTGACTATTGAGCCCAAGGAAATCTCCTGGCTTTTTCCCACAGTAACCGCTCCAAAGTGTGGACATTTTCAGAGATTACCAGTTTGCTGAATGCCATTTTCCCTCAATCAATCTAAAGTACCTTTCCTTCCCACAGCCCATAAAAGAACACTAATCCACAAACTGAAAGGCAAACTCCACTCTTCCTAAGTCGTGGTGCAGAGGAGAATATTCAGCAAGAGGCACTTGCACCATGACTGCTGCCACAGGATGAGAACTCAGCCAGTGAAGAGTTCCCAAATGACCTCTGTCAGCTCCTAAAGAGAAAAGGGAAAGTCAGCAGCAGCCCCTGTGAGTGGGAAAGGACAGTTCGAGCTCAACAAGCAGAAAAGTGTCCTTGCATCCCCATCTAGTGGCTTTTGGTGAAACAAATCTGCAGTGCCCTGGTTTGGCTCTCCTGTGCTGCTGCAATCTGCTCGATGTCAGGAATGCACATTGCAAACTCCCTCTGCCAAAGCTCTTGGCTTGATCTGTTCTTGTAAATACTCCCCAGGATTGGAGAGATGGCAGAACTTAACGCCAGTGGAAAAGCAGCTTTGACCCAGCTTTCAAAGAGTTAATTTAGCCAAGGTTACTCTTTTGAAGAGTGGGACAGAGCAGGAAGATTCACAGAGGAGCAGCCAGAGTGTGTGAAAGGAGAGCATCCCCCAGGGCTCATGCCCATCTTCCACTGCTCCTTCTCTCTGCTTACCCACAGGGATGTGCCTCACCATCCTATGTACATTCCAGGAGATATTCCAATTTTCTGGCATATTTTTGCCTGGCACAGTGGCTTTTCCTGTGATTCTTTGGCTGCTCAGAGAGTTCATATCCCTTCACATGTGGTGTGGTGGCTGGGCTCAGCCTGGCTTTAAGAGCAGGTAAGTAAAAATAATTTAAATTCTGATCCTTCATCTCCTGTGCCCCTCATTTCATCCTCTTGAACCACAAAAAGCTCTCAGGACCAGTCTCTGGCCTTCCTATTTGCACTGCTAATTTTGAGCTAGAGACAAAATCTCTTTTGCTGGCAATTCCTCATGTTTTGGTGCAGCAGGATTTGCAAATCCCCCTGTTTTGGAGTGCTGTTCCTGTTGGATGTGTTTAATCCTGCTGATGTTCTCCCAGCACAGGTACACCCAGAGAAATTGAAATTCCCAGTGTGTTTTCCTGGCTGAAGATGTGTGAGTTTTTGAGGGGTAAAAGGCACATTTTACCATATCTGTCCTTGCTCTCAGAGACATTCTTTTTTTGAATACTGGATGGGTTGTAGAGCAAAGCTGGTCTTGAATCAAAGAGCCTTTTCTGCAGGAGCCACACTGGGCTTTCCCTCTGCCCTTACCTTGGCTCTGTAATTACAGCTACATGAGTTATGACCTCCAGTCAAACAGGTGGAAAAGTCATTTTAAAAGTTCTGGAAGAGCTCTACCAGGATCCAGGCTTTCATGAAGAGGCAGGAAAGACTGTGTTAAAAAAAATATATATAATAAAAAAATCTCCAAGTCATAGATAATTCAGGAGTTTTGGGAGATTGAACAGAAACATGTCTGGAACCCAGCAGCAGTGAGGGCAGGGAGGGTTGGGTTCTGCTTCAGAAGTGCCTTTGTTCCAGGATTTATCAGAAATTATTCTTTTTCCCATTGGAAAACATCCTATATATCAATATTTCAAAAAAATACTGTTGCTCAAACTCCAAAATCTACTGCTGCCCAGGATTAAAGGATTAAAGAATTAAAGAAAAACAAAATTTCCTCCTTTAATGAGAAATATTGTTGTTAACTTTCAGGAAAATGGGTGCTACAGAATTGCTGGTTATCCTTCTCTCTACTAGAATTTGCTTGATGGAAAATAACATTTGCATAAAATATTTCACTTAGGAGAGCACAGAAACTTGAGAAGATAAGTCTAGAAAACTGAAAATATCTAACTGATGGAAACATGTTCATTAAAACAGGAAACTGCTACAGAAGAGGTTTGCTCACAGGAAAATCAGTGTTACATTACCTGAGCTTTAAACCATTGTTCTGGTGGATTTGGAAAGGTCTCAAAAAACAAAGTAATAAACATGGAATCATACACTGGTTTGGGTTGGAAGGCACCTTAAAAACCAGTTAGTCCCAAACCTTCTGCCATCAATACTCTAAAAATGCCAAGGACCTTCCTGACAATCATCAAAAACCTAAAATCTGGTTGCTATTGGTTGCTATTTGCTAGGAGGGGTGAATAACAGCACCACACTTCTTCTTGGGCAAAGAAGGACTTTATTGAAAACCTGACCTGGATTTATAGGAGGGTTCATGAATCTAAGGACTGTAATTCATTGGGCAACAGGAGAAAACATCCCATGTCACCTACATCACTCGCTGTCCCATGGTCAACACCAGGTTATTAATCTATGTTATTCATTCCTTTCTGCCTGTAAGAAAGCTGTCAGCCTGGGAAAGAATCCTGGCCAGGGCTGGGAACGTCTCACAGCCTGGGAGAGAATCTGAGCTAGAGCTAAAACAGCTCAGAATCTGAGAAAAGACCTGGATGGAATTTTCCTGGGCCTCCAGCAGTGTCACAGCTGTTTAGAAGGTAAATTCATTGGAATTTGATGTCACTACCTGTTGGGAAGGATAAGGATGTGACAGGAGGGTCTCACAGATATATATGTATATAACAGAAAGGTCTTTGAATGTAGAATCTGAAGAAGGAATAGAAATTATAGCAAATTTTGACATAGAAGAAAAGAATTCCTGAGCCAGTCTTAGTGGGTAACTAAGGAGGCAAAGAGCAAGTGAGTTGGAAGGGGCTTTTGTGACTTAGAGCATAGAGTAAGTCCACCTCAAAAAAAAAAAAAAAAAAAAGAAGATGCTTTTACCAAGCAGAAGGATTTTCACAGACAAACAAAAATACCATGTTGCAAGTAGAGAAAGATCTCAGAATTTTCCACTGCAAGAAAACTGAAAAACAACTTCTAGCTTAAACTGGAACATACTAACTTTTGGTGATTAGGAAATAGAAACAGGAATATGGTAATGTTAGTAGTTAGGTAATAGTCAAGGTGTTGATTGGTTGTTATATAATAAGATGCACAGCAGTGAAAGAAATATAATGCTTTGTGACATGAATAGAACAGAGCTTCAGGACACACAGCTTGCCTGTAGCCATCAGCAATATGACACAATGAACAGCATCTTGAGAGCCCTCTGGTCTCCATCTCTCTATCCAGCTCTTACCAATAGCAGCCTTTCCTGCCTGGAGATGCGGGAGCATCTTGCTGTGGTGTGATAGAAATGGGGCACTGAGGGGAGCCCGGGGCCATGGGCAGCACCAGCCTCTCCCAGCTGGTGTGAGAGGGACAGCGGGAGTGAGTGACCTATTTCTGCGGGATCAGCCCAAACCTGACCTCCGCAGAGGGCGGGAGGGAAAACAGCGGCTTTGTTGTGCTCTCCTTGCAGCCCGGCTCTGGCTTTAGGCAGCCTCTGGTCGATCAAAAATCAGCTTTTATCTGGTGCGGGCGGCAGGGCCGGAGCGGATTGAGTCACGGGTTGCGAGCGCCGGGAGCGGCGCTGGCAGCGGCTCCAGCCCAGCCCAGCCCTGCCAGCCCGCAGCGCCCACAGTGCCCCGTTGTTCCCAAAACAAAGGCTGCTCTTTGGGCTAATGCGGGCTCGGAGCCGGGCCAGGCAGGCAGGGAGGGGGAGCAGCGCCTACAAGGAGTTTCCCAAGGGATTCAGCTCCCGTTTGCTGCAGGTTCCGAGGGCTCCGGGAGGTACGGCTGCTTCGGGACCCGCGGGGTGCGCATCCCATCGCATCCCATCGCATCCCATCGCATCCCATCGCATCCCATCGCATCCCATCGCATCCCATCCCGGCTTTGGCAGGGGGGGTTAGGGGGGTGGCTCAGCTGGGACAGGCAGAGCTGGCTGGGGACACCAGGCTGCCGCTCCTGGACAATCCGGGAGCATCCACAGCTGGTGTTTGGGGATGGCATCTCTGCTGGGACTGAGGAACTGACTGGTGTAAAATCACTGCACCAGGAGCCAAAGGTGCGCTTTAGACCTAGCAAAGAGGTTCTGCTCTGTCTATTTTGAATATTTGGTTGGAGAGTAGTAATGCAGTTGTTAACGTGCTGCTGCAGACCTGCTTTGGGGTGGGTATCTTAAATCCACCTGGAAGCCAAATCTAATGTAAATCAAGGCAGGTGAAGCATCTGCACCTGGTCCCTGGTCTCGGGGATCTGTGCAGGGCAGGAAGTTTTCTGGGGCTCTCAGAAAAAGGGGAGGCTTTATATGTCCTCTGCTCAGTCTGTTCTACCCATTGCCTTCAGGGAATGGGAGTGATGAGGATCCTAATGCTGCTCTTTCCACCAGTGGGCCTCACTTGGAAATATAAAGTCTTTAAATCCTTTTTTTTTTTTACATTCGTGTTATTAGATGTTAGGCAAAAGGAGCATCAGTCCTGTGGGTGCAGGTAAGGGAAAAATCTCAGGATTTTCTGAGTTTGGAACAGTGACCACTGCACCTTCTGCCGTGTTATCCCTTCCTGGGGACCTCCAGCCATCTGTGCCCTGGATGGCTGTCCCCAAAAGTGTTTCCTTGCTTTCTGCTCCCTGCGGCTCAGCAAGCGGAGTGGGAGCAGGCTGGGCTGGCTGCCCCCATCCCTTCAGCGGTGCCAGGCTGCGGGGCTGCGCTGCTCGCCGCAGCTTCTGCCATGTGCCCCATTTCCCCTGAGGCACAGACAGAAAAATCGCTTGCTCAGGGCTCCGGGCAGCCAACGAGCTCCTCTTCTCCCTGGGGAAGGCAGGGATGTCCCAGCGCATCCCCCATCCATGGAGGATGCAGGAAAGCGTTCCCTGCAGCGTTCCTGAGCAGGAAGGACAGACAAGGCTCACAGCACATTAAAACCGGACGGACACTGCGCTCTGCCCGGCTCACACCCCTCGGCTCCGAGGGCTCGGGAGTCCCAAGGTGTCCCTTCCTGTGTTTCTGTCCCCCGTGCCATGAGGACACCGCTGCGACACCCGCAGGGGCTCGGGTTTCCCCCTGTCCCTGTCCCAGTGACGCTGCCTGTCCCGACAGGTCCGGCAGAGCCGCGGAGCCCGGGCGGGACACGCTGGACACGCTGGACACGCTGGACACGCTGGACATGCTGACCTAGGGCTCGGCTCCTGGCTGAGCCCAGCCCCGGGTCACAGCACCGCGGCGGGAAGGGACCCACGAGGATCATCCGTGTCCGTGTGTCCGTGTGTCCGTGTGAGCGACCTGCACAGCATCGCCCCGCCATGGAGCCGCCCCCGGAGCTGAAGAGGTGTGTGCTCTTTGGCAGGGAGCGGGATGCCGCTTCCCCACCTGCTGCCTCTGTGTCACAGACGGCAGTGTGGGAGGTGGGAGGAGCAGCAGATGCCCTGGGAAGGATGGAGGCTAAAGGGGAGATCTTTAGCCCCTCCACAGCCTGAGTTTAGCAATAATGTTTATGAGTTATGAAGATATTCTTGAAATTTGTGTTCCTAGAGAAAATTTTTTCAACTTAAAGAGGCTGCATCACCTAAGGTAATAATGTGACTTCCCTGCACCTGCTGTCCATGATGCACCCAGCTCAGTTCAGGGAGGGAAGAGGTTTAACCTTGTGAGCTCAGTCTCAGCTGGGAGCTGTGGCAGGACCATCCTGCTCCCTGGCAGTCACTGCCTCAGTCCTGCTCTTGGCCATTGGGGTCCCAGGGTGGGCAGGACCAGCCCAAAATGTTATTTGAAAATTTTAGGATCTGGTCTGGATTTTAACCAGATTTTAGAGGAAATCCGTTTGTTCCAGTTTCACCTTCCCAGGCAAAAGTGTTAATCAGTCTCAGAATCTAACCTCTGCCTGGCAGAAATGGCATAAGTGTCAGTGGAAGAGATCTTGGCATCATCTGTGCTGGTGAATGCTTGTGCTGAAGTCTGTCCAGGTCTCCTGGCAGGTCTCCTGGCACGGCTGGAAACACTTGACCTGTCAGAAATGGAGTTCATGTCCAAAGCTGCTGCTCCTCCCTGCACAGGAAAAGCCACACTACCCTTCAGCATTTTACTGGGAGATTTACTCTGAAAACCACCTCGGGTTCACCCATCTGAGGGGACAGAACAAACCTCTGATAAATGGGCAGAAATGGAAGAGGTTGGAGGGCTGAGTGGAAATTGGAGGGACTGGCTTGCAGCCAAGCTTGAGATTCTGGATGTGGGCTGAGTTCTGGCTTCTCCCTAAAGAGCTCTGAGAGGTCTTTCCTGGGAGAGGTGAGGTCAAGGTGGTGGAAGAGAGAGACCTTTGACACACCCCATGGACATGAGTTACATGGCTTTGGCACTGATCCCAGATTAAATCTGTTGCTCTTGCAGGACTCTGGAAGTGCCCCAGTGTCTCTGAGACTTCTGGGACATCTCAATCTTTTCTTGCCTTCATTGACCAAAGCAGTGCAGTATTTGCACATGGCCACTTCCTTGCCACGTGGCCAGCATGCTCCTTACATATTTCCATCTCAAAGCCCCACTACAAAAATCAATTATTTACTTTTCTATCTCCTGCCTTGTTTTTTCTCCATGTGGGATTTTTTTCCTTGGCAGGGGAGACTATTGGGCTGGGGTCTGTTCTCTCAGCCTGCTTGTCCTTGGAGCATTTTCTAACAGCAAAGCTTTGGTGTATCTAAACACATTATACAAGATATCACCCCTGAGACTTGCTGTGCATCTCTTTACTGAAATGTGGTTATCCAGGAGGAGACTCTTCCCTTTGCACAGACAGCCTCATCCCAAGCCTGTCCTTGCAGAAGTGAGGTCCTTGCCCAAATTTAAATCTCTTCCTTTTGCCAGTGGCATCTCACCCCTGCTCTATGTACAAGGCATGTTGCCAAAGAAAATGAAGAAAGGACAAATCAGTCTGATGCCTTCAGCTGCATTGACTGGTTAATGGTTCTGCAGGGGTATGAAAACTTGCACAGCACATGTCACACAAACCCTGGAGCAGTGTTGGATGCTGTGTTGGAAGACAGTTGTGGATGTCCTGTCCCTGGAAGTGTCCAAGGCCAGCTTGGACAGGGTTGGAGCAACCTGGGATAGTGGAAGGTGTCCCTGCCCATGGCAGGGGTGTGGAACAAGATGAGTTTTGAGGTCCTTTCCAACCCAAACTCTTCCATTGACTCTAGAATTCCAGGATTCTATGACTATGATCAGCTACAAAGAAGTTTTGGCTTTCTCTAGTAAAAAAAAGAACAAAATAAATTATGAATTATCAGGAGAGGAAAATTTGTCCTGGAGCATCTTCTCTTTGTTCTGCATTTTCAGTGCAGCTTCAAAAAAGCATACAGCTTCTTCAAATAACTGAAGTGCTATACTTTCCTTACAGGAATAGTTTCCCCAGCATGAACTTTGAAGCAGAGATTCTGACAACTCCACATGATTCAGGTATTTGGGGAAAAAAAAAAAAAAAAAAAGAAAAGAAAAAAGAGATTAAAGTAAATGCCCACAGATTGCTGTTCCTACAAACATGTTTTAATTCTTCTGGAGTTAGAGATTGTTAAAAAAAAAAATAAAAATATGGAGAAACAGGATGATAAGCTGACTACAGTTCAGGAGATTTCAGGTTTATGTTAGGGTAGGGTTCAAAGTGTTGAGGACAGACATTGATGTCTTTATCTCCAATGGGGCTGGACCAGGAACACAGCTGCTAAGGACATGTGGTTTTGGAAACAGCAGGGGCATTAAGTTTGAGACTGCACTGTCCTGGATGAGACATGCATGATTCTCTTATTAGTGGTGATTAAAAGCAGGTGATAAAAAAGCAAATCCTTGAAAGGCAAAAATGAGGATGAAGGTGTTTTGCCAAGTCCTGTGCTTCATCCTTATTTCATTTAGGAGGAATAGCTGATTTTTTCCCACTGAATGATGTCTTTCCAGCATTGATCTGGCAGGTGGAGGCTGCACAGTGAGGCCTCCCACAGAGACAGACCCAGCCCTGCAGGGCACCTTCTCATGAGCCTCCAGTCTCAGCCCTGGCACTGCTCCTGAGCCCTGGCCTGTGCCCTGGCAGCAGCTCTGCCTTTAGGATGGGACAGCAGCAAAGGGAGACTTTGCAGTAATTGCTTGGAGCCCCTTGAGTATCCCTGGGTTTTGGCTCAAGGGACAGGTCCTGGTGCCAGTCACCCACACTGAACACGAGCCCATTCAGGTGCAATGTTTGGCCAGCAGTTGCCCTCCTGGCCAGGAGCTGCAGGTCCAGCAGGAGCAGCCCATGGCAGCCCATGGCAGCCCCAGCTGTGCAGGTCACAGGGGAGGTGCCCAGGGCTGGCTGTGCTCAGTGCAGTGTTTGTGTGCATCACCCTCCTGGGCAGTGCCAGCAGCTGCCACCTCAGACACCCTGGCCAGCGTGGGCACGGGGGGTGGCCCAAAGTTTGGACCCATCCCTTCACCTCCTCTTTAGTCTTCCAGAAAGCCCCTCCAGCTCCATCCCTGCTTGCAAACAGAGTGCCCCACATCTGGCTGAAGGCTTTGGAGATATTTTCCTCAGGCTGTCCTGTAATGATGGGTCACTTAGTAAACATGCTGATGTTGAATAATTTTTGAACCCTGAGTGTGAACATGTTGGAAAGTGCATCCTCTGCAGTTTTCCCAAATCTCTGGCTCCTGTTGGGTTAGGTTGGGTTTCTCCCATGAGGTAAGTGCTTTGACCCTTCTCGTGTCTCAAAGCCTCTCACATGCAATCCCTGTTTGTTTCCCAAGAGCTCTACACCATCCCCTCCATGAGAAGCCTCACAGCTGAGGAGTATGTGGAGGCCTTTAAATCCTTCTTGGATCACTCAACTGAGCACCAGTGCATGGATGAGTTCAACAAGGAGCAAATGCCCGACATCATGGCTGGGTAAGGAGCACTTCTCCCCAGGTGGGAAAGTCATCTCTTGTCCTGGGAGCCAGCAAAAACATTCCAGGATTTTTTGGGGCAGGAATGAGCTTTAAATGCTTTTCAGTTTTAAGTCCCCTAACAGTGGTTTTTAGGATATTCTGTTTAATGACTCCAGAGTACGTGCTGTTTCAATTAATTCACTGTGCTGCCTCTCAGCTTATGCTAAGGAAAGACTCAAGACCTCATTCTCATATCCATCTCTTTTCATTAGCTGATTTTCCAAGGATTAAAGTTGGGGTTTTTTGGTTGGTTGTTCTTTTCTGAAAGAAAGCTCTCTTGTGCTTTCTCCCTGCTTTTGGGACTTCATCCCATCCATCCAAACAGAAACACATCTCTAATTCTCTCCTAGTTGCTAATTCGTGGTTTTTCCAGTCTCCTAAGAGCTCCTTATTTCTATCCTAAGTCGATTTGCATTGCTTAAATACCAAATGATAATCAGTTTTGTAAAGTATTGATGTAATATCTTAGGGCTGCAGACAGTTTCAGAACAGCCCAGATCCAAAGCACAAGAAAGTCCTTTCAAATCTGGGTACTTTTTGGATGTGATAGGAACTGTATTTTTTTTTGTAGGCAAATTTTTATTCTACGAATCATATATATAATAAACAAAAAAATCATTAAAGATTAATAATATTAATTGTGAATTTAAATAATGGAAAACTTGGCTTTCTACAATGCTGATTTGGGGTTTGTCAAAGGATCTTGACCCTCATTAGGGCTGGGCCTCCTGGAGTTGCTCACACCCTTCAGGACTTGCTATTCATCCCACTCCTGTGGTGGGATCATTACTGTGGTGCCTCCTGAGACTGTTTGGGAATCTCAATCCCTTGGCACAGTCCATGGCCATAAACCATGTCAGAGCATGGCTGTTATTAAATATTCTGCATGTGACTTGTAATAAGCAATTTTTCTAAGGTAAAAATTAATGAAGATTCGACCCTTCTCCCAGTTTCAATCCAAGATTAATGCTAATAAGAGATGATTTCCAGTCACCTGGTTAGTCTAATGACTTTTCTGGGTATTCACATCCAGTATTCCCTCCTGAGGGTGCTGGGACTTCCCCAGCAGGGCCATCCCAGTCAGGTACAGCCCCTTTGCCCTGGGGTTCCCAGAGGCTTTTTTGCACAGCCTGAAGAAACCTCCTTGGCGAAGGGTGAGAAACTCTACACTGTGGTGCCCACTGTACTTTGAAATATGAGCTGGGTGCTCTGGGCAGGCTCCTGCCATGCTGGTTATCACCAGGCTCAAAAGGGATGATCCAATTTCTGTCCCAATTCATGGGCATGGCACGAAAATTTCCAGGCTGACATGTCAGCCAAGCTGTAAGAATGAAAAACATGAATTCCTGTGATATAATGTGGTTATATAATGTGTATTTATCCTTTCAGTCTTGGCCCTGGAAAATCAACCATCAACGTTCTGGGAGTTGGGAGTGGCACAGGTGAGGAGGTGGGGAGGGGGCACGGGTGACCTGTGGGGAGCAGAAGGACATACTGAAGAAATGGGCAATGAGACTTTAATTAATTAATCAGACATTAATGAGCATTTCCCATTGATGCACAGGAGGGCAGGAGGAAGAGTGGAGCTGGGATAAGAGGAGTTCCCTTTCCCTTTCCCTTTCCCTTTCCCTTTCCCTTTCCCTTTCCCTTTCCCTTTCCCTTTCCCTTTCCCTTTCCCTTTCCCTTTCCCTTTCCCTTTCCCTTTCCCTTTCCCTTTCCCTTTCCTTCATGATTTTAGCTCGGTTTCTGTCTCTTGGTGACTCTCACCTGACTTTATTTGCCTCAAAGGACTCCTCCTTCTGGTTAGGTACAAGATCATCTTCAAACCTGGTTGGACAGAATTTACAGACACTGGAGAAGGTCTTTCCACCCAAAAATCCTGCCTTAGACTATCCCCCTTGAAGGGATATCTTCTTTTTCTTTTTAGGGATCCCAGAGGCCAAGGCTGGGCAATGCCATGTTCTCAGTAGTGCAAAACCACCTGGCCACAACCATTAGCATGGGGCTGCATCAGCTTTTTCAAGAGATGCTACTTTGTTGTTGCTGTGTTTTTACCCAGTGATAAGGAGGGTTTTACTGCAAATGATATTTTTCCCCAGAGAGAAACCTATCCTTTGGAAAAATAGCTTTAAAGTTGTTCTAAATGCATTTGTGTTTAAAAAACCTCAAAACAACAAAACAAAAAAATGGTGAAACAGCCAACTTTGCTCCTAGGGAAACTGGGAGAAAATAAAGAGTAGAGAAAAGAAGCTATGGTTTGATTTGTCAGAGTTTACTTCTGCTTTGAAAAGTATTTCCTGCTGAATTTTAAGTGCTGATACTTTCAAATGAAAGCATTTTTCTCACTTTTTTGGTTTTGTTTTCCTGAGTAAGAGAAAATTAGCATTTGATTGTTTTCCCCAACTGGGAATGTGTTGGAGCATATGAGAAACCAAGCAGGAAGAAATGATTCAGTTCTCAATTACCCTCTATTTTCATTAAGTAATATAAAACAGAAATTCTGACTCCACAAAAGCACAAGGGGGAAATGAACTTTTAGCACCGTCCTTAATTTTCCTTTGTCCTCTTCAGAGGAGGATTTAATGGAAAAATAAAGCCTGTAAGATTTTCTGTGTTTCCTTGGTGAGATGCCAGCACAGGGGTCCAGAGCTGCACCCCCAGCTTGCAAGGGCTGAGCTTCTGGGGCTGGGCAGGGAGTGAGCTGGGATGGCACCCAGGAAAAGGTTATATCTGATCCCTGACCTTTCAGAGAAGGACTCTGGTTTCACAGAGTCCCCAGAATTAGTTTGGTTGATGAAAATATTAACAGGGATTAGTGGCTGACTCCACATCCTGGACGCCTCTGCTGTGGTCCAAATCACGTTTTCTCACCCACCCCACAGTTTCTCGTGGCTGGTTTAACTCTGAGCTGGAACTTTCCAGCTGCAGAGAGGTTCCAGTGCTGTCCCAGCATTGCTGTGGTTGGTGCTGAAGGGTTGTTGCTGGCGGGGCAAGCTGCAGCAGAGAAATTCCTGCCCTAGAGTGCTGTATTTTACTGTTTGCTTTTACAGACACCCTGGCTGAAGATGTTATTACATTATTTGCTGTTGCAAATACTGGATTGAGGAATTTTACAGAGGAGGAGTGAAAAAATCTCCTGAGCAGCTTTTAGGATATCCCCCTGCTGTTCTCCATCAGTGGCTCCAGGGCATGGGGCAGTGATGTGTGCCCCTGGCCCTGCCCTGAGCCTGCAGACAGCCCTAAGAGCTGCTGCTCCCCAAACCTGGCACTTCCAAACTGGCATCTAGGACTGTCACAAGTGGTTCAGCTGCTTGCTATTGGGATCTCCCTTCCTGTCAGCAATACTGGTCCCTGCACCCACCTTCAATGGATGCAGCCACAGCCTCTTCCCTTGAGCCTCTGGCCAGCTCTGCCCTGCTGCCACTGCATTGCTCACAGGGCTGGGGTATTTTTTCTCTAATTTCAAAAGACTCATCCTTCCTTGGATGTTCTGTGCTGGCATGGCTGGTATTTCCCTCCCTGAATTCTGGAAGCACCTGCCAGAGCTGACAGCTCTTCCCATGGCTGGTACATCAGCTGAAAGAGCAGGGAGGATGCAGGATCTCATATCAAGACCTCTCTGTGTGACATTTGCAAGGCCAGGACTATTTTTAGGCCCCACCACCAGCTACAGACAGGAATTCTTGCAGAGGTGGCTGCATCTGCTGTTTCTTTACATGGTTTCAAGTCAATCAGGGGGGCTCAGGCACTTGGCATATCATGGCATTTCTGGGAAATAAGCAGTGTGACTGGTATCACCTCAGAAGAGGCTGGACATTTCCTAGAACAGGAGGACAGACTGCTGCTTGCTCCTCCAGAGCTTACACAACAGCACAGGAGCACCAGCAGCTACATTTGCAGGGCACTTCCACACAAATATGTGAGTCCCTACCTGCATTTCCGAGATAACCATCAGTTAATGGGTGCCCTGGGCTGAGACCTTGTGGACAATCCCTGAAAAGGGAGGACCCAGGATTCTGCATGTGGATGGGGCTTTTCTCTTGTGATGCAGTTCCCCAGGTCCTGGGGCTGTGTCACAGCAGCCACGGTGTCCCTGGGCAGCCCCAAAGCCACCCCAGGCATGCTGGAGTTACACAGCTGTGCCAGCTGCCTCCTTGCACCCATTAAACTTCCTGGGGTTGTAGAAAACTCATGTTTCATGGTTATTTTTGTAAACAGTGAACTGTGATTCTTTGACCTGACTGTCCCCAAACGCAGGGTATTGCCATTAGCAGGTTTCTGTGCTGCTGCTCATCTCTGCCTTGTTCTCAGGCTCCTCTGTACCTCTCTGTTAGCTTGAGCAGTACAATACCATGGTGGGAGTATCACCAGGCTGTGCCACTGCCTGAGCCACAAAGCAGAACAAGCCTCACTTCTGCTGGGGGATTTCCTGGCAGGAGTGGTGGCAGGTGCTGGCATCCTTCCATCACATTTACCTGCTTTCTAAAGTAGTGAATTTGTGTTTATTGAATAGGTGAGCAGGATTTGAAAATGATCAGGATACTGCAGGCTGTGCACCCAGGGGTCTTTATTGACAATGAGATTGTGGAGCCCAACCCACAGCATGTGGCAGCTTACAAAGGTAAGGCTACACTTGGTGCCTGGGTTATAGCAAGGACCATCCATCTGAATGATGAGTTTTTCTGCTATTTTATGAAATTTATGGTTTTCTTCTACTTTTTGAAACAGAGCTGGTGAAACAAGCTCCAGACCTGCAGAATGTTTCTTTTATTTGGCACCAACTCACTTCCTTGGAGTATGAACAGCAGGTGAAGCAGAAAGGCACACATAAGAAATTTGACTTCATCCATATGATCCAGGTAATGGACATTGCTTTAACACAGGACTGTTGGGTTTAACTACCCCCTTCAGCTCTGCTTTATACTTGAATTTAGGACCAGAGCTGAGCACAGCTCTCCCATAACAATTCTGCAGAAGCTTTACTAACACCAGAGCTGGCAGTGCTCAGTGCTGTGAGGGGTCCCTAAATGGGCATATGAAATCAGGAAAGGCTGGGAAGCATCTGGAACAGAATTTAAAACACCTCTAAAAGAAAGGGTTTAAGCCTTTGGAGGGTCATTGCACTGTGGAGGAGGAATAATGGCTGTCACTGTCTCTTCTAGATGCTGTACCGTGTGGAGGATATTCCCAATACTATCAAATTTTTCCACAGCTGCCTTGACCATCATGGTAAACTCCTGATCATAATTTTATCAGGTAAGGGAGACCTTGCTTTTTTTTTTTTTTTTTTTTTTTTTTTTTTTTTTTTTTTTTTTTTATCTATTGCTGGAGTTTTGAAGAGCTTTGAAATCTGAGAGCCACAAATATTTACATCAGTGGTGCTCATTCTATAGTAAATAATTTTTTTAAATGCTGGATTTCTTATGGAGAATGCAATCTTGGGCTTAGCTTCGGGCCCCAGTGTCTGATGGGGCCACTTAGGCACAGCCTTTGTGCTCTTGCTTCCCTGCTTCTGGAATGGATGTGCTAGAGAGAAGTGTGGCTGAACTGTGTCCGTGAATGAGGGTCAATCCCTCCTCATGGTGAAATCAGCACTGTGAAAACACAACCTGAGCTCTGGGTGGACTCATCCTTAGGGCTCTTTATACAGCAATGACCCAGACCCCAGAAGGACAACAGATGGTGCCAAGATCTGCAGGCTTTATGGCAGGACAGGAAAAAAGAGGCACAAATTGATGGCACATCTTAAAATAATAGAATGCTTCATGCCTTGTGCCATTCATGAATCCAAAGCCCAAATCCCCATGTTCCCCATTAAAACTGCTCTCCCATTGCCTCTGGATGTTTCCCTTGCTGTCTGGGGCTGCTCTTTGAGGTTTGTGCTGTTCAAAGAGCACTTATAACCGAGGTTTGATGTGTGGAAACACTTGCACTGTTTTGGCCCAGTTAAGAAGCAGTGTGGCTGCTCAGGCTCAGCACATTGGTACCTCTGTACCCTTTCTCCTGGGTAAATTCAATGCTGGAGACTTCTCCTAGGAGTTTCCTTTAAACAGGACACTTTTGGAGGGGGAGCTGGGCGACACAAGAGTTTTATGGGGCAGATATTTGTAAGCAGGCTCACGGAAGGGGAAAGCTCTCCTGAAAGACAAAGGAAGCTTTCCCATCTGGTTTCATGGTTGATCAGCTTTGTTGACTGTCTTGGCTTTGCCAAAGTAATGTTCCCAGTGTTATAAATAATAAAGCAATCAGGCTGAATTAAATATGATCAGAATAAGTGATAATTTATTTCATGACTGAAATACAGCCCTTGATAGTCACAATCAAACAGGGACAGTACCGAGCCTGGGATGAACATGCTCTGATCCAACCTCTAGCCCATTGGATCCCCCAATGTTCACCAATGCCATCTTGGTCAGTCCCAGTTTTATACAGCTTATCCTAGCCTGGAGCTGAGGTCTTTCTTTCTTTTCGTGGTTTCGCATATTCATGTAATTTTCTTTCTCTTCGCTGGGCTGGACAAAACTATGTCTGGGAAAGGATGAATTTTGGTGAATGCAGATCTTGGCGTATGGGAACCAGGCATTGAGATGTACTTTTCCTGATGACTCTGGTTATCTTAATCATTGATACTAGTTGGGTGTTCATCGCTTGGGTGTTTCCTGGACAGTTTCTGAAAGGGCAATCTCCGCTGGGTCTATGTCTATTAAATTGCTAATTTCGATTCTTCAGCTTTTGTTGGCAGCCGCAGTGTTGCAATGAAGCAATCCCTGTTCCTCCCTCCGCAGCTTTATGTTCTAAAGTTTTTTTGTTATTTTCTTTATTAATACAAACATGATTTATTTCCCATGAATTGCAAACTAACACAAATTATATTATAACATATATTACACTAGTGTCCCGGCTATTATAAATGAGAAACAAGGTCTCAATATTTAACAAAATTTAGGTTGGTTAATTTTATATAGACAGAGCAGGCAGCGCTGGGGTCATGGCCCACTCCACACTTCCACCAAACTTGGTTTGCAGCTCCCTTTTTATAGCATGGTTTTCCTTGTATTAATCAATAATTGTTATGGTTTTGTTGTAGTAATTCTACAAGGTAAGCAGTGATGGTCAAAGGAACTTCCAAACTTCATGGAACAGCTCTTCGGACAATGGGTCATGTAATCATCTGGTCTTGGTAGATAAAAAACAGGAGAAGTAGGAAGCCTGTTCTTTAGCAGGTAGTTTGTGATTGAATACACAAAGGCAGGAAATCTGATTCTGCAGAATCTGTTGGACTGTGTGAAAGCCTTGCTTTGCAAGCTGTCAGTAGATACAACTTATTTAGAAAGGGATTTAAACAGAGTGGCTTTAATCATATATTTCCCTTTATCTAGGTCCACGTTCTTTTCTTATTTTAAGTATTCTGGTTTATACAAACTCCAGAACTTCTGTGATTGACACGAATGGTTTGTCAATTCTCGCCCGGCAGACAGCAGCGGCTGGGCCAGCCTGTGGCGGAGGCACAGGGACTGCCTGCCCGCCACCGACCGCGGGCACTACATCACCTGCAGCGGCATCACGGCCGTGCTGCGGGCGCTCGGGGCGCAGCACCGCGTGTTCGAGCTGCCCTCGGCCTGGGACATCACCGAGTGCTTCCGCGACGGCGACGCGCTGGGCGCCCGCATGATGGATTTCCTGACGGGCACCAAAAACTTCCTGGGCACGGCGCCGGCGGCGCTGCGGCGGCGGCTGCGGGACGCGCTGTGCCAGCCCGAGTGCAGCAGCACCAGGGACGGCAGGGTCATCTTCAGCAACAACCTCAGCATGATCGTGGTGGAGTCCTAGAGCCCCGCGCCGTGACAGAGCACGGCAACGCCACTGCTCTTCCGAGCAGCAAGGAGAGAGATTTATTGAAAAGCCATGGCGTGTAAATAAGGGAGATCGTGAAAAAATGTAGAAAAGACTCATTGGTCAAAGAAGGCAACACCTCTTTGAAATCATGCTTCGTGCAAAATACCACAAGACACACACAGCTCGGTGGTCAACACCAGGTGTCTATCTGTGTTTCCTTTCTGCCTTCCCATGTTTTGTCTCTGAGAAAGATGCCCAGCCTGGGAAAGATCCAGCTTAGGATCATTTAACAGCTTGGGAAAAAACCAGACTAGGTTCCCCACAAGTCTTCAGCAGTGTCCATAGCCCCAAGCCTCCCTGGACTTGTTTTTTAATACTGTGCATTCTGCCCGTGCTTTCACTTTTGCACTTTTCCATGGTAGCCAGCATGTTTGTACACCTACAGAAGAGTCTGTGTGACCTCTGCAGCTGGGAGGGTGTTGGCTGTGTGCCACCCACTGCTTCTATGTGTGTGCCAGGGCAAAACCTGTGTTTCTGTGTTACACAGTGATTCCTGTCATTATGAAAATACACGACAAAATCAATATAAACAAGAATATCGAGTCCAAAGTAAAGCATGGACATTAAACCCAAGAATATTTAATGATTTCATTATATTTGTTTAAATTGCTTTGTTGTAAATTGTTAATTTTTTTTGTTTTTATTATTTTTCACTATAATCATGAATTGTATCCACTTTTATGTATAAGGAAAATGTGAGCTTGTTTGGACATGAGCAGGCTTGTCTCTGCTGTTACCTGTTTGCTAGGAGTGTAACCTGAGAACATGTTCAAGCTTTGTCCAGACCTGGTAGGGGTTTGTAGCCACTGCTGCATAGGCTCTGGCCAACATGTTTGAGCTTGCTCAGACTTTTACCCCAGCACAGTGAGCATGTCACAGCCCACCAAAAACTGCTTATAAAAGGGGCAGTGACCAGGGGTAGGATGGACCTGTTGGCAGAGCACAGACTCCCCACGTCCCCAGCACTGCTTTGCTTGTTCCTTATCAATAAACTAATAAATTGCCTTATTGATTGACCTACCCGATTGTGGTGAGTCATTTATAACACCAGCAACATGTCCCTGCTGCTTTGCACCCAGGTAATGTCACTGCACCTGAGCTCTAAGCTGCTCTGCACCAGGCTATTTCACATGGTTTTATCAGCATAGGCATTTACTGCCCCAAGTCTCTCAGCACCTCACAATATAGATATGTCTTAAAAATTTATCAGCCTTTTTGTTTGAAGAATATTTTGGAATCCAGGATGATGGCTGCCCTGTGCTCTTCCAGGCAGACATTAATTTTGTTATTTTCTTGCTACTGTTTGTCGCCATATAAAATAAAAGCGATCTTAAAGCAAAAAAGTCACATCTCATTCTGCACATGTGAGATTGTAGAAAATGAAGAACAAAGAGGTCATTGAGTTAAAAAATATGCAAAGTACCATTTTATGGAAGCATTAAGAATTTCTTATAAGTGAGAAGGATGAGCCTGAGGATGTGGAAGCGCTGGGAGAGAGCTGCATCTTGTCCTTGTGCTGCAGCCCTGGGAGGCAGCTTGGCTTTCTTGGAGCAGCATCACTGCAGCACAGCTAAACAGCACCAATGGCACTAAAACGTGGTGTATGAGGTTAAAATGTTAATAAAGGTGAGTTAAGACTATTTCCTCAGGCCCCTGAGTTGCTCAGAGGGCTGAAGGAGGAGTTGCCAGGGCAGCCAGCTCCAAAGGCAGATGCCACACAGTGAGGTTTGGTTCTGCATTTGGCACCGTGGTGCTGTGCAGCTTGGACTGAGCACCTGGGGAAAGCTGCCTGCAGTGTCAGCAGCCTCACTGCAAACAGCTCTGAGGGGGGGGAAAACACCAGCTCAGGTGAGAAATACCTGCAGGCACAGAAGCCATCTCTATGTCTGACTTTTCCATGCTTAGACTGGGTAGGACACACACATGTGCACCTGGAGGGGCTCAGGGTGATGTGTGGTATGGATCCAATAGCTTCTCCCAGCACCATGAAATCATGGTTCATCACACTGGCTTGCAAGACATTCCATGTCATTGTCACCCTGCTGATCCTGCTGGAACTGCCCCACTCCACCTGAATGCAGTTACTGATGGGGCAGCATTGCCCTGGAATGGTGATGAGCCTGTGGAGTCATTGTGTCTCCACTCTGTCCTTTGGGGTTTTGGGTATTTTTTAGCTTTGGGTTTTATCATATATTTTTGGAATGCAGCTGTTTCTCCTGAAACTGTAACAGGGAAAATGAGCAAAATAATGGGAAAGCAGTAGAATAATATCATCTCCCTGACAGGACTGAGGCACCCTGGCCTGCAAGTACTGTTGCTGTCAGCTCCATCAGTCAAAGCTGGACAGCCTCCTCTGGAGTACCCCACACCTGTGCACAAGCTTTTCCCTTTGATCCATCCTATTGTTTTATTCCATGGGCATCTCCTTTGCTGGTGCTGGCTCCAAGCAGTGAACAGCTGGGCTGTTGGATGGGCTCTCAGCACTGCTCCCATCAGGGCTCTCCTTCCTCTAGGAATTCCCATGGCTCATTGCCAATCAGCAGTGATGTCTCTGTCTCTGCCTGGTGGATTAAGAGGAAAAACAAAAGGTGCATAAATCAGGCTTGCTTTTCAAAATTTGAAGAAAAATCTACCTGTTGGTCTTTGCAGAAATTTGACACAATGCGGGTTTGCCCAGATCTTCCCCAACCCAAGAGGTTTTCCACCCCTCTTTGAAGTTTCCTGTGCAGACAGACACATTTCCAATAAGCAGATACTCAGCAAGACCCATCTGTGAGCACAAAATTTACCCACACCCCTGTAAATCAATGCACAAATGCTCAAAAAAAGGAGCACTTCAAAGCAGACTGTTTAGTGACAGGCTGGGGAGATGAAAGAGGGCACCCCATTAAAAACATGCTTGATCAATGCTTTATATGTAATTTTTCCTTTGATTCTTCAAAAGCAAGTAGTTTATCAACAACTCTGCTTGTACACCTGGAATAAATAGCATCTTAAGTGTCCCATTTGTTTGTATATTTATTCTTTGGTGAACATGCTGTTTAATAACTATTTTGCTTTCTAGAAGACACTCTCTTGTCATGCAGAATTTCAGACTGTGCTTCCCCAGCAACAGGAGAGTGGCCACCAGAGGGCTGCAGCAACCAGCAGAATAAATCCTCCTCCCAAAACACTGAGCTGAAACAGCAGAACTAGAGTCAGGCAGACAAATGTGTTCAGCTTCCCTTGCTGGCTCATGGCACCCTGATCCCAGCAGTTGGGGACCACACTTATTTCTACTGCAGTCAGGGGCTCTGAGTCCAATTCTGGGTTTGTAAAAAGTCATGATGGCACAACACGGCTGCCACAAGAGATGCACAAAATCTGCTTTTGGGTTGTTTATTTCTTTCTCCCACCTGAGGGCTGTCTGCAGACAGATTATTGCCATTTTATCACTGGGATTTGCATTTCTTCTTCCATAGCTTCCATAACATAAGGCATGGCTATTAGTTGTGTTGATGCCATGCTGAAATCTCCATCCTTTAATGGTCTCCTGTTCTCAGGGTCTCTCAGGGACCCAGGAGTGACAGCTCCAGGCACAGGGAAACCCCAGGAAGGGCATGGCAGGAGTGAGAGGCTGCTTCAGCCTTAGCTTTGAGCCAGACTAACCCTGCTGAGCTCAGTCCAGGAGGAGCCTGCTCCACAATGAGTTTCATGGCAGTTCCCAGTGAGTGAGGAGCCAGCCTGTGTCTCCCAGAGGGAATTGTGATGCTCCAGCAGCATCAGTTGGTTCCACCCAGACAGAAGAATGCTTTTGTGCACAGTCAGCTGCCCTGTGCTCTCTGCAGCAAAATCAGTGCCTGCAAAACCCAAACTGTATATTTCACATGGAGCAGTTGCAGATTTTATCCTCATTTCGAGTTCACAATATGCCCATTTCAATGCACAGCTCTGATTGTGCTACAGTCCCCTAAAAAGGAGCAACTCTTTACAAAGTGGATGGATAATTTCAGTTTTACTGGGCCTGTATGAAGTCTTGGGGGCTGAATTGTTTTCTTTGAAGTGTTAAGACTTCTCTACTCATGGATATCATCAGGGGAGTGAAGGTAGCATAGGAACTGCAAAATTTAGTAGCTGGTTTCTGAATAATCTCATTAAAAACAAGCTCAGTAAAATACTGCAGCATATACTTAATCTCAATGAGGGGGGGGGGAATAAAGAGGCTGAACTTTTTTCCCTCTCCCTTCAACATTTTCCCACAGAAATCTGTGTTTATATCAAGCATGTAGGATTGTGCTCACCCTTTTGGAGTTTACAAAGGCCTTTGTAGGAATGATAACTTCCTGGACATAGCTCTAGAGAGGTGTTTATCACCTGGCTTTTTTACCTGATTTTTTTTTTCAAGGTTGTATCCTCCAGATGGAGGATGAATATCTAATCCAAGTCTAAAAAATATCTTTATTATTGAGAATTGCTCCTTGAAGTCAATCCCCTCCCTTACTGAAGTATCAACAGAAACTTGAATCTTGCTAAATGGTGAAAGTCCTCTTAGGCAGAGAACAGAGAATGTGTTGTTCATCCCCCATTCTCCTTTAATTCCTTGTTAACAACAAATAAATAATGAAGGAAACAAACCCCTCCAAGATAAATGCTGGAGTAGAAGCTCCAGCTGGAAAGATCTCGTGCCTGAGGAGAGTTTGTGGGACATATGAGATGCAGGATCCCAGGGGGGCTTTTCTTCTCATCTCTGAGAAGGAGCAGGGAAGAGCAGAAGAGGAGTTTCACTTCCACTCCCCACTTCTGATGACACATTTGATGAGACCTGCCAGCAAATAGCCAGAGAAAACAAGTTTTGTCATACATTGTAATGATGGTACCTCTGGTGAATTTGTAAATGTGATAAGGAAATTTTCAGAGCAGTCTCCAAGTCCCTGTTGCTTTGTTAACATTTTTTAGCATCCTATTAATCACTCAGTATGTATCTGCCAACAGCTGATATTATGGATTAAGGAAGATTACAGCTCATTGCTCCAGTGGCTGTTTTCTTTAGGATTTAACTCCACAGGAACTTTGCCATTTGCCTCCCTCTGACAAAACCAGCCCCTTGCTTTTGCAAACACTTTGCAGTGCTTCCCTGACTAAGAGTGGGTTTACTTTAAAAAGTATCAAAAATGCTCATCCAGAAGGGAAATGTTTTGATTTTCTTATTTCTGGAAGAAGGGCTAATGCACTTTCAGTGTTGAACAAAGAGTCCACAAGATCCTGATTTCCAGACGTTTCCATGTAGATAAATATTGACTTTGTTTTGTCATGTTTGTTTTTCATGTCACTTGTTATTTGGGGAAAGTGGATGTTGTGTGAGGAAATTCAGGAAAAAGTTCTCCAGGTTTGATAAATTTAACTCATAGACTTTCTCCATTGTTTGCTATCAACTATAGGTCATTTTCCAATTCTATGTATTTGTTATCCACTCTGGAATACAAAGAAATCCTTGTGACTCCTATGATGCAACACAAAGCAGAATTAACAATAGAGAATCAAACAACTCCCCCATGAATAACCTTCAGACTAAAAGTTGTTCACCCAAACTCACTCCCTTGTGCCAGGACTTGTTTTTATACATAAGAGCAATAATGTCAAAAATACCTGAGCTTATTTAATTCTTACCTTAATTTATTATCACTCCTTGCTCCTTTCCCTGGCAAAATATCTCCCCACCACAGCATCATCCCAGATCAGCCAAATTAAAGAAAACTTTCCTCCTGTGCTCAGGAGATGCAGGGTCATTGGTCCTGGCTGCCTTGTAATTCCTGCCAAATGTTAATGCAGATTTCTTGCTTCAGAGCCTGGGGTGACACAAAGCTCCTCCAGGTGTTTTACTGGGAGCCTCTCACCCCATTACAAATGTCTTAAAACAGCAAGCACTGCCAGAGCCTGCCTTCTCTGCACTCTGAAAATTATCACTGGGCCACTGCTTAATGTTTATTATTTCTGATGCTTTGAAATGTTAAACTGAGGGCATTAATATAACCTATAGTACAAGGCCAGCTAAAAGGGTTAATTGGAGAGGAAATTCTATGGGAGAGCTGTACTTTACTCCCCTAACCCCCAGCAATTACAGTCCTAAATTCATTCTTGTTTTGGTGGGAATTTGAAAAAAATCTCTCAGTTCCATCTCTCAGCCACAAATTGCTTCTGAACATAATTAGCCTTTCTACTGGTACTGGAGCCCTGTTTATTTATGTGTCAGTCCCTGGAAAGTGTAGGAATATATAAAATTTCATTTAGGCTTGGACAAAAACTCCTCCTTGACCAGAATCCTGTACTTTCAAGGGAAGGAAGGAATGTAAGGAATATAGAAAATAGTTAATATTCTATATCTTTCTTCCCCTACTCTTCCCTGTCTTTTGGAAACCTGTAGGTCAGGGACCTCCTATGCTGAAGACTGCATCTGGGCAGCCATCCCTCCTCCTTGCCTTCCCTTATTCATTTCCCTAATTTTTTTTCCACAAAATTTTTGTGGAATTTTTTTTTTTTTTTTTTTTGCAAAAATAGCCAACAAATAAATCCATTTCAACACCTCTACACAGTCACTTTTTATCTTGGTGAAAGATATCTCCTTTTTTAAATATAATTTCCTCTAATGTGAGGATCATCTGGCCAACTTTCATATATTGCAAAACAGTCACCTTCTGATTCCAAGATTAGGCTAGAAATTATTTCTGAGACAATCTGCTGTTCAAAATCTGTCATTTGGCTATTGAACAGAGAAACATTTAACTTTGGGAATGCAAAGGAAAGTTCATGTTGGTAATTAAGGGCCTCCCCAGTTCCCAGGGTATCTGTATTTGCATGGGGCTCTGCCATGGGCTTTCCCAGGCTGGCCAGGATCACTTCATCTTGCTTGGAATCAATTTTCCATCTTTAAAACCTTCCTTTCCTTGCAGGCAGGTCATGAGGCTGGATCCATTACTGCAAGAGAGAGGTTTTAGTACTGAGGTGATAAGTGTCATGCCAATACAATTGTAATAATAAATAACTTCTCTAAAAGTATAAAAGGGCCTGACATTATTAATTGCATTTCAAGCTCTTGCAGCATGTGGGGATCAGGATGGAATGCAGAATAGACCAAAGGTTTTTTTCTTGCTTGTGTTTTTGCTTTTTGGAAAGAAATGTGTTTTGTTCAGCTGAAATGCCCTCGGTGCACTGAGCCTGCAGCAAACCTCTCACCTGAGCAAGCCCCATCACTCCCATCAGGGCTCAGACCCCTGCTGGGATGCAGAGATGCAAGGACACCCTCTGAGGGGCAGGAGAGATCTTTCTTTTCGTTTTTCCCTTTCAACAGCAAATGTAATTTCTCTAAATCTTCTCAGTCCTAAGTGGAGGTGGTGTCAGATGATTCAACAGGAGGCAATGCTTTCAGAAACTCATAAAAGATGTGATGTCCTGCATCTCTCCTGCAGGCTGCCATTCACTGATGGGGCCTCTCAATGCCCCAAAAGTGACTCTAGCTCTTGCTTCAAGGCAGAAATTGTCCCAGGTGCTGCAGGGCTCTGGCACAAAGCATTGCACAAGGCTGCCTTGAACATCTAATTGGAGATGCTCCCAGATAAGTTCACTGAGCAAAAGCAGGTCACATCAGCAAATTTAATGTGTCCTTTGAACCTCCTGTGCTTCATTCTCTGTCCTCTGCTCTAACATTTATCTTCTTTTGATCATTTAGTAATGGGCAGTTGTTTCATTACAATAGAAATAAAAATAGTTGACACAGAAGGGTGGAGTTTTGCCTATTCAGAGTGACAGTGAAAAGTTGCACTCCTGAGTTGGTTGGAATAGAGTGAACATTATTAAGTGGTGACATGAAAAAGACCTCTCAAAGGAGATAATGCCTTCATCCAATTAATCCTTCCTAATGAACTTACCCTTTAGAGGTGGGCAGAACAGTTTCAGCGTGAAGTTTGCTTCCTGTGATCATTTGTGCCAATAAAAGCCTTGCAAGGAAGCTGATGAAAACTGATGTGAATGTGCCTGAAATGAATTTATTTTGATATTTGACTTGGCAGGAAAAGAAAAAAAAAAAGTGGTTTGTACTTTTCAACCTGATCTGCCATTGTGGTCTCTCCTGATGATCCCATTCTTTAATAACTCCTCAAATTACAATAAGGCTCAGAGGCATCTGCTTCCCTTTGAATTTGCAGCTGAGAAAATTCCACGTTTGAAACACTAGGAAATGGAGTTTTATTTGATAACCTGTATTTTTGAGGTGGGTAAGTACCTCGGTGAACACCTTGATGGTTATTTCAGTAACAGTAGTCTAAAAATACTCTTCTGTCTCTGAGAAATCTGGATTGAGGAAAGAATCCTTTTCCCACTATATTATAATACTTTGCAGTTAGGCACATTCTTTTATCAAAGCATGTTTTATTCATCAATACACCAGGCCCTCAACTGATTTGGTTTAATTGTGACCCTCTTTATACCTTGGAAGTCCAATTGTGACATTTCATTCCTGCTTTTTTCTGTGCTTTGGAGATCTCAAGAAAGTGCCAAAAAAGGGAAAAAGAAATGTGACAGTTCAATCAAAGCAGAAGTTGTCAGACTAAAACAAATCCAGAAGGAGAAAAAAAGTCAGAAGAATTGGTAAGAAGATTTTAAAAATCATACATTCATAAGGGGTTGGTTCTTTTATAAAACTGGCAGCTCTTGTTAATCTGCAGTTAGAACTGGCTCTGAAGTGGGATACCATCTCCAAACGAGGGCACCCAAAATTATCTGCCTAGCTCCTACCTCTGTTTTAATAACTCATATTAGTGAATTGAGTTTCATCATGTGAGTATTTTTGCAGTTTCATAAAAAGCAAACATGCCTAAAGGTTAGGATTTTAGCTGATAAACTGAAATCCCCAAATTTTAAATATTGGCCACTGCAACTTCTCCACTGCTATAAAACGACTCTGTGAAGTCATCATGAATAGCAACTCTAAGTCTTCCTCATCTCCAATTTAACCAGTAAAAAGAGACCTTTAATGAGGACAATGGAGCTAATAGCTGGGGAGAAATTATTTTCCAGCTGCTACATGGTTCTGGGGTCATGATAAAATTAACTACTTTGAAGTTGTGCAGCCCAGTTTCATATCTCAGACAAAAAATTGGGATCATTTTTGAGCACTAAAAGCTACCCATTTTTGGCAGGAAGGAACAATTTTTAATTTGCACTTTGTTCAATATGGTAGTGGAACAGCCAGTGTGTCCAGTCTAGTGCATCCAGGTGGTGGCACTGAATTAATATTTCTTTTCATATTCTGGAAGAGTGTCTCAATCCAAATGAGACTTTATGGCCTGTTTTTAATTTCACAGTCATAAAGATGAACATGCAACTTTTCCAGAGAAATAATTTGGTATCACAGAATAAAGCATGTCCCCATCAAATAATAATAACACATTTAATTAAGTGAAAAACTGTACTACCTCTAACAGATTTTACTGTCTATAATTTATTTCTAGATTAATGGGTATTTTGTAGTCCACAAGTCCACTAAGTGTATAATGATGCTTTTTTTTAGTTATTATTTCTGTTTCTATTCCCTGTAGACTAAAAACTACTGCATCCATTCTTTTCAATTAATGTCTTGGTACAGTTTCTTTTAATGAAAACATAGTTCCTTTGCTAATTTTTTGCCAGACATTTAGCCCTGGGGCTAAACCAACCAATATGTATTTTTGTTTCTCCAGTGGTTCCATGGATGAGCCTGGATTAGAGTGGATGCTCATCTAAGTGTAAAACACATATAATCACATGTAATTGCCTGAAAAGTGGCAACAGGTCAATTAGTGCAGGCTGTGGTCCTGGTCTGGACATGCAGGGGGTGTAGTGGCTGTGAGACCTGAACCTATTGGCCACCATGAGGCTCAGAACAGAAAAGGACATTTCTGCTGGCTCCAGTTTTCTTTGTTCTGTGCTTTCATCTCCTCTTTAGGGCACTTTGGTTGTGCCTCAGGGCAGGGACATGCTGCTGTTGCCTTCCAGAGCATGAGCAGGTCAGAGGAGACATTCCCTGAGCTGGTTTAAAAGCTCAGACAGGCTTTTTGGCTGAGCTGATGCTTGAGTGACTCCTCTGATGTTAAAGACACTGATGCATCAGCACCAGCCAACGCCAGAGCCATCTATTTACCCAGGGAAGTGCTGCAATAGATCAATGTTAAATGCTTATTTGTGCTTCACTGCTCCAAGGCACAGAAACTAATTACCAAAGATAAATTAGCCCTTCTGACAATGACTAAGAAATACACGTCCCAGGATAGACCACCTTGACCACAAACACACATAATTCTGCCTCTGAGGAGCAGCAGAGGGTTCCACAGCTCATCCTTCAGCCAGAGCTCACTCAGGGAGGAGTGCTGCTGGATTTGTGTCCTGGTGACCATTTGCTGAGCCCCTGGCTCTTCCCTTTCTCCACAGGAGTCACTCCCATGTGTCTGTTTGCTGTGGATTAGCAGCAGCAATAAATAAAACACCTTTTGCAGGTACCAGCAGACCTGAGTGATGGCAAACCCAAGGGATTTGAGTTAACACATGAGCTTATGAGCTCTGCCTTTACACCCTGGCTGCTCAGGTGCAAATACCTTGGTCTGTGTCACCTGTGCAGCAGTCTGTAACAAATGGAAAGTTTTCAATTTTGAGTGTGATTATGAAGTTTTTCAGCTAAAGGCCCTCAGTGTTTTCCATGGCAGCTTTAATCAGCAAATGAGAGCTGTCAGAGTTGCAATAGGTTTCTAATGCCATTGATGCCTTAAGTTTTAATTTTCATATTTTTCAGATTCCATACTGCTTTAGTGTGTAACTCTGACCTTCATATAAAGTGTTAGCAAGTTCTCTTCACAGCCTAGTAAGGCAAAAGAATCCTTTTCCAGCCTGAGAACCAAGGACACCATTGCAGCTTCTGGCCTAAAAGGGATAAACGACTGGGAATTGAGGAGAGCAGGAGAATGAGATTGCATAACCTAGGGCTGTAATTGGACAATTAACCCCAATATGGAAATGGATCAAAATTTATAAAAGTGTGAAAACTTGGACCAGGTGTCCATCTTGGGTGTAGCCTCAGCCAGACTCTTGTACTGCCCAAGGTGTGTCCTTTGAAGGGATTTTTAATAAATACCTACTTTACTGCTTTAACTCTGTCTGGCCTCTGTTCCAGGTCAGCCTCTTTAGGCATCACCACTGCTTCAGTTATCCCTTCCCTGGACCTTTTACTTCTCTCTTCCTGCCAAATTTGGTGGATCTGAATGTAAAAACATCTACCCCATCTTATTCTCATATTCTCTAACTGGAGCTGAGGGACTCAGGATGGATCTTTGGGAGTGCCTGGGAGGCTGCAGAGCTCCTCTAAATTTTCCCTGCAAGGAAAGCAGGAGAGAGCTGCTTCCATTAACTTTCTGCCCCAAGCCCTTACAAAATATCTTGTGAGGCTGGGCACTGCATTTTCCACAAATTGTGTAAAACCAGAGTACAGAGCCATTATGGATTCAACCCTGCTCACTGTGTCCATCATAACAAGCTCAGGGGAGACCTGCAGGACTGCATGAGGAATAACTTGAGTGGGGAAACCTTGGAAACACTCACAGTGCCTGGGGGAGGGTCATGCTGGTGTCAATGTCTGTGGGGAAACTTCTCTGTGAGCCAGGTTGGCTAAATTGCTCTCAAATAACTCAGAAATTACTACACTCTTCCCTATCTCCATGGAAGTACCTCTACCAGGGGAAATATCTTAGCATTCCCCTTCCCTTTTCACCTGGTTGTATCACTGTGGCACCCAGTCCCATCTCATGCTGGAGCAGAGCAGTCCCTCACCTGTCCCCCTGTGCCATCCCAAATTGTACTTTAGCCCTTAAGGACATCCATTCCTCTCAATATTATATCACAACTCTCCTCTGTACTGAGGGCACCCCTGGGTTTGGGGCATCAGCACAATTTCATCACCACAATCTTCCTTTTCTGCCAAGATCATTAATGGGAATATTCAGCTGTGTGACTGACCCTTGAGGAAGACCCTGGAAAATGCCTCCAGGTCTGGTGCTTCTCTGAGCACAGCTTGTTGCTGGACCTCAAGTATAATTAAGAGGAATAAGCTGTAATTTTATAACTATGTTTTAACTAGCTAGTATTTTCTAAATGTGAAAATCCTGATTGCTGCCTGAGAAAGTGGAGCATCCCTTGTGCCTCTGTGACATTCTCCCTCCACATGCTTCCCAGGCAGCAGAGCAAAGCACTCATGGAGTTTCTGCAGCCAGATCCCTGTGCTGCTGGGATGGACACATCAGCCCTGGCTTCCAGGTGTGGGTACACTGCCCCTGTCCCTGCCAAGCCAGCAGGAAAGGACTGGCTCCAGCCCCTGGCTGGATTTTATAGCATCTCATCAAGCTCTGCTTTGCAAACCTGGGGGTACCAACTCGAAGGTTACACCTGGGAGAGGTTGTTCCCACTCCATCAAAGCCTCCTGGCTTTCCATAATTTTGGTTTCCAGCAGCAGAGGTCAGCATTGCCCTGCTCATGGACAGCCACATCCCCACCTGCAGGGAACAGCAAAACATCACAAAACCAGATTTCATTAGTCCTTGTTCTTTTGTGTGATGGTGTGTCTGAGCTCCAGCAGCTCCTGCAGGGCCGGTGACCATGGCACCAGCTGTGTCTCCTGGGGGTGACAAGGGAGGCTGTGGGGTGGCCTGGCACATGCCATGGGGGGCTCAGGGTGCCTGGGACAGCAGAGATGCTCTCAGGGGAGCTGTGGGACACCTGTGCCAAGCAGCAGGAGAGAGCTGACAGCCCCAGCAGCACACACATCCCCAAACAGGGACAGGCACTGCAGCCCGGGCGCCTCGGCCGTGATCTGCTCATGCCAGGACTGTGCTTTGTCCAGCTGATTTGTGACTGAGGGATGTTATAAGCATGTGACTCAACTGTTGTTGCATATTATAGCACTTCTCAACAATTTGTTAGATTCTAGTCAGTCCATTAAATAATTGCTCATTCTTTGTCAACATCCTTTTGACACAAGGTGAGTCCAGCAGAGGAAACAAAAATATGAGCCAGTCCTCCAGGGATCTATCTATTGCCTAATTGCTGTGCTGTGTCCCTAATAATTTTGCTTGAGCTGAGAAATTCATCTTTCTGACTAGAAGTAGTCTTTATTTTTAAGGTTTTGGGCCTTTGGGCCTTTAGGCCTTGATGGCTCCATGGATGGACAAGGTAGTGATCAGCCTTTAATCTGCATTGAGGGAAGTGATTTCTATCTTCCCCTTTGCACTCCAGGATGTACAGAATTTCAGGAGATAAATTTGGGCTGAATGCCTAACAAAAAAAGAGTTTGAAGGCTGAGTTTGGTGTGTCCTGGCAGTGACAGGGAAATTCAGGTGCAGTGGTAAACCAGGTGAGCTTGGCCTTCAGCAGTGGCCATCAAATTGAACATCAACATGGAATCACCTCAAACACGTGTGTGATGTGAGAGACTGTGTGGGATTGTTCAAGAGAAGCTGCTTGGTGAACTCTGTTAGAGGAATGAACCCTCTTTGCCATTCCCTCAGGCATTTATTGTATCTCACACATTTCTGTGCTTTCTCAACATTTCCATCTCTTGCAGACGATTGCAAGGCCCACGAAAATTCTGTATTAGATCCCAAATGAGAAATGCACCAGTGGGACAAGGATTAACACAGCAGCTTTGGTCTCAGGACATTTGGATGTGGTGGCACATGGAGATGAACTCCTGTGTGCTGGGAGCAGCCCTGGTCCCCTCTCCACCCTGCAGCCTGAGAGGTGTTTTCTACTGACTTCATGAAAGAAGCACCACACAGAATTCCCTGGCTGTGGCAATAGATTCAATCAGTCTCAGTCCATTAGCTTAACTAATCAATAGCTCTAAGTGCCATAATGCTGTCTCCTACTTCATCACAAAAGCTGAAAACTTACAGGAGGCCACGTGTAATTATGGGCACTGTCTCCATTAACTTCAGGGAAATTAAACAGCCAATATTTGGGTGTCTGGCAGGTTACTTCTCTCAGGAAAGCTGGCACATCCAACTCAAACAGAGCTGATTAATGGGAAAAAAAAAAGGCACAATTTTATCAAAGCTTTTCATGATGTTATCATGTCTCTCAGGATGTGTTTTGAATGTTTTGGACCTGCATCTCCCCACTGTACTTGGTGCTGCTGGCCTCAGCTGCAGGGACCTGAGACAGAGATGTGCCCTGGTTTGGAATGACTGCAAAAGATCCCACTCCCTTGCTCTGGAGTGAGAAAATCCTTGGTGAAAATTGCAAGAAATAACACTAAGGGAAAAAGAAAATCTCACAAGTAATAGTAATTAATTTAAAATAACAACAACAACAACAATAATAATCTTTTCCACAACTTTTTTTGCTTGTTTCTATGCTGTAAATCCTCTGTCTGGAAAAAAGGTGGCTCCAAAATTTTATATTAAGCTTCCTTTAAAGTGAAATCTGCCTCTGGGAAGCCAAAAGTGGACCACATTTGCATTTTTGTGCCTGAGGCTGGAGGCTGGACCTTTAACCCTGCATTACCAGCAGCATTCCAGAGCCAGGGGGTACATCCACAGCCCAAGTCTCCCCACTGGGCTCTGATTTGTAAAACTCATTAACCACAGCAAGACCACGTTTTTCCAATTATTTTTGCCATAACTGATACACTGTAACCAATTCCAGCTCTCTTTGCCTTTTCATGTACTGTGCTCATGCTGGTGTATCCTAATTTGAACAATATCCCTGCTGCCTTCCCCCACGCCTCCCTGCTCCCCTGGAATCTGGATGTGACTGTGAGAGGAAGACAAGCAGCCAGAGCATGGCCAGGAGGTGACTCCCATCTCTGAAATCAGGAGCAAATCCTGAAGTGCTTCTCTTGTCATCATTAACTTGGCCAGGGGTTGTCAGAGCAGAGACAAAATCAAACCCAAGTGAAACACCAAATATGATCTGCAGAGCAGGGTAGAGATTGCAAAGAGGATTCCTGCTCAATAAAAGCATGAATACACCTGTACATAAAGAAACTCAGAGGCTTTTGTCTGAGGGAAGATGAGAGGTGAGAAGGGATCAAAATAACAAGATGGCAATGTAGCTTTCTAATAAAAGCCTGATGTCTTTAGAGTAACTGGTCCAGGTTTATTTAATCAGGAAAATAGTTGGGAGTTTAAATAACTTGCAATATAAAGCCTGCACAAAGGAGAGAGGGAGCAGGCTGGGTTGGATGTGTCTGTATCTTGTGGCAGGTGAGTTTGAAAGAAGCAGTGACACTTAGAAACTGCCAACAATGGCACCAGCTGGATTGAGGGGAGAGATAGAAATGTATTATAAAATATGTAATTTCCAGCAGCAGTTGCAGGCCTACAGGGCAGAAAGGAAAGGGAGAGCAGGGATCATGGAAAGAGATAAGGAGGGCAGGAATGGCAATTGCTGGGGCTCTAACTGGAGAAGGAACCCAAGGGATGCAGTCAGGGGCTGAGCTGTTCTTCCAGGTCTGCCCAGTGTGAGCTGACCCCAGGCTCCCTGCAGACATCCCTCACCAGGCATCCCACCCCACATGGCCTTCTGGAAAACTCTTCAGACACAGCTCTTCACATCTGGCTTCAGAGCAAATAAATGGAACAAATACACCTTCAGTGTAAGGCTTGAGGAGATGACTCTCATTTCTTTGGGAATGGCTTTTCACAGAGAGGGGCAAATCCACTTCCAGGGAAGCTTCAAGTTGGCCTTTTCAGCATCTCTTGCTGGAACATGAATGGACTCTGCAGGGAGGAGCTTCCAGTCAAGGCTCCTGTTGGCTCCAAATTAAATTGTAATTAAAAAAAAATTAAATGACAGCACTATCCATGAAAAGCTTTGGTACATTTTCACTCGAGCAATGTGTCAAGGGCTCTTGCATGATCCATATACCTTGCACTGATAAATATTAGCAAAGAAGCAGTGATTTTGTACTGATATTTCACTGTGAAATCCCACATTTGCAATGTCTTTTGGCAGTAGGTGGTATGCTCAGCTCCAAAATTAATATATTAGTTCAAACTGTAGTAAAAATGTAGTATAAGTTAAGGCATGGCTGCATTCACATGGCTATGTTCAACGTGGCTTTGGAGAGCAACTTTTTGCATTGGCAGGTGATGATAAACAAGGAGGAATGGTTTTAAACTAGGAGTTGACAGACTTAGATCAGATGTTAGGAAGAAATTATTTTCTGTGAGGGTGGTGAGGCCCTGGCTCAGGGTGCCCAGAGAAGCTGTGGCTGCTCCATCCCTGGAGGTGTCCAAGGCTGGGTTGGATGGGACTGGAGCAGCCTGGGACAGGGGAAGGTGTGGAGGTGCTGGGTGCAAAGCCCCATTTCCAGGATGCTCTCTTCTGTCCCAGGAAGCAGAATCTCTTCAGAAAGAGATATGGAGCATTTTAGATGTGAAGGTTGCCATGGCAATGTGATGCCCAAAGTGGTGAAATACAGACACCACCCCTGTGCTGGCACTGCCATCCAGCCCAGGATCCCACAGGCCTGAAGGAAATCAATATTGTCTGCAGGATCCTCTTCACAGGTCAGGGTAATCTACACGTGGGATTTTGGCATCAGTGGTGGCTTACAAACATCTGAAGTGCTCCTGATACACACAACTTCATGCAAAGATTTTGATGATGAGAGCTGTAAGCAGCTACTGCCATTGGAGAGGAGTGGGAGTGCCTAAACCCTTTCCAAAGCTTAACATAAGTTCCCAGAGGAAGAGATGTGAAGGGCATGAAAATGTTACAGTTCAGGAGGCGTGTGAGCCACACCAGGGAGCTCCAAGCAGAATATTCAGCTGCTGAATGATGGTGTGAGAGCAGCACTGCTCCCCTGCCCTGCCATGGCAGAGCAGAGCACAGCAGACACCAGTGCCAGGTGCTCAGGGGGTGATGCCTTTCCAAACACAGCCAAGAAAAAAGCCCTGCTCATTCTGGTTGATTGATTTCCAAGTGTGGCTTGTTCAGATCTTCATGGCACCAGTTCTTGAGGGAACAGCTAGAGGAGGAGGAAAGGGGAAATTAGAAACATGGGGGAGGTGCCAATGTGAAGTGAGTATTGCACAAATGTAGGAAAGACAGTGATGTTTTGAGCCAGGAATATTTGTTTTTGAAAAAAAACTCCAAACAACTATCACTGTTACAATTGAAAATTAATTAAAACACGAGCAGGTATCAAGAGCTGCATGAGTTCTGCCTCACTTCTTGCTTTTATCATCCATGGGTCTGAAGCTCCACTGAGTCAGCCTGGGACCAGGGACAGCCCCTCATGGCAGTCTCTGGAAAAAAAAAAAAAAAGGCCTAAGTTGTTATTTTTCATTTATAGGTTGTTGGGTATTTCTGTCAGTTCTCTCCTCATATCACTGCCTCTTCAAAAGAGAAAATAATTATTCACATATATGGGTAAAATGCTCTAAGAATTGGGGGTTTTTTTCATAATGAATGATTATTGCTTCCTAAAATGTGTAGAAAACCTGAATCAGCAGCAAAAGTGGCACACAAAAAAAGCCATCTCCTCTTTCCTGGCATAACTCTGCTTTCCCATACCATCAATAACCTGAGCCAGGTCTTTGCTGAGTCCTTCATGCTTCTCCAGCACAGAATAAAGTTTCTTGGCAGAGATTGCAGTCCCCAGGAAAAAATGAGCTGCACTCAGGGCTAGCAAGAAGCTGAGGCTTCTGTGGCTTTCCATGGCTGCTTGTGGCTTCCCAGGACAAGCTGCACACTCTGGATGAATTCTAGCAGCTCCTTCTGGTGTGGAGCAGCTGCTGGTGAAGGTGTGACCACCCTCAACCTCCTCCAAAACCAGGCACAGTCATGAAATTCCCTTACCAATGTTTTTTTTTTTTCAAATTGAATTTCTTTCTGAGATCAGTTCAATAAAGAATTTCAGTTTCAAGTTACTGAATGAAATGCTGTAGTATTTTTTTTTTTTTTCAGTCTGGGAATAGAGCAGTGATTTGTTTCACTAATTGCAAGCCAGAAATTTGGAGTGCTCCATAATGAGATACTTCACAAACAATTTTTGGTTCAATTAACTTCAGGAATGAGAAAAGCAAAACTATTTTAACTAAGGCACACATTTGTAAAAAATTAATCTGCTCCTCATATGTACTGGGGAAGATAAAAAGACACATTTGTTGAACAAATCATTTCTTAGCAGCCAAGTTCTGGTTTTGTCTGTTGTAGTTTTTCAGTGTATTATGACAACAAAAAGTAAAACCTCAGCCAGGTACTACTTTTTTGCTCTTTCACCCTCTATTTTTCTTTTATCATAGTCTGTTTAAAAAGCATTTGAATAATGTCCTTAACAAGATGCTTTAACTTACAGCCAGCCCTGAAGTGGTCAGGCAGTTGGATTAGATCATCATTATAAGGTCCTTCCAAGTGAAATATTCTTTCCTTCTCCTTCTCTTTCCCTTCCCAGCCTGTGGGTGGGACAGACCTGCAGGAATTAACTAATTGTAGTGATGGGGGTTGGGGAGCAGCAGCCCTGGAGTATGAAGAGCTGTGTCATCCCAAAATATGAAAGGCCCAGCTTTAAAGTGATGATGCCTGTGCTGGGTTTGGGGAGGGCAGCAAATCCTCACCCAGGTGACAGGGGAAGTTCAAGGGGTGCAGCTGTGGGGGAGAGCTCTGCTTCCACCCAGGCTGCTGTAGGTGCCAACCCACCCCAAAGCTGGGCTGGGGCTGGGGCTGGGGCTGGTTCAGACCCGGGCAGGGGGAGCAGCTCAGCTCCCCCAGGGCACCCCACCTGCCAGGTCTGCCCCAGGGGCTGCAGGAGGGAGGGGGGCTGTGCAAGGCCCCTCTCCCTCCCTGGGAACTCTGCACTGTGGCCACGTGTGTGTGCATGCAAAGCCTCGGAAATTTCCATTTTAATAAAAGTAACCTTGGAGGAGCATGAGCAATAACCTGTCTGTTCTTTGGCACTGACAGTTCAGTTGTCCTGAAAAATGAGATTTTGCTAGCCCAGTGCAGAGCTCCTGTTATCACCCCCAGCTTACATCAGTGTGCTTTATTAGGAGACAGCAGAAATAATTCTTCAGACATTAAGCAACGTCTCGCTGCTGCTTTTATCAGCTGGCCATGGCTGATTGCATCGGATCCAGAGGAAAGCCCAGTCATCTCCTGCATCTTTGGGCTCACATATTTGGTCCATCTACAGATGCTTTGAAATCTGGTTACAGGGTAGAATCCAGGTAGTTCCTGTGCAGCCTTTCCTGCTCCTTCTGCCTCTTTCCAGTTTCCTAGATCTGACCCTAGGACAGTGCTGTATGCAGGAGGACACAGGGTACAATGGGACAGGAGGATGATTTTTCATACATAAATATTAAGAAGCTGTGGCTGCTCCATCCCTGGAAGGGCTTGAGGAAGAGTTGGATGGGGGTTGGAGCAGCCAGGTCTAATGAAAAGTGTGCCTGCCCATGGCAGGGTTTGGAATTAAATAATCTTTAAGATCCCTTTTAACACAACTATTCTATGTTCCTTTGATGGTTCTATGATGTTAAATAGTGCACAACCACCCCAATGAGCAAACCCATAGATCTGCCAGGTCTGTGTGTGGCCAGTACCTCTGCAGGGTGTCACTTCACAGAACCATTCTGGGCTCTATCCTGGCCCTTGTCCTTCTCTGCTGGCTCAGCATGGTCCTGCCCTGGACACAGGGCTGGACAGTGCTGCAGCATCCCCAAATCCCCAAATCCCCAGAGTCCCTGCACCAGGGCAGCACTGAGACACATCACACTGAAATCTGGGATTTCACTTAAAGCTCTCTGAATGTGTCCCCAGGGGAAACTAAAGAAGCAAATTAGCAGCAGCCTCTTTTATTTTCATACTGCACTTAAAAGCACCAGATGCATATAATCTTTATTTTTGGCTCTCTAAACTTAGGCTTTCATATTAAATGGCAACTGGCACTTGGAAAACCTGTACTTAATACTCTACAGAGGGAAAAAAGTGTGGGCCAGATGCACTGAGTTTATTTTCTTTAGACCAGCTTGCACAGCTTTCGTGATACCAATTAATACAGATTTTTGAACTGCACAGAAAACCAGACACCACTGATCTTGCTGTTCAGCTATGTTTGAACAGAAGTGCTCATCACCCATAGAGAGCCAGGATGGGATTCCCTGGGTGGGAGCTGTGGCTGCAGAAGGGACATTTGCTGGGACACTGCAAGCCAGTAGAAGCTGGCTTGGTGTGTAGCTGACAGGGTACTTAGGGTTTCATCTCCCTCAAAATACTCCTTGAAAATAAAGCCACAGAATTAGAGAACTACAGAATGGTTTGGGTTCAAAATTATCTGAAAGACCACCAAGTTCTAAGCATTCTGCTGTGGGCAAGAAAGTCAAGATTGTTGATTTGAAAGGGCAAAACTGTTGCTGGACTCCCCATTCTGCCTGTGTGGATTTGGAATCACTCTTTGAAGCACAGAATTATATAATATGTCAGGTACTAAACACTGTGGCATTGCCACTCCTGGTGAGATCCTTGGTAAAGGGTTTTTGTTTCATTCCCTCAAACAGGTGAGGAAATGGTGCTGTGAATAGAGAGAGAAAGAATTGCAGAGGGTGTTGCCTTTGCACACAGTCGTTGTTCTGGTTGAACAGTTTTAACTGTTGGTATGAAATCTTTATTTGAGTGAACTCTCAGCTAAATGTCAAGCTGCAGCCATTCTCCCTGTAACTGTGCCTTTGAAAGCATCCTTATTAATATTACTGGTATTATTTTATATGACTTTTGTCATGTGAACAGCTCATTTCTCCTTGAACAGTTCATTTCTCTAGCTCCAGAAGGAAAACATCTTTATTTAATTTTAAAAAATCCCTTCTTGCTAAACACAGAGAAACAAAGAATAATTTGAGGCACACACAGGGCAAATGTGTGGTGCCCTAAATACCAAATCACAATGTGATAGCAGACATGGGTCAATGGTTTTGTCCATACTTATATTCCTTGGGATAAAACCTCTCCTCACAGGGCTGCAGAGGGTGCACACAACTTGGAAATGCTTCCCATTGCTTAAGCTCTGGAAAGTAAGGGATAAGAGGAATATCTGCTGGCAAGAAAACAAGCTAAAAAAGCAAAGTTATCTATAATGGAAGGGTTCTATAGGCAAACTGCAAATGATGCTGCCCATCACCACATGCCACACACTGAGACAATTATTCCAAATTTGTCAGGAGCTGCATTTTCTATATTCCTCTGGCAGGGCTTCATTCGTCACCCCTGCTAATCAACACAGGGTCGAGCTCTGTGTGTGAACTTTCCCAGGGCAGGGTGGCTGTGCCAGGCTTGTCCAGGGGACAGCTGGGGACAGAGTGGGTATGGCAGGGCTGGAGCTGCTGCCACATAAGGCTCCAGCTCTGCCTGCTCCTTCCTCGGGCAGCAAAACTCCTGTGACGCTGCCCGGGGGTGGGACAGCAGGAATGGGGCTGGAATGGGGAGGGGGCTGCACAGAAGCTGGGAGCACATCCCAGGAGCTCAGCAGCATTGTTCACACACCCCAGAACAGCCCAGGTAAGTGCTGGGAGTGGGTGCCCATGGAGCAGATTCCCTGACAGGGATCCTGCCCTGCGCTGATAAACCCAAATCCTGCTGCAGACAGCACACAGCTTTGGCTCACTTTGTTTGCTGGCTTCACAGGGAGGGTTGGAAGGGTTTGTGGTGAGTTTAAAGCAGGTTCCACTCTGCACAAAACGGGGATGGATCAAGTAACAGCAGCATGAAGTGTCTGCTTTCAAAACTCCACAAACTTTTCAGGGAGCCACAGTTATGTTTGGATTATCCCTGGAGGGAACATGCCCGAGTGAGTATTGATTGCTACCTTACAACTTTCTGTCAGCCTAATTCAGAAAAAAATAATTTCCTTCCTTCTCTTTACTTATTTTTAAAGTTAGCCGGTCACAATTCAAACAGCAAAATACCCCACAGAATGAAATAAACAGGGTAAATTCCAACAGACAAAAGGGTAATGAAAGAAATGAGACAAATTCCTTGAACTGCACCCAACATGGAAATGAATCTCGGCTGCTCATTAGGGACTGCTGAGCAGGGGATGTTGGCAAATTAAATAATGGGAAGTAGAGGGAGACACAGAAAAAATGGTTGATTATCTAAATCTCCTCTTATAAACTGCAAAATATTTTTTCGAGATTGAAGGTAGTAAAAATGTATTAGTGCAAACAGCAAAACCTCCTTATGCACTTAAAATAAAAAGCAAGGAGTCAGGCATAGCAAAGGAATGGGTAAACACAGAATGCACTACTGTGTTTTCAGAGGGGGTTAGCAGTGAGTAATTCTCATCCAAGGTACATCCAGGAGTTTCCTTCCTTACTATCTCTGGAAAAATCCCCACTTGGATTCCCCAGGTTAATTCAGAGGTTGTTGGGTGCTTGAGTGCTGCTCATCTGGGTCAAGGAGGGGTTGTCAGTCAGAGGCTGATAAAGTTTTTAAAGCTCTCCCATCTACTTACTAATGTTGTACCAGCTCGCTTTTCATTAATGCTCTTTGAAATGCTCAGTTTTGCTATTTTTTCACTTGAAAGTATCCTTGCTGTCTGAGAAGGTGGGGAGCAGGGACTGAACCAAAGCCAGTCTGCCTTGGAGGCAGTATGGGTGGAAAATCAACCTTGGGATCTGCTCCAGAGGTCAGCAGTGGTCTTTGGGACTGCCCCAAGGACAGCAATTAGGCATTGCCAATTGATTATGAATTCTCAGCCACTGCCAATGGCTCTGGTAGCAGCACACTCTGGAGAGGGTGAATTGTCACCAAGCTTCACCACGGCCCTTCCTGCAGGAACCTTTGGGATGTGAGGAGATTTGGCCCATGGGCTGCAAAAACAAAACATGTCACGACTTGGGTGTTATCTTTGTCACAGGCAGGGAAGGAAAATGGGCAAAGTCAAGCAGCTGATTTTGTAATTGGAAAGGGGGCAGGAGAGGGAGCTGGGCAGCTGCTCAGCATGACTGCTGTCCTAGAAATAGTCCCTAGAAATAGTCCCTAGAAATAGTCCCTAAAATAGTCCTCCATGCAACAGAAAGAGAATAGGATGATGGTTAGGCAATGTGGAAATACCAGGAAGAAATTGTTCCAAGCCCATCTGGTGTACAGGGAAGAAGGACATGGTACCACTGTGTATGATATTCTCATAAACAAGTGAGGAAGATGTGGCCTTGATGAGACAGGTATTGGATGGGTGGAAAACTGGATGCACAGTTAGCAAATTTGTCAGAAGCTCACTGCCAGAATGGGAGGTAATGGCAAAGAGGGACCTGAGCCTGTTGCTTTTGTTTCTGTTTATGGTTTGAAGGAGGGATGAGACTGTGTTTTGATGTGCAGCTGGGAGGGACTTGAGCACAACAGAAGCGAGATTTATATTTCAAAGGGACAAGAGAAGCAGTCTGCAGAAGAGGCCATGATTTGAATTCCAGTGGTCATGCTGGTGAGTGAAGGCAGCGGGTGCAGGGTCTCACTGGAGCCAGGGAAGCCATCCCGGCCGTGCTGGGAGCCAGGAAAACCAGCAGTGAGGAGGGGTTTGTGCTGCACTTCAGCATGGATGGGGTTTGGCTGGAGAGAGTCCAAAGGGAGCTGCAAAAATAACAAGAGGTGGCTGGGATGTAACCTCTGCAGGAAAGCCAGAGAGGATGGCAAGAGACACTGAGGAAATGCAGTGTGTCCTTAAACATGGGGCCGAGAGGAGGGAGAGGGTTCTCCTCTCTCCTTGCCAATTAGGACAAGATGTGATGAACTTAAACTGCAGTGTGAGAGAGGACAAAGACATCTTTGTGCACTCTTTAAGGTACAGCCTGACACTTCCCTGCTAACACACTCTGCCTTCCCCACTCCTGATTCCCTACAGGCCTGGTTTAGTGTAACATCTATTCCAGTAACTCACGTGGCTTTGGTGAATGAGCTACCTAACCCATGGGAATTGTACCATCATCTTCAGAAGAACTAGAAAAATAAAGTGCATTTATAAGGTTCTTATTGTTTTCACCCCACCATCAGCATTCCCTTTAAGAACATCAAAAGATTAAAGAAGCAGATAGAGACATCTGCCAGCATCTCTGGAGATGAGTGTTGTGCTTTCTTCTAATTCAGACCCAGCCTCTGGAGCCTCTCCATGCCTCCACAAAACAGAGGCATTGTTTTTGTATTTAAGAACCATCCAAAGACTCTTTCACTGTGTTTAAACAGAGTCCTGTGTCAGCACAGTTAAAAAACGCTGGCACTTGCTCTGCACAGATTAAAGATGATAAATTACCCTTTGCTGCTTGGATCCATTTACTGGATTGTGCAACACTCGGAGGCAGCGCCAGGGCTGGGGAGCAAAGTCTGGGTGCAGGCTGGGCTTTCCTCTCCAGCACATTTTATCCCTTCTGCAGCCCTGAGAGAAGAGGCTGTCCCCTCTGCTCCCTCCTGGCAGCATGGCAGCAGCCATGAGGAACCTGCTGGCGGATCTGGACAGGTACACGCAGGCATTCCGCCTCTTCCTGGAGAGATCCACCGAGCACCAGAGCATGCAGCAGTTCCTGGAGCAGCAGATGCCAGAGGTGATAGCAAGGTAACACTGAGTGACCACACTGGGGACAGCCAGCTGGGCTCAGGGCTCAGGGAGCTGCTGAGAGGGGCAGGTTGGTGATTGCTGCCCTGTTTGTCAGCCTCTGATAGGGATGGGCTGGAGATTCCATCTGCACACAGGGCTGGATGCTGGGGCTGCCTGTGGAGGAGGAGATAAGGCTGCATTGTCTCCTTGCACACAAACACAGCTGGCCCTGAACCAGCTCTGAAATGCACTACCAGATGCTACACTCTAGCATCAAACCTGATGGAAAGCAGCTTTTTAAAAGTAAGCTTTTCAGGTAGTATTTAGGGTTTCTCTAGGATGGCTGGATGGTGCTCCTGCCCCTGGCTGGACTCCTCACTCTGCAGGCTGGTTTGGGAGCAGGCAGCCAGCACCAAATCCTGGCTCTGGGGAGGATCTTCCCAGGGCTCAGGGTTTCATGGCTCTGCCAAAGCCTCACTCAAGGATTTTAGGAGTGTTAGGAGCAACACTCTCCCCTCTCCTTTCTCCCTCCCCATTTTGCATAATACAAAACTTCCACAAATAATTTTAAAGCTGCTGGTCCACACTGAGAGAGCTCTCTGCTTCTCTGAGAGAAGTGTGAACTTGCTTCTGCTTGTATTCCCTCATAATAAAAGCAAAATGCCACCTCTACAAATTGTCAGAATAATTGGAAATCATGAATATCCAAAGGGAAGAGTTCTGAATCTGATCCCTCCTGCCCACTCGCAGCGTTGCCTGTCTACACAGACGTTACATTTGGGTTTTGCCCTACAAGTTTTAGTCATAATGGGATCTCCAATGTCTCACATCATGCATGGAACCCTTTCTATTGGGCAACTCTCCTAAAATGTATAACTAATGTTTTTCAGAATTGGAAATGGGAAGTCTACAATCAATGTTCTAAGCATTGGGAGTGGAGCAGGTATGTATGGACTTATCAACATATCAATACTGATATGTTTTTTCCTTTTTTTTTTTTTTTTTTAAGAATAAAGGACTAAAATTTTCAAAAGGAACAGAATGGGAAATAAGTCTTTCCTTGATAAGTCAGCTCCAGGGAACAGATGATGTTAGTTGGTGTGTGACCACATAATCTGAATGCAATTTGTGCCTCCCCACTCTTATTCTTCTGTCCTCCACAAAATAACTCTCCTTCTACGCCATCACTTCTCAAAGGCAGAGAGAAGCTAGAACTGCTCCATAGGGCTTTTCCCCCAAAAACCATAAAAACAGAAAAAAACCAAAGCTAAACAAATCCAAAACATTAAAAAAAACCAAAAAAACCCCAAAAAAACCAAAAAAACAAGCAGAAAACAACCCAAACAACTTATGTCTTAGATTCCTCAGAATATTGCATTTTTACCTGCATTGCAACTATTCTCCCCTGTAACTTTATTGAGGTGATAACTCCCATCACTGCTGTGCAAGACCCATGGCTGAGCTCTGCTTTGCCTGTATTTGCTGACTGACATCAGAGCACAAGCTCCTCCTGCAGCTACTGTGCCCTAAAACACTGGAGCTGAGCATAAGCTCCAGAAGAAATCACAAATAATAACTCTTTTATCTGATGTTCACTGAGTGGTAATACAATAACAGTAAAGATCAAGTGGTTTCTTTTCATTAAATTCTTGTTTAAGTGTCCCCATAATTGAAACCTATGTTTCCTTCTCTGTCCATTAAGTCACCACATTTAAATTTTATATGAACAGTTGAAGGAAGGAAGGAAGGAAGGAAGGAAGGAAGGAAGGAAGGAAGGAAGGAAGGAAGGAAGGAAGGAAGGAAGGAAGGAAGGAAGGAAGGAAGGAAGGAAGATCACGGGAAGGAAGAAGGAATGAAGGAAGATCACGGGAAGGAAGAAGGAATGAAGGAGGAGAAGGAAGAAGAAAGGAGAAGTAAGGAAGGAATGAAGGAAGGAAGGTGTAAGGAAGTGAAGAGGGGAAGGAGGAAGGAAGGAAGGAAGGAAGGAAGAAGGAAAGGAAGGAAGGAAGGAAGGAAGGAAGGATGAGGAAGGAATGAAGGAAGGAGGAAGGAAGGAAGGAAGGAAGGAAGGAAGGAAGGAAGTAGAAGGACGGGAAGGAAGGAAAGGAAGGAAGGAAGGAAGGAAGGAAGAAAGGAAGGAAGGAAGGAAGGAAGGAAGGAAGAAGAGGAAGGAATTAAGGAAGGAAGGAAGGAAGGAAGGAAGGAAGGAAGAAGGAAAGGAAAGGAAAAAGAAGGAAAAAGAGGAAGAAGGAACGGAAGGAAGGAAGGAAGGAAAGGAAGGAAGGAGGAAGGAAAGGAAGGAAAAAAAAAAAAAAAAAGGAAAGGAAGGAAGGAAAGAAGGAATGAGGAAGGAAGGAAGGAAGGAAAGGGAAAGGAAGGAAGGAAAGGAAAAGGAAAAAAAAAGGAAAGGAAAATGAAGGAAGGAAAAAGGAAATAAGGAAGGCATGAATGAAGGAATGAAGGAAGGAAGGAAAAAAAGGAATGAAGGAAAGTAAGGAAATTAAGGAAAGGTAAGGAAAGAAGGAAGGAAGGAAAGGAATGAAGGAAGGAAGGAAGGAAGGAGGAAAGGAAGGAAGGAGGAAAGGAAGGAAGGAAGGAAGGAAGGAAGGAGGAAGAAGGAAGGAAGGAGGAGGAAGGAAGGAAGGAAAAGGAATTAAAATGAAAGGAGGAAGGAAAAGGAAAGGAAGGACAAGGAAAGGAGGAGAGGAAAGAAGGAAGGAAGGAAAAGAAGAAGGAAGGAAGGAAGGAAGGAAGGAAAAAAGGAAGAAAGGAAAAGAGGAAGGAAGAATGAAAGGAAGGGAAAAAATGAAGGAAGGAGATGGAGAAGAAAGGAAAGGAATGGGAAATGAAGGAAAAGGTCGGAGGGAGACAGAAAGGGCCCCAAAATCACCCAACCCATCTGCCACGTTGTTCTGAGCACGGGTGGTTGTGAGGCCAGGAGGGAGCTGATTCTCAAATTCCTCCAGCTGATCCTGGCTGGTGAGGGAGGACAGTGATGGAAAGGATTTCCTCTCCACTTTTCCATCTGGGGAGAAGAGCCCATCAACTGCACCATCCCATCCCATCCCATCCCATCCCATCCCATCCCATCCCATCCCATCCCATCCCATCCCATCCCATCCCATCCCATCCCATCCCATCCCATCCCATCCCATCCCATCCCATCCCATCCCATCCCATCCCATCCCATCTCCCATCCCATCCCATCCCATCCCCCCCAACACCATGCCTGCTTTCTCTGCAGCCTCTGCCTTATTAAATTCACACTCCAGCACTCTGCACTCTGCACCTTTAAAAACCATAAAAGTCATCAGTGCAGCTATAAAGTAGCAACTGAGCCATAAACTGTCCCGTTACGTAAAATGTTTAATTAGAAACTTAATGGCCAACATAGTGGTAGCCTTTAAAAGGTAATTGTGTTGGAGAGTTTAAATAATTCGGATAGCCTAATTGCCAAATTGTTGATAATGCAAGCTGCCACCAATCTGACTGTAAAATGCCTCGGGACACTTGTTTGCATATAAAAGAGCTAAGTAAAGTCAGTTAAGGCTGTGGATTAAATTATGAATCAAAGGGGAGGGTTTTTTGGTTAAAAACAGTGCAAGGGTGATTTGGCCACACAAGACTGGAAGGGAATATATTAACCTATCTGTATATGGAAATACAAAATTATTATTTTTTTTTATCAGGACCTGCACAACCTTTTCAAAGGACTAAATCATTTTATGGAAAGTTGGCAAAACAAACCAAAAATCAGACTATTGCAGTAGTTCATTACAAATTCTGTGTTCCCAAGTTTTACCATGGCAGACTACAGAGTATGGGGCTTGCAGCAATAGCAAAGCTGCAGCTATTTCTGCTGCCTCAGAAATTCAATTTTCCTCCCTCAAACAACATGCTTCCAGAGATGCCTTGAGAATGTTGGTGTTGCTGGTTGAGAAATGTTGGTTAAGAAAGACACATAAGTCTGAAAAATGCAAGTCTTCCTCATTTGCATATTACATCCTCTGGGCACGAATGAGCAAATTAGTGCCCAGTGTTTTCCTTTTATTCCTCAACCATTCTGTAGATGGAGCTAATGCTGAAGGGGTGGCAGTCCAGGGGCTCTGAAAATGATGAGGGGGGCAGAGGCTGTGCAGGTCCTCCTTCCACAGCCCCTCAGCAGGGGCCTGTCTGGCCATCAGGGTGGTTTTCCATTCCATAACTTTGCTGGGTGGCCTTGCATTCAGTACAAAACTTTATTAATTTGTAGGGAATTTCATAACATGGAGTTTTGTGCAAGCACAAGTAAATCTTCCAGGTCAAAGCTCAACACTTGCTTGTAGCATGACCCCTGGATCTATAATTCACTGTAGTAATCCTCTGCTTCACTCTTTCTTAATTTATTCTGCTGTTATTTTTTCCACCTAAATTCTATCCAAGCACAATAGAGCAAGCCAGCAGGATATTGTTCCTGGACCCATGCCTCAGTCAGAAATATCATCCCCCTGAGTTTCCTACATTGCAGGTGGGGTGAGATGGCTGAGAATGATGGAGCTATTTTTAAATTTTGAAATCTTGGCTCTACAGGTACACCCATCAATAAAATAATTACAGCTGGCCTGAGCAGTGTTTAGAGAGAACTTTTCCTCAACAAAAACATGAAATGCAGTCATCTCTGGGATGTTCTATAAACAGAGGTTAGCTAAACACAAATGGCATGTGCTCTATTCATCATTCTTTTGGCAAAAGTCACAGAACACTAAAGACAAACAGATATGAATATTGTCTCTGATTCCAGTGTAAACACATATTCCCTTTCCCTCCCCCACATGACCTTGTAACCAGTGAGGTGCCTGGTTAAAAATGCTCCTATTGACTCCTAAGAAATCCTGCCAAGTTTGCTGTGACTTGGAACCATCAGATCTGGCACTGTGAGAATTGCACAGATCTCCCCCTCCAGGTTAGACCATGTCCAGAAAAACAGAGGGCAAGAATGACTGTGCCTGGTTTCCCCTTGGTGCTGGTGGTGCCATTTTTCCTTGTAGAAGAGAAATTAAAAGAGTTGGGACTGATATTTGCATTTCTGTCAAATCCAAGACCTCAATCTTCAGCTACAACCTGCTGAGAGTACAAAGCAGCTGCTTGGACCTGTGTGGTGCATCTGCACATAAATGGCAGAAATCAATCTGCCAAGCTGGGGAAGTGATGGTGGGGGGGATTTCCTTTGCCTGAGCTTTGTTTTCATTCTCTGTTTTGTGTCTCCTGCCTCTTTAGGTGAGATGGACTTGCAGATCCTCTCAAAAATACGAGCCAGGTATCCTGGGGTCACCATCAACAACGATGTGATAGAGCCAAGTGCTAGCCAAATCTCCAAGTACAAAGGTATTTTTACATTAAATAAATTAAATTTACATGAATTTAGGTGCATTAAAATGTGTTGAAAAGTGAATGACCCTATGTTCAAATGGCTTCTCATCAGAACTGTCGCTTAAAAGCTGAAAAATTCAAAATTTCTTGCTTTTATGCAAAAATTGCTTCTCAACAATGTTCACTCTCATTAAAATCTTAGTCTCTCACACTGCAAAGAACTCTGCATGGCAAATGCTTGGCTAGACAGAGTTTAAAAGAAAACAAGGTGGGAACTGATGGGTGATTTTGTGGAAATGGAGTGAAATCCCTGCGTTTCAGAGTTTTTCTACTTCAACTTGTGTTGAATCAAGAACCTTCCTCAGCATCAAAGGGAAAATTTTAGTGTCTCATGGTAATTCTCTCACATCTTAAAAATCGTTTCCAACAAATAACTAAACCTCACAGCAGGGCACTAAATTAGTTACCAGGCTTTGAATTAGAAAACATGGAGAGGAAAGCAGGAGTGATAGGAAAGATTTTGCTGGGTGCTCTGGGGCTCAGAGCTCCTTTCCTTCCCCCAGCCCAAAGGTCTGAGCAGCATTCATGAGGGAAAACAAAACATTTTCCGAGGAGAATTGAGTGTTAAAGAGGGTAATTTGATCAAATTGCCTTACAAAGTGAGCATCAAATAGCAAGGCAGAGTTTGATTATCCCTGGATCAGCCAGGATCCACCTGGCAGGTGATGGAGCTGGAGGTGACACCAGCCCTGAGCAGAGCACCCCTGGCCCAGAGCTGAGTGCATGTGGCAGCAATGAATGAACCTCCTCCAGCTCTGGCTGGAAATGCTCCAAACCATAGTAAACACCAGGCTGGAAAACCACACTGTAAATCTCCAATCTTGCTCTTGCTTAAGTCCTTAAAAATGAAGCATTCCTAGTGAGAATCAGCTTGTGGAAGTCAAAGGAAAAAAAAGCAACAATCTCCTTCTCCCTGCAGTGAGGTAGCTCAGAATCATTGGAAACACCAAAGGCTCCCAGGAAAAACCAATTTTTTTCTATATTTTTCTCAATTTAACACAGCCCTAATCTTTTAAAAGGTGCCTTGCACAAAATCCCCCCAGCTTTTACATTGCTGCAGGCTGAAATGGTGAAGGGTGGGCAACACAGCATCTTCTCTGTTTATAAGAGAGTTTGTGCACTTAAAGAGTTTCTGTCCTGTCTGGGCTACACTGGACTGGATTTGCTCTGAATCTTCCCAGTGGTCCCACAGCTACCACCAATTAACTGGCAGTCCTATCCTACTGCAGTGAGTTTCTTTCCAGAAGAAAGTTAAAGAAAATATAAAATGTTGTCCTTATTTTAAGTTTTATGCTAAACTAGAAATGAAATATTAATCTGAATTTCTTTCTTTAAACTCTTTTATTTGGTAATTAATCATGTCCCCAGTAGCTACCATTAATTAGGTTTCTGAGGCCTAAGATTTTCTGTAGAGAATTAGAAACATTATCCCCACCTCTGAGGATTCAGTAGTTATGTTTTCTGCCTCACCAAATGCTTTCTCCATGGGAAGGAGAAGCCAAGCTCACGAGAGCAACTCCCTGCTGGGATGTGCAGTGATGACAAACTCAGGTTTCTCTTAGGCTGTGGCATGTGAGGGAGGCTTTTCCCAAAGCCTCGTGGACAGGCTGTATCTGTGTCATTCCTGGTGGAATCTCTTGGTGGCCATGGTTGGAGTTTTGGTGGCCCCAGAGCTGATCTGCATCAGCAGTGCCCAGCTGCAGGCAGCCCAGTTTTGATGGCACACAACCAGCTTCTAACTGGGAAAAGAATCTGGGGTGAACCCAGGGGAAAAGGTAGGAAAGCTTTTCATGCTGGCTTCAGATGAATAATTAGGCAGGAATTTACCATAATCCCATAATGAATTTGCACTTCCTAGAATTTGGACTTCAAAGGCCCAGGCTGGAAAGCAATTCAGTTTTCTTCCCAGCTCCTCCTTACAGACAGACCAACAATTAAACTGAACCAGATTGTCCCAGATTATTGGTGAGGGGATAGGAGCTGCTCCTGAGTTTAGGACAGCAAATTAAATCTGAGCTGCCAGTGCTGGGGCCACTGGCTGATAAATGGAAGCTAACAGAGTGACAGTGGCAGCATCTGAAGGGGTGGCCCATTTCCAGCCTCAGAGGAGTGGAGATAAGCACTGATGGAGCATTTCTCATCTGTCTGATAGGGATGTGTCCAAACCAGTGCCCAAACACTGTGGTGAGTGTGTGAGGCACTGGTCTTAGCAAACCCTGCTGCTCTGGACATGGGATCTGTAGCTAAGGCTCAGCCTGCCTTTGGGCCATGCGAGTTTTAAAGGATGCTGACTCCAGTGAAGCACAGGAGCTGAACCAGGGCCTGGAGCAATCCTGAGCACAGGCAGAGAGGAGCTCCATATGCCAGCAGATGGACATTAGTATTCCAGCATCCCCCACGTTAGGAAATTATCTCTCAGTTTTGCTCCCATAAAAACAAAGGAAATGCAGCAATGAGCCAGACCCTCTCTGTAAGTCATTCTTTGAATCTGCTTCTCCAAATTTCTGTTTTCCTCAGTTGCTATGTGCATGGTATTGAGGTCTGAAGACATGCCATGTGTCACTCCTTAAAGTTCTTTGCTTTAAAACACTGTCATCCCTTTTGCCTGAAGCAGTTGGTCAGAACTGTGGGTTTCTGAAAAATTGTCTCAACACAGAAGCAGCTGAATGTCAAGAGATGGGTCCTTGTTTTTGGAACAAAGCTCATTCTGTCTTCTACCACCCCAGTTACACACATTTGGAAGAAGATATTCACTTTCTCTGCCCTTCTCAACCTTTTAATTGTGTTTTTCTTCTCAAGAAACCCCTGCTTTGATCCATCCTTGAGCACCTGTTTTAATATGGGGAAAATCCTCCACCATGGCCTGACTCCTGCTCAGCCACGTGGGTTTTGTGTGGCACGTGGGTGCTGTGGCCACCAGTCCTTCTGTTCACCATGAAATGTGCTGCTCCTGGTCTCATAACAATTCACCCCAGTCAACATCCTTTAATTCAGCTTGAGCCAGTCATGGGGAAGAAATTACTTTTTATTTTTAGCTCAGGTAAGCACCAGAGGAGCCCAAATGAGGGAGCAAAGGGGAAAACATCAGACTCTCTTAAGATTTTGTCCTATAAAGCCCTCTACAGACTTCTCCTCACATATGGGCTCAAGGTTTTAGATATTCCACTGTTGTGTTGAACTGATACCAAAACTCTCTACCTAAATATGACTTTTGGATGTATTAAAGCTCTGAGCAGAAATCAGCCCTATATTTGCAATTGAGATGACTCTGTCCTGCCTTCTCCTCTACTTTAGAGCACGTGGCTCAGGCATCAAACCTCGAGAACATAAAGTTTACCTGGCACAAGGAGACAGCTAATGAATATGAAAGTCGAATGAAAGCAGAAAAGAAGACTAAAAAATGGGACTTCATTCACATGATCCAGGTAAGAGTCTCTGCAAAGCAAATGTTGTCAGACTCAACTGTTAAAAGTATGCATGAAGTATGTGACCTCATTATCCACTTGTAGGGGAAGAAAGGTGAGTTTACTTCCCAGTAATTTGAAGTGCTTTAGCATAAATGAACTGCAAAAATGAAAAGCAGCTTTGAGCACAGTAGTCCTATTAACCAGGCTGTGGGTGGCAGTCAACTAAGAATGCATTTTAGCTAGGGTCTTCAAAAGCTCATTGTCCTCTCCATGAAATTGTCTTTGTATTTCCAAGTTCACTGAAGCCTTCACTGAAGAAAGGCAAACCTCTTTATCTCAGGTTGCTGAACGAACATGAGCTCAGCGCTGGCAGTGCCAGGGAGCAGGCACAGCCCACTGCCCACACCTGCCCAAGGTGCCTCCTTGTCCCTGATTTTCTGTCAGGATTGCCCCCATTTGGCTCCTTTTAACAGTGGTGCCAGTCACAATAGCCACCAGCAGGGCCCTGTACATCTCTAAGCACCTCTGCTTTTTTCCAGATGCTCTATTATGTGAAAGATATCCCGGCGACTCTCCACTATTTCCACAGCCTCCTGGAACCGCAGGGGAAGCTCCTCATCATCCTGGTGTCAGGTGAGAGCTGCTGCACCAGCACTGCTCAGTCAGGAAAGGCCTCTGAGGACCTTGGGGTTCCTGTGTGCAGCACAGACCATCCCCTGAAACCTGCACACTGTCTGTGGTTTCATGGGTTGTAAGACCAAGGATTTTCGAGCCATAACCCGCAATGTCATGGGCACAAAACACCTTTCTGTGCCCTTCCCTGTGCAGTGATGGATGGCAGCAGGGGCCCTGCAGCAGGAGAGGATCCATCCTGCAGCTCCCAGCCACAGGAGCCCCTGCAGCCTGTGCTGTTTGCTGGAAAGGCTCTCCAGGCTGGGCACTGCCTCCCAGACACTTGTGGCATTAAGCAAACGGCTCTGGGGGCTCGGGGGTGCCATACAGCAGGTGTTGGAGCACATATGGTTCATTTTCTTTTCCAACTGCCCATTTCCTTAATATCATCATTTTGGGGACAAAACAGCATTCTCAGGCTGTTTCAGATCTCAGAGATGCTCTGTGGTCAATCCAGCAGGAAAATGTTGGAGCAGAGTGAACGACAACTTTTTAATACTGTGGGCAAGGTATGCCAGAGACAGTGTGATGGTGGAGTCTAATTTGACTCTAGAAAGCCTTTAATTTGCCTCAAAAGCTATGGAAATTTCAGCTGTGTAAACAGTCACATCTAACAACTCTGAAAGGTATGTTGAGCATTATTTGTTCAGAGGTTTAAGTTTAATTTCTCATCATCTGGAAACGTGATGAAGTTCCTTTTAATTTTGTTTATGAAGGGTCCACTACCATGTGACACTTCTGACCTGAATTTATTCAGCTACTTTTTTTCCCCAAATGGTTTTGGTCTGAAGTGTTTTCAAAGCAGTTTACAACAAGAATGCTGTATTTAAATGATTTTTAAATAACCTGTTCATATTCTTTGGCTGAACAAGAATAGATCATAATATCAAACTATTGCTGATTACCTGCATATAGTTAATTAAAACTCTTTTCCAGTTGCTTAACCTGTCCCTTTGGATATTCATAAGATGTGAATACAGGAAATAATGTGTGCCTATTCAAAATTAAAATGATTAAAGTTCTGAGTTCATGAAAAGTATTTGAAGTCCTCTCTGGGCCAGATGACTCTGTGTTTTCTGATGGAGCAGAAATTGCTGGGGGCAACAAAAAAATGGGAGAGAGGAACAGGACTTGGAATAGCAGAGAGGAAAGGAAGAGAACCTTAAGGAATGCAAGTGAATAGAGAGGGGTAGGAAGCAGTGCCATGAAAATGAGCGCTGAAGCAAAAGGAGTTACTGAAAGATGATCAGAACAGAGCTCATTTCACAAAAGGTAATGTCATCTCACGCAAACACAGCAGCATGTGCTAATGAAACAGCCTGGGAGCAGGGCTGGGGGCAGGACAGGGCTGGGGTCACTCGGGAGGCTGCGATCCCCCTGCCCCGGGAGCAGGATGGAAGGACAGGGCTGGGGATGGGGATGATCCCCCTGCCCCGGGAGCAGGATGTGCAGGGATGGGGATGATCCCTCTGCCCCGGCAGCATGATGTGCAGGGATGGGGATGGTCCCTCTGTCCCGGGAGCAGGATGTGCAGGGATGGGGATGGTCCCTCTGTCCCGGGAGCAGGATGGAAGGACAGGACTGGGGATGGGGATGATCCCCTCACCCTGGAGCAGGGTGTGCAGGGCTGGGGATGGATGATCCCCCTGTCCCGGGAGCAGGAAGGAAGCACAGGGCTGGGGATGGTCCCTTTGCCCCGGGAGCAGGGTGTGCAGGGATTGGGATGATCCCCCTGCCCCGGGAGCAGGGTGTGCAGGGCTGGGGATGGATGATCCCCTGCCCCGGGAGCAGGGTGTGCAGGGGATGAAGATGGTCCCCTGCCCCGGGCACAGGGTGTGCAGGGCTGCGGATGCGCTGCCACCGCCTCGCAAACAAAAGCAGAGCCATATGCTGAACCTTCCGAGAGCCATTATCCTAATGCTGCGTTCAGGTAGGGGATAATTGTCTGCTCAGAGATGGCACTGAGTCACACAACACTGACACCAGCACATTTCCTGCAATTAGAGCTCTGCATTCAATTTCCACCAGGTGAAAGAAAATATTGTAGCCTCTCTTCTAAACACCAAACTGTTTATTTGACTATAAGTAACTGTTTGGACACAAAGCAACTGCAAAACCATGAGTAACTGGTTTTAGTACCTAGAGAGAATTATTGTTGTAACTTTCAGGAGCTGCTCATTAGGCTCAAAGTTATTTTTGTCCTGTCCAGTCTGAGTAATCCTTCTAAAAATTATTTACAGTAGAAATACCGAATCAAAGATCCAGACTGGGGGAAAATAAAGATGTGAAGGTATATGTGGGGACTTTTGAACTTACCCAGCTGGTTTGCTTTATAAAATGTCTCTGGAGAAGAGGCACACAGGTGTGAGCTGCTGAGGGCTCAGCTGGAGGCTGAAGGAGGTGCTGGAGCTCCGGGGTCGGTGCAGCCCCCAAAGCTGAGAACAGAAACAGGGAGGCAGCACCGCGCCCCAGGACAGCCCTGGAAAGATCCCACTTGCAATGCTGCCAACTGCTGAAAACCCCAGACAATCAAAACTCCTCTCAAATAGCGTTTTTCCTAACTCTGAGTGTTTTTCTGGTGGTTTATCTCTTAGGAAAGAGCGGCTGGGAAACGCTGTGGAGGAAGCACGCATCCTCATTCCCTTTGGAAGGTTTTTGCTCTTTTATTTCCTCTGGTGATTTTCCAAGGATGCTGGATTCAGCTGGGATGAAGTACCACGTCTACGAGCTCCCATCCCACCTGGACATAACGAGCTGCTTCATTGAAGGGGATAAAGATGGGGAGCTCTTGCTGGACTTCCTGACAGAAACAATTGAGTTTACTAAAACTGCCCCTCCTGAGCTAAAGCGTCAGGTCATGGAAGAGCTAAGAAAGCCTGGGTGCAGTGAAAGCAGAGATGGAAAGGTGTTTTTCAATAGCAGCCTGGGTGTAATAGTGATTGAGCCATGAGTTAACCTCTTCTTCTTGATCCAAAGCAGAGATACAAAATGTTAACAGCTGAAATGCATTTTTTTAATCTTTTATAAATGGCTTAATTTACTTCAGCACTGATAATAATTTTTGGAGCTTGTTAAGAAATTAGTATTAACATCTGTTGTTTTAAGTGAGCTTTAATACTTGATTAATTCGACACTAATCTATGAATGTGCAACTCACTAGGCAGTAAATTGTGCTTTATCATACAGATGTTGTGTAATCAGCTATAACTCAGACCATCCACTCAGGCACTGCAGAAACCCAACCATTTCCTAAGGAATAACCCAAAACTACACATGGTTCCACCATCTTCATTCAAAAACTCTCTACAGCCCAAATAAGCAAATTGTAACTTCTTGGTGCAGCTGGCAGGAGTGCAGGCTCAGAATTACCAACCATTGGGTGGATCTTTGATGGGATTTCTTGAGCTTGTGACTTCAAGATCTCAAAGTGGCCTGCATGGTCAGTGGTTGCCTGCTCTTACCTCTGCAGGCATCTCCATCTAATGGCACTGCCTCCCCTTCTGTATTTTTACTTTGTGATCTGCAGAGCTATTTGTGTGCCAGGTCCATAGTGGCAATACAAGAGGGGAGCAAGGGAAGATGGTTAAGGGTTGGTAACAACTGTCCTGGAGAGGGGGATTTCAGTGGTGAGTCCTGATGCAGAGTCTTTGTTAGGAATCAGCTTTTGCAGTCACACAAAGCTTTTTTTTTTTTTTTTATTTTTAATTAACCACATAATGCTTCTGGTCCCAGCTTTCCCTGGCCTGGCAGTTTTGTAGCAAGAAAAATGTAAAAATAAACTCAGATACCAAAATGTCTTGTTCCAGCAGCATTTTTTTTTCATTTTCATTGGCATTGTGTCAGGTAAATCTGTTCACTATACAGGGTCTTCAGGAAGAAGGGATTTCACCTCCTCAGCCTCTCCTCCATGTGAGGCTGTTGTGGTTGATGCATTTGTTTAGCTAAATGATTTTATAGTTTTCAGAACTGTTTTCTCTCCATGAGGCACAATACATAGTGGGATACAATAGAGTCGCTTGAATGGATTTAACAACCTGAATATTCCATTTATCCCCTGAGACAGGTGTGATTTCTGCCATTGAAATAATTTGATTCAGTGTTGAAATGGTTTACTTCAGGTAATACTTTAGCTGCAAGGATTTGTGTTTTATTTTTGCACACACATTTCTGATACAATATAGATTATTAATGATTTGAAGTGATTGCAAGAGATCATATTGGGCCTAATAGCTGTTTATATTTATTTTAGGGCAAGTTATTTGAAACATAAACTTCTCCTGATGCTCAGATGTTAATTCTGGTGGATTTTAGAATGTTCCTATGATAATCCTGTGTTGGACAGAACAAAATCTTTTACCATTTTCCCCAGTTCTGTGCACAAGCTCCTGCAATAGAAGACCTCAGTATATCTGTGAGCTGCTGGTCTCACGCCAGAGCAGGAAAGAAAGAAAATCTGTCATTAGAACAGATTGCTGCACGCATTTCTAATGGGAAACAAATTAAAGTTACATTTATTTTCGTGGCTCTTTTGGGCTGTCAGTGACCTTTTCTAAATGGTGCTTGCAAAGCAGGTGACTGCTGAATATTGCCACATCAACCCTGTCAGGGGTGAGATATCTCAGGGAGCCACAGAAATGCCAGAACAAAACCAAAAAAACACTAATAAGCCACAAAACCCAGCAAGAAGATGCCCTTGCAGATCCTGCTGTTTTATTGTCTATCAGACTTAAAAAAAAAAAAAAAAAGAAACAACAAAATGAGAAAAAGGGATTTTAGCAGTTTTGGAGGAGGCTTGTTCTGAAAATGTGGGAGAGAGCTGGAAAGACAAGAAGCAGCAGATCTGATCTGGAGAGAAGAGAGGAGTATTTGACCACACACACACTCACACAAACACACACACAAATATTCAGTGTGAATGCACAGAGAGCTTCTTCCCCTGTTTTGCTTCTGAGGAGAATTTCATTAAAAACTGGGAGGGGAAAATACAGGAAACTCCATTCTGTATCTTACAACAGCTTGTGTCAAGGGACTGGGGAAAATTGAACCAGCAGAGCACCCTTAAGTGATAAATCAGTTTTAATTTTAAATTTGTAACACATTCAAGCATTTCCAAGAAGCAAGTACTCTAAGTATTATTTAGAAGGAAGTGAATGTGGGGAAGCACAATTTTATCTCATTTTAACATAAAAACTGAAGGACATTTTGTAAATCTCTCAAACAACTTCCTAATAGAGTGAAGAACCACATTTTCATGTGATAGTGATCCTTAGTTGTACAGTGAGACACTGCTTTCCACAGCAGGGTTGGGAATACAGTTTGTCCATGGATTGGGATTTGCACAGCAGTCTGTGCCAGGGCCTCATCACCCTGTGGAATTTCTTCTTAATCCTTAATCTAAACCTGCCCTCTGTCAGTTTGATGCCATTCCCTTTATGCTCTCACTAAAAACCTCTAAAAAGGTCAAACCCCAATCCCATATTTTCCTGGCTTGCACCCCTAAAATAATTAATTTGTAGGCTTTCCACACAGGTTCATTGAGAACAATGGCATTAAACCAGCACAATACTGATTGGATCAAGCTGGGCTTCAGGATACCTGTATTAAAAATGCCAGAAATTATCCTGAAAGCTCTTCATGCATGGGTGCCCCTTTCTGGATAAATATATGTTTTGCATGTGAAATGTGACCCTGGGTAAATGCAATCCTCAACATTGCATCTCTGTGTTTGTCTCAAAGATGGCTCTGAGCAATGCTTGCTTTTAAATTGGGAGACATTCCTTTTTCTTTTCATTTCATGAGCACATAAACCTGGAATAGACAGATTCTAATGCAGGTACAGCAGAAAAAAAGCTGGAAGGAGGGAAGCAGGGAGGAGGAGGAGGAGGAGGAAGGGAGTCTTTTGAAACAACAAGCAAACACCTGGGCCTGTGTCCCTCTGATAAGTAAGTGTGAGCTTGTGGCTCTGATGCTGTGTCAGGTGATTATTCCCAAAGGAATTCCCGAGGGAATTCTGATGTCCATGAGTGGGGCACAGCTTTGCAGTGATGCCTCAAAGGCTGGGGGGGACCACAACGGGGGAGGAAAAGGCTGACCCCACCAAAGAGCCCAAGCTTCCTGCACACATCCCTCCACATCAAACACATCTGCCCAAGCAGCTTCAGGGCTGTTGCTTTAAATCATACACAGAAAAATATTCTCACTGCTTCATTAATTACTACAGCAAATTGTACAAATGCACTCACAGCTCGGCTGCTGTCACCATTCCTGCATTGGGGTAATTCATGCTTGCAGCCCATGATAGGATTTTTAATGTCATTACACAGTAGGGCAAAGTCTTCATTTTTAATAAAAATACAAATACTAAAATGAAACGGATTAATATCTAATTTTACATCTTCATTTACATGATGTGCAAAATTATCTTAACTATTTGTTATGGATGGAGTGGCTTTGCACCAATTTAGGCTTTTTTTTTCATACTGGAGAATGTTAACAGAAATTGTAGCATAAATCATTGCCTTGTAGAGTACCAGAAGGTGCATATAAAAACCCATATCTTTACTGCACATATTTCCCATTAACCATAATCTATTAGTAATTGAAGTTCATTACAAATTCTTGTAGACTTTATTGCTATCATGCTGCATGACATAGTGAACCTGGCTTGCATAACAAGAAGTCCTTGCTGGGAAATATCCTATTAACAATGACAGTGCATTTGTCATTGTGATAATAAATCCAAAGCTGCCTGTAGATTATAAATTATTGCAGCACCATTTCCACTGTTGTAGTTCAAAAGTTTTGTCAGCACTTCCATTTTGCCCCTGCTTTACGGGCAGTTATAACTTGACCATAAAAATCTGCAGCAAGCTGCATCCCATCTTACAAGGTCTCACTCTCAGAGACTGTTTCTTTCCCCAGTGAGATTCATATTTCATCCATATGAAAACCTTTGAGCCAGAAGCTGTGTTTGTGACAGATTTTTAGGTTCTGCATTTGCACAGATTTTAATTGGAAAGCCCAGGCCACTTGACAAGTAATTTGTCCATGATATTTCTAAAGATTGTGGTAAAATTAAAAAATTCAGCAAGACAAAAAGATGGGAGCTGGGCTGAGCTGAGCATTCTCTGGTTTAGCACCTGAAAGAGCTTCTGTCCTTATCTCCAGGTGCCAGAGACTTTGGGGAGCCACTGGGCAAACCCTGCTTCTCTTCAAAAGAGAAACTGGAGAGAAATGATTCTCCCCATAGGGCTCACAAAGGTGTTTTGAGGATTGATTACTAACGCAGAAATTCAGGCATGCACTCAAGTCATCCTTCATCATGTCTGTGCAATTCTTTCAGCTCTATATAGGTTTTAAGTGTTATTAAAAGAAAATTGCTATAGAGTTGAACTTTAAGTGTTAATTATGACTCGAGATATAAATGACATCAGGTCAAATCTTTCACAATTTAACTCCCTAATTGACTTCAGCTCTCTGCACCAAGGGATATCTCTCTAGCTGAATGCATCTGTCTATCACATTTCTCAAGTGCCTATAGCAATGCATCCAATTAGCTGGACGTAACCATTATGCCTCAACAGCTCCTAAATAGTGCAGGATGAAGCCTTCATCACCCTGAAATAATCAGGACAACTTTACCTCTCACCAGGCCAGGTTTTCACATCATCCTGCAACACACACTTTGTTTTCAAGTACTATTTCCACATTGGATAACAGATTCTGAAGTAAAGATGATAATTTTCTTTTCCCATCAGTAATGTCCTTCATCTCACAATGCCCCAAATTTCTTTAAAGTCTTGATATGCAGAATCACTTTGCTGCACCTCAGTGGTAAGTGGTGTCCTGGGTGCAATTCAGCAGCTGTTGGATCGTCCATGGAAGCATTTCCCAGTGATTTATGGCAGGATGAGGAGGAGGAAGCTGGCAGTCAAATGCTGAGGAGCAGAAAGCAATTTCCTGGGCTGGTACTGAGCAGGGGCAGGGGCACTGACGTGTGTCCTGCCAAAACTAATCAGCTTCCCCTGTTCCTTGGCAGGAGAGTGGTGGGACATTGGGCTGGCACATGGGGCTGGCTCAGGGTGGACCCTGGCACATCCAGCAGCTCTTGCTGGTGTGTCTGCCCTGGATGGGCTTGGCAGCAGCTCTGTGTGGCAGTGTCCTGGTGCTGAGTCCATGTGGAAGGCAGGGATGGGTCTGATGGGTGTAAGGGAAAAGAAAATGTCTTCCCTGTTTGTTTCAATGGGAAGCAAATTGCTCTTTGAACTCGCAGATGGATGTGAATGGTACCCAACAGAGATGTGACTCTGTGGTGCTGGTGTGGATCAGGATGGGGCTTTGTTCAAGTGTGGTGAATAGCTCTAAAAAAAGGACCAGAAAAAAATTGTTGCAATGTATTGCAGATTTCTTACTCAATGTTGTGTGTTTTGTTTGTATTATCTGGGCAAACAACTACAAAACCCAGTGAAAACAGAATTAAACAAATTAAACACTCTTTGAAATCCCTAAACCTAAACCATGTCGCCCTTTCCCATTTTGGAATTCCTCAATCTCAAACCTTTCATAGTTTTCCACTCAAACACAATAGAGAGACCTAATACCTTTGTGACTCTTAATGCTATAAATACATTTTGATACTTTTATAACCATGGTTTTACTGAGGTCACAGTGAGGTATCATTTATTTTGGTGAGGGTAAGTAGGCTATTCGCCAGCAGATATAATCTCTTTGTTTTCTTAAAGGAAAATGAAATGACAGTATTTGGAGGCTGCTTCAAGGATCCCGTGGGTTGCAGTGGATCCTGCCAGAGATGAATTGGTGGCCAGAGTATAGGTGATCTTGCCAAAAATGAATAGCAATGCAATTTATCATACCCTTCTGTAATTTATCTCACAACCATGTATTAGATTAGATAAAGACAGAAAGACATGTGAATTGGATGGACTGGACTAATACTGCAAACTTACACCTGCTTTTATTGAGGCTGACAGGAAGATTTCTGTTGCCTGCATTGCAATCAGGATTTGGCTTCACATTTTTAATTTGCTTTGAAGTATGATCTTGTCCAGCAAGGAGAAAAAAGCTAACTCAACATTAAAGTTTGTTGATTGTGTCTGCTATTTCTTATTCAATACAAATTTGTCCCATCATATATTTCACATTCAATCAATTAAAAAGTGTAAATCTAAACAAAAAACCCCTCAGCACTCAGAAGCTTAAAAAGAAGAGTAATAAGCAGCTGTGAAACTGCTGCAAACACTCATTTCATGCTACACCGTTTTCAAGGTAACAAACCAATAGTTTATTTTGTCCCTTTCCAACAAAATCCATACTTCAAAATCCACTTTTCTTACCAAATCGGTCTGTCTGTAAGACAAACAGTGTGCAGCTGGGAGTGTTTACCTACAACAGCAGAAAGATGTGCTACACTGCCTTCACATTCAGGAATATCACCAGCTCCCTTCCTCAGCTCCTTGTGAGCCAGTGATTGATATCTGTTCTTTTGCATTGCTTTCCTCTCATATCTCTTTGTCCTGCTGCTATAATCGATCACAGATTTTTCCATCAGGCTTCATGTCAGATTAGGATAGTGAACATGACTGGCTTAGAACAAACTGCTTCAATGTGCACTGAAGCAAGCCTGGGACTTGAACTGCTCCAGAAGAGATTGTTTTGGGCACATCCATGAAGGGAGTGCAACAGCAGGCAGTCAGAAATATGGTTTTATGGCAGGGGCTTGGGATGGCTCCTCTCTGTGGAACCTGCTGTGGTCACATTTCCACTTTGGGTGGGTGTTTTAAGAGAGGGGCAATGCCCAGCTCATCCTTTTCCTCTTTCAGGCAAAAATTTCTGCTTAGGAATCCATGGATGTACCTGGCAGGACCTGCACACGTTTTCTACCTGAGGCTGGAGCTGCAAACTCACACACAGCTTTTGTGTTTGGTGCTTTATGTGTGCTATCAAGAACTGCAAGGAGTGAACACCCAACTATTTTCCCTGAATAGAAATAGATTTTATATGTTCACTGTGACCAGTCTTCCCAGGAGAAATAAAATATCAGTCCCTTACTTAAACAGTTCTTTGGGGGATTACTGCTTGTCTTTGCAGTGCCTAACACAATTGAGTCTTTATCTTGGTGGGTGTTTTGGGTGCATCTGTTGTACAAATAACAATTTTTATTTTCATGTGAAGAATAGTGCATTGTTTGGAGAAGAAGGCTGTAAGGATTTGATCCCACTGTGGATCAGTGATCATGGATGAGTCTGCTGGCAGCAGTGGCCCCATGGATGCTGTTGCTCAGATCTACAGATCCTCAAAGGAGTTGAGCCATGGCAGCTGGGTGACTCCTCCTAGAAAAGGAACAGATGTTAAGCTTTTATCTAGGTTCAAGAGAAGACAAGAATGCAGTGGATAAGAAGTGTTTTGAAGAGGATCACCCAGGGTCTGTGCAGGACATCCCTGAGCTGTAACAGGCACAAAATTACTAAGGCAAATTATCCCATGTGCTTGCCCTGTACATGAAGATGGATAGGATAGTCACTGCTGGGTCCATACCTGTGACCACAGCTGGAGAAATACTAAATAAATAATCATGACAGCCCAACAATTCAGAGGTTGTTGTTATCCACACTGAAACCACCATCACTGGAGGAACTGTAAAAGACATTGTGGCACAGAAGTGTTTTTACCCATTTGACACAGTAAACTCCTTTTTCCTAACAATGGCTGACATCCAAGCCCAGCACCAGCATTGGGCCACTGGAAGCAGTTCTTGCACAGCCCACAGGAGCATGAGCTCTGACATCCTGAATTTAATCCCAGGAAGACACAGGCAGTGGTGCAGTGGTGTAACGCTCTTAAAGATATTCTGAATAAAAGGCTTTTGGCTATATGTGTGTAAAAAACAGGCACTCCTGGATTTTGCCATGTGAGAGTGGGTGCTAAGAGTGCCTGAAATTACAGCTTTCTGGAAAAAAAAAAAACCAAAAACCTGAGAATCCTTGAGAGTCAGCAGACAGAGAATATTTCCATCAGGATCTATTACTGGGATGGGGATCTTTGCAGAAATAAGTGAGGTGAAGTGCTGCTCAGATGGATGTGCTGCCAGGGCAGGGGGCAAACTGTGAGATAAATACTCAGGTACTCATGGGCTGCTGTAACCCTATACCATGTAATGGTCTAGGAGGGGTAAAAAAAAACAGGATTGAAAAAAATACACATACTGTGCCAGAGACAGGGTTTTCAGCACAGACTTTGAAGTATTCCTGGGTCCTACAGGTCCTGGCTCCTCTTGCCTTGTAGAGGTTCTGAGGCTGTGCCTGAAGACAGCACTTGCCCTAAGGAAGAAATTGGGGTCTGCTGGAAGGCAAAGGATGATGGCCAAAGAAATCTGGAGTTTTTTACCTTGCAGGTGAACCTCAGGCCAAACAGCTGAGCAGCTGATTTGAACTTTGGGTAACCCACACAGCAGGAAAGGTTAACCAGGATTACTGAGGGAAATCTCATTCTGGGATGATTTATGGAGAAGGCACAAGTGCCCTGTGTGCAAGCAAGGGCTGCAGATGCCATGGTTTAGTGTTCAAATGGCTTATCCCACTGTAAGGTCATTCATCACACATTGCTTTGGACTCCCAGGCCAATACACAGCAAAGTCTGTCTCACAGCAGGCACAGCCTTTTCAGCTCCCATCTGCCCACAGCAACCCTTCCATCCCTGCTAATTACATCCCTGTACTTGATTATCTCAGCTACAGCTCACCCCAGAGCCACAGCCAGAGTGTGTGCCCCAAGGGGGCACTGTGTTAATAAACAAAAACAAACACAGGGTCTCCATTTAAGAGCCCATTTCAAAGACCAGAAATTGGGAGCTCAGCCTCTGGACAACCACACTCCCATTTGTGCTCCAAGACTGCTTTATTTATTTCAATTTTCTTGCTGTAATTCAGTTTCTCATGGATAAGTGGCAGGATGCTCCCACTAACAATTGCATATAGGGGGTCAGTTTCTTTTGCAGACAGAAAAATAAAGAAACACACAGAGGAGACATGAATAATGAGCTTGAGAGGGAACCACAGGAGCAGCAAAGCTGATGCAGTGACTGGACTGTGGTGCAGGCAAGGCTGAGAATTCCAGATCTTCCCAGAGCAGGTGTGAGAGGGGAAGCAGTGCTTTCAGGGAAGAGTTTCCTGTCAGCTGTTATGAAAAGGATAAAAGGCAATTAAAATAACCTAAAAATAGGAAAGTCTCTTCCTTTTTCTTTTTTTCTATTTTTTTTCCCAGTGCTTCCCAAGGCTTTTGCTGACCTAGATAGAGGTAAGGGGACATGTCTGGCCTAATGCACAGGCAGAAATTGCTGTTTATTAACCAGGCCATGCTCTGAGGCAGCTCTTGCAGCCCAAGCCCTTGGAGGAGCTGGGAGCTCAGGCTGCAGCTGCTCAGCAAGGTGCCCTGGGGCCAGGCCAGGAGCACTGAGGAATGCCAGGGGAATGGTGAGCAGAGGGGTTAAATTACCATTTTTAGGACATAGGTGTTTATTCTGGTGACTGGACATGTGCATGCCCAGGGGGAGAGGCCACACCACCCAGCAAGGGCCAGGCAGTCGTGCACACCCAAACACTTGTCCCTTCTCCAAAGGAAGGGTGAGACCACCACAGCAGCTGGGAGCTCCAAGTGAGGTGGCTGCTGAAGGCTTTGTAGGCTCACAGCCACGGTGAGTTTTAGGAATGGGCTTGGAGAACATTCAAAACAAGCTCAGAATGGCTGGAAAGGAAATTTGGTGAGTGCGCGCCTTAAAAAATCTGATTGTACCAACAGCATTAACATAAAAGGAGCAGGGAATGGGAAATTGTGTAATGGAGTTCTAATTATTATTCCTTTTGTTTTCCTAAAGAACATTAAAAAGCCATGATGTGACCAACGACTCAAGCCCAAAAAGTACTTCCAATTTTATTTCTACACTCATTGGGGCCCTTGTTAATTTACAGCTAGTGAAATAATAAACAAAGCTGATCTTCTCATTTCCATCTGACACTATAGAAATGGTAATTTCTAAAAGGTTACCCAGAATCAGTTTGAAGCTCTGATTTCTGTCATTAGCATATTTAAGTCTAGCTTAAGCAAGGTTTCTTCCCTGAAACACACATCTTGTTAAAAGCTATTTAGTGCCCTTGTCCATTCTGCTGCTCTCAAAATATGATGCCCTTGCAGGACAGAGCTAACCTGTGCACATGAAATAAGTTTGGTTTAGTGTTTTGTTAAAAGAATTTGGTCTCTGGAGCAGTCACTCTGGTTAATAATATGTAATCATATGCCTTCTATTTAGCATTCATTTAACTTGCCCCATAAAAGCAATGAATCCAGTTTAATTAAATGTTCTTTTAAACAGCAAAAATGACACTGGTTTGTATTTTTAAAAATCTATACGCCACGGGGCACCCTCAAGACACAAAATCCTCATAAAGAGGATGTGAGATGTACAGCTAATAACACAGAGCAAGTTTGACATTTGCAGGGTAATTTAGTGAACCAAGTGCTTCCTCACAGGCTCCATGCAGCAGCACAGTGGCTGCAGTGCCATTTAATAGGAGATGAAGAGCCATGTTTATAATAGTGCTAATAAACAGCTAATCTGGAAATTAGACTAGCATGTGGCAAGGGCTGTTGTGCCTATGTAATAAATGCTCTCAGTGCTGGGTGAAGGCTGTCAGCTGCTGCTGGAAGTGTTAATCAGCTGCTGCTGCATTCAGCAGCCTGGGCTGGCCAGGCAAGGCACCCCATGAGTCCCCAGGCTGCACACAAGGAGTGCAGAATGCACACTAACCATAAAGGATGGGAATAAAGCCAGACAAGGGGCACTGCAGGTGCCTCTTACAGGACTTAAAACAGCTTTGAGGTCCTGACATTCAGGAGAATGGCTTTGAGCTCAGCAAGTGCTCAGTTCTCATCCCAGTGAGGGGTAAGGGGAGGCATTAAGTGTTTGAAAACAAGTTGGATGGGGCCCTGAGCAACCTGGTCTAGTGGAAGTTGTCCCTGCCCATGGCAGAGGCTTGGAATGAGATGATCTTCAAAGCTCCTTCCAACCCAAACCATTCCATGACTGACCAAGCATCCCCTTTCTGCTTTATTTTTCTCTGACAGTGTGAATCTGGTCTAACCCTGGCCAATAAGTAATTTAAATCCTCTTTTATTGAGGGTATCATGAGGTAGAAGAGGTAAATGAGATAGAAAGGAGTGGTAAATGCTTATTTTTCTCCTTTAGAAGAATCAGGATGTTTAATAAAGTAAGTATTAGGGCAATGAAGAAACAAACACTGAAAACATCTCACTCATTACTAAAATGAAAATGCTTGCTAATATATGCAGTGCACCTGGAAATGCCCATTCAAGTAATTACCAAAGGGAAAAACACTGGGGAAACAAGCAAGCATGAAGACAATAGCCATTAGAAACAATATCAAATTAAGCACGCCTTTTGAGATCTACAAATTCACTGATTAAATTGTGCATTACAAACCCTGCCTTGACTTCACTCAGCTGGAGTCCTGGGGCAAAACTGCAACACAAGAAAACAGCCTCTTGTTTTGCATTGAGATTAAGTCAGGGCTGTTCCTAGCTCTGCTTAGTCCTGGGGTTTTTTAAAACAAAAAACCCAACCTTTTTCCCCTCTTTTTTCCCCCTCCAGCCCCCCATATTCCAGCTAGCAAAAGGCACCACACTCCCTCAGTGTGAGCAAAACAAGGGCAGAAAAAGGGCACTCCATGCCATGCAGCATTAAGCTTGGCAAATGGCATAAAGCTCAAAATCAGCAGGAGCCTCCTCACTGACTGAACAGCCCTTGAGTGTGGCCACCCTGAGTGTTTGGGTGAATTTGGCTTCATCCAGGACAGGGATGTTTCCCCATGGAGCCCCTTCCCACTCACCTACAGGTCAGAACAGCTTCTCACACTTTGTTTTGTCAAAGGTGCCTTTCAGAGTGGGGCAGGGGAATTAACCCTCTGTGACTCCTGCCCCTCAGATATTCCTACACCTGGGACAGCTCATGGGCAGCAAAGGTGAGCTGTGGCTCTCTCAAGGCACTCACACCCACAGGGATGTTTGAGTGTTTGTGCAAACAAAGGATGGAATTGAGACCAAAATGTGACCTTCCTGGTGACAAAACTGCATCCCCTTACAGAGACATGAGAAATGAGTGAGGACAAGTTTATTAATACGTTTATTGGAGTGCAGGGTTGTTTATCACCATTTTCCTATTGCTGATGAGATTTCCAGGGCTAATGGAAACTCTCCCACTTTCTCCTGTTCTCTGAGATCTCCTAAAATTGATTGTGGAAGCCAGCAACCACTTCCAATTGATTTTGTGTCATTAAACATTAAAAACTGTGTGCAGCTCTCATGGAGTTCTTTCTGCTGGAAAGTGGGCTATTGTCTACCAGCAATCCCTGTTTGCTGCTAAAACAATGGATTGTCTGGGAGGGGGGTAAAATTATATAGAAAACTCTTTTAAGGTGATACTTACTTGTAACAGCACACACACACACACAACCTGTGCTCCTTCTCCTTCCAAAACCTTGTAGATAGGCAGTTGTTTAATTTTTCCAGCCTTTGGCTTTATTTAGTGAGAAGAGCTAAATAAAGATAATTTCTGCTTCTATCCACCCAGCTCCTCCTTGCTTTTCCCTAGGCAATGAGGTGCTTCTGTTTTGTTTGTTTTTAGGGCATCTCCTAAATACAATTCCTCCCGTTCTCCCCTCAAAAATGTTCAGTGGTGGGCAGTGGGAAGCAGGGAGCTCCTGAACAGCTGCTGTGGGGTTCATGCCTGGTGCTGATCACAGTGAGGGATCTCCAGAGACAGATATGACCAGGCAGCACTGACAGGACCAGAGGACACAGCCTCAAGCTGTGCCAAGGGAGATACAGGTTGCAAATTAGGAAAAAGTTTTTCATGGAAAGAGTGATAAAGTACTGGAATGGTCTGTCCAGGGAGGTGGTGGAGGGACCAACCCTGGATGTGTTTTAAAATAGACTGGATGTGGCACTTGGTGACATGGTCTAGTTGAGCTGTTAGGGCATGGGTTGGACTTGATGATCTTGAAGGTCTTTTCCAACCTGGTGATTCTGTGATTTTGGGAACCTATGTGTGCAAACGAGGCCTTCCCAAAACCCAGTCTGAGAGAAGTGAATTCAGGGTGATCTGTCCCTTTCATACCTAAATAAGAGAATTCTGTGGCCTGAAGCTGACAGGAGACCAGGAGAAAACTGGAGTCCCATAGACCCTTATTCCTCTACAAACCCATCAAGAACCCTGAACAACTCTCCCACACCTTTGCAACTCACATTTCCATTAGCTGTACCCAAATCCACTGGAATGCTGCTGAGGGGACAATGGGGAGATGACAAACAGCAGGACCAGCCACCTGGAATGCTGCTGTGCTCAGATGTCCTGGCCACAAATGGAAAAGCACTCTGGCTGAGGGACTGAGCCTCTGCTCCTGCAGGGAGCACAGCTTCTGTGCACTGTTCCCAATTTGGCAATTAAGGCTGGAATAACCCATAAAGTGACAGATAACATATTAAACACCTTCTGTGTCTTAGGAAGCACACACTGGGTGTCACAAATGGAGGCTCATATGGCCCAGCTGCCTCAGGCCATATGGTCACCCCTCTCCTCACTGTGCTGTGGCAGCCAGGGTGCTGGCCTGGGCCAGGAGCAGTGGCACATGTGAGGGTGACTTGGTGGCCACACAGAGCCCTGCCCCACGTGCTTTCTGTGCTAGGGTTTGTGGCTTGGTTCAGCTACTCAATTCGTGGTATGTAGAGCAGCCAAAATAATTCCATGCGAAATAAAGAGCTCAGAGAGGATGAAAATAGAGCTAATAATACAGTCATTAGGAAGGGAGCCAAGGCACAAATTGCAGTGTTGAGTGTGAAAGGAAAAGTCAGGGGAGGGAAAGGACTGTACATACCTGATGCTGCTCAGGGGACACAAATATGTCCCCAAACAGCAGCTGGGACAGCAAGAGGCTGTGTGGCCAGACCTGTTGTCTTGGCACAGGACAGCATCCCAGCTGGATGGTGCTCAAGTGCAGGCTGTTCATGGCCCTGCCTTTTGGGCAAGAGCAGCAGGCAGGCAGGGACATGTCACACCACACATTTGTGTCACCTGGGAAGATGGGACAAAGACCCTGCTCTTACAGAGGTGCAGGACACACCTGTGAGGGGCTCCTGGCTGGCACCAAAGAGCAAAATGACAGCCCAGGAGAGTCAGGGTGGTGATGAAAAATAATGCCCAGTCCTTGGATGGGCATCAATAACTGCAGCTTAGGGTATGGGACTGGTTAGTCCTGACTGGTGGGGTGGCAAACAGAGCTCAGCCTTGGTGTGCACACACAGCAGCAGAAGTGGTGAACAGCAGCTGAGCAGTCAGGGATATTTTACTGCCATCTGCTTGATAGCCAGTGTTTCTGCTCCATCTAAGGTCAGCCAGAGTGTTTTGGTTTGCCCTCAGGTGAAAGCTGATGATGATGCAGCCTCTCCACTGGCCCTTCACTGCACCTATTTAAAGCTGCTCAAAGAGCCTCTGCAACTGCATGTCCTTAAGCAGAAAACTTCAAGTGCCTTTTTGTGCCAAGTGCTCTTCAGTTTAGACCAATCTTCAACTTGAAGTGGGAGGAAAGTCCTCCCAGAGAGTAACAAGAGGGTGATTAAATATACACTTCATAGAGTGGTAGAACGATTTGGGTTCAAAGGGACTGTGAAGATCATTCAGTTCTAATGCCCCTGCCATGGGCAGGGACACCTTCCACTAGGCCAGCTTTGCAAAAATCCCTGTCCAGCCTGGCCTTGGGCACTTCTAGGGATGGGGCATCCACAGCTTCTCTGGGCAGCCTGTGCCAGGGCCTCACCAGCCTCACAGCAAAGAATTTCTTCTTAATACTTAATTTAACCCTGCTCTCTGTCAGTTTAAAGGCATTACCCCTTTCCTGTCACTCCATGCCCTTGTCCTAAGCCCCTCTCCAGCTCTCCTGGAGCCCTGTTCAATACTGGAAAAGCCTCTGAAGTCTCCCTGGAGCAGTTTCTCCATCCCAAGTCTCTCAGTTGTCTCCAGAGCAGAGGGGCTCCAGCTCTCAGAGCATTTCCCTGGCTCTTCCCTGGACTTATTCCAACAGATCTATGTCCTTCTTGTGCTGGGAGCCCCAGAGTTGGATGCAGAGCTCCAGATGGAGTCTCAAGAGGGCAGGACAGAGGGGCAGGATCTCCTTGCTGTGTTGGATTCCTGGGCTGCACATTGCTGAGTCACATTGAGCTTCTCATCAGCCAATATTTGTTTACAGCATCTTTCTGCCCAAGATGGTCAAGTCAATTCTCCTTTAGATGAGCATTCTGCTTTAATAAAAATGCTGTGGATGGAGCAAAGTGCAAGCCCACATTTCTGAAGTATTGACTGAAATAATTTCTCTCCACTCTTCTTGCCATCAGCTTTCTCTGGTGGCTCCCATCCAGTCTGTTGCATTCTTAAAACGAGAGAAAAAAAAAATACCAATTTCTTAATCACATGTAGGGGAATGGTAGTAGAATTTCCCTCAATATCTCTCTATGCCTCTAGGGAAATATAGTCTAGGCCAATTTCTGGCATCTCTCTTTCCTAATCCCCTATGTACACCAAGGCAGAGGGTTTATTTAGTGGTGTGGAAATGTCCATGACTTCAATAATTTTTTCCTGCTCTGTTGTCTGATTGCTGGAGGAAAAATGTTAAAGGATTTTTGGTTTTCTTTTCTTTATTTTCTCTTTTCTTTTCTTTTCTTTTCTTTTCTTTTCTTTTCTTTTCTTTTCTTTTCTTTTCTTTTCTTTTCTTTTCTTTTCTTTTTTCAACTATGAACCTAAAAAATTAAACTTTTTGCTGAAAAGTTTTTGTTTACAAGTAACACCTAAAATTGCAGTAACAGAATGGAATATGAGACATATTCACACTCCTTTGATTTTCTTTGTTCCCTTGAAAGATTTCAATGTACATAATTAATTTTGCTGTTTAATAAGGGCACTCATGTCCTCTGCCAGAACTTTCTTATCTTCACAAAATTTTAGGCTAGGGAAATAATTTTTTCTCCATAATACAAGTGAGGGACCAAGATGCAGAGACTTGAACCAGATTTCTAAAATCGTTGTTATCTCTAAACATGAAAGCAAAAACTAAGTGGTAGTTCAGGAGCTCACACTGTGTAACACCAAGAGGAGTTAGTAACTATTTTTTCATCTTTCAGTAGCTGAATGTACCAGACTCAGTCCCTCAGAGTGTGACTGGGCTCACCCATGCAGCCTGTGCACGTTGAACCCTGAGTCTGTATCCAGTGATGGTGCAAACATACTAAACACAGAGCAGCACATCCAGAAAAGCACAGAGGAGTGCTGAGGGTAATTAAACAGGTGTTGTGAGGATGCTCTCTGTGTCACACTGTGTGCCCAGGCAGGCAGGGTCCCTCTTTGCCAGGGTGGCAAAAATGGCTCTTCTAAATAAATGTTCAGAGGAGCTGAATCAGGCTGAAAGGTTTCCCTCGTTCCTCTTCATTCCTTTTACAATGCAAAGCAGGAGATACCTATGCCAAAGCATTTCATTCCTTCCAGTTTTATTGCCAGCCTTCAGGCTGCCTCATTCTGGACCTGCTGCAATCCAATCTGCTCTTGCTAATACTTCAAATATAATATTTATAATGGCCCAGGTTGAACCAAAGGCTACTTGCACTGACAGATGTCACAAGCTATAGCTCTCCTTTCCAATTTTATTGTTTGGTAGCTTCTGGCAAAGAGGGAGAGGATCTGGTAATGAAATGCTCCTTCTCTGCTTCAAACTCACAGGAACATTTTGCTGTGCTATTATTCATGGGGGAGTAATCAAGTGGTGGCTGCTTGGTTATCAAAGTGTTATGCAAGGGAAGTTTACATGATGGCAGAGAATAAGATGTATTTCTGATTTAATTATCAAGCTGAAAGCCCATATGAAGTTTTATACTTGTGGTTTTGGGGATGTGGGCAAACGTGCAATGCTATGGACAGAAGGACCCTATTCTGTAACAGGGGAGTAAAATCAGTTCTCTGTAACTAAAATAATGAGTTCTGCAGGACTATAAATAGGCATGGAGCTGTTTTGCAGATAAAGCATCTCTCTGGTGCTTTGCTATAGCAGAGCAATGGGGGAAATTCTGCAGGGAACAATCTTCTCCTGGCAGATGGCTGGACCAGGAGACCTGCTCAATATTTTCCATGTCTAGTTTTCATGATTTATACAACATCATCCCTTGGAAAAGCAATTCTGAGAGGACATTATGATTCCATGATAATTCACTGTACTTGAGAGAGAAGAAAAAAACCTTCATAAATATGTGCATCCCCTATGGTTGGAGTTAACAGACTTGTTCAAGTCTTGTTTCAGTTTTTTAACTTTCTTGGCTAGAACCACATGCAGCTTTTTGTTAGCTGGCTGATTAAGCAAATTTCCATGGGAATAACAGTGATTTTGGGGGGAGAGTTCAGAGAATGGTCAGAGGGGAAGAAGAGGGAGAGAAGACAATGAATTGCCTTCTGAATTGTGCAAGAACTAAGCCCAGTCTCTGGGAATCACCAGACTGAATATTCAGAATTCAGTGCCTCCTGCCCTAGACTTGTGCCACAGCCACTAGAGCTCTTGTTAGCTCTCTCTGGGGAAGAAGGACATGTCTTCACATAGTCACAGAATAAGAAATGGAACAGCAAAAAAATCTGATGGAAGGTAAATATCTTTCCTCCAATCTCTATTTGAGTGCCTCATGTGTGACTGTCCTGGTCTTCATTAGAAAGAGAAGTGTGAGTCAAGGGAGAAAGTAATATCCAAGGGGAGCAAAAGACTTCAGGGTAAATTTTTTGCCCAGTACAACTCAGTTTAATGTTGCTGGCACTGGGAGAGTTTTGCACTGCTCTGTTATGAACTCCACATTGCAGAGCAATGGGACACAGCTGCTGTCCAAGAGCAGCATTTTCCAGAAGTGAAGATGGAAATTGCCACGTTCATTAGGACATCAAAGACCAGAAATAAAAATATTTCAGATCAAGGAAATGTTGTCAGGCCAAACTGGGACGATACAAAAATGTACAGACCAAAGAGTCCATGATGGCCAATGGCTGGAGACAGATTATTTTGTAATTAGCAATTAGCTTTAAATCAAACTAGCAATTAATTTAAAACTAGACTAAGCAGAGAACAATTAAGTCAGTAAATACAGAAACACTATAAAAAATACATATATATATATATATACCAACTTTTCTTATATTTACAGCTGCACTCTGTGTTCCACCCTTGATGTTTCTGTACAGGCACAGTGTGGAAACAAAGCTCAGAGCTTTCCAAAGGCCACACACAAGCAGAGTGCAGAAATCTGACTATTTGTTGGGTTTAGTCTCTCTTGATGTACATCCATGGCTATAGCATAGCATCCACTGACAATTCCTACTTCTGCTCCTTCCTGCAAAGGAGCTGTGCTCCTCTAAATGCACTATTTTTCTAAGGCAAACCACCCTGGAAGCTGGATGTCCTCATCTTGTGCAGATTTAATCTTAAATCCACAAAACAATTTTAAAAGGTATTCTGAATGCAAAGCAAATAGCAATTACCCTGTCAGCTTCCCTATTTCAGCAATGGACTGCAGCTGTATTTGCTCTTGGCCAGGGAATGGTTTTCACTTAAGCCATGGTGAGAGGAGGACACAAATCCCAGAATTTTATTGCCTGAAGGAATCCCCACAGCACACACATTTGGGTGTGAATTATCCCCTGCTGGAAAGGAGCCTGAAGTTATTCTTCCTGCTTTTGGACACAGCTGGCCAGGACAATTTACATAACCTGGAAACCAGGAAACAGAGCTTATGTCCAACTCATTTTGCTCAACTACTGTTTCCTAAAAAGCCCCAGCCTCAGCAGTCCTCAAGAGGTCTCTCCCACTCCTTTAATTTCTTAATACATGAAAAACCAAACTGAAGAAAAACAGAGCAGAAGGTTCATTCAGTTAAGCTCTAGATTGACTTCATCCAACTTAATGCTTTTTAATCACTCTTTGAACAAAAGATTTAGTCCTCATAATCCTCCTTTTGCTCAATTTGCTGCTCCTTACTTTATGAAATCTACTATTTGTTTGGTTCCTCTGATTCCCACCCCCTAAATGAGCCTGTGGGAGGAAAAAAGGGGCTAAAATCACAGGGAAAATGACTTTCAGGAATAAAATAGACTAAATTAACAGTGCCAGCTTTTCTTTTACATCCCTTCATTGGAAAGGTGCATGCAAAAGGTCATGGAGCCCTCTCCACAGGGTAACCTCCTGAGCTGCTCACCAAAACATCTCATCAATCTCCAGGAGCATAATTGCAATTACACCTGCTGATTTCAAAGCTAATGCAGCCCTTTCTTGGGAAGACTGAAATTTAATTTTAGATTTAGAGACATTTGCAAAGAAATTCCTGTTGTAAGCTCTGCTTCTTGGCAGCATCCAGCAGTGTGGCCACAACTCTCCCAAACATTTGAACCTGGTTTTGCCTACATATGTTTTGACTGGGCTGTGATGGAAATTGCCAAACCCAGCCAGCATGGTGGGCTGGGCCAGTTTTGGTGCCTCTCAAAGGCTCTGAGATTCCCTGCAGGAGCCCCTGGTGCTGTGGGTGTCTGGATTCCACCAGCTCCTCCCTTCCAGCAAAGAATAACTGTGCCCTGACAAATAAGTCAGTCTTTCCTTTCCAAACATTTATCTCTGATTCATTGGCCCTTCAGGTCTGCTTAGGAGAAAGTAATTCAACCTCAGGATTTCAGCTGTGAAGAAATACACTTATGTGGGCAGGAGGAGAACCAGACCCATAAATCACTGTCTGCCATCACTCAAATCCTGTTCTACCCTGGATTTCAACTCGTGGGCTTTGAACAAAATCCTCAAGAACTTTTTTGCAAAGCCCAGAGCTATCTGTGCTCACACCTTTCCTAATTTTCACAATACATATCCCAGGCATGCTACAGACTTTCTTACATGAGAACATTTGCAAAATAAAAAATTAAATGCATGTTATCCTTCTCAGAGTCTATAAAACTAAAAATATATCTCATCTTCCATTACTTTCTCATTTAAAATAAATCAATTAAATATCACTTTTAAGATATCATGAACTATTATGTACTTGAAAACATTTATTCTCTAAGTTGATCACAAATAAATGCAAGTGGAAAGTAGTCTGAAGTACAGAATTATATCTTTCAATTAGGCAATTTCAGTGAAAGTCCTTAAGAAAACTTATTGCTGTGTTTCCTACCATTCCATAACATAGACAGATGTGATCAAAAATACCTAACAAACAAGATATCCTCAAAATTCTCCTGCCATCATTTTCTCCTTATGAGAAAAGAAGGATATGCCCTTAAACCAGGTGGAGCAGAATAGTCCATACTCCTGAACTGTATCTGGATTGTTTTGGAAAACTGGAACATGATTTCCTCTGAATAACAGACAGAGCCCCAGGCACTTTATATGTTCAAAAATTAAACTTACAACTGGCATACATCTGGCAGTGGTCCTGTACACGAAATCCATTTGGTTGGCCAGATGGCCTGAGACCTGCAGCTTTTTAATCTCACACACAAAGCACTTCAGGCTGGAAAAAACAATAAATACAACATAATGCAGCATTGTGACAAAAAGCCCCTTTATTGGTTTTCCAGCTATAGGTATGGAAAATTATGGGCAAAGTAAATAGTATTTTCACACTTTAACTTCCTAAAAGGAGCTATATCCTGTGACTGCATTATTTTCTCCTCCATTTCTTCTATCCTCAGTGAAGGGTGAGTGATTCCCTAGGTACAAGCCTGGATGCTGGAGGCAGAGGATGGCATGATCTTCCACAACTCTTCCTTGATGAGCAAAAGCAGGACTGCAGGATCCTAATATCTCTTTTACTTCTGCACTCTTTGGGATGAAAATCCTACATTGTCTTCTGCACTAGAAACAGAGACAGCTTTAAACAGTGCAGTTTTCTACTGCCAGTATCTTCAAACAGCCATGGGCCAGAAAAAACAAACACTCCATTTCCTTTGCTCTGAATGCACATTTCTTTTTCTCAAATACATTTCTGTATGTTAGTGGGGAAAACCTTAAAACCTTTCCTCTTATTGATTTCTGCAGGAGTTGGAGCCCTTCCCCTGTATTTGACTGATCAGTTCTGTGCCTTTATCTCCTTTTTAAGCCACATTCCATTTAAAATCAATGTAAAACTCCCATTGAATACATGGCTCTGTGAAGAGCCATTCACTAAGAAACCATGATATGACCACAAACTGTCACCTGGCCCATCCCACCATTAAATGAGGGGCCCCAGGACAGGAGCACCTTGCTGTGAGTCTGTGTTCAGTGCTCTGGAGTTCTCTGCAGCACAGCAGAAGTGTTTGCTCAGCTGTGTGAGCCAAGCAGGAGCTCAGCCCTCGGGTGTCCCACCCATTCTTGTTCTAAAGCTGCAGGTTACCCTCACTCATCCTCTCCTAGGGCTGCCTCTTACTCACCCTCTCCTTGGAAAGGGTAATGGACCATCTTTGGCTCAGACTTCTGTTATTCACCATGCAACTAATTCACTCAGGATAGCAGGGTGTAGGACACACAGATGATTTCACTCACTGGCTCGTTTCATCTTTCCAGTGATGCCTTTTCTTGCTGGCAGCTTCAAAGGCATCTTGGTGGATAAACTGCCTGACCTACTAAAAGAAGTACAAAGAGAATCCCCTTCTCAATTAATTCTTGTGCTCCAAATTCATACTCAGATTTGTTTCTGAGCAGCTTTCATTTCTGTTAATCAGCTATGACAGTTTTAGCTCCCTTGAGCTGTTGCTTGGCTGCAGAGCTCCTCCTGTACTGTAATTTTCCCAATTGTTTTAGGAAACACTGCTGCTGAAATGGCAGAGGCCTGCACCTCAGCTGAACTGAATCAATACCTCCACCACAGGAAATTATTTCAAATTCATTAAAGTTAAAGCAAGCAGATTTATGACACCTGAGGTTCTCCCCTAAATGTTACAGAGATAGCACATATGTGCTTATTGCCTAAAGACCTGCTCCAAATGCTGCTCTGCACTCTTCAATTCCACCAACACAGCTAGCTGAGGGAAGAGTGCTCTACACAGCAAAGATCCTACAGTAAATTTGTGCCTCAAGGCAAGTAGGTGAATATTACAAGAGATGTTCACAGCACACATGGAAAATAAGCATTGTCCTACAGCCAAGAAAGTGGAAGCTTGGGGAAGGTTCATCCAAGGCATGAGGAGTGTTCAAAGTGGGGCTGGAGAAGGGGTCAGTGATTTTCACTGTCAGCTCTCTGCCCTGAGCACTGGGCTCTGCTGGTCTTCTCAAGGGGTGAAAAGGAAGGTGTGTGGTTCAGAGTCAAGATCTCAGTTTTGTAACAAAAGCAAAGGGAAAAAAAAAAAGACTAAACTATAGTCATTTAGCTACTCTCTAGGGTGGTTACCTACAGCATCTGAGGCATGTAGACAAAGATTTGAGGTAAGAAGAAAAGCCATTAAATAAACTCTTTTCCTCATTCCCAGAGTTCCCAGTTCCCCCATTTGTCACTTGCTGAAATCTCCTCAGCTGGACAGACAGACAGACAGCACAGCTGGGAGCAGAGGACTTCAATTCAGACACCTCACTGCTAATTTATGAACCCAACTCCAGCCAAGCAAGTTTGTCAGGCCTGGCCCCTGCCTATAATGCTATTAGTATTCTGGAGGGTCTACTGACGATTTCATGCCAAATCAATTTTGGCACATTAAAGTGATTTGTCAGAAATCCAGCAAAAGAGCTTTCTTAATAATTCAGCTCTCAGACTCTGCAATGCTGGTGGGAAGGCAGTACGTGCCTGCATAGGTGCCCTCAATTAGCTCTAAAAATTTCAGGAAGATTTTACTGGAATGTAAAGCATTATAACACATTTATTTTAAACTTTTTTTTTTTAATTTTAACACTGAGTTGTAGTTTGCTTCAAGGCAATTTTTAAAGAAAAGAAATAAAAATTGTCTTTAAGGAAAAGTATTTTCACTTGTAAAAATGGACATTAGATTGTGAACATGTACACTAGCAAAGTTGCCTTACTGGTGTTAGTCAGGCAGCAAAGCTGTCCTTCTGCCAGAACAATGATTGTGCACAAATAAACAAATTTATCAGTGTCCTTTGTGGGGTATGTACCAGCTCCAAATATTTCACCCCATATGTGGATTCATACAAATGTGATAACCCATTGGTTTTAGATTTGTAAATTATACACATCTGAGATGAAGGATCACATGAACTGACTTTATGGGAAAAGTTACTTACCCATAAAGGAAAAGTACTTACCCATAAAGGGAAAGGTACTTACCCACTCAAAGCTATGAGAAGAAGTATGAAATAGAAAGTTCATCTTGCTTTGTGCTTGGGGTGAGGCAGGTTCAGAGGTTTAGTAAATGCTGGCAAGTGGGAAGATGGAAAATTAAAGCCAAAAAAGATAGAAATTTAGTTGCTCCCTTTGTTGAATATGCATTAGCAGTCACTGGTTTGGGGCTTTTTTTGTTGAATTATATCAGTTACCAAAGAAACATCCAGAGGTGCTAAATAGTTTGAAATGGGAAACAACCATCATCTGACCTGCCAGCTCATTTAACAAGTGTTTGAGTGAATGTGCTGCAGAGACAGAATTGTCTGAGGTCTATCCAAAAAGTGGTGCCACCCAAATTCATGACAGCTAACCATAAAGGAAAAGCAAAATAAACATTTCTGCCTTTTCATTATGGAATTTACCATCTATCCCTCTTTATGGGGCTTGGATAGGGCCCAGCAGCAACTGAGGCTTTGGGTCCTGCTGTCCAAGACCTCTGGCTCTGGCAGCCCAGGCAGGCAGAGGTGGCACTGTGTGGCACTGCCACCTTGCTGGGCACTGCTCCTGCAGAGCTCCCAGAGCCCCTGGAGTGCCCCACTCTGCTCCAGGGCTGGGCTGCCAGCACTGCATTCCCCTCCCCTGGCAATGTGCCCACTGAAAACTGCTTTTGGGATGACTAAAAATAATCTTAGGGAACACAAAAATTGCCCCTCACAGCCTGTAATGTATGAGAGTCTGGCAATGGATCTGAACACAAAAGTGTGAAATAGAAATAGATGTCACATACAGCAAAAATCAGTTTAATTCCCTGACTTTCCACCATGCAGCATGGTCAAGGAGACATTTACAAGGGGACTAAAGACAATGTCCCAAAAACAAAGAGCTTATTTTGCTCTAGGTAAATGTACTGATATGCATGGGTGGCTTTTCCAGTTCTGGCACATTGCTTCAATCTTTTCTTTCCCACCATGTGAACAAATGTTTGCTTGCTTCAAGTTCAAAACAGGCTTTCCAAGGCAAAATCCATCCAGATGGTCACCAGACTAAGGGGGGAGCCTCAGATTGCTCTAAACAAGTTTTTAAACCAAATAAATTGTTTTCTACAGTGTTCCTCACTGATGATGCCTTTTCTGCTGTTGCTCATGACATTGATAGAATAAGCTGCTTTTGTTGATTAAAGCTCCAGAATCTCATAGGCAGCCTAAATCCTATCAAAAGGTTCATCTTCTCAGATGTTCTTTTTAAGTTCTTTAACTATGATTTCTGAATTCTCCCTACTATTTCAATCCTCATAGTTAAGCCCTTCATGCTATCTTTATGTAGTTCCTAGAAATGACATGAGCACTGCATGCAGTACATATTTAGTTCAAAATAACATCTATGTTATTTTTGTACACCTACCCCACACAGAATTGCACTCCTCATGTACTGCATGGTAGTGGCAGAGTCAAATTTAGCTGTGATTAGCCCAAACCAGGAGGGTCTTCATCACATCCCAGCCCTCCACATCCTGAGGTGCTGTGCAAAATCCCCTTTCCTGGACAGGAGAGTTGATAACCAATACCAGAGTGCTGCAGAGCAGTGTGTGGGCTGGGGGATGCTGGAGGAGCTTTGGGACTGCTCCATGCTGCAGGGATGCTGTGGTGCAGCTGAGGAGGGATCTGGTCACCATAAGGCAACCAAAGAACTTGAAATACCCAGCTTCAATCCCTCTCCACTGGTGTGTGTGACCTTGGGAAGCACAAAAATCTCTGCCTCAGTCAAATGGGGAAAAATGTGTTTTCTCACCTCCTGCAGTCATCAGGCTCCATTCCTGAAAGCTGCTCAGAGCCTGTGAACCCAGTGTAAGTACAATAGATTGATAGTCCTTCCATTAACTTTGGATGAGACCTTATAGGCATTGTGCATTTCTCTCAGTGTTCAAAGTAAGCAATTATCCCTATTTCCATCTGTTCTTTCTCTGCTGTGTCCTTTAAAAGCAATGGCAAAGGCTGATGAGGTCAAAAGACTGTGTGCCTCAGGAATAAGCAAAGTGAAACAAAACCCCTCATCAAAGTACATCTGTAAAATATATATCTACACATAGGAAGAAATCTGAAATTTTTGAAAAATATTTTATGAACCATCATGAAAATTGCCTTTGAGGCTTGGGTGAGTGTCACTTCCTCATCAGCCTGTTCAGGTCAATGGCACAGCTGGGGTTTAAATGAGTAATTTCTGAGTATTGGGATGTTTTAGTTGCAAAACACTTTCATTTTACAATCTTTGTAAAACTGGCTCAGAAATGAACAGGGTAATTGACTTATTTGAGAAGAAAAAACACAAAAAACTTACTACAGCTAGAGAAATTCAATTCAACAAAGAGATCACTTCTGCCCAGTAAAGCCATGCTCACCCACAGCAATTGCATTTTTTACCAGATGTTAAGAGACCTATAAAATCACATAAAACAAGACAGCTAAGTATTGGTTTTGTATAACCCAGCTGCAGGAAAAATGGGAGCAGCCTCTCTGTGAGAAGGGGAAAGGCAGAGTGGTGATGTGGTACCAGCACAGCTCTGAAGAGAGAAAAAACAGTTCTGATATCCTTAAAATTGCAGTCCTAAACCTCACATATGGGCTCTCTCTTGAACTCTGTTTAGCTGGTGCCAAATATCCTCCTAAAACTTCTTCATAAATCTAAACTGCCAGCTCCTGGGGAAAGTGCAGGTTCTTACCTGTGTTAGAGATTTTCTATTACTCTGCCTGCACGAAGGTTTAGGAAATGATTTTGCAGCTCCCTTTAAATGCTGCTCTGTTGGTAACAACATATTCAGAGACTTGGAAATATGATGAATAGTTGGGAATAAATTCAGTTTCATTGCATTTGAGCCTAGATAGTGTGTTTGACTTTTTTAAAATGCATTATCAACAAGCTTTAGCATCTTTCAGGTGTCAGAGAAAAACCTGAGCTGCAGTGGGAAAGCCTTTCAGAGCAGCACTTACCTCCTCTGCAGCAGGTTCAAGGGATGAGTGAAAGAAAGGCCAGGGAGTTGCTGCTCCTCCTCACAGGTGTCACAGGTCCTACAGGGAAGCAGAGATCTGTGTTTCCACCTCTACAAAGTAGAAAATCAGTGTTGGTGTGAAGTCAGACAAGAGCAAGGGGTCAGGAAAGCTTTGAAAAACTTCATGCTGGACACTTAAAACAGAAGCAGGTGAGAGCAGGGGGAATGGTTCATTTCACTTCCAGGATGATTTTCATGTGAATTCAGATGAGATGGTCCTCCCTCCTCCTAAGTGGGATGGTGTGAGGGATAAAGGTCAGACATGGAACATTTCCAAAGGACTCCATTCTGGCATGCTCTGGCTTTCAAAACATTTTTAGAATTGTCCAGACCCTGCTCAGAAAAGGACAGCATCACTGATTTCCTTGATAAGCATCAAAAGAGGAATAAACAGAAATTGACACCTGACACAGGTTGCTCCTGAATTCACATTGCCTCCTTTATTCCATCAGGTACACAAGACACCTCAGTGCCCATGGAAATCTGGATTTCTGCCTTCTGGCTCTTGGAGGCAACTTCTGCTTCTGTTAAAGAAGCTCAGCTGTTGTCACCCAAACAAACCAGTTGGCAACAAAGGTGTTAAATTTCTCTATTCACCACTAGGAGATATGGGCAGGAGTGAAACGTCCATTTGAAAATGTATTTCAATCTATGTGTGGATAGGCCTTTGTGCCTGGAAGTGTTATCAAGGTTAATTAGAAAAATTATCTCATCAGAACAGAAAAAAATCAGGTGAGTGGAATCTCTGCCTGAGACACACTAATCTTTCCCTGCTCGGTTTCAAGTGCAGCTGTGATCCATCAAAGTCACTTCTCTGTGCAGCCCCTCGAGGACATCAAAAGTTTAGTGTGCAGTACTTGCATTGCACCTTCAGTATTAATGAACATGGGTGTTGCCACTGCTTCCTGCAACAAAGCACAACTGAAAAAAAAATTAAAAAGCAAAGCTGACACATCCATGTCATTAAATACTGTTGCCCTTTGCAAAGATACTCACATGTTTCTCTCTGTGGTTAAAAAAGAAATCGTAGCCTCTGTCTGTTTCCATTGTCTTTTGATTGTTCTTATTCAATATTTATTTACATGGTCTTTAAATTATTTTGGTTTTTTCTAATTAAATATGATGACTGGCCAGGCAGGGCAGTGAATAGGGTGTGCATCTCTGCAAAAGTGACTCTTGAAACAAAAGTTAATGGTATCACTGACTCTGTACTTGCTCAGGTTCTACCCCACTACATTCTTCCTTTTTTCAAACGGGCAGTCACTACTACTCATACCTTGCTGGTTGCTCAGGCCATTGATTTTGAAATGTTCATTGTCTCCTTCAGTAAGGTTTTTATGGATCAAAAAGTCTCACACAGCATGATTCAGTGCTCATCTGTCATGCAAATTGGGTACTAGTTGGAAAGGATTGGAAGAGAAGCCAGGTATTTCTGTTGTCAGCTGTAATGATACTTCTCACACTCTCCTTTGAGAGGATTTTGCTGCGTCTCTAGTCCCCTCTCTCATCATTCACAGGACTCATTCCTTGGACTTCAGTTTCAGGAGTGCAAGATTTACCCCACAATGTCTCCTCCAAGATGAATAAACTCTTTTATTTTCATTTTTTTGAGAGTCACCCACACATAGCATGCAGGCCATTGCCTGATCCCTCTGCTTGGGCACTGCTCTCACAGACAATGGAGGACAGAGCTCCAAAGTGCCAGCTTGGGATGGAGAAGGGACAAAATTGTCAGCATCAAGATCTATTTTTACATTTTGCTACACAGTGTGGCCATAAATAAAATGGAAAATCACTGCTGCAGCACTCTCGCTTTCCCCCTTTATCAGTCGTTGTCCTTTCTGCAGAGGCAACACAAAACAAGCAAGAGAGAAAACAAATTAAATTACTCTCTGGTGCATGAAAAAAAATAAAAAGCCATTTAGTCCAGAATCCCACTGGAACTGTCAGGCTGCAACAAGGAGAAAAATCTTGTAATCCCACTGCTGCGATGTGCCAGAGCATTAAGTGCTCGTTGATCTCCTGGCCAAGCAGTGTGCACAGGAAGGCAAAAGTCCCTCTGCAAGGGGTGCAGGGAGCCAGGGGACCATGCTGCAAACTCCCCTGGGTGTTAGGAAGTTCCCACAGCCACCAATTCATTAATCACAGCTGTCCTCACAACATCACCCCTACAGTTCCAAAGTCAGAGCAGCATTTCCAGCATAACTCAGATCAGAATGTTTCCAGTCCCCAATTCACCTGGCGTGTAACACAGGTTGACTCCTGAAATGCATTTTTAAAATTCAGATTTGATTCCAGTATAACTCACAATTAAATAGCCTTTTCTCTGTTGCAAAGTGTTTGCTTCGTTCTGTGCTGATTTGCAGTGTCCCTGATGAGCAGTTAACAAGATGTCAATTAATCATGCAAATGGGAAGAAACAGATACACAGAGGATTGCTCTACCTGTAGCCTAGGTTTGGGACTTCATATAGTTATTTTTGTCTTAATTTTCTTTTGGGTTTTTTTGTCAATAATTTGCATGGCTTTCTGCTTTTGCTGTTAGAGATAAACAGATGCTCAATTCCTCCACTTGTCATTATCTTACTGGTCCTGAAAAGACACATTTCTGGCAAATCTTATTTCATATTGAATACAAAACAATACACCCATGTAAGGGGTTCCATTCCTTCAGAAAGTGTGCACCTCCTGCATGGACTCTGCCCAGATGGTCAGCTTGTGTCTGCAAATCCAGCTCTCCTCCAAAACATGGTGCTTCCCAGGAATATACAAAGTTCCAAAAGGACAAACGTAATTTTGTCACCATGCTGGACATCACACCAACAGTTACAGGTATCTGTGATCCCTAAGCCCCAGCCAGAACCTTTTTCAGTCATGGAATTAGTTTGGAAACATGTTTAAGATTTCAGGGCAATGTCCTGTGCCACTGTCCTGGGGGACAGTGCAGTTCTCACATATATTTTCCTCTTCCACCCATTGGGAATTTCCCCTCGTTAATTTGATTTTGCTGTTCAGTGTTTTCCTGAGCATATGGACTGATTTTTCCTTTTTTTTTTTTTTTTTTTTTTTTCCTTTTCCTTTTTTTTTTTTTTTTTTTTTTTTTTGTTTTGTTTTGTTTTGTTTTGTTTTGTTTTGTTTCCCCTGGCAAAACTTATCCAGTGATTATTTGAAAGGCTGCAAAGGCATCTGGGGAGTTTCTCTTGCACTGTTATGATTTAGGCTTGAAATTGCTTAATTGCTGTTTCCTATACTTCTCATTTTCAGTTCCCTAATGACTGTATCAATTTGTTGCCTATTATTCCCAATGACGGGGCAGTGGTTTTTGTGAGTGTTTCCACAGGCCATTAAAAAAAACTCTTTCCTGAGTTTTCTGAGCAGTAGCATCCAGTTTTTTGTTCTGCTTTGCCCCCTCGTTCCTGGGGACAGGAGGAATTCCCACATAAGGCACCAAGGGTTGCAGACAAGATTACATTTTGTCAACATTTCTGAATTCCACTAAGAATGCTCAAAGATTTCCTGAGTTGTCCTATCACATATTGCTCTTCATTTAAATTATTAATACTGATGGGATTCCATTGAATTTTTGTGAGGAATTACAGTAGTTATAAAATTATAAAAATCTTGAGTTAAAAGATGCACAGCAAAACAAGGACAACAGAGGCAGAAAGGCAGGAAAGAAAAATCAGTGATATGAACAAGTAGGAACAGTGAAAAAATAAAATAAGTATAAATTAACTCATACTGGGTTAAAATAGAAATTAGTCCACGAGAGTCACTGCTACAATATTTGTGAGAGAAATTATCAAATCCAGGATGTGTTTTTAGTGTTGCAGCAGTTCTCAACCCTGGGACAAACATCCTGAACTTGATACAGAGCCCCAAGGTCAAGCAGAGACCCTTTTCAGGTCAAATTTGTGTAACAACTTGTGACTATTAGTGCAACAGGAAGATAGCTCATAAATCACCTTATATATCACTAAATAATTCTTCTATTGGAGATAAACTCTCTTGTTTTCTCTGCTGATATTCTGTTGCTTTTGCTTTCAAATGCCCTGTTCTGTATTTTAGCATTGAAAAGTGAGAAATAAAGATATTTTTCAGATCCCTCTTTGCTATCCTGTGTTTTCAAATGTTAATCTTCTGCATACAAATTTGTTTCATTTTAGGTGGGACTCAGATTTGTCTCTGCTGTCTGTACAACCTCAGGTGTTGGTTTAAAAAATCCTTATTTTATTTGTCCTTTTATGTTGATGGGCACTTTAACATGAGTCAAACACAAGTTAAACTTTGCCAATTGTATCTGATACAAATGTATTTGCAAATAAGAATATAGCTAACAATCTATTTTTGAAATGGATTTATCATACTCATCACTGGGAGTAGTAACACTTGAAAATGGGCTGTGATTAGAAGAAACCAAGCTCATGAATGGTTCCAAAGCAGCATCATCCCTCTGGAAGCAGATGGCTCAGTGCTCAGGGGGTGACAGGTGGCAGCCAGTCTTGGGAAGGAGACTCCACTCACTTCCAAGTTCTAGGGGAGGATATTCAGCATATGTCCCTCCAAGAAATCTGTGTGAAGCTGGAAGAAGAAATGCTAATGCCTTCATAAATTATCTTCTTTCCTGGCTCTAATGGAGTAATTTCAAGCTTCTGACACATCAGATTATTACCTGATCACAGACACTCACTGCTCTCACTAATGGTCACTGATATTTCCTAACCATACAAACCAGGATTTAATACCTGCAGTGTGTGACAAGCACAGCTTCAACCAGGAGGTGAGGCTTCCTCCAGGGCTCTGACCTCTTGCTGATTTTCAATCAGGCTGAGAGAGTTGGGGCTGGAAGTGTCCAAGGCCAGACTGGATGGGGCTTGGAGCAGCCTGATCTAGTGGAAGGTGTCCCTGCCCATGGCAGGAGGTGGAACGAGGTGAGTTTTGAAGTTCCTTCCAACCCAAACCTTTCTGTGATTTTCTGCTTCTAACATTCTGCTTCGATTAAGTACCTCATTTACTAAATTTATAATTTCACTTAATTTCAATTAACCTCACTTCCAACAATCTACATGATTCCAATTTCCAGGATTTAATGTCTGGATCCACAAGGCAAAGTCCCAGTGAGCTGGACCCACAGGGCTTTGAGTTCCTCCATATCAGGTGCATAATTTCAAAAGTGTCATCCCATATTGGCAATTTGGTTAGCCTGCAAGTAATCTGGAAAGGTCAGATCTCAGTTCCATGATTCATCTTAGACTTGAGAGCACATTGTTCATGGTATATTTTATTTTTCAGCACAGCTCTCACTGGAGTGCCTGAATAACTTACAGGTTGCACTGTCATTTAATATAAATTCACATGCAAAGTTTAAAACTCCAGCAACTGCCAGCCAGAAACACGGCTGGAAAACTGCCAATTTTTGTCCAATTTTATTCAAAACATTTACAGCTTACTTGGTTACTTTGATGTAGTGCATTGGGTCAAAATACCCACCAAGCACTTTTTTTTTTGTGTTTGAGGCATGTATTTAGAATTAGCTTAGACAAGGTGCATTACCCTTGAATTATCTGTGTGAGCTAAAGCAAAGCAGATGCAGGAAGAATGTGATTATCTTAGTAATGTTTGTGAAACAGATGCAAGTACTAGCAGTAGAATAAAACACCCTTCTCTGTTACTAATGTTGTTGCCACCAGGTTAATAATCCACTGCACATCCACCACCTCCATACTCAATCTACTGGCTAGACATGTGAAAAAACATTACTAGGAGAAGGTCATATCAGAAACACCTATTTAAAATTAGATTTACCCATTGAAACATTGAACAGAGACTCTTCTGGCTCCTACAGCATCGAATCCCTCAGGTAAGTAAAAACAAGAATCATCTTTCTGTTCCCTTCACTTTCTTTTTCCATTTATTTCCCCTCAAAACAGCATACTATAAAAGCACAAGCACACAATGAGACCAAGCACAATGCAGGCTCCCCTCTGCAATAATTTTTTACCAGTTTGGTGATTGGTGAGCCTAGAGGAGAGAAGAAAAGGTTTGTGGCTACACACTGTCCTAGGCAGCACCCTGTGCCCAGCTTGTCCCAGTTTTGTGAGTGGCAGGGAAGGGTGGGGGCAGCCAAATCATCTCTGGGGTGGCAGCCCAGGCTGACCTTGTGGGGCAATTTGTTTGTCTGAGGGTGATGAGCTGACTGCACTCCATACACTTGTTTTTCATTAAGGATCTGGAAGAGGCTGGTAGATGCCCTGGTGTTATCACACCTTACCTTCCTTTTGTCCTGAGCTGTGTAACCCATGGGAGAAAATCTCCAAATACCCAATCTTGCCTCCCTTGGGCTGGTTTCACTCCTGTGCCAAGGGCTGGGGCCATGGTCTCCCTCCCTGAGCATCCCCTCCTTTCATCCTGCCTGCAGGTGCATCTTGCTGGATCCACACACAGGTGAAGCAAAAGATAAAGGTCCTTCATCCCTCTCTGTCACTGGAAATAAACAGGAGAGGTGGGGAATCTAGTGCTGTGCAAGGCACTAAGTCATACCTGACACAAAGTTAAAATGGGAGATGAACCAGAAACGTAAGGACTTTAACACTCAGCTCACAGCAGGCTGGAATATGTGGAAATTTTTCTAGGCATGAGTCTTTCACAGATTTCAATCCCTGGTTAAAAAAAAAAAAAAAAAAAAAAAGAAAAATCCGTAAAGACACCACGCGTTTGCCTACTAAAGGAAATTGACAAAGGAAAGATAAAAAACTTATATATTTCTATCACCAGCCTCCTAGGGAATAAGTACAGAGCTCTATCTTACTCTTCAGCACTGCACAAGACACAGAATGCAAAATTTCCTCCTTGAAATATTTTGGCAGAAACAAGTATTCTGCACTATTTGTTTAGAAATCCAGTGGGGCTTCACTGAAGAAAAGCTAGCATTTTCATACTGGTAGTTGAAATAAGAATTAATTTCATGCACAATTGGCGGCGCAGAAGGAACTTCCTTGATATCCAAAGAGCAAAAGATTTTATGAGGCTGCATATGTATTTATGATTATTTAAGGTTCTTGTTATAATGAAGATCCTTTAAGGAGAGGAATTTTGTGTCTTAATTTGCATAAAGACAATAAAAACTCTTTGAAAAGCAATTTCTTTCTGTATAAAAAGTGAGAACATAGCACCTCAGTGGCACAGACATCTGTTACTTAAGCAGACGCCACCATGCAAACTCCATCAAGCAGCACAATCCGCCAACCACAAACCACCCAAACTACATCTGCAGCCAAAATTCAGTGGGTGGCTGGGAGCCTCCAAAAGAGGAGAAATGATGGGTTTTTCTTCAGTGTCCCTTCACCCATCCAGCGGCATTTCTCTGCTCTCGGCGAGCAAAGGCGGGCTCGGAGCCGCTCCCCGGTCCGGAGACCCGAACCCCAATTCAAACAGGATTCACGCAGCCCAGCCCATAAATAATCGCTGCTTTGGTTCTCATTATGGCTCTGCTTCCCCGCCCGGGAGCTGATGTATCAATACCTCTGCCAAAGGTTAAATATTGCCTGCTTAGTGCTACATGCAGAGATAGAAACCGGCAGGGCCAAACCCAGCAGCCGGCAGCACCGGCTCAGCCTGGGGCTGATAAACCCTTCCTGAAGTCAGCTTACACTTTAAATCAGGAGTTCATGAAAGGCATTAAGAAAAACTATTATATTACTAGAATGGATGGCAGTACAGTTTACATGTTACACCTTGAAGTAAGCAGCAGGATTTTCAATCACTTGATAACCTTGAAACTGCTAAGGTATCAAATTGCTATCATGAATATTGTACAGGAGCAGAAATAACTCAGAAAGCTGCCTTTGTGAATGATAATGTGGGAAAGAGCAATGTTCTTCTGGGCTAGGCTCACAATAGCACCGACAAGCAAATACACATGAAGGCAAGGCATGTACTCAAACAAGCATATTTGCATTTGCCTATATATCAATCAGTTATCAGTGCAGCTGCATCTTACCTGGCCCTCAGAGAAAATAAAAAGCCTGCTAGATAACTTTGCCTTGCAGGAAAAAGGAACTTCAAGGGACTCATTTGTATATGTGCACCTGAAACTATTAGGATAAATGCCCTCTACTTTGACTGGTATTGAACAAACATTCTAAAGGAACCACAGGACAGACCCATCCATGCAGGGATTTAATTCAACCCCCAAAACAATGTGTCTTCCTGGCTTGCATGCAGGACCTGTGAACATATCTTGAGCCCTGATTCTGGTTTAGTTCACTCTGGATGAAAATGCTGAGGTTTCCTGCATAAGGCAAAGCTGAGCCAGCCCTCCAGGCTCCAGTGTTTATGCCCTGAATCAGTGGAGTTTATACCAAACTCGGTTTTTGTTCTCAAGTACAGCAGGGGTTCAGTCTTGTGGCATTTTCAGGTGACACAGCCTACTGAGATCATCTGACAGCCATGTGAAAACTCAATGTCTGGAGTGATTCATCATTGTGTCAGATTGTCCTGCACTTTGTCACAATGACTGACAATAGGGGAAACTTGGAAATAATACAAAGATTCAATGCTGGCTGATAATGCCTGCATTGTGATTAGAGCAGGCGGTGAGCATGTGAGGAGAATGTTAATTTTGTCCCCCACCCCCAATTTCATACTGCTTGTGCTTTCAACAGCTGGGTGTCTGCACTTGCTTTCTTAATCTTCACTCCTGTGGCATTTTTAAGTGCAGAGCCTTTTCCCCTCAGCATGTTAAAGAGTCATATTATTACAAATGGAAAAAGAAGTAATATAGTGCAAAAGGGTAAATTCTGCCAGTACCACTGGGCACTACTTGGGCAGGAGCATCTCTGGTGGAGGTGCCCTTCCCTCCCAAATCCTAACCCTATCATGGAACCACACCAGCATCTTAAATAATGGTAAAAACATGTGGAGCAGCACTTCCAGGAGTGCTATAAAACCCAGCAAGCATGGGTGAATTTACATGTGGAGCAGGATCTTCCAGCAGGGTCTTATAAAAAAAAAATTATGGAAAAATATTCCCTTTATTTGGCATTGACTCACAATAAAGGTTTAAGGTAATTACTGTCTGATAGGGTGTTTACACTTGAACAGCCAGAAAAAGTGTTTGCAGCAAGTTACATATTCTAAAGCTCTTCAAGTTTTATCAGTGTTCACAGCAACAACATCAGAGACCATGGACTTGCTGTGTAATTAATTGGGAATAAAAGAAAGGTGCTTTCTGTGTGCTCCAGCTGGCCAGGTCATTTTGTTGGGTAAAGAACAGGGGAAAAAACCAAACAGTAGCAAGGACCAACAAAACAACCAGTGTTGTGTCTGCCACAGCAATGAAGGCAATAGAATTTCTCCCATTTCTGAAAATATAAGAGGAGCAAGTGGCTCTGGCTTGTGTGCCCTGTCCAGGGAAGGGACAGTGGCTCCAGGGTGTGAAGGATGGGACAATCTACCTTGGTGGATTTTCCCAGCAGAGACTGGTGTGGCATGTGCTGCATCACCACACAGGTGATTTTTAAAAATAGGGAAGTGCAAATTTCTCTGAAGATTCTTACTTGCTTACAAACTCAGAGGATATTTATAATTTCAGAGCTCATTCTCAAAAGACACCCACTTAATTAGATATGTGCTATTGTGCTTTAGAAGCTGGGCCCTTGGAAGTAAAACAAAAAGAAATTTCTGACAGAAGAAGAAGAATGATCCAGTTATCTAATTGGCACCAGCAGTGTATTTTTCTTTAAGCAAATACCAAGTTTAAAAGTAGTCAGAACTAAAAATGGGCAAAGCTCCTGCAGCCTTGGTACTGTGCTGTGAGCCACTGGCTCTTCATGTGAAGAGCTGCACCATGCCAGAAGTGGTTCAACACATTGGAGAGGAGCCAGGGTCAGACTCTGGCCTTGCTTTTGCTGATATAAAGCTGAAAAACCCACAGGACAAGGTGGAGTCACTCTGAACCAGCACTGGTGCACCTGAAAGAAAATGAGATAAAATTAAAACAACCAGTGGAAAGTTATCTAATTTCCAGTGATCACAGCTGGCATGGGTTAGGTTTGGGTGAGCTGGGAGCTGAGGTTGGTTATATTGGAGCCCAAAATGCATTTTACTGTGATCACTGAGCATTTTATCCCTAACAAATATGGGCATACAGCTTGAAAGTGTTTAATGAATTGGTACATTAATTTAGGCTCAATGACACACTTCCATCTCTAGCTGTGAAACTGCTCAGTGAACACAACTCTGTGCTTTATCTAATTTCAGGGTGCTGAATGAGGGTACAAGAACAAGGTAGATGCTAAAATACATCTACACAATAAATGGTCCATAGATTAAAAAGATGTCAGAAGCTATCTGTTAAATAGAGGTCCACAAACATTGCAAGCTGAGGGAAAGGATGATTTTATTGATGTTGAAAAATCTCATCAGTGACTTTATTTTCTTTAAAATGAGCAGTAAACAGCCAGACATATTTTTTCACTCTGTTGCTTTGGCAAGATGAGTTTGAACCATCAGCTTAAGGTCTCTGGACCTTTAACTTGTGACAACAGTGATGGAAGATGCAACTTTCCTAAAATGTTTTAACAACCAGAACAGTATCTATCCATGTAGATATTACAGATATAGTCAGTGAAAGCAATAGAAATCCACCATGAGATTACAATCTAAACATCTGGGAACAATTGGTATGTTCAATCATTCAGGTGAAATCATGGCTGGCCTTTGGACTTCCCATCACATTATTTTTCCACCAGTAGTTTCCTTCTTATAATTAATACTTAGTATAGAGTACAAAATTTTTTATTTTTATTTTGCAGAAAAACACTCTTCCACATGGATTGCAATTATCTTTGCAATATTTTAAAATCAGAAAAAAGCAAAAAATAAAGAGCAGCTTCATTTTTAGTGCCCCAGTTTAATTAAAAAATGTTCAAGTAATTTAAAAATGTAGGTATTAAAATACCAATTAAGCTTAAGGCAATTTTTCCTATTAATTTTTATGACATCAGTACAGGGGTGCCACATAAAGGTGACCCCTTAGAGACAGGTTATTTTGAATTTAACATTTGACTGTACTACTGCTGAGAGAAAATTAATTAATTTATGAAGAAACTACCCCTATTTGGCTAATCCCAACAGGCTGAACTTTGAAAACCATGTCATATTTCTCACAGCCATTAACTTAGCAAATGTAGCCTCCTTTTAAGGTTTTAATTACAAAATTTTATTTCTCAGATGACCATTTTGGGTGGCCACCTTGTTAAAAAGTTAAAATATTTAAGTGTAGTTTTAACTGTGCAGTATGAACAGAACTGGGATTTATAGTTTGATATAAAGGCTATTCTAAAGTGCATTAATTATCTCTAAAACTGTTTATTGTTCTAATTCTATGTTGGTGGGTAAATGATAACATGATAAAATTCATTTATTACCTGAACTCTAATGCTTTAAGGAATAGACCAAGTTTTCATGGGGGCAGCAACACTAAAGAAAGCAGAAATTTCTAGATCTAGTTTGAATATTTGCAATTAAAGTTTTTTGTGCAACTGGACACCCTAAAAATCTCAGAATAGGTGACCTTGCAGAAACAGCTACTGGGAGTATCCTTATGGACACAGAGAAACGAATTCTTTAAATGAACCTGGTTGTGATGGATTTAAGTGAAATTGCTCTCCTTTCATTTGAGATCTCAAATTGGTTAATGAGGCTGGAATATGCTTTATTTCAGGGAAGTCGTACTGGTCTGGACGAGGCACAGAATTTATGCTGACGCTCGAGTCAAGTGCAAATACCACCATCACTTCTTCATTACCACCTTAACTGGTGAGATCTGTTCTGCTCAGCAGAACTCGAACAAAATGTCAGGTTCCTAAATGAAGAACTCCTGGCTCTCCGTGAGAAACAGGCTGATTGGTTAAAAGTACTTCAACCTTTATTTAATTCATGCCTTATAAGTGCTCTTTGGCAGGAGCTCTTGGGATCTGATCTTATGTCACACTTACTGAAACTCATTTAATTATTGCAGCTAAGGAGGGCAGGGAGATGGTTATCTCACCACGAAAATCTAATCCTCTTCTTTATCAGCTTAAACCCCAGCCCAGGGAAGTTGGTTTGGATTCCTGTGCTTCCCTCAGCCCCACCCGCTGCTAACTGTTTGTCAGTACATGACCCTTCCTTTTGGTGTTTTGTTGGGTTTTTTTTTTAAGAGGGATGTTTTGTATCAGAGATTTAAAAGGGTTGTGCAAGCAGATGCCCACAGAGTCCCTGAACACAGAGCCTGTTCTGGAAATCCCTGAGCTGCTGCTCCTTGCCATGCTAAGGTCATTAAGGGTGGGACTGCAAACCTCCCCATTGGTTGTTTCCATTGCCAGATGAAATAATGGGATAATTTGGATACTGTGCAACCCCAGGCAGCCACTGCCAAAGCAGGGATGGACTGTGCCTTTGTGCCACGGTGCTGCAAAGGGGCTGCAAGTGCTTTACAAGCTTTCCGTGGGGCCTTGCTAAAAAACTTTTATGCTTTGTTCTAAAGAGAGGGAAAAGGCAATACATACTCTGCCATTATGAGCAAAACATGAAATGGTTTTGATGGAAGTATGGGCTGAATAAGGGATTCAGCCTAAGGCTAAAGAGAGAATCAGTGACTTTTATAGCTTTGAAAATTGGTATTATGACCATCATTAAATTAAAGTATCTCTCCTCGTGGGATTTATTTCATCAGGGGTTGAACATCTCTTAACACAATTAGTCACCCCCAGAGCACTGTCGTCATAAAACTTAGCATTTTGAATTGTAACATAAGAATATTGGAAATTTTGAGTGAGAATGTTCAGCAGAAGTCAATCTTAGACCAGGATGGTTCGATTTATGATAAATTCTTATCTCTGTGATTCTCTTGTTACAAATTCCAACCTGAGCAACATAGAAAACAAATGGTATAAATGTTTCCTCTGAAAACTTTTGTGTACTTCATGATTACACAGCTTATGAAGTTTAGGAGCCTTGGGCAAGCCAGCAAATGTGTAAGAGGAAGGCTTAAGAATTGTTTGTATGCTTGATTTGTTTTACAGTGCATTTGGTCTTTAGTTTTGATTGGATTGTCTTACTGAAACATGAAGGGCATTTAGAAAGTAAGGAAGTGAATAGGATACATTTGCAACTATATGCCCAAAAGCAAGATCTTAATGTCAGAAGTAAATTATAACAACTTAGGTTACTGATGACATACATTATAATTCAAAGCTTGGCAAACCACATCAAGGTTGTTCTTACCATGATGCCACAAAAATATCTTTAAAGTCTTGTGGTTTTCAGGATTTATTTATGGTAGGAACTTCATCAATAAAAAGCAAATATTACCAAAGATAAGCTTATTCTTTCTAAATGCTACTGAATCTTTCTAAAAATTCTTAAAATTAAAACATTGAGGCAATAATTGTCAGAGTAGGATGGTTCCAGTGGGTAAGACAGGCTTCAGCCATCGTCCTTTATTCCGGTTGTTTTGGGTGACTGAAATGTTTTCTGGGGATGGATCTACAAAGGACTTAACAAAGTCTAAACTTGTTGCCTCTTGGTGAGGGTATCCCAGGCCTGTAAACCCTTGTGCAGGTGGTGTGGATGTACAAACATGGGAAGTTTTGCTTGTGAGCAGCAGAGAAGCACATGAGCACATGCTGGCCTGGCACTTGGCAGCTCTGTGTGTGTGACCTGGAGGATTTTCCATCTCAGACCCCCAGCTCCCTTATCCATGCAGAGCCAGCTGCAGTGCTGAGGCCAGGGGTGCTCCAGCTCCCTGCTCTGCCTCTGCAGCAGCCCTGCCACGGGAACAGAGCAGCTCTGTGCAGCTCCTTGCACAGGTAGGAGCATCCATCCCCTCCCCTGAATGACTGCAGCCTCCCTAACCCACAACTCCTCACTTTCTGTACAAAGGACAAGCTCTCCATATTCTCTGCTCCTTAATAGATTTCTCTTCCATTAAGTTGTCAGGTCTTCCCCATACTCTCTTAAACCTTCAACATCCACAGCCTTGTCTGGCAAGGGGCTCCTAATTTAAATCAGAGCTTTAGTGGGGGGGAAAAAATATTTTGTTTGTTTTAAATCTTCTCCTGTTTTGGGAGGGGGACCCTCTCACTGCCACTGGTGATTTTACAGATTTTTGTCATATCCCCATCACACATTTTGCAAGTTGAATAGTTACAGCCTGCCTGCTTTGTAAAGAAAAGCCTTTCCAGCAGCTTAACTCATTTGTATCACGAGTATCTGGTTCAATGCCTGATCTCTCCAGTGGGATTAAACCACAAATCTCCCATTTCATGGTGACTTGACACCAAGTTTGTCTCCTGGGTGAGGTGAAACTCTCACCCCAGTTCAGGTTTATATAAACAGGAGAAATGAGAGCAGCCACCTTCTGCAGGCTCCTGTTGGGGCACTTAGGGGAAGATGGACTTGTGTTCCAGCCCCTGTTCTGCTAATAGTTCCCTGTGATGTGCTGATTGCTCAGAGCTCAGGCTCCCTTTGCTCCAGAGAATGAGTCTGCTTTAACTGCACACTGAGTGATGACGAGGAGCAGGGTGATTGCTCCCAATTTACTCCCGTGGAAATGGCTACCACTTTAGAATCAGGCCCACTGAAAACCCAAAAATAAAAATATTCACAACCCTTACATATAATAAGCCTGATTTGTCTTCATTTCAGCTGCAATCAGCAAGAGACATCCGTGCTGGAGTAAGCCTGAATGAAACATGAGATGGCATATTTGGGTTAACAATGGCTGAATTACTCTGGGCTTAGACTCTCGTGCAGGGTTTTAGTAGAAAAGGATCAGTGTCATCACTGTGTCCAGACACTGGAACTGCAATCTCCTGGCAGGAGAGCCACCACATTGTCACTGACAGGGATGTGCTGGGGCTGGACAGAGCTCCAGGGCTGCAGCTGGTTTGAATTTGGGTGGTTCTGAGCATTCCACAGCTCCTGAAGTTTTCACCAAGCCCAGATTTATACCTAGTCTATGAACAAAACTCCATGGGGTTTTTGTTTATTCTGGAGGTGTACACATACTGAACTAGGTCTATTCTCTCAGCAGAGCACAACAGATTTTTGTTTTAGAATCCACACATTATTGCCATTTGTTTTCTGGAAATCCCAAATATCCCTAAGGAAAGTCCACCAAAAGTAAATAAAATGTAGTAAATTAAAATTCCCTTAAACCCACACTATTTAGCTTTAAAAATATTGTACTTTTTGTGTGGTATTGTTTGCTAATGATATTGTCTGTAGTGTTCTGCCTCCACTCTGGTCTGTGCAGAAGAATTGTGTGTGTGTGTTTGTAGCTTGTTCACAGCATATGCACAATAACTGCACTGTGCTCTGCTGGTCTGAATGGGAAATTAAAAGGGAGTTGTCATATGGAAAATTAAAAAGTCGTAAGAGCTACAAAAATCTATTTAATTCATGCTACTTATAACCTCCTGAAAAGAAACTAATGACATTGCCTGAGAAATGTTATAACAGCTCTGAGTACCCACCATGCCAACATGATTTGTTGTGCTATTTTTATGTGCCTCAACTTCTAGAAGCAAAGCCTAGGCATGGTATTTCAGCACTAAGCTCTTAGTGACTAATGCAAAATGTCATTATCAGACACTTCATCTTCTTCTGTTTGTTTGGTTTTATTTCTATTTTTGGACAGTTTCCTCTGTTAAGATAGTGGCCATGCATCAATTCTGTGCTCCTTGGACCAGGATCTGGTGCAATTTTGACTCAGGATACCAAGATGAAGTGAACCCAGTATTGGCATTTTCCTAAGAATCCTAGACATCTCTGACACCCTCAAATGAGGAAGAAACATTCAGTTCCCGAATTGCTTTACAAAAACATTTAATTCTTGGGGTGGGAATGTCAATTTATAATAGGGGAACCAAGGAAGCCAGTAGGTTTGAAAGTGAATTAAATTGGTGTAAGATTAGAGTTTGGCCAGCTGGGATATGTCAACATTTATGCAAGAACATCTGACTGTTGAAGTGAGAATCTGTTCAGCCTGGATTGGAGTCTGAGAACCCCCTGGAGCCTCATCACTTTTATTTCTGCAGGTTTTCCATCAATACATTGGTAGTACAGAATAGTGCAGGTACCAGAGAATCCCAGGATGGTTTGGGTTGGGAGGAATCTTAAAATCAACTCATTCCAACCCCCCCCATCATGGGCAGGGAACCTCCCACCAGGCCACATTGTTCAGGGCCCCATACAACCTAGCCCTGAACACTTCCAGGGACATTTTAAATAACTGTTAAAAACCAAGTCAAAACAAAGCTGCTCACTCTGCCTGTTCTCCCAAATGCACTTTGAGTACAGGAAACTGGATGCCAGGAAGTTTAGATGGATTTAAACAAAAAACAGACTCACAATTCTGCTTCAGAGGATCAAACCCCACAAGTTAAACTCTTCAAGAGCCCAAACATGCAAGAAGCACTGAGCTCACCAAACCAGACCTGCCAGTCACTTACTATGTTTTATATTGATTAGATGATGAGCCTCAGGGATCATTGATCCAGCACTCAACAGACAGAGCAGCTTTCACTTCTGTGGTCACTCCTTTGAAGAGAATCCTGAAGGAAAGGAGGATGCCAGATGGAAATGTCTCAGCCAGCCCTGCCTTCACTGACAGAACTGGGGCCACCCCAAACTTTCCCCCAAAGTGATCTAGGCTGGATGCCTGGCACAGGTGTGGCAGCTTCCATACCTTGACTTGGAATTCCAAGCATCCTCTACAGCACACACTGGAAACATAAAACCTAAATAGCAAAGATTCTAGAGAAAGCAGTAGTTTACCCACTTTACATCTGTTGAAATTTGAGGAACTTTTGAGTTATTTGCCTCTTTCAAATACTCACAAATACAACAGTGTTTCAGAAAGCCCAGGGGCAAGATCAAGGGCAACTCCAGATCTGTAAACACCACTCCTGTGTCCATTACACAGCTGACAGTATTTATGACCGTTGGCTAATTGGGAAAAAGTAAAATGCATTTTTGTGGCTGCTCAAAAGGATCAGTTTTTTGGATTTTTTTTAAGAAATGAAATCTATTTCCACATAATGTTAATTCTAAAGTAAATTTCTACTTGCTCTGTGAAAATTGGAAGTCAAATGAAAGGGAACTAATCTGGGTATCTTACTGTGGGAGAACCTGCAGTGTGAACTCAACCAAGCTATTAGACACCAGAGAAACCACATGGGAGGGAGCTGCTGGAGACAAAGCCTCATAAGTTCCACTGGCCACAGAATGACTCAATTCTTTGTTAGTTAGGATTAGCCCTTACAAGAGCAAATGGAAAAGCTGTGAGAAACTCCAGCAGGTAACTAATTACACAATGCAAAATCAAACACAGCCCATCAGATATGTTCTTTACTCCTCTCAGAATATGAAAAGGCACTCCAGTGCCCAAAAACAAGACAAAAATTTCAAGGGATCTCCATGTTTCCATATAATTTCTGAAATTATTCCTTTTTAAATAATGCAGTAAGAATTGCTGTTTTTGTGAAAATATTAATTTTTTTTACTGAACTGCAAATGCCGCTTGCACAGGGAGGAAGAGAAGCATGAGCCAGATGCAGAAAATTGCTCCATTTGCTGGCAGTGTAGCTATTTATATGTTGACAAACAGTTGTGCCAAGAGCAGATGGATATTTCCTAGGACTGAAGAACTGCTAATTGTTTGCTGCTGTTCCTCTCAAGTTCATGGGGGAAAGCCATTGGTGTTCTGCAGAGCAAGGCATGAAGGAACCGGTTTGAGCCTCGCATTTGGCAGAGTGGCCCAGCTCCTCCTCTGACGGCGTGGAGGATGCCCTGAAGCAAGAAGATGCTCTGCCAGATGTCAGCTCAACAACTCCCAGCCAGCACAGCCACGAGGAGCAGCACTCCCCACATCTTCTGTGAGTCCTTGACCAAGCTGGACAAAGAGTGCAGAGGTTTTCAGCTCAGCCTGCTGAACATCCTGAGCCTATAAATGTTTTCCAGTGTGTCACACGTATTTGAATCTTGTGGAAATACGAAAATTTTTGCACCACAATGCTGGATGATATTTATTTAATCTGACAGGGAAAAGGCATCTTTCCATGACTCTGTGTATGAGTTACCTGAGCTCTGCTTGCTCCTATCTGAGGCTGAGGAATGCATTGCCCATTCCTGACGGGTCCTGTTAGAGCAAAGCGTGAAAAAACTGAAGGAGGATGAAGAGCAGGAAATGTTTTGTTTTCTGTTTATTTTTTTTAAACTGAACTCCTCTTAGCCCACTTTGGTAAAAAAAGTCACTATCATGTGTCTTGATATCCTCATATATATCAGCACCAAAGTACAATTTAGTTAGCTTAAAAAAGTCTCAGATCTGATTTATCTGTGAGACACACTTCACAACACAAACCAATTTTGCTGTAGTAATACCATGTCAATATTTCTTGACAGAAGACAAATGTTGTTATTATTTTGCCATTTCTTACCTTTGTAAAAGTTTAGAATTTTATAAAATGACTCTTCTTTACATGTCAAAATGGTTAGTTGTTGGAAAGAAAAAAAAATTGAAGCCATTCTTATATCTATCAATGGTGATGGATTCTACAGTTAGGTTAAAAATGATTCTGGCACAATATTGATGATCAAAAAATAAAAAGTAGACAATATTTTTAATGGATATTTACATTTTTCCTATCGAAACTGAGTAAAATAAATCAGGAGAAAATCCACAAAAGTTATTTTTATTGTGTTTTCTTGGTATTAAAATGTATTTATATGTATGCTGCCTGCTGTACCTAATTGTGCAATATGTGTAGACATAATTTCCTCTCCATGATGATGATCTCCAGAAAAAGCAGCCTCTCTTACCTTTGCATTCATCCTCTTCTTGTCCCTTCACTACGTGGAGAGTGCCAAATATAAAATATCATCTCTGATTTAAATTGAGTTTAAGAGATTACGTTAAAAAATTACTAAAACTCTTGAAAGAAAATACTTCAAGATTTTTCTCTTCCATTTTTAAAAAGTCTCTACAATACTTAATAAATACAACTTTGAGGAGCCATGCCTTGCACTTCCATATGGATCTTCCTCTCGTGCTGGTCTATTCTTGTTTCTACAACTATATCTTGTGTTAAGAAAAAAGTTTAACAAGAAATGGAAGGACCATTTATCTCTGCTTGAAACTGAGAAACTTACAGGATTTAGCTTGGGGGTTACCTGGGTGTGACTGCCATGGAGGGGAGCAGATTTGCCCAGCTGATTCCAGATGTGCAGCTTGCACACCTTGTTTTGATCTAAACTGGTGCCAACTGATCTGGAGTTAACCAGAGCAGGTTTTGTCCTGCAGCACCTCTGCATGCTGCTGTTCACCATAAAATGTCAGGGAACACCATTTATAGTTTCATCCCAGGCAAGCCAGGATTTAAGGGCAGGGTAAAGAAACTGTGTGATGGCAACAGAGCACTTGGAGAGGGAAACCCAATTGACTTTATCCACCAAGTTATCCACCAGTGAATTGGTGTATTGCTCTGTAATAAAACATGGTCAGTTCTAACCTTTGCAGAGCATGTATGAATCAAGTCTGTTACTTTTTACCCCAGCCAGGTTTCAAAGATGTTCCTTCCCAAATGAGAGTGAGCAAGTGGCAGTTCACAGGTTCCTCAGGAGAAGGACACTGAAGTTTGATATTTGGGCTGTGCTCAGCCAAATTACCAGAGAGCTGAATGCAGAGATATGGCTTCAAATATGGGTGTTGAATAACAAACATAAATATGCAGCTCTATGATATCTCTATTCAAATGAATTATGCAGACCAGCTTCAAAAAGAGCTCCAAGTTTGTAGAACAGAAAGACCTCAAAGGCTATTATGATCAAATTTAACCAAAGTTACAGTATTTATATAAATATTCACACACTCTTTTTTTACTTTAGCACCATCCTGATTAATTTTTAATTGTAACAAATCAAAGCCAAGAAAAACACTTTACATTCCATTTCAAACCAAGGATTACAGAATGAAAGCCTAAACATTTTCACTTATCTAAGGACCAGCTGCACTGAAATCACCGAAATTACTGCTGTGTTTTTATTTATATTGCAACAGCTATATTGGCCTAGAACTGACACAAAGGGAGAATCAGGCCATATATTTATGTTCAGCACATTCTATGGTTCACTTTCATGCTGATTATTTTGCTATGTTTCCCAACTCCATGCTGTGTAAGTAGTTGTGGATGATTATTTTACATTGCAGCAGCTATAGGAAAGGTTTATCAATTCTTGTGTAAAAGTAAACATACCCTGTATTCTGAACTTTAGGAACAGCCTTCATTTTTGCCTTAATTCTATGCATTATATAAGCAGAACATAAAAATTTACCTTAAAAATAAATTACCTGGACTTTAATCTGAAAATTGCACGATAACCCAATTACCATACTGCAGAGATTTTAGAACTATTTTTATTTGTTTGTTTCCCATCTTTATTTCCTTCCTAGCACTGGCACAATGTCCCACAGAGCACATTGCATACATTCCCAGGTATGAACTGGGGATGCAGCAGGGTCAGTGAAAAGCAGAGCATATTTCAGTGCATATTCCTGTAAAATTACCATGCTTCTCTCCTTCTTTATCTTCCACCAGAGACACTAAGCAGATGATTTTGCAAAGACTTATGGATTCATTAAGTTTGAACCATGCCACATGTTCCTCCAACTTCCACAGAATTGCTCACACACTGAATTTAAGCACATACTTAACTGTTTTCTCTATTAACTCTCTGAATTCTGCATGGAATTCAGGAGAAGTTTTCCCTGTGTTCTTATAGGTTTTAAAAATAAGCTGAGAACCAAACTGCTCATAATAAAATAAAATAAAATAAAATCTGTCAAGGAGGTTAATATGCTGTTTATCACATAAAACAATTAACTTGATTAATTTTTGAGGAGAGGCAGTGACAGAATGTATTGTGCCCCTAATTCTTTTCTTTATCTTTATCTTTACAAAGATAAAGAGACTTATCTTATTTACTGAAGTACGTTCTAGAGTCATGCTAGAAGGGAATTTTTCTCAGTATCTCTGGACTTTTAAAGGGTGTCTGATACCTATTTTCCAAAAACTCTATACATTGCAGCTTTTTCTATGAACATAACGTTATTTGGAATCAAGGTGTTTCCTTCTTAGACCTGCAAAAAATCACCAAGAGAAATGAATTTGTACTGCAGCCTCTGATTGAAAGTAAAGATTTGTACACAACAAACTATACAGGAATTAAGCACAGGCATTTATCTGATACCTAATGATTTTTAGTCATTTTTGAGATGTGTATGTATGATATTTTTCCTATTGTTATGATTCCTCTCAATTTCTCCTCATAAAATAAAACTGTGATTTTCTGTTTACCTGTTCTATCTATTTGCAAATTGTTTTTTTTTTTTTAAGCTAAGGAAAAAAGGTAATTAAATTTACATCCTCAGAACAGAAATGTGGTCGTGCCCCTGATTTGTTTCACCAGCAATCAGGAACTGCAGATACAAAATATAATTTTATTCCTCACCATACAAATTGCATACAATACAGACCTTCCCATGTACTTCTAATTTTAGTAAATGGATGTATTTCCAAATCCCCCAAGTTCCTGTTCTTCACTCCCCACCAATCTCAGTATATTGCTACATAGGAACCTGACACAGGGAGCAATTAATCCACACTGCCAAATACAAGAGGAAAGTAATGCTTTTTCAAATATCAAATCAGTCCAATTTCATTTAGACTTAAATGATTTTTCTGGTCTCTCTTCATGTAGATACCTCTGCAGTCAATTAGCATTGTCACTTTTAATCTGTAATACTCAGATACTGGTCATTTCCCATTAAAGTCTTATTAAATAGATTCTTATGGCCAGATAGAACCTTCTGCAGTGTAATATCTGAGAGAGAAAACTGACAGCCATTATGCAGCTGGCATTTACTGAAAGGTTAGATACTGCAGATAACCTTAATCACAAATTGCACTGCATGCCAGTGAACTACCTCACCACTTCTCAATTCCACCTAAACATTTCCCACCCAAACACTCTTAGATTTCTGCTCAGTTAAGCCTAACCATCTAGATGTTTCCTAATTTAAATGTTCTTACACTTTAGAGCATCAGACTTTCCACCAGGATTTCATGTTTCCAAGAGCTTTGCAGCTCCAGAGGTTTTTGCTGCCTGTAAAGACACTTTCCTCTGAGCTGTGGACACATTTTCTGCTGGATCCCACCGTGCTGTCCCTCTGGCCTGATGAGAACCTGCCATTCCTGAGGCTGCCCTTGCTAAAGGATTCACTTGGAGGAGTCCCCCCAGCAGCTCAGGCTGAAGGGGGACAACTTCTGGCACCAGGAGCCACCACAAGCAGCTGGGCAGTGACTTCAGATGTGCTGTTCTGGCACGGCATGGAGCTCAAACTGAATCAGGATTTCTCTCAGTGATCTTTTCTGTACACAAAGATGACAGCACAGGAGTCCAGGTTGGCAGGGTTTTGCCAGAAAGGAACCCTCTCTGTCTAGTTAAAAGGAACTCAACATATTCTAGTCCAAGTAGGAGACAAGGATTTTTTAAAATAAGGGTTTTTTAAATAAAATTCTCATTTTTTAACAAAATTCCGTTGTGACAAACTATTTACTTAAAATAAAAGAGATTTCATAGAACAGCCCAGAACTCCTTTGAAAATAAACCCAAAGGAAGTGATGGACTGGCTGGGATGCAGGTAGATGCAGAAATCAATATATCCATCATGTGGCCTTAAACTAGGATGCAGCAAAAACAGGTGATAAACCATCAGATTTGTTTATTTACTGCCCTTTAAACTCAATAGAAACCCACAGACTTCATGAACAACAGAGCAGATCTATGAAAAAAGTGCTTAAGTCACACTGGCTTACTGGTGTGAGATCATGGCAAAGATTTCTACACAGCAATCCAGACACCATCAGCACTTGAACCATTTCCTGGGGGCACGAGCAACCTCTGCTCTGTTTTGTTGTGGTGCTCAGGGCTGTGATGGCAAATACAGGCAGGATGGTTTGGCAGCAGGGACAGGGAGACTGGCACTGGCTTGTGGCTTGTGCTGTGTCTTTGAAGACTTCTTTCTATATGGACACCGGGTTTAATCTGTGGCAAAATGAGGAACTGACCATGGACCTTCATGTTCTTGTTTTTAGACCTTCCTCCCAGTGCAACTCTAGGAAATGCATCATTTGTGCAAAAGCCAACTCACTATTGTTCAGTTGCTGCCAGTCACTGAATTCACACAGTAGGTGTTTTCAATATGCAACTTTATCAAAATATCTGTTTCATCCTGTGCAATTTTTTTTTCCCTCCTCAGATTTGTTTAAGTGATTGCCTGCCTGATCAGTCCTACTGATTGTTTATCTCTGGTGGCACAACAGCACTGACAGGCATCTCACTGCACGGAATAATTCAGTGCCTCATTAAAAACAAGAATTAGACGTGGCTTTGGAGATTAGTGCCGAGAGAGTTTTGCCATTTGACATTCCTGTTGGTGCAGACTGCAGGGATGTGCAGTGTGGATCAGCAGGGTTTCAGTCAGAAGACTCCACAGAGGTCACTGTGAGCAAGGCTGTGTGGGCTCTCTCCCGAGTCACAGGGATATGTGTGAGTTTGTTTATTGCTGAAATCCTTCCAAAGCACCCCTGTTTACACAGCATTAGGGTGACCCAGGAGAGAAAAAATGGAATAAAAGCCAAAAGCTCAGCAATAATGCTGCTCCTCGTGCTTACACATCAGAATAATTTCTGTCAAACCCTGAGACATAATAACACCAATAACACAATGCTATTTGCTATAGTCTAACTTCTCTGTGCTTTACAGGTAAGTGTAATAAACTTGAATTCTGGTTTGATTTTATGTTCGTGAGAGAGCTACAAAGTAAATCAAAGTAAAAATATTAAGCATCCTTTAGTTACCTTCCTCTCTGTTGTGTGTTTTTCCTATAACTTCCTGTCAGAGATGAAGAATAGCAGCTCTTGGCACAATGAAAAGGATTTGCACATTCACATTTTGAGGCTATTAGGGATAATTTGGTAATGAAATCTTTTCACTGCATCCTTTTAAAGTCTCTTCTTGATTGGATTGAAAGCTAGAAAAATGCTTAATATCCTACCAGCCTCCCTTGCTGGGCAGACAAGGGGCTGTACTAAGGGTGGAGTTATATTAAGGATTATACTAAAGCAGCCTGACTTTTCTGGCTGTGGGCACTGACACAAGTGTCTGGGAGGAACCTCCTTCTATTAATCTGTCTGCAAACATGGGATTTGAGCACTGAGAAGGACTGAGAAGCCCCACTCTGTCCTTGCATAGCCTGTGGTCAGCAGCCAGTCACAAACCAGGATTTCTGCTCTGCTGTTGCACAGGAAAAGGACAATCTCTGCCCAGCTCCCTGCAGCCCCCATGCTCATGATAACCAGAAAGCATCTCTGAGCACAAGTAGTACAAATATTACACAGCTGACTACAGGGAGTGAGAATGGGGGACTAAGCTCTAATATTCATTAACAAATAACCACTGTTTCATTAAGCTGAGCAGTGAGGACTGTGCAGAAAGGAAAACCACAGTGATTTAATATAGATTTCTAATTGGAACATTATGATACCTGTAGAATACTTTACTAAATTACTGATGTCAGTTGTATTTCTCTTTGAGACTAGGGAAATAGGTTATTGGCACAATAAAACATCTAGAGGCATTTAAAATGTCAGTCTAATAGCAAGAACCAGTAAGGCTTTTAATTACCTTCTGTGCCATTTTTTTAATTGCTTCAGTGGCTGCAGTGCTTAGTGAATTCCTGACAGAGCAGCTGCAACTGACTTAATTTAAAATGTTTTTTAAGCTCTTGGAGGAAATATTAAGAAATACAACAGAAATCCAGTGATATTTTATATGGTGCATGTGAGGAAATCTTTGGCTGTTTCAGCATGGGTATGAATGTTTTGAAGAGCTGGAATGGATGTTCACTGGATGTCAGCACTCCCCTGGTCTGAGTGGAAGATGGTGTTGGCTGGCTTTTGTAGGAGCCATGTTTTGGCAATTCAATTCACAGAAAGCAAAACCTATCCCTTGTGGTCCTAGCAGCTGCAGAGGAAAGGTCAGAGGCTCAAGAGAAAGATTGAGTGCCAGAAAATGTCCCAGGTCCATGGTAGTTCAAACAGAACTTTTCCTTATATTGCAGATGCATTTTCAGCTCTGGAGATCAAACTTATTTCTTCTTTAGGAGATAAAGGTATTCTATGAACTGGGAAAAAAGCATATGAAAATTTTTCCCTGATAGAGATTAGTTTGCAGATAACTGGTGCACTCCACCCAAGGATTATTCACAGTGATCACAGAGGTGGATCTGAAGAATACAATTATCCAGAAATTACCAATACCAATATCCAAAAATACCAATACCAATATCCAGTTTTTCCCAGCAGAGAGAGGAAAAGGACACCTGCAAAGACTCAGGTGCCACCTCCAGTGAAACTGTCCCAACCCCACCCTCCCCATCCTTGGCTAACCAGTTTGGGTTGAGGCCCCACTGTCCCAAACACCTCCCTGCCACCAGCCTCCCAACAGGAGAGGCTCAGAGGTTGTCCCAGTGCTGCTGGAGTTTCCTGGCAGAGGGAGGCTGGGACTGGAGAATCACAGCAGAGCTCCAGCCTCTGTCTCTCTGGCAGGGTGAGCCCACATGCTTTCAGGTTGATTTCATACTACACTGCACTCTGTTAATAAAATGGACTTTTAATCCATTTGAAAAACCACACGGGGCACAGATCCATCTTGCAAACCTCTCTTTCCCTCCTGGGGTTTATCTCGATTAGGCTGTAAAAAGACATCATTGAAAAGGATTAGCTTAACACCTCCTAGCATTGTTTCAAAGGGTGTTTCTACTCGACAAAAGCACAGCAGTGTCACATTCTGGCTGGAACATGGTTAAAGGAAACTTTTTTGCTAATGCACTGCAGAGAAGATATTCTACTGCAGCACATGCAAGAAGGTGAGAACTTCAGCCACACAAGTGGTGCACAAACCAACAGTGCCTTATGTATTCCAGTAAATGTGGACAGGACAAATTCTTAGAGGCATGAGGACACATCATAGAAACAGGAAAGAATGAAATATTCTTAATCCAACACACTGATACTGGTGAGCATTTAGAATCATAAAATAAGACTATTTACCAAAAAATATAGGACTTCTTGTTGTCAGTTCCAAATGGAAAATACGTGGTTTTCTAGCTATTAATTTTTTCTTACATTGAAATCTGGAGAAAAACATAGATATGAGGTAGAAATGTACTGACAACTTTTCTAAACTGAGACTTCAGTTAGATATACAGAATAGTCCTTGGAGTGAATATTTAATAGCAATTTTGAAGGTCAGCTATAGTCAGTAAGCAGTTTATAAATTATGCTGAAAAATTCTTTTGATAAGTCCTCGCAATAAATAAATCCTTTTTGTGTAAACTACAACTTATTCTACTGGGCCCTTTCTAATTTCATTCATACTCACATAAATCAACAGAAAATCAATGGAGTCAATGGAGTTACACTGAATGCAGTGAAAAATTTTCATGTGATTTCTCTAGGAAGTGTAAATTCATTGCATCAGCTTTTCAAGATTAGTATCGTTTTAGTGGAACGTGTTGGTGACAAAATCCACCAGAAGAACTTATGCTCCAGTAGTCTAAAAATTCATGCTTATGAAACATTTGTCATAATTTAAAACAGGAGGGGTGTGTGTGTGTGTGTGTGTGTGTGTGTGTCAGATTCTACAGGAAATGGAGGAACTGGACCAGCTTCTTTTATTTTAAGTGAGATGGCTGATTGAAAGAAATTATTGCCATTATTTTAACTCAGAACATATCAAACAGATTTCAATTTATGACTGTCTTACAGGACAGATTTTATTCTCCTTAGCATACCACGATATGTGGTCTTGTTTGCTTGAATAGAAAGAGATTGGATCTTTTTAGATGTGCATAAATACAAAGGAAAAGCCAATAAGTCTCTATGTACACAAAATGCATCATTGTCATCAGAAATAAGAAAGTCTGGCTGTGTGTGCATTTTTATTTCAGATTTACTCCAAAAGCCTTCTTGTAACTGGGACAGTACAGGCATGTTGATGTCTTACAGTCAAATCTCTTTTCAGAGTGAGTGGGTCTCCCTTCTTTACTCACCCATCTGTTTTCACAAACGAGCACTCCCTGATTTCTTGGTCAGCTTTGGTTGGACAACATGTTCAAAAGTTGCCAGCAGGTGTGCACTGAAACAGTGGGACTGCACCAGGCTTCTTTTTTCCAGAGGATTAAACCAAAATATCATTGAATACCAGCAGACAGGTGGAAACATGAGAAACCCCCCAGGTGCAAGGAACACCCTTCCAGCACAGTGACATCCAAGCCTGTTGCACAGCTTGACACCCCAGAGTTCACATCAAGGATTCCCTCAAACATTAAAGCAAATCAGCTGCCAGTTTTACTTGGTTTAAACCACAACCATTCTGGTTTCTTGGTTGCAGTTCCATTTTCGTGAAAATTCGATACAGTATAGGCAAGCAAAAGTCTGGCAAATCCCCCCTAGAATTAAATACTGCTCTTAACACCTCTTGATTTTATGTGGAATTAAAATATCCAAGGAGAATAAACAGCAAAATCAAGTCAGCTAGGTACATGAAAATAAGTCAAAGAGGACAGAAACATCTTCAATAATACACATTAAAATAACATTTAACATGATAATTTCAGTTGTGTTGCAAAAGGATTCCTGGAACCTTGAATAAAGGTGGAGAAATATTCCCATACTTCTCCCAGTGTGTTGTTTTACTCAGGGGTTTTCCCTCATGTCAGGAAACAAAATTGTATAAAGCCAACTAATATTTAAGTACTGTTCTATAAATTTATATAGTAAGAGTTCCAGAGTATCCTTAAAAACAGGATAGGTTGGAATAATTTTTCATACTTAAATTCTGAAACTGACTCAAACAACATAAGCAGTGTACTGGAAGGCTACATTTTCTATCAGTTATCACTATCTTCATTCATCTATCAATTTCTATTCATTACTAGGTTCATATTATAGAATTTTATTGGATCATTGACTAATGTTTTCTATTTTTCTGCTTCTGATTAATGTGTTTATTGATGCAAAACCAAACAGATATTACTTTTGGGAATTAACAGCAATACACTGAATTGAGCTTTAATGTTGGTTTCTTTACCAAGTGTCTAAAAATAAAGAATTAAAATATCTACTTCCATTCATCATTTCACCTACACAAGTTCCAGTATCCTATTACATGAAAGAGGTTTTGCACTTGAGACAAAAGTTTAATTATCAGTCTGCTGCTAGAACTGTGATATATTCTTAGGTAGCTACATTACCTGTGATCTCCTAGCAGCATTTCAGTGTTTTAATTTTAACCAATGAGACACTTCATTTTACATCTCCAGAACCTTGTTAAATACACTGAACAACAACAAATTTTTTATTGATCTTAATGGAGGTGTTCAATGTTAACTTAATTTCACTCTGACATCCATTTTAATTCCTTTTATTCCTTGCAGTCTTTAGTTTGGCAAAGGACAATACAGTTCATTGAGGCTCTAATATGTTTAATTATGCTCCATGGAAACATGTTTAAAATTCATTCCAGTTCTAACAGATGCATAGAAGCCAAATGCTTCCATAAAGAGAAAACTGGAGACTCTACAAATTCCATTTGGTGCAGCAGGAAGGGAGGGTAATCCCTTTCCCATCTGCATATTTTGATGAGCTATTTTAGCCCGTGAGTTCCTAAATCTGAGGTTCTAACTTTGAAAAGGCAAGCTCAGCAGTGCTGAGGCAAGCTGCAATCAGCAGGCTCCATCAGCCCTGCTCTGCCTCCCCCAGGTACAGAGCTGAACCAGACAGGAGCCCAAACAGGATGCTGGAGAATGATTCAAGAACAAGCCACCTGCCAGTTTAAAGGTGGAAGGTGAATGGTCAGGACATGCTCTGCACTGCTCCCCACGAAGAGAAGGGCCTGGGAGAGAGGAATTTTAAACACAGGAAGCTGCAGCAGATCCAGCTCAGTGCCCACCACAATTCCATCACCTCCTGTTTCCAGGGTGGTGCCAACCTCTGGTGTAAAGGTGGGTACTGCTATGAAGAAACCCAGAAGCAGAATTTTACAGAAAAAAAAACCAGCATTAATTTCACAAATTAACCTGTTTTAATTACATTTATTAATAACTCCTGCAGTATCACTGCTGGTGACTGAGATCTGATAACCTGTCTAACAACACTGATGTTGGAGTTAACACTGTACCCATCCCTTGCTGTGTAGAATCCAGCTCCCTGGCTCATCCAAAAAAATCCTCCTCTTTGACAGGATTTGGGCAAGCATGAGAGCTCCAGGTAGTGCTCCTTCTATTAGTGCATCTCTGCCTGGAATAACACATATTAATCTGCATATTGTTTGGATGTGGAATTTTGACTAAACATACACCCATACATTCTATTTTCAGTCACAAATTTCCTTCATTGGCCAGAAGATCCTAGAATTAATTTGATTCTCTTTTGTTCTGTTCCCTTTGGCTGTTGTGAACCTGAATGTCATTCTATTTTTGTCTGTTAATAATTAGGTTTGCAGTTTTCTTTTTCTGGGTAGTTTTGGATGCACCATCTCCAGCAATTTTAACTTTCCTGCTTTGATGTGAGCAGTGTTATAAACAGTACTCTAGACAATGTCCAACTCTACCATATGGAGCAATAAAAGTGCTTGATTTCCTTATGATTTATAGCACACAGGATGGGTAATTCAATTCACTCTGCTGCTTGATTTGTTTTCCATTGCCAGTACACATTGGGATGAATACTTTAGGGATTATTTTAATGCAGAAACACCCAGATTGCTTTATTTGTCTAGATATCAGCACATTTTCCAGTTTATGAATGGCTTTTGGTTTCATTGTTTATTCATTTACCTGGGCTGAATTTCATTTGTCATTGGTAGGTCCCATCATGTCGATGTTTTCCCAGATGAGCTCTTCTGTGCACATGGGACTTTTATCTTTGCACACTCAGTCTCTTTTAGTTGGTGTTATTACTTGGAAATTCAGTGTAGACTAAGGGGATATTCTGCCCCTGCCAGCTCAGCCTCCCTTTGCACAGGACTATCATTTCAACCTGTCTGACACTAATTCAACATTCACATTTTGACATAAGCCTCACCACAACATTCCTGCTAAAGTCTGAGTTTGTGACACACAACCACTAGAATTGCTCCAGATATATTTAGTTTTCACTTTTGACTTTAAAATCCCTCTGGACTACTACAAAAAGTCTTCTAAGAATCTAAATGTGATTACCTCTAAGTCTTCCTTAAGGACCAGGAGAGCAACAGTTTATTTTTCTTATTAAATGGTTTGATCTGCAGTTAGCCCTCCCCAGAAACATTTCCCTGAGGGAGACATGACTATTTCATGGACATGGGCATGCTTAAAATTGCATCTAGCTATCAGCAAGCCTGTAAAAGTCATTCAAATGTTGCAAAACATTTAAAATGGAATATTTTAAAAAATACTTTTCCAATCAGAAGTCTGTGTGTATAACACAGTAAGCCCAAACAGCAAACCAATTTATTTAGCATGATCTAAGAATGCTTATCACTCCTGCTGGAAATCCTGGTCTCTTGGACAAAAGAGATAGTCTGTAAAGACCATACTTTAATTTTAGTGCTTCCCTAAATCACTGGTTATGAGAATTTTCCTCGATTCAGGTGCATCATACTTTAAATCCCTCTTATCTTCCAGAAGTGTTTAAGACAAGACTCCTGCCATCAAAGTCAAGTCCAACAAATCTATAAGATAAGAAATTCTGTAGCCTTCTAAAGTAAAACTTGAGGAAATTACTAAAAAAGTAAAAAAGATAGAATATAAAAAGTGGGGACAGATGTAATGTCACACATGAACACTAAAATCTAGTACCACATTATTCAAAGTTGTGCAATTGGATACTGCTTTCTCTCTATTAATATTTCCATTTGCCTCCAGACACTACAGAAGATAAATTTAGGTTAAAGTACTTTTTTTCCCCCACAGACTTCTGAACAAAACTTCTACAAATATTTTTGCTTTACAGAGGTTTGATACTACCCTGCCCTGACTTTATGGTGAACATTTGAACATATTAGAAAATTGTGAGGATTTAGAGGAGAAAGCAACCCCCAAATTTCATGGGTGATGCTCTGCTATTCATGGATTTCTCTACTGTTGGAAGGCAACAACAAGTTTTACTGCCTGTGTTGTGTCCTTTAATGCCTTTGCCTCTGGACTGCTGAATCATTTCACACAAGAGATGGTTATTTTCACTTAGCAATGCATCTGCCAGTGTTCTGAGCAGAAATGTTTGCTGAGGGAGCTGTGTCCACATGGGGAAAAAAGCAGTTTCCACATCCCTTGAAATGCTAGAGTGAGTAAATGACACTTCTCTGATGGAATAATATGATATAGGATGGGATTCTTGAAGAAGGCTATATGGCTGTATTAAATAAAAATACTAAATAATAAAGCAAGCCAATTCATGCAGATAATCTACAGACCTGAAGCAAGACTTGTCTACATCAAGCTTTCAGTTTCATGAGCTCCGTAACACAAGGAGAATCAAAGCACAAGATACAAAAAAGGAAATTTTTTTGTCACCAGTTTATGAAGAGAAGATTCAGCATGAAAAAAGGCCATGATGTACTGTATAAAAATTCAGTAAAACACAGATCAAAAAATATTAAAAAGTGAGCTATGCTGCTTAATTTTACACTTTAACTTTCACAGAATCATACAAGCTTAGAATAGTTTGTGTTGGAAGGGACCTCACAGATCATTCTGTTCCAACCCCCTGCCATGGGCAGGGACACCTTCCTCTAGACGAGGTTCCTCAAAGTCCCATTAAACCAGGCCTTAAATTTAAAGAAGTCACTCTCCCTTACATATTTTCTACCCTCTGAGCATTTCATTCTTATTTTTATTATTTCCAGCATGACTTGCAACTTGCAGGAGCTGAGCTTGGACTAGCCAGTGAGGATGTTCCTGCAGCAAAACAAACTGCACAAAAATCAGCACTGTATTATCTCTACAAACATGTACTTGTCCTTACTCATTTTGCAGTTCTCAATCTAATGGATGTCAGGGTATTTAATATGGCCCATTCTTCATGGAGAATAGTCACCCCATTTGCTGCTGTGAGATTGATGGTGCTGAGTGCTATCAATCCCCAAAGCTCTGATGCAGGCCATGGACCTCAACCAAGAGATTCCTTTCTGTGCTATCAATCTCCCAGCTCTGTGCTCTCTCCAAGTCTTAAATCAGTCTGGTTGATATCTTTCCAGTTTCTCTATTCCTGCATCAGCAGTCTGGCTAAACATGGCCATCATTCACTACCTCTGTTTCAGCAGTGGTTACAAACACAATATCACTTTTATTACTGTCATTACTATTTATTTTTATTTCAATAACAACACTGAGGTGATCAGTGCTTTTTGAACCTAGGGAAAACCACAGATGCCACCCCAAAAGTGGAAGAGCCATACAGGGAGATTTTTACCATAGCAGGATTCTCAAACTGAGACACCACAGATAAATAAAAACTTCAACAGCCTTGTGTTGAATAACAGGAAAGTGCAACATTTGTTCCATTATGGATGTTTCCATCTTTAACTCCCTGAGCTCTGAGGCACCACAGAAAGCTCCTTCTGTTGGAGGGGAAAGGGACAAGTGGCCCTGCTCTGAGCACTACTGGTTACTTTGCCTAATGGCCATTAAGCTGCCTCCTTAAATACTTCAAAAGGCTTTGTGTTCCTGGAAAATATAATGCATGAACATTAAAAGAAATATTACATTAGCTTTCTGTCTTTTTTTGTTTAAATTATTTTTTAGGGTAAGTTTATCCATAAGGAGGAGTATTTACAAATAGGCACTCCATAAAAATACCAGCAGAATCTAAGTCTTGGAAGGTAAGAGAAATCTTTTGAAAGCTTATGGCTCACACAGAGAATAGTTGAAATGTCTCTCACATTCAAGTCTTAATATAAGCTGATAATTAAACCCTTTACCATTATTGTTGAATGTGGATTTTAAATCCTTAAAATATGGGAATGTCAAGTCACCTTTCCCACTGAGACAATTTAACAATTGAAATTTATGAACCATATCCTTCATTACGACTTCCATTATGTAAGGGGATCTTAATTTTAAGCCCATTCAAATTTTCAGTGGAAGGATGATGAAATGGTATGAACCACAGCTTCTACAGAGCTGCTTCTGCACAAAAATGGTAATATCCTGCATGACTATCTGGGTCTACACAGTGATCTTATTTTTCTTTTTTTTGGTTCATCCTTCCCTAATTAATATGCTCAATAAATATTTCTGCACCAGCACTCTGCTTGGAGTGCCAAGATGAGAATCTCTATAGAAAATCAATAATTTAGCAGAAACTCTATTTACTGTTTATTTTTGTTGCCCATAAAGGCTGTCACAGAGAGAGAGGCCCAACCATGCTACACACTGGGCAAAACAGCTCCATCTGAAATGCCAGAGTCTACAAGTACAGCTGACCATGGACAGACAAGGAAATGGAAGGAAACCAAGAAAAATGTTCTTTTTATGTGAATAGGTTTTGAAATTATTTAATAAAAAATTGATAATTTCATATAAAAACACAGAGATGAAATTAAAATGCAGTATCTCAACCAGCCCAAGGAGCTGGGTTAAATAGATAGAGACAGAGATGGTTTTAATTACTAAGGAAGGGTCTTTTATTAGTCTTCAACTTGTATATTGATTTTTCTCTGATTAATTTATAAATGTGGCCTATGGAGTACTTACAATGCAAGGTTTTGTAGGCACTGCTGTAAATACCTGATTTCTCTCATTCTTCAAGGACAGATTTCTTTATTATAAACAAAATTTCTCTTTATTTTGCGAGAGACCTCATCTAGTCACAACTTCAGTCTGCAATGAATGCATCTAGTGAACTAATTTATGCCTTTTTTTGAATTATAATTACTCATTTTTTATAGAAACTGTGATTCCTGCAAGAGAGCTGATTGAACTTTCACTGCTTACAGCGTGAGCCTATAAAGATGCTTGTATGAATCTTACAGTAATATCTTTACAGAAGACAGAAATGAGGATATAAAAACCTGAAATACTGTTCACTTAGATTGCAGTTTAGTGGAAGTACATGACACTTTATCAGTTGTATGAGTCCTCCTAACTAAATTATGTTACAATGATGATGCCATTAATCATGCCTGCAGTATTCTCCCCATCTTATGAGATATCTCCAATACACTCAGGCTCTCCCAAAGAAAAATACCACACACTCATTTATCCTCTAATAAAGCAAAATAATGGAAGCAAGGTAATTACTAGTAACAGTGATGTAAAAACCAAAACACGAGCATATGCCAAAAACAATTGGGAAAAAATGAACAGTAAATTCTATCATTTAAACTGTCCTGTTTTTCAGCAGTAGAGTGAACTATAAAGAAACTCCATATAGCTGTTAATGCAATGTAAATCAAGGCTTCCAGAACCAAGGTCATGCAAAAATTGAACTTTCTAAAGCCAGGAGAGGAAAGTGAGGGGAAAACCCCCCCATATTCTATGGTATATACTATCCCATCTGTTAAAAAATCAGGGTCAAGATGAATTGAGAAAGGGTGTAAAGCAGCACACAGGGTAGGAATGAGATGGAGAAGTCATCAGTATGCAAAAACCATCTGTTTAAGGGAAGAATAATTTAAAGGTTATTTCAACAAAAGCAAATTAACTGCAGAGTTCAATATCTGCTTTGTCATTACAATCCACCCCAAACATTAATGCAAAGTGCAAATAGCTAGTAATTCTTTCATCTCTACAGCATGTGATGCTGGATCACAGAGAATTTAGAAGAACCATTTAAAATGAGTTACTAAGCCCACTACGAAAGAAAAATATTTATTGTTGCTTATTGGCTTTCTTTTGGAGGGAGGGTAGTTCTGCTGCATTGCAAAGAACAAGCTGTGATGTGATATTTTACATCTGAGTCCCCATAGCTATCAAAAAAACCCCCTCATTTATCATAAAACTGGGACTGTAACTGCAGTGGTTTAAATGCCTCTTCACAAATATTGAAATTGCCATGGCAGTGGTTCCAGAAGCCTGGATAAGTGCTCTGGTTAGATGTGCAGGCACAGCAAGGGAACTCCAGCCACCCCTCCACAGCACAGGCATCACATATTTATTACATGTTAATATGTTTATTTATTTCATACACCCAACACACTCAGTGAAGCTGGCACTGCTCTAACAGGCAGCTCAGCCAAATGAAAGTTTTATCACCCCAGTTTATAACAGTTTATATTCCTTCAGTGTTTTCTTAAAATCACCTCTGAACAGAACCCCTTTTTTCATTGATTTAAACTGTTTGAGTAGAAGCATTTTTCAGGTGCCTATACTTCTCTCAATGCAAATCAGTGTTTTATACATCGTTGTAGAGAGCAGCTAAAATTACCACAGTAAAGAAAATTATTTAATTTTTCTACATATCATCCTTACATTACACTGAAAGCTCAATGTATTTTGCAAAGAAATGAAAATGCCAAGAATGACACACAGAGGCTTCATCTTCCAAACCTGCACTTGTCAAAGGAAACACAATTTTCTGGGTTTTACATAATTAATCCTGGGGCATTTACTTAAACTTCAATGGCTGCAAAGTGTTTCTGTGCAAGTGCTGAAATATGTGCATGCAAAAGTTAAATATGTGCAGGCAGAAATGCATCATTAGCTTCTGCATGCACAGTAGAGGAAATTGAAACAAAAATGCCCTAAGGAAAATATCCCATGAATTTACAGGTGAAATGGCCAAAAACCAATGACTAAAAAGCAGCATTTAACCATCCAGCAATATACCGTGCTTGTTGTTTGTTTTAGGCTTTTTTTAAATGGACTCCAACATATGTGTGGGTGTGTATGCATCTTCTGGGCAGAATGTGAATTAGATCAGGTAAAATACATATCAGCTCAACAGGGTGCCCCAAAACACTCACCAACCAACCCATCCATTGCTGCATTTGCCATCTTAAGCAAATTCAATTTCTTTCTTTGTGATAGAATCAACCAGTTCAAAGCAGATAACATCTCACAATAATGAGTCCCAAAGCTGCAATTTAACACAAACCTAGCAATTCTATTATACAACACATCCAGTTCATTAAAAACAACAAGCCAGCTTGTATATGATCTGTATCACCACAAATCAAACATCAGCAAACTAAGCTGCTGGGAAATGCATGGTCCAGTTGAAAGGAAAAAAAATTAAGCCATGTAATCACCTTAAACAACAGCTAATTTAGATTTAGTATTCAGATGAATTTATGTTCAAGAGCCATTAATTGTGAGATAAAATCTGTTGTCATCCAGTAAACTTTAAAGATTGTATCTCTCCCCTATATGAACAATAGTATTTTCATAGTCACATTTTATGTATTATTCCACATATCTGAGTTTATTCAAAGATATGGTTTACATTATCACAGGTCCAGTTAATCAGTATTACTTTATTTACTGGAAATCTGTATGAAGGACAACAGAAATCTATTTACAAGATATCACTGAAATAATCTGGACTCAGTCCTTCATTTCATGAGCTGCTGGACACCTGGCAACTCTCATTATCTTTAATGAGAAGCTTCCAAATCTTTTTAAAATATGAACTGGGCACAATGGGCCCCCAGCTGAAGCATCTCATATATTTTAGCATTCACACCACTATAATTCCACCAGCTATGTTTCATTATACTTGCTTCACCTTGCTTAATGGAAAGGATCTATCAGGTTTAATGCTAATGAAATATTTTAAAATTCCTCTAGGCTCAATAAAAGGCAAGAGATGTGGCCCACACATGGTGTTCAAGTGGTCAATTCTAGTTTTAAAGCAACAATATACAACTTTTTCTTTTAGGTTTACCATTTTAATTGCTCTCACTAATCCAATTTTACACCTAATAGACCATTCAGGATGCTTTGAAAGTAGTGTACATGTTACTGCAGCAATTTGCTTACGGCCTCACCATCCATCTCCTGAATTACTCTCAGTGTATTTGCTGCCACAATGTCTAAATATTTCCAGGACAAGATCTGGGAAGAGCAAAATGAGGCAGGGGATGCCCCTTCAGCCCCAGCCAGGCTCTGTGCCTCTACACTGCACACAGGGAGATTCCTGGCATGTAAAACGTGCAGTTCCTATGGCCATTCTCCCACCTCCCACAGGGGAGAAGCAAGAGCTGGGTTATTCTGGTTTTTCTCATACAGGAAGCAGAGGTTCCAATTTATTTCTCTAAATGCTACAGGCTGTGTCTTTCCGTCACAAAAAGTGGGATCTGAGACAAGTACAAATCACAGCCACTGACAGAAAAGGCCAAATCTACCCAGTGATGAGTCTTGTTCTTAATTGCAGCAGAAGGCAAAAGGACACTTCTTGCAATAATCAAGGCTGCGTTACTCTAACTTAACAGGGAAGTGAAGGGCATAATATTAAAATCGCCACAACAACTGCTGGTGTTCCAAAGAGAGCAAAGCTATTCCAAACTTAGCTCATCCCTTGAAAAAAATCTACTTTAAATTGCCTTATGCTTCTGTGCTGGCTGAGGAGAGACCAGTGCTAGCACAGCAGACATGGAGAGCAGGGTGCCTGTAGGAATCTGGCTGCCTGCTGGGATTTGGCTGTTGTGCCCCTTGATGTTTTGGGAGCAAACAGGCCAGAGGTGTGTGTCTTGCTCACAGCAGTGGTTACTGAGAAGCTGAATGCTGCTTTCAGGGCTTCTTGGGGTCACTAAACTGGGGGTTATTCATCCCATAACAGATTTGGGAGGGTGCAGATTTGGGTGGGTCTGGTATGGGTTGTACACTCTGGATGCTTGAACAGAACATTGGTTTTTATGCAAGTAATGGCAGCAGGAGCAGAAAGGCAGTACATTAATTAAAATCCAAGTGATTTGGAGAAAACTTGGTGCCTCAACTTTGGCAAAATCTGAAAAATTACTCTACTCTGACACTGCCTCCAGAGACTCCCTGGCCTCAGGAGGAAGAAGCAGCAACTCACTTCACACAAGGAAGGGAGTGAAGAGTGAGAGGCCCTACTATACAAGAAATTAAAATTCAGAAATTTCATCTTACCGTCAAAACCTCACATTGTTTCCAAATGTTTTCAAGAGCTCTTAAATTCTCTGAAACCACAGCAGAGCCAGACATTTCAAACCAGAAATGTGAGGCTTCCCAAAATACCCCAGGGTCAGGAAACATGTCAATCCTGAGTCAGTCCCCAGGATCCCAGTAAGAGAAATTTCCCTGACAGGCTCCAACAATGCCAAGAAGCCATGAAACCTGCTTATTGGAAGTGAAGGCAGGATGGATAGGGAAAAATCTCTGTTACATTTTCAACTGGAATGTTCTAGTTTTATGGCAAGTGAATTTTCTCCTGAAAATAATGATGGTGATGGCAGTTTCCCAGACATCAGTCCTGCTGTTATCTGCAATGCTTCCCTTAACAGAATGGACAGTGAGCAAAATCCTCCAGGCTTGGATCACTTAGGCAGATAAGGACACATTCTGCAGAAAGAGATGTGCTTCCATGGGCTGGAAAACATCACAAAATACAGTGAGCTGTGTCAGCTAAAAGGCACCAAAAACCCACGGCTACCTTTCCCTTTAGGAGAGTGAGGAGTGCCAGGACTCAAAGATATGAGCAGTGTTTAACAGGCACCAGCTGCTGTCTCTGTGCTGGGTGCACAAGGCTGCACATCACATCACACCTTGCAGGCTGGATTCTGAGATGTTCAGCTTTGCAGCGAGGGAGTTTGGGGATTAATACCTTATTATCACAAAGACACATAATTCAGCAGTTTGCTTAGTTTTGAGCAGGGTCCCAAGCTTGGCACTTTACACAAAATCTGTCTTAAGCCAAAACAATTACAGATTTCCAAACAAGCTTCCAGTTGCTGGAGGGGGGAAGAGAAGGGCAATGAAAACCTGTTCTAAATAAAATGGACTTCTGGTGCCAGTGAGCAGTACTATCTAGTCTTTGTATCTCAGCCAGGTTTTAACTGTCAGAGAAGGGGTCTAAAAATTGCATTCAATAACAGGATTTTTAATTTTTAGAGACACTACTTGTCTCTGAACAGTGGTTGAGACGAGCTAAACAGAGAAGCTGATCAATGTGCCACAAACACATGTATACAGATATTGTTTAGTCAGAAATGTTTTGCAGAACCATTTCCAATTCACAAAGGGCTTTTGGTTAGCAGATCTCCAGGTCAGCCAAGGTTTCATCACCACAGTGTATTTCAGCTGGTCTAAGAAACCCAGAGACATATTGCAATTTGATAATCTTTTTAACTTCTTTTTTCACAAGTTTGAGTTTTACTGCTTAATTGTAAAAGAGTAAATTCCTGCCATGAGGCTTTCAAACTTAACAGAGTCCATAACTTGAACAACACCAGTTTATGATACAGTCATGTGTTACATGGGGCAAATACCATATAACACATCAGCTACTGCAACCTATAGCAATTGGTAGTTTTGAGTTTTCTGCCAAAGAGCCAAAGTGAGAGTGTTTTTGAAGACATTAATTTTAGTGTTCTGTTTCAGTGACTTAAATGCCCCCAAAACTATGGATTTGCGTTAATACCAGCTACACAGGCCTGTGCTTACTTTTTTTTTTTTTTTTTTTCTGGAAAACAGTAAGTCATTGCTACTTTAGCAAAGCTACAAAATGAAGTGACCAAGAACTACAGAGTTGGCTCAGAAATGTAATATGTGTTTGCCTGGAGAGAGGGCACAGAACCAAAGCAAGATTTTAGATACACAACATACCACATACCATTCTCAGCAGAAGCTGTCAGCACTATTTCTCCAGCATAGTAAATTATGCTGGAAATTAAATGAGAAATTACTAGTTTTCCAGATTCTATACATTGAGAAGTGATACACAGTATGAAATATTGCTTCTCAGATAAAGCAGCAGCCCTCGCCTCTAACTGTATGCCACAACAGTCACCAATGAAATATAATTGCTGGCAAGAGAGAGGTAAAAAATGAATCAGTAGCTTAAGCATGAAACTGCCAGTAAACAGGCAGACAGGGCACCAAAAGGAAGCAATTTTCTCACACGGATTAGCTTGTTTCTCTCTGCTAACTTACCACAATTAATGCTACATACACCAACAACTTGAAATATAAAATAAAGAGAAGATAAATCATTTTGGTAAGCTACTGCTATTGCCTTTAACTGGAGCAAGACATGTAGCATCAATATCAGGCCCATTGAAGGAAACATTAAGTTCCTCATATTTATTGTGCTTTCAATACCTTTTTTTCATAACTTATCTATTTGAATAAAGTTAAAGCAATAGAATGCAAGATGGTTATTTTACATCACCACCATGAATTCATGACATGTGCTTAGTTCTGTTTCCTGAGTAACCTCTTTGTGTTTTCTCATTTCCAAGACACAAAGAACTCAGGAATTCTGATAGATCCTGTGCCTGAAGGCAGATGCTGCTGCTGCAGCCTGGGGCACAGCTCAGCCTCCTGCCAGTGTGTGGCCAGAGCAGGAGGTGTGAGAGGTGCAGCAGAACCTCCAAGCTGCTTTGCCCTTGCTGGGATGCAGTTTGCACTCACAGTGAGGCTGACAGGACAATGCCAGCAGTGCATTAAAATGGTGAATAAATGACATTTGCCTTGCAGCTTCCTCTAGTAACCATGAATGGTGCACACCCAGATCCTGATCACCTTAGCTGGGACTCCCATGCTGCATCCCACATTTTCTAAGCCATAAAGTGCTCCAAGAAGAGTATGGGAAAAGCCTTTTTCATACTGAAGAGCCTCTTTGATTTCCTTTCACCTTTTCTATATGTGTTACTTTCAGACTTGGCTCTCCAGGTTCTACATGATCTTTGCTGTGTCTTGCTTCACCATGTATCTGGAAAGTAAAACTAAAATTCTGGTTATTTCTACATTTGCAGCTGGCTTTAGCCCCACATCCCAGCCTCTGTGATCTCAGGAGCCCCAGGAGGAGCTGACATTACTCCTATGTTCCATACAAACCTATTAATTTTGAAGTCACAGACATAAAAAATCCCATTTTAAAAGCAATTTTTAGATTCTGCCTTTGAAAACCAAATGCCGGCTGAAAACCTGGCCAAGATACACAGAGTAGGGAGCACTGTTCATCTCAAGCCACTTTTCTGAGCATCTGAAACTGCCCTGTGCAATTATCAAGTCAGTTAATTGCACTTTGTAGGAGGTCTGCATATGGGTTGGGACAGGCCTGATCAGAAGGCAGCAGTTTGCAATTGCTTTTTTTAAAATTCCAAAATATTTTTAGCTCATCTTTTACCTGCGAGCTTACATATTAAACTCAATTAAAAATGCACTTTGTTCTTTAAAAATGAAACTCAATATCAGTCACTCTCCTTTTATCTCTCCAGTGCAGTGGTACTGCTGGAGAGAGAAGTAATTAATGAAGAGAATCAAAAAGTTTCCAAAGTGTTTCCTCTTCACAATATAATCATGATTATATTAATGTAGTGTTTTTATTAAATGAAAATCAAGCCAACCTAGGCCTGTGAGTGCTGCTTCACAGGCAAAGAAACCTTTATTAGCATTCCCTAGCTGCTGCTGCAATTCTTTCAGGGAAGTTTTATTGCTGCAATATATATTCTCAGGTCTGCTACTAGATTTTTGTCTTGTTTATGGAATTTAAATGGTGTATTAGACTAAATTCTTCACTCTACCTCTTTCCAGAAATGGAGATCCTAGACAGAGGAGTTGAAGGGAAGAAAACCAAATAGAAATAAATCCCCTAACACTTTTGTATTCCAATTCAGTAAGCAGCCACATTTTTATCAGACATCAAATTCTCTGCTGACCTCTGCTGAAGTTGTGGGAACAAGAGCAAGGGAAATGTGGTCAGGCAGCTGCAAGAGCCTTGTGCTCCAGATCCTCTCCTAGATCCATTGATCTCCTCTGGACTCACTCCAGGACCTCAGCACTTTCCTTAGAGAGAGGAGCCCAAAAGTGAGCACAGACTCTCCTTCCTGCCCACCCTGGGACAGCCCCAGAGAACTGTGCCATTCCAGGCCAGCTCACACTCCATGTCCTGACCAAGCTGGGATCTGACCTGGGTTTTGGTGGTTTCATAATGGATTTTGGTGGTTTCAGTGCATGGAGCAGCAGAGGGCTGGACCTCGCTCTGCTTCTGCTCTTTCCATCAAGAAGTCCTAATGCAGAAGGGCTGTCAGGACAGGCCAAGCAGTGCACAGACTTTGATTCACTGGGGTTTTATCCTCTAGTCTGAAATGTCATCCCCCTCTTAGTTTATTTCCACTAAGCAAACAATCCCAAAATCCATATAGTGATGGCCAAGGTGCCAAAGGAAGAAACTAGGTGGATGGTTTTCTCAAATGGAGCTTTGTCCCCTGTCCTACATTTCAGAGGGGATGCCTTTCCCCAGGGTTTCTCTCCATCTGGTAGGCAGTTTATGTAAATGAAGTCACGCTGTGGCCCTCCCCTTGTTCAGATGGGAGCAGACAGCTTCCTTCCCTGCAGCATTTTGGGCCCCAGGGCTTAGTTTCAAAGCCAGAATAACTCTACTGAGTTCAGTGGAGTTACACTAACATTAAAATGGAGGTGTCTGAATCTTTGCATCCTTAGTACTCCAGTCTTGCTGGTGTTATTTTATTTATTCAGCTCATCTTTCCAGAAAACATCCAATTTAGATAATAGCTAGTGGGAGAAGCAATCCCCTTTAGGGATCAGCAGTGGTTGTTATATGATTTCCTAACAATTTTCTCAGTGGCAAACAAGTCTGCTACTGAAATAGTATTTCTGTAGTATGTTAGAGTACAGCTTCCAGAACTACTTAGGTCTATTAGAGCTGAGGAAAAAAAACCAACACATTCATAATGCAAGATTGAATCATTCACAACAAATTCAGAGTTTACTTGGCCTCCTTTTCTCTTGGTTAGGTCGTACTTTTTGGCCTCAAAAGGCCAAGAGAGAGTGCACAGATGTATCCCAAATCCAAAAGAGGGGCTGAGGAAAGCTTTTTAAATAATTCACTGCTGGCTACGTTGGACTGCTTGGCAATTGAGGCTGTAGCATTGTTGATGTGTAACACAGCTGCTGGAACATGTAGAAGACAAATTGTCCAAATATTTTAGGGCTGCTGGAAATGGTTAATAACAACAATCAGTGCAATTAAATCTGATTCTTTAGCCTGCTATTACTTGTGCACTCCTGAAAGAGAAAAGGTCAGAGTGGGATTTTCTGACTTTCCATTTCTTGGTGGTGACAAACTGCCCTGCCTAAAGCACTGCTGTGGTGGGTGCTGTGTGGGGTGTTTGAGAGTGATTTCTCCACACACAGAGTTAATGATTCAGCAGGTGAATCTCTGTTAAAAATTCCACTAATGATACACAAAAAAAGCACAGCAAATTTAAGCAGTCTTCTTTGATTATAGGAATTTTCCAATAAAAATCAGAAAATAAATCAAACTAAACCACTCAGTTAGCATTTATTAGCAACACTGGCATTTCTCACTAGCTATTTTGTCATTAATTCAATTTTCTTTATTTTGGTGGGCTTAAATTGAAGCTTACTTTTTGACAGCAGTCAGGAAAGCTGAGAAATGTGCAAAGAACACATTTGTATCCAGTCACACAATGCCAGTTTTGAGGGTCTGAATGATGGTCCTGCTCATATAGACCCAAAACTTCTCCAAATTTCATCTAATGCCCACATTTCAGGCCACAAAACATGATTTTGGGATGAAAAGAAAAATTCTGACAACAAATAATTGATTTCATCTGGAGAATTAGCAAAGTAAAAAAATAAATACACAAATTAAAAGATGCTTATAAAAACTACAAGAAAAATTTAGAACATACACATTCAGGAATAAGGAAAGCCAGAGGTATATGACAAAGGGAACTTTACAAAATTCAACAAAGACAAGCACAAATAATCCCCAGACACAATATTGGCCTGGAGGTCTTGGTCAACAGCTGGGGCAAGCCCTGAGCAGACTGATCTGACCCCAGAGTTTAATCCACATCTGCAGTATGATGAGAGTAACAATGATTTTTCAGAGACCTTTGGAATCACAGGGATGCCATTAACAATCTTTTCTAAATCCTTGGCACTAACACAGTTAGCTTTCCTACTAGCAGCAAACCCTTCTAAGGCAGACTTGCATTGGTCCATGTGCCCTCTTTGAAAAGCTTTTTAAAAATTACAGGAATTGTATGTGAGTTTTGAAATTTTCAAATGACTGGAGTTGTTGCAGCAGAGAGCTGGTTTGAAGCAATGGCAGACACAGGGGGTCAGTCTTATTCTCAGGGACTTTGGGATAAAATTGTCTTTAGGAAACAATTGCTAATTTCCACTGACTTGCACTTTGGGGGCATGCACAGCCTCATAGGAAATTTATACATTGAAAAAGATTCACTGTTGCACCACAGTGTTTGTGGAGGAAGTGGTTATTAGTCTAGACATTATCCCACTTTTCTGAGTGGGAAAGGTTGAGGTGATTTAAAGAGAGGGCAGGTTTGCTGTTATTCAACAGGCAGAGTCTTTTTTCCCCCTGAATCTGTGCAATACTCATCACAATCACATTTTCAATAAGAAATGCCTGTATGATCATAGAAACCATCATTAAACACCCGGCAACTACTCCTTGTTCAGTTGTAGTGTCAGATACACACAAATATTAAATACTATTTGCATGATATCCTTCATTAGCAAAGGTTAGTTACACCTCTTGCACTTGTAAGGCTCTTAGCTCTTATCTCTAATTATGCTCTGGCTTGCCCAGCTGCACAGGGAAATTGCATTGATACAATCTTTAGAACTCACTTAGACCTGCAAGAGCAGGTTTGATTTAAATTACACAGATATCACCAACTCTACCTCAGGAACCCCGAGATCAGAATTTGCTGTCTATTATTAATAATAAAAGGATTCAGAATGGATTTGTCATGCAATGTGAAGCAGGGCAAACTCTGCCTCCTGGGACGTGACCTCTGAGAAACAAATTTACTCCAGCATATTATCTGAATAAAGGCCTTGTGTGAAACCCAGGGATGTCAATGGGAAGGGGCTCAGGGGAGCAGCCGGGCAGATGCAGAGGGAGAGTACAGCACACTGCATCAGCTCCCTGACAGCTCTGCCTGTCCTGGGGCACAGCTACAAAGGCAGAGGTGAGGAAATGGCAAAACTGAGTGAGATCCTGAGAGTTTGGGGCTAGAAGGGCTGGAGAGATGGATATCTCACTCATCAGACTGAGGATGCTAAAAATGAGTAAAAATGAGGCTCATATGTATGTTATAGCCAGTTATTCATGCAGCAGCTACTACAGAGTTTCTAGAGATACAACTAGTTGTAGCTGGTTGCAGTAAGGAAGCAAATGGGTTGAATGAGTTGTGTGTGGTACTTTGAGCAGGCAGGAGAAGGTGAGTCAGGATGACAGGCACACCACTTGATGAGTGACATTCCCCTGGAGCTGGGATGGTGTAGAGGGCAAGGATCAAGCTCTTCACCTTTACTGAACAAAGCTCTGGTGAAGGAACTGGGGCACCTGGGATGAAAATCAAAATGCTTCCCCAGCTTCTGTGCCCAGCACCTGCCATGCCATCTGCTGCCACTGCCAGTGCCACCTGGGCAAATCACTGCTCGGCTGGAGCACCAGGGACAGCAGCCATGGGAAGGGCAGAGGTGACATCCCACAAGCCTGAAGCCACAGTGGCCTCTAGAAACCACAGCAGAGCAGTTCCCACTGCAGCCAGGTGTACCACAGCCATCACACACACTGCAGCCACCTGAGATGGCTGAGTGGCATTTGACAGCTCTGACCTATGTTATTTCTCTGAGCATAATTGTATTTTTCATAAGCTAGCTGAGATGAAATGTGTTCAGATATTGACTTTGATTCTCTGGCTATTAAAAACACCCACATTTGCATGTATTTCATATAACTTGAGAATACTTTTAATTCATCAAGAAATATTACAGCTGAAAGCTCTCTGAGTTGGTTTGCTTATCTGCACTCCATGTTCATTTACATCAAAGACTTCACAAATTTCAGTGCTAAGTCTGATATATTTGAGCCACAAACAACTATTAAATACCTGTATTTTCAAATAAACTTAGATTACATTTCAAAATTGCTATAATGAATATACTGTCCAATATTGTCTGACATGTACAAAATCAACTTAAGTCTCCTCAAAGAGAAATTGGTCAACTTTCTGACTTTGATCTGTACAGTTTGTTTGAGTTTGTAGAAGGCCAAAATGGAAATATATCACTTTCTAACTTCCTAACATGGTTTTTGAGGCTAGAAAACAACTGTTTGCTTTGCAGAAGAAAAGTCAGACCTTAGATCTAGTAGATAAAAGCATGGCTAAATGCTTGTGCTGTTTGTATGGGTAGAGCAGGGGAGACAGATAGGAAGTTTCACCACAAAATTGCTTTTCACCACTTTTGAGACAGCACTCAAGATCCTGCTTTGATTCACACAACACACAGCCTGAACAAATGGCAATTGTGTAGCTTGGTTACTGTGTGTGCTGTGGAGTTGCAGTGGAGTCCCTCACATTTGTGCAGGGGGAAAGTGTCTGTTGTGGCTCTTTAAAGCTCAGGGAACTGGAGCTCACAGGAGAAATATCCTCCCTAGCCCAAGTCTGTCTTGTTTCCAGGTGAGTCACCCAAAGTGATGAGCTCCCTGCTGTATTACGTTTTATGGGTTACTAGAGGAAGAAAGGATATTTTGGTTCCAAGTGTGACAAGGGATCTGATCTGTAAACAGGAACCATAAAGAGTAAGCTGCTGCAAAAGATAAAATAGAAATGGTCTAAATGTCATAAGCAGTGCCGGTGAAGGGTCAGATTTTTTGGATTAAGAAACATTTCAGACTCTAACCTCAGAAAGAGCCACACTCCTCTGGACAATATCAAAATTCTCTTGATAAAAAGGAGCAATTTACTGCTACACAAGAGTTACTGTGCCTTCTTTAACCCAGGCTCTGTTATAATCCCTCCCTGACAAACAGCCAAAGCCTCTTGGTATCCTACAGGCCCAGCACTTGCAGACTTGCCAGGTTACCACATGGGAAACCAGTTCATGAAACCCTAAACTGAACAGGAGCCAAGCCAAATGCCATATGGACAAACTGCCAGTTCAAATGCTTTTGCAAGTCTCAGTGTTCCTTTGGAAGTCTGGGCTGAGTGAATTCTTCCTCCTGCTCAAATACTGTGTCAGACATCTACAAGGACAAGCATTGGGAGCACTTCTCCTAATGCATTTATTTTTTAGAGCAGCAAGTTCACTGATTAGCAGAATTACATCAGAAATACTCAGCTATTAAATGTCCCTAACACAGCTGCCCCAGGGGAAGCAAGGAAAAGGTAAATAACATAGAGATGTGATGAAATGAAACACAGTCATCCAGAGGAGCAGAAGCATGGCAACTTCCACAGCCTGATAGCAGGAGGTGCTGCTGGGCATCCTTCCAAGAGGCAGTATTAATTAGCAAGTATATCTAGGCCCTGATTCCACAGTCCTCCAGTAACATTCAGTCTCACAAGAGATTGCAGAACCTTGGCAGCTCTTATGTAAGACTCACATTTTGCAGAGGAAGCTGTCCACTGTGCTTCCCAGCTGAAAGCTGCAAGAACTTTCTTCTCCTGTCTCATTTCATTAGCTCTGACTTGCAGTGATCACCCCCACAAGACTCCAGCCCTCACTGAGCAGTGGCTGTGTGGAGTCTCCAACCAGTTCTGAGTGACACATCCCTGGCAGAGAGTCCAGATCTGAAGGCATCACGTGTATCAAAACTGCTGCATTAACAGTAATTTAATAATAAACTATTAGCAATTTAATTCAACTGACAATTTTTTTGCCCTTTTCTATCTTATTAAACAGATCAAGTTGTGTATATATTGAAAATGCTCTGTTCCATTGTGGTTGCTTTATAAATATGTTCCTATTTCAGTGAGGTTACAGAGCACATAAAATTTTCATATAACTGAAATGAGCTGTGTAGGGTAAAAGTAAATGCCAGCAGGCATCTAAATATTGTAGCATCTGTTATATTTTACACTCTGTGATCACAAATCTTATAAAGCTTCACTGCATTTTAGCAGCATTCTTCACAAACTATTGAAGATTGATGGCTAGTGTAATTGCCATATCTGATATGCTATCATTTTTAATATACTGAGCTACTGCAACTGCCCCTTTCTTTGTACTATCAACCTATGTCTATTTTATGTTTCCACAAAGAGCATATTGTACCTGCAGCCAGTTGTATTACTACCAGCTAATATTTTTACACACTGTAGTGCTATCTTAATTTCCACTGCAATACATTGTTATATGTAAGTACAGACAATACAGGATAGTACACAGCAAGATAAAAACATGAGCCTTCCTTTCATAAACAGTTACATATTCCAAAGGTATTATATTTTTATTCCTTTTCTTGCTGGTTATTATCTGTACTTTCAAGATAAGACTGATTCAAAAATGGAATGAAAGTGGTCTTCCAAATTTTATACACATTTGCAGGTTGTGTTATCCAGAAAGAACAGCATATATGCATATGCAAATTTCTAACCAAATTGAAAGTTGCTTAAGTAAAAAAACACAACCTGGACTTAGAAGGAGACCAAGAATCCCAACAAAATAGTTGCATGCATAATGAATATCTATTGAGAAGCAAAAACAACTACCTCACTGCCTTTCTATCCATCCTGCTGACTAAAGATGTGCACCATTTGAAGAAAAAATTAGTTTGAAGGAGCAGCACTAGCATCTTGTTGATCAATTCAACAGGAAGCTAGTGAAAAAGAAGCAGATAATGTACATTTCCTTGGGTAATCAAACAGAGCTCTCATTTGTCATCCCCAGCCAGGCCCCATTACTCCAAACAACATTTGAAATACATATAACTGCCTTTGCTTTGACTTCTAACTAAATACAGCATTTCTGCTGGTGATGAGAGCACAGTGTCAGTCAGAGCCAGCTGTTGATTTCCCCACCAGAAGAACTCCTTTCATTTACAAACAACATCCAGTTGCCATTCTGTCAGCTCTGACTCCAGAACATCAGGGGTTTAAGCCAACAAACATAACCTGCCCTTTCATTGGTTGTCTGCAGACACAGGACATCTAACTTTGGTGAACATCTATAATATTCAGGCTAAAATCTGGCAGAGGGATCCACGTTTGAACCCTTTTTCACACAAAAGCACAGCTGGCTGCAGCTGAGTTCCCCATGGTGTTAATAATTTCTTGGTTTGCAAGAAGATGCTCTCAGGGGTCTCTTGAGAGCAAAAATTTCTCCAGGTTGTTTAACTTGCTCATTTTACTCTCAGGGAACTTGTAAATGTGCATTAACACCTATGGGTGGAATAAACTCAGAGGAATGGTGTCAGTCTTTGAGTAACAAACCTCACTCTTTTGAACCTTGTTTCCATGAACAATATACAAAGTCAAACATTTCTCATTAACTGAAAGAAAATGAGAATGCTTCAGAACAGCAAAAGTAATAAAAAACACTGAACATCTGCAGAGATATGGTTTAATGAACAAAGACTATTGAAGGCACTCACTGTCCTAATTTCCACTAAGTTGACAGACAATGCCCCAAAACTGCCTTTCATATCCAACATTAACTAATAAGCTAATCAGAGCAGAACAAGCCATTTGTGTATGACTTTAAAATAAAGAATGGCAAGTATAGCTCTGTAACATATGCAGCACTTTGTTTTTGTTTTTAAACAAGAGAATGATTTGTTTTACTAAAAGATGCACACACTTATGCTGAATAGTCTGTTCAGTATAAAAATGCCCAGATTTATCTAAAATTGCCATACATTTTTTTCTCAGCTGCAATAAACACTACAGTTGTGAACTCTGGCCAAAATTCCTTGCAAAGCCTGTAAGATGTAGCTTGCCACAGTTCTGCCATTTGGCACTGAGCTGATTTTCTGTGGTGACCCTCTGTGCACCCATCAGTTTAGCATCAATAGGTGCTTGGCAAAAACATCTTTTTCAGATGCTCCACAGGACCATGCAGTGCATTTGCTGCAGAGACTGAGCATTACTCAACAGAAAAGCTCTGGTTAAAATGCCTATCCCTGATTCAGTAGAAAAATTTTATTAGAATTAGAAGCCATAATAAAGATGTAAAAGAAAGGAGGTTTACTCTGAACTTATTTTTACCCAGAACTGAATTTGCAGCTGTGACATTCATGTCCCTTGTGGCTTCAGACTTGGAAACTGATCTAAAAATGTGTTTGGGGAGATACTTTGAAGTTTGTCTTCTGTGGTCATTTGCTTGAATCTTGTGTCCTTCCCATTTTCTCTAAAATGCCAACTCTTTGGAGCAATCCATTTTCTGACTGCTGTATGGGTCCTTAGTCTTGTCAGTGTGGTTTGGGAGTTCACTGATAGTGTGATTTAGTACAAATCACACACCATGTAAGCAGAAACTACTCTAAATTATAATAATTATTGTAGACATAAATTTTTACTAGGATGAATCCATGAATGCACAAGCAGGCATTTAAAATTTAGCATATTCAACATAATTTTATCTAGTCAGTGAAACTATAGAACACTAAAGACAATGAACTCAAAATTCGATTGATACCAAGTGAAACATATCCAAATACATAAAAATAGAGGCTATTGAGGAAAAAAAAAGTTACAGGACTGCTGTTTAAACACAGAGCTCAATCATTTACTGCATTTCATTTCTGAACTATCCCCAGGTAAGGGCACTTTAGGCCTTTTAAGCCTAAGATACCACATTGCCCTTCTCCTCAGTGACCTGGGCTGCCCAGATAACACTGGGAACATGAAAGTGATCATTTACCTCACACAAAAACTTTTTATCCTAAGAAACAGTTCAAACAGGGAGCTCTGCTCACATAGGATAAACCCACCATTGAGCACTGAATTAAATTACAATGGATCTCTGAATTAGATGTGCAGAAATCTTGGCAGGGGTTTCGCTTGTGGGTTTTTTGAGTTCATTTTGTTTTGTTTTGTTTTTCTATAACAATTACTCAGTCCAGTACATTGTGGAGCTGCAAAAACAACCAGGGGAAGGGCTGTATTTTTTAGTATCAGTACTGGTCTGTGGCAGCTTAAGATCCCTGTGAAAATACTGCTCCAGACTAAAAATCAAAATTTGCAGCAGAAAAAAAAGACACTGTAGTGAAGACTTTACCTCTGAGATTAATTTAAACAAAGGTGTCCAGGTGCAAACTGGTAGTTGAGAAGCCCAGAGGCACAAACACGGTGTTTTATCTTATCAAGCTGTGGCATTTATGGGAGAAATGGAAAGTTTGTGTTTGCGTTGCTGACTCAGTTGCAAGGTATACAAAAATGCTGACCTTTGTGATGTTTGCTTTATGCAGAGGGTATAGAAACACACCAACGTTCCTGTTACAAATGAATCAATTGAGCAGACAAAAAGTTTATTGTGTAGCTTATAACCTGTCTTTTGTTCTTTGAAAAGACAAAACTGTCCTGATCTCTGAAAATGGAGATGAAAAATGCCCCTCTGGCTGTGGAAGGATGCCTTCTCACCCTGGAGGAAGGGAGCACGAGGAGCTGAACCTGAATCTGGCATTTCTGGGTCAGTGTGGGTACAAATACCATTAAAACATGAAGATCACATCTCAGTGTGCCAGAGGACTGAACCCAAAACCTGCACCCAGGAAAACTTAAAGGTCTCTACTCAAAGATTTAATTTAAATTCTCTCTGGTGTCTATCCCCACTTCCTTTCCTATATCATGGCATGAGCAATTTTATTAAGCTTCTTCAGAGTTATGAGCAACAAATAGAATTGATGTTTGGAAATGTGTTTAAACAAGAAAAAATATATCAGTGAAAAGTGCTCTTGCAGTTATTGATAAAACTGAAAAATCTGCACAGGTGGAGGAGTTGGTGGCTCAAGAGCTGGGACTGCTTTTAAAAAGACCTGGATCCTGTTAGAATACATTGGGTAAACAAGGCAGAGTGAATAAAGGTCTCATGTGCAGTGCCAAGTCAACAAGGTTTTATTTACACGATCCCATCATTCTGCTGACAGATTCAGCAGCTGCAATATCTAAAGCAGGACTAACATGTTTCCTCATGTGTCTGTCAGCAGTGACACTCCATGACCTTGGTGGAAACTGGAGAAGGAAGAGCACTGAGAAATCCTGTTAACAGAAGAAAATATATGAAGAAAAAACGTGGAGCCAGGGGTTCTTACAAGAGGAGCAGCACTGTTAATAGTCCCATTGGGAATGGAGTGTGTCTGACCACTTGATGTCAGACTTGACCCACATTTCACTCAGCCTCCGGGGCAACAGAGGCTTCAGATTAATTTGATACAAACATTACTTGAAAGATGTATTTGGAAAGACATTTCTTTAGAACACGAGTTGTGGAAGGTCAAATATATGAAATAACATGAAAAGCGGTATTTGAATCTTGACCTACTCGAAGCAGCTAATAAAGTTCCTTCTGGCAAGAAATTCAAATCTTAATTACATTGAAATCCTTAGATCCAAACATGTCTTTGGAGTGAAGGGAAGCTTGCTAAGGCACAGTTCTCCAGAAACCAACCAGACAGAAATCTGGCATCCAGCACTCAGTCTCTTGGAAATACAAAATACAAATTTACTTTCAGTCCCCAAAGCACTGGCATATCGATCAGCCAGTATCAAAGTATTTATTACTCTTTGCAAGGCAGAAAACTCTGAATTTATGACCTTAGATCTCCTTCCAGGCACAGCTGTACAGGCTATGCTGATCCCAGCCTGCACCATCACCTCCCTGTCCAAGGTCATCACCTTCTGAACTCCTTGCCAGGATGTGCATGAGGTGTTCAAGCAATAATATTTTTTTGTTGTTGCAGAAATATGGTTTAACAAAATGGAAGAAAACTAATTGTCAGCTTCTAATTTGGGTAATATAAGCAATTCCTCATTGCAAATAGGTCCATTTAAACACTTCAAAAAGCTTTTCTGCCTTCATTTCCATCAAAGCAAGAGAATTAGCCAACATTTAAAGTGCTTAACAAAATCAGGTGGCTTGGACTTTAACTAGAGAAATGCACCTCAGTGCTCCTCTGATGGATGAATGGTGGGAAGCAGAGCAGAGGAAGGGCTGTGCCACTGGGCTCCAGAAATGGTCAGTGACCAAACTACTCCCAGGAGATCTTTATGCACCACCTAAATCCCCAGCTCAGGAATGCATTAACCAACACTGCCCAACCTATCCGTGTGCTTAAAGTTGCACTGTGTTCAATGGGATGGAAGCATTTAATAAAAATTACACTGGAGCCTAAATGACTTCAGAAAGAATGAACTTAAAATTGTCCTGAAATACCTCCTGAATGATGTCTAGGTCTTCACAGAGGCTTTGGTATCAAGAATATTAGAGTGGGTCATATGAAGAACTAAAATATTAGCACAGAAAGTGCAAGGCAGTGAGAAGGAAATGGACAATTGAGTGTAAATTTAAGCATCTCCAATTTATTCACAAAGTCACCAATCCAAGACATTAGTGCAGTGAAGTTGGCATGAGCTTAGATTTCAGTGGCTTTAATGGGGTTTAAGCACTTAATTTTACTGCTGCCAAGATTTTAGGGATCTAAACCAGTATGGCCTTTAAGTACAGGATTCTCTGTACTTTTCTCAAGCAAATAAAATAGAAATAAAAAACCCAGGAAAACATTGGCTGCTTCCTTCATGCCACAGCATGGGAATACATGATGATTTGTGCATCCTGCAGCAGTGATGTTATCTTTATCAGAGCACTCAAACACCAACATTCATTACCACAGCCTCAGCCTCTGAAATCACTGGTTTGAAACATGCAGTGCCATTTTCTGCTCTGTACTCAGATTTTCAGCAATCAGAAAAGACAGACCTTTCTAGTACCCAGTGAAGCAATAAAATAATCTATATTCCTTGTGCAGAAGTAGGAAAAAACCCCACAATTGAAATAATATAGTATTATCAGAGTGTAACACAATAAGCATTTAAAATAAAGCAGGATATGAATGATTGCTAGGTAACTAGCAATAATCACAGGACTACTACTATCTAAGTTATTAGATTTCAAATAAAATGTACTAGAAAAAAAAACATAGGAAGAAGTGGCTGAGCATTTAAAAATTGATTTTATTTGTTTAGTTATTAATTGCTACCCCCAATTTATGATTTCTTCTCTTTTTTCAAAGTAATGTTTTATTTTACTAGAAGTAACAGAAGAAGGTAAATATATAATTTACCAGCTTCCCCATGAAATTTAGCAAGGCAAAAAGCATAATGATTTCATATCTCCTAAAAAGGGAGATTCATTCCCATTTCTCTGAATTTAGATGAACACGACAGAGAAACGGCCCATGCTACTGGAACAGAGTATTTATTCCTGTTTATTCTCTCACTCCTACTTCTGGCAAGAATTATTTTACATTCTAAAGGAAGATCATACACCTGCAAGTGTCCTATTAAACGAGTGGAAGCAAAAGAAAATGGGTTTGGTTTTTTTCCTGTCTCCTCCAACAATCCAGGTTTTACTCTGAAGATGTGAAGGACCCTTGCTAGAACTGCAGTCCTCTGAAGCTGTTTGGCCTGGCAAGTACCAGTCTTTGGAAAATCATGATAGAAACCATCTAGTGGTACACAAGACATGCAAATTGCTCTGATTCCTTCACAAGCTCTTTCCTTGTGTATCCACTGCTGTATTAAAGTTCAGCACAGATTCTGACAGGGGTTTCTTAGTAATCTGCCCCAGCACCACAACAACTGCATTTACAACTGTAGAGCCATTTGCAACCTCCTCTTCCAGACAAGAGGAAAAAGAGATTTACTGAATGGTATTCTAGCAAAAAGAGAAGATTTCCAGAATGGTATTCCAGGCAAATCCAAAAGAATTGGAGCGTGGATGGCCCAGATAGGAAAGGTGTGAATATTTCATGTCAGGATTTTCACTCTGGACAGGATAAGTGCTTCCCTGAATGCCCAGTGTGCAGATGTCAGATGGTACATTTTGGCTATGAAAAGAAAAATTGCTCTTGATCTGAGCTGCTGCCAGAGAAGCTTGGGAATGTTTTCCATAGTAAAGAGTGAGAAGTTTCATTGTGTCTCAGGACAGTGAGCTGAAGTGCATGTACCATCTGCATCAGTGCATTTATTTCATTACCAGGGCTCTAACATTTTGGGCCTTTGATCAGTTTATGACTTTTTAGTGCATGAGGCACCACTACTGCATTCCGTAATTCCTCTAGTTTTCAATTTGTTCCTGTGCCTAAGTGGAAAAGTTATGCAGCAGGGAGAGATCAGGTCATAGCTTGTTTTGCTTAGATTTGTTCCTCAGAATTTCTGACAATAAATGAAGTGCAGGCTTGCATGAAGGTGGCCTGGGGTCAGTGGGATGGGGAGGGAGGAGATTCTTTCAAGAATACTAATAAATGTTGCTGTCTGGGACAGTGAATCATGTGGGCTCTAGGAGGTTGAATTTGTAGGTCTTTTATCCAGGTGGCTGAACAGATTGGAAGCAAACTAAAACACACCTTGGAAAGGTCAGAGTGGCCACAAAACTCAATCCCTTCACAGCAAAACATGAGCCCACTTTTTCAGTCAAGCCCTCCCATACTAAGAGTAGGAAAAGTAGTTCTATAGATGAGATTAATCTTGTCTTGATAGTTTTCAAATTTAGGGTGGTTTTCAACACTTTTAGAGTTCTGTATGTGCTTAAATTAATTTCTGTATTAAAGTCCAATTAAAGCACCTTTGCAGTCAGTGTGATCACGTGGCTTGACACTAAAATCACTTCAGCATTGATGCCAATATGTCTAACTTCTTTTCTTGGGAAAATAAGAGCAAGGTATAAGCAAATAGAAGATTTCATATATGCAATTTTGGAAGGACAAGTTTCTGTGCTGAAAATCAGAGATCTTGAAGATGATGTAACAATTTTGGGGTCCAGAAATAAACTGTTCCAACATTTTTCTGCACTATGTTTACATGCACCAATGAAGAGCAGAAGTAAAACACATAAAACTGGTTGTTTTTTCCAAGCAAAATAAGTTATAGTGGCTATATTTTAGCCAAAAAAAAAATCTTTTATGTAAAAGATCCTTTAGATCTAGAACACAAATGGAATATCAGCTATTTTTAGTGGCATGAAATTTTTTCTAACCTTTGACTCAGAACATCCTACTAAAAGCCTCCTTTCAAAAGCATGAAATATCTGTCTAACTGTCTATATTATTTAAACCAGCAATTAGAACCAGATGTTACTGCATTTTATATTTAGACACCAAATTTCAATATCTTAAACAGAAAGAACACTCTTGAAGGACAGAAGGAATAATTTTCAAATGTAATTACAGCATATTGTTTTGATTCTCTCTCATTAATTTACCTGATTGCAAAGTAAAATTAAATGAAGTTATATTTAAATTTAAAATTGGACCTATGAGTAATGTAACATCTTATTATCTTACTGCATGGGAAGAAGTAGTTTTAGTGTATATTTCACATTTCATTAAGCTGTCTGTATCCTTCATAAAGCTGTTAAAATACTTGGAGAATATAAAAATGCCATATTTATGAGTACACAGTGTATAACAGCTGTTTGGTAGCAAATCTCCCCCAAAATGGCAAAGTTTGTTTTTTAATATATCAATCTGTAAATATACTTAAGAAAAAGCATTTGTAATCGTCGCTGAGAACATTTGATTAATAATCACACTGTAAAGTTCACTCCACTTGCCCAGTGTCACCAAGACTTTGTACCAGTGCTGAGAAGAGAGAATCCCAATCCCAAGGGAAAAGTGGAAGGCAGCAGCCATGCCCTGATTCCCTGGAATCCTTTGGGATCTCACACACACACAGGATGTGCCTCCTGCCAAGGAGGTAAAGGAGCTTCCCTCAACAGCAGGAGCTTAACTTGGCTGCTGGTGAAGCTCTTGGCTGGGGAATGAGCCACTCCAAGCAAACAAAGGATCAGTGTAAATGGTCCCACTTCTGGCAGCATCAACAAAAGGAGGAGATTGTAAGGCAGTTATTCAGAGCTGAGCAGAAGCCAAATGCTGAAATGTTGTATTTCACTTGCAAGTAGGCATCTGCAGCTACCAACAGTAGCAAAAAGGGCTTATGGGTTTTAAAAAAATGAATTAAAAATTTATGGTGGTACTTCCAAGCTACAAAAGTATTTAGAGAGCTGTAGTTTCATTTAAAGCTCAACTTTGGAGGATGTGATTGGAGAATCCCCTCATATTTGATCTGCTGCTGTTCTGTGGACCTTACAGTCCAAATCCAGACAACCAGACAAAAATGCAGACATAAAACTGCTAACAGCTACCCAACATTTTTCTTCCATAAATAGAGATTCCCAGCTTGCTTTTTCTAATAATGCATCTTAATAAAATTTTTAATCTTTAGCAACCAACCTTGTTCTCAGAAAAGCTGTCTGCTGCATTAGCAATAAAATAAATAGCAACATGTTCCAAGCCTATGAGACTGCTGTGAAGATTTGTGCACAGGAATTCCAAGTATTCCTGAGCAAGTTCACTGTCACTACAACTGACTTTGGACAACACTGAGTGCACATGGCACAGTCCCATGCTGTCTAGGGGTTGATGAGCAAACACACATTTCACCATAATTCTAATATAAGCACTAAAATCTATTTCTTTTACTGCATCTAAACCAGAGACTAAATAATGCAGATGGTGACTCAAAACTTTTATCACCTCGAGAGGGAAAGCTTGAGAGCATTTATGGAATTCTGTCAGAATGATTCCTACAGACCTTTCTTCATGAGGCTCTCACTGAAGTGAATGGGATAGAACACAGGGAGACTTCACAGAGTTTGTGTCGGTTCCTCTCTCCTCAGAGAATTACTCTGATTCACTTCAGAGTAATACTTTTGATTTTTATTCACCCCAAATTCATTTCAGTGGATGCAAACCATCCGTGTGTAGACCTTTGATACCAGCTCATTAAATTAAAATCTAGAATATGTTCTCCTGCTAAAACCTGTCCTTTAAAAGTCTATTCAATCTCTATTGCACATTTTACTCAAAATGGTCTTGTATCATTTCCCTAACATTTATTCATACCACTGGCTGTTCTCTCCTCACCCATGATCTGTCAGTCAGGTTTGTTGCTGTGTTTATCTGGCAGCACCTTTGGCCAGAAGGAAGGGGAGGAGAGGCAGCCATCCCATTGCTGAAGGAATTTAGGGAAGTCTGATTGTGCTGGTTCTACTGGAAGCTCTGAGGTGGCACACAGCACCTCCAACACTCCCCTGCACCTTTCAGAGCACTGTCCTCCACTGAATTTACTTAATGAGAAAAAAACTCAGAGCTGAGCCAGGGGCAGGGTACAGCAGTGCTGTGGATGGAGCTGCACCATCCCTCAATACAAGAAGGATGTCCACACATACAATCTCCTGCCCTTTTGTATTGTCAAAGGACAGAAACCAACAAAAAAGGTAATCTGAGCAAAGTGCAGGTCTGGAAACAAATAAAATCTAATTCATCTGGTCAGCTGAAGGTATTTGTACAAGCCTACCAGCAAGTACTAACTGAGAGAATAAACTAAAGAAATGAGAGATCAGAACTGTCATGTATATTTAAATTTATTCAGGTCTTCAGGTTCTGTATTCTGGACTATTTTCCCCATTACAGCTCAAAAGAAGAGCTCCTACCTGATTAATTTTCAGAAGAGGAATTCATGCAAAGAAATCCAGGTGCTTATACTGGAACACATATAGCTGTAACAAATTTGGAATCTGATACCTTGTTGTAGATTTTTATATTCTCATCTCCTTTGAGAGATAAACCAACTATTTTTTTTTTAGATAGCTGAGAGCAAAACTGCCCCTGTGAAATTGCTGTCTTAAGTGCTCAGCTGACAGACATCTCTTTGTCTGTCTCTATTGCATAGGGATTTCTTCATCAGTATGTAACAAATATAAGAACTAATACTTGGCTCAGGATTTATTCTTTTAAAAAGGAAGAGGAAGAATTTTAATAATCCCTTCTACACATTTATAGTCATTTCCTCAAATATTTTTCATCTGACCTAAGATAGAGTTATTTTTTCTCACTGTTTTTCATAAAGCTCTGTCTTCTGTTGGAAAATCTGCTTGTATTTTCTTCCCTAACATTATTCAAACGTCTCTTATTTAAAGTTTGTGTTGGCCCCTGCATTTAGCATTGTTCCACTCCTATTAGTTCAGGATCTTGTACACTTGCATAAGAATTTTCCCTTCCCTCAGGTACAGAGGAGAAATAAGTCAAAACTTTCTTCATAAATCATGCCTTAGTTACTAAATCATCTCAGATTGCCCCTGCAGCACCTTCTCAATATCTCCCTGTAACCAAGTGGCTGAAGCTGAGCACTGGTTTCTAATGAGACCAGCAGCAGGCCAGAATAATTCCTGCAGCTTTATATACCCCTGCCAGAGTGTATTTCAAAAACTTGCTTGCTCTTCTTCATTTCTGTTATTGTTACCAGGAAGGAGTGCTAATGGTTTACTCTATTATCTGCAGTCCATTCTGGGTTCTTTTCTTACAATGAATTCCTTGTTGTGTCCCTATTTAGACTGCAATCTTCATGCTTATTCTTTTAGTAATTGGCTACATTACTTTGCATCATGCTGCACTGAATTTTATGAACCACTTATCCACCCAAAGACCAATATGCTTGTGTTATAAATATTACATTTCTGCTCGTTCCAGGCAATGCTGCTATCACCTGTGTTTAAATCCCTAATCTATTCTGCTCTCAAAACACCTCAGAGAAGGACGAGCAGCTGCAGTTAAATGGACTAACTGCAGTCACTCATAAAAAAGGGAAAATGCCATGGAGGATTAAAAAAACAACAGAACCCAACCCACATCATCTGTGAAAAGCCAGGTTCTCCCAGTGGAGTCATTTAAGCATCAAGGGAGTTCCCTGACTTTCTAGCCAGTTACAATGAAAGTTGCCACACTTCATGAAATCTTGCCCAGTATCAACATCTCTCACTGCCTTTTGCTCACTCAGGGTACTCTTTAAAGGGTCTGCTTCTTGGGACTCCAAAATTTTCAAAGGGTTGCCCAACACCCAGCCAAGGTCCCTTTTTCTTTTTCTTTGGGTACTTAGAGCTGTGAGCAAGACTCAAATGATGTCTCTACATGGACTGACATCCATGTAGCACAGATACCCACCACTCCAGCTTGTGCTTGTCTCTAACCACCCAAAACAGCATCTTGGCCTTTTTCCCTGGCATCTCCTTGCAAATATTTAACTATTATGTCACAAGAATGACGAGTAAAATATTGCTGTTAGTCCCCTCATTCCACTGCATGTGACCCTGCTACTCCTGTTCCTGCCTCTTGTGATATATTTTACCTGCCACTCAAACATTGAGAAGGGACACTGAGATGTGCCAAAGCTTTGATTTTTTTCTACACAAGAACTGTGAAACTGCCTTTTCTTTCTAAAAAAATGCTACAAATCATGCAGACTTACAGCTTTCAGCAAAATTTTGTTGTTGTTGTTGCAAGTGTAACTTTTGCCTCATTTTCATCTACACAAAAATTCTTCAAGCTACTCAGTGTGACCCTGGTACCCTTCTCTTTTTTGCCCTTTCACAGGTCTCACTTCTGGGTAAAATGCTTGTTCTCACTCTCATGCCCTTCATAGCCTGCCCCTCACTGGAAACCACTCCTGCCTCCACTGGATTTTAGCACTGATCCCAGCCAAACTAGTCCCTGCTGCCATCTCCACTTGGGATGTTTTCTTTTCCCCAAGCATCCACAGAGCTATCCCATTATCCTTCAGAACCATTCTTATCCCATTCCTTGGCTTGACATCTCTAATGGACAAATGTTAGGCAGCTGGTGTGCTGATACTGTTTGCCTTCATGCTTATCAACTGTTTAGGAGTTGCTTTGCACTTCACCATCTGTCCATCTCCATCTGGTGTCTCCTGTCTTATAGTTTGGATTTAAGCTCTGGTAGTGGTGACCATCTTCTAATTTTTTTCACTTCTTCTAACAGAGCAGAAAGCAGAGGGGGTTCTGGTCCATGACCACCATTTGCTAGGTACTGTGTAAAGCTAATTATTCAGTCAGCATGCCAGTGGATTATTTGCTCTGCATGGAGCAAGTACAGAACAGAGGGTGCTCATGGACTTCATATTCCTTTTGAATCTGCAGCTAGCAGTCATTCCTTTCTCCTGTTGCTTTCCATTTCTCTGTTAATGGACAAGAAAGTAAAGAGAGAGGAGGTGAACAATGTCAATTAATATTTATTAGTTGCCTTTCTGCTTTCTTTCCTTGTTGTTTTAGGAATCTCTTGGAAAACAAGCCGAAAAATTATTTCTCCAGTTCCTCCTGAACTAAATGGAAAAGATTCAATGAAACAGAGAGACAGCAATGACCTCGAAAATCATGCCTGGTATTGATGGAGGATGAGGGAGTTCTGGAAGAAACTGGATGATTGGTGTTAGCACAATGATCAGAGCACCATGCCAAGAGATATCTAGAGATGAAAAGGACAGGGAGAAGAGCAGGGAGGGAGAATGGTGCTCAGGATGGACGAGGCTGTGATCTGCACAGAACAGAACATTGTGCTCCCTCAGGTGAGAAAAGAGGCAACAGACCACACTTGAAAAATAAGTAGACTAGGAATATGAAGGAAGAACTATGAGTTATGACAGAATGAAAAGAAATATTTTCCTTCCTAGACCTCTGGAATTCCTCCAGAATGTCACTACTTTTTTATAGGAAAAATAATCCATATTTTCTTAACCTCTAACTCATCTCACAAATAATGTTTGTGGTGGTGAACACACTTATTGTTTTGCTCTTACGGTGTAGAGATCCTGAGAAATACCATGAATAAATTCTGAAGTACCTGGAAATCTTAAATGTTTCTGAAATGGGCCAGAAATTTACTGAGTAGGCCTGAAAAAGTGCTCAGTTCACTGTAGGATGGACCCTTCATTCCCCTCCTTTAAACTGAGATGTAGGAAAAAATCCTGAATAACAACACCAGATGTGATTCTAGCAAGTGAGTTCCCACCCTCCAATAACTTGAGGCACTTCAGATGGTGCATTTCTGATTGTTTGTTCAGGATGATGATGATTTACTATAGTAATTATAATTATTATTATTTTCAGATACAGATATTATATGAAAAATGAAATGACAAATGGCCACACCATAGATTTTTAATGAAGTGTTTATCTATGTCTTTCCAAGACTTTTTTTGCACCTTGGGATCTTGTATGAAAAGTTAAAGAAGATCCAGGATGAGTGTATTTTAAGTCAATGAGAAAATAAAGCTGAGGGGTGTTTAGGAGGTATTTATGACATATCACATATATTAACCAGCACTGATAATTTAGATGCAATCTATCTGTTGGTTTTGTATTTCAAAAGACAGATCAAACACAACTCTTTGAAACAGCTGTTGCTGGAAGCCTTGGGAGCAGTCCTCAGCCAGTATAAATCAGCACAGTTCTGGCAATTTCACTGGATCTACACTGATTCACACAGCAGCAAATCAAGTGTTCCACTTTTGCAAAAGCTATTAAAATGCAAGCAGTAGATTGACCATGGCTTAATGCTGCTAATCCAGCTGCCCTTGGTCTCTCTATTTTCTCTGCTTAGACTTCAGAGACATTTACTGTGTAGGTAAGCAGCATTAAATTAAGAGTTCTTCAAAGAACTGGACAGTATTGATTGGCAGAGGTTTTAAAGCCATTCCTGTGAGGACTGTGCTCTGTTAGCAATAGTTTCAGTCTAATGCATACAAGCCCTGGAGCTCTCCTGACACTGGTGACTCTAACACTGCACAGCAGCTGAAGGGTGACTTCTAAGGTAGGACTCACTTTTCAGGATTCAGGGCTTAGCTTCATTTTCAGTCTGTTTCTCATGAAATACTTCACCAGAGGAAGTATGGCAATAAAAGCTTCAAGAATGGCTTTGCTTTGTGGGATTCATTGTGAATGTAGATGTCAGATCTTGTTCATAACTCAGTACTAAAATTCTTCTCTGCATACAACAAAGGACTGACAGGTCCAGGCTATATTAAAAACAGAATCCAATGTTCTTTATCTCCCTTTCTTGCTCCTTTTTATATGAAAAGAAAACATACACTTTAACACAGTAGGCTTGCTGGGCCAGGGACTGCTGCTTTCTCTACAATCACAGAGCACAAAGGAATTTCCTGCAAGCAATAGTTCCTATAGATTTTAATATATTTTCAGTCAGAGACCTTGGTGAAGAGAATTCAGAAGTGCCTTCCCCATATGATAACTTGTGGCTTTTATATCTGAGACCAAATCTCCTGAGACACCAGGAGGACAAAAAGAACATGGACCTGTGCAAACACACACATTCAACAAACTCTTTCTGCTTTTCTGCAGGGACCATCCTTGGCCCTGCTAATATCTCCTGAGCAGTCAGTATGAAAAGAGACCCGAGGGGTGAGGGAAATGTTCTATTGTCTCATTTTCTGAAGAAGGTCCCAAGAAAGTCTCTTTTCACTATGCTATAGAGAAGAGCTACTGAGGATCAACGTATGCATGTAAAAAAATGTGCACTGAGAGATGTGGGGGATTGATCCCAGCATCCCACTGCTGACTTATCTCCAAATCCTGGAAAAGCTCCAGTTTTCTTCTAGAGAAAAACAAACTATTGCTTAAAAATATTAGAGCTTGATATTTGTCTCAGCTCTTGATTAGGAAATTAGTGCTGCCCCCTCCCTTCTTCTTCCCAAATTACAGCAATTGTACCTGTGAACAGGTGCTGTCAGAAGCTAGCATCCATTAGTGTATTTTCTGGTTTCGTGATTAGCTGATACAAAACTGAAGTGTAATCAAGTAAGGATTCATTCGTTTGATTAGCCATTGAAATTATTCTGTTCCTAATCAGATATCTGGCTAGTTTGTCAGCCTTCTTTACAGAGTCTTCATCTCTAATGGATGGTCCAAATGCATTCACAAAGTGGATCTGATTTAAGTATAGTTAAGGTCCTCTGACTCATCTTGGAGAGTCAAAATAGAAAGATGAAAGAACACCTCCAATGTGAACTTATTTCATTCCTCACCTGCAATAATAAAAAAGACTAGTTTTGAATTACAACATCTTATGTACAACAGAACAGGACTAAAGATGTTAACAGAGAATGATCTACTGCAACAAGTTCTGTGTGTGAGCTCAGCTATAAAACCAGATCTGCAGTGAAACAGACCAGGTTTAAAATCTCTACCCTGATTCATGGTGAACAGGCTTTTCACTCATGGATACCAAGGGGTTTGCACTCTCAGATCTTATCTTTGGTGAGTGCTCTGTAAAGCATCAAGGAAGGGTTTCCTTAAGACTGAAAATTGTAAAGAATGGGCATTTCTTTGAGGTTCTTAGCAGAACTTGTGTTCTCACAGGTGAATCAAGAGGTAGCATGTGCAGTTTGTTTTGGGAAAAGGTTGTTCTTGCTCCTCTCACTCTGGCTGCAGCTGCCCAATACTTTCCCCTCTTCCTGAACACATTATCCTGAGGCATTACTGCTGCTGGGCTCAGCCTGGGCCAGCCCTGGGCTCACCCTGGAGCCAGCAGCATCGGCTCCATTGGACATGGAGAAAGTTCTGGCAGCTTCTCACAGAAACCACCCAGCTCCAAAACCCTGCCAGCAAACCCAGCACAAGGAGCTGTCCTTTACCACTGTTGAGCCAATCCGAGTCAGGCCACAGGGAAACTCATTTCTGCAGCTCAAAGCTGTGATTTTCTTCCTCAGGCTGCTGCCTACATCTGTCCAAAGCTAGGCTTGCTCAAATCAATAGTAATTTTTCTACCTAGCTAATTACTTAGGTTATTCTACAACCATTCCAAGAAATTAATTTCTTGCTTATCTTGCTCCCTCCTCACTACTCCTGGGTTGTTACATTGCAATACATGTTTAAAAGAAAACTGTTTCAGATACAAGGTTACAGAAGAGTTTTTGCATCTAGTTAACACACGGTCAAAAACTTGCCAAACAGGAGCATGAAACTGGTTGTATTTTAATCATTCCTACAAGAATAAAAAGTCTTTTAAATGCTAAATATCTTAAAGTAGTTTTACCTCATTTCCACAGAAGTTATAAAAGCACAGAGATAATCCTGTTTGCTTCAATATCTTTTTTCCAAATATTAAAAAAATTAACTGGGTAAAATTACCATATATCTTATTTTCAGTTATTTCTATTAAAAATGGCAGTGCTCATATATCAGCTTAAATTGAGACGATGCTGGTACATGACAAAATCTTTTTCTTTTTTCTTTTTATGTTTTCTCATCAACTGTTCCTATTTAAAACTAAGAAAAAAAAAGGCAAAACACTATTACAGCATCTCAAATAATTTCAGAAGTTAGAAGAAATAGAACTATTTGGGATTTCAAGTTCAGAAATGGGCAAATACTATAAATACAACAAATATGATGTATATATATTAGAAAGCACTTTTCTGGAGAAGCCTGAATGCAAGAATTCAATTGTGATTTTCTGCCTTTTAAACACAAACTCAATTTAAAAATAAAACATTGCTTACACTGAAGTCCAAGACCTGATTGGAATGAACTGCACAGTCTTAGCCTGCCTCAGTGAATGCTGTAGGAATTCAAGTTCAGGTGCCAAAGGGAGTGTATCCACTACTTCAGCAGTGCCTCTGTTTGTAAAGAGAAGTGGTTTTCCAGCCCCTGGGAATTAACAACTGAGCTCTATACCAGATGTCGAGCTCTTACTGGGATTTCAGGGTGGAATGAAAGAAAACAAGAGTGCTCTCAGGGTAAATGGTACAGGAAATTGATAACTAGACTTGCCTCTAAAATGGGATCTACTCAGCTCCACTTGCTTCACTCAGTTTGTACTTAGAATGTGTCTTCAGATAAGCAACTCTCTTTTCCCTCACTTGCCAACAAAATCCAGCAGTCTTGAGTGGTATTCTAGAAAGGTTTAATACAGCTTGCAGTTTAAATTAAGCAGGATTCAAAGTTATTTCTCAAAAAAAGGGTCAATTATTCAGGATGGAAAGGATAAAATTCAGAGTTTTGTATAGACTCTTTTACTGTTTTCAGTACAAGGATCAGTTTAGCTTTGAATTTTTGTTGCAAGAACTTCATACTCTCAGAAACCTTTCTTTCCCCCTTCAGTAAAGAAGTGCTGTTAATTTTCCCCTGTTATCAGTTACTAGTAGAAGTTAAGACAAAGTGTCCTAGTTAGAATTCCAATTGACACTTTGTGGTGATGCATTTTATGGCTGATTTAGCATTTGCCCCTCTGCAGACTTAATACCAAAAAAATTGATTTAGTACTTCTGAAATGAATGAATGATCAATTATTGACATTACTAGTCTCATTCATTACTTTAAAAACTGAGAAAATGCTAGTGATGACTTATTTAGTAGTAACCACTGACAAATACAGTTTAAAGAGTTCTTTAATTGTGCCTGATAACTGGTGAAGGTAGAGGAGGAGGTGGAGGTGAAGGAGGAGGAGGAGCAAGAGGTCTTCTGATCCTTTCTAAAAAGGGTTGGAACTCCCTCTGCTGCTCTCTGTGGTTTGTGGGTTTCCTCTTATCTATTTCTGCTCCAGTGAAACAGAGGATGAAGAATTTGGTGTAACTATGAACCAATTGCACTGTCATGGTATGCAATCTGAGAGAGGTGAGATGTGAACACGGTACCTGCTTTGGGAACTACTTGGTGTGACTCATCTAAACAGGGCTGCAGAAATGCCAGGGACTTTCTGCTGATGGTCCCTTTGGGGACCCCTCTGTCCTCCTTTAAGATGTCTCAGTTGTCTTGAGAAGAAAAGCTTACATGCAATCAGGCAAAGCTGAGTCTTCCACATCTCAAGGTCTTCCAGCTGTCACTTGGCTTCTGAGGACAACAAGGATTATCCAACTGCCCACTTCCTACTGGATGGTTACAGTGGTGGTCCTGCCACATCCTGAAGGAGTGCAGAGACTTCATCCTGCTGCTTTATGCAGACTCTGACCCAGCCTCCCTCAAGCCAGAGGGATTTGAAGCAATGATCAGGTTTTCAGAGTCACCTCATGAGCCAGTGATCACATCCAAAGTCATCCAGCCCCTTGAGTCATTTATTTAACAGCCTACCTCCCAGTACCCTGAATCACAGCACAGGAATTCTCCATCTGGAAGGAGTGACAGGAGCATAGCCCTTCAAATTTTATGTGCCAAACTGTAAGTTATACTGAAATAGTAAAAGAATGAAGAGATACTTACAAAGAGAAATCTCGCTGACAAGATAGTAGGAAAAAAAAAACTCTACAAACCTGAAATGAAGTCAGTGACATTTAAAAAGAAAACTAAGAATCTACTCAGCTTGGCTTTGCAGTCCAGCAGCTTGGAAATGATGGCTCATGAGATGTTCTGTAACAAACAAATGTACCCTCTGGGCACAATACATATTATTGATCCTCAGGCAAATAGAGAGAAGATTGAAAAACATAGAGAGGTTTTTAGAAAAAAAGCTGTAAGAAAACCTCAATTTCAACTTCTCTTTCAAGTTTTAAAATAAATGCAATTGCAGATGTATACTTGGGAAAAGTGCTTCATATTTTCTAACACAGCACCTTCATATCTGCTGCAGTTCCACATGACATTGTAATTCACAGGGAATTCTCACAGGCTTCAGCTGTTGTGGACACTAATTGGAAAATTCAGTGAACAATGGAAATATAAAGAAGTTACATTTCAACACAAAATCATGTCCTCAGAAAAAAATAAAAAATACACCTGCAGTAGGATGTAAGCTCCTCAAAAAGGAGCTCCTCACTGTCCTGCAAGGCAACTCAGGGGAATTATTGTACAATGTTACACAGACATGAATGTCCTGAAACAAAATGATTTAAACAGCAGAGTCACCAACCCTCCCAAGTGTCTTCTCAGTTAAGAGTTTATGGAAACAAATTCTGAAATTATTTGAACTAGATTTGGCCCAAATTTCATAATTCTGGATCTAACAACCCTAATTCATTTAATTGAAATGCCTCCCAGGATAGTGCGAGAATGTGTTTATATAAACCTTTTCTTTTGTGAGACTAACAAAGCATTTCTCCCCATAAACTAACCCACAGCTTTGGATAATTCGTTTCTAGGTAAGTACTGCCCTCAGAAGGACACTTCTAAAATGTTGGGTGAGAAAAGGGGAAAAAATTAGTGCAGACACATAAATGTCTGCAATAATCAATAGTTCATTGCTTAAATCTTCCTATGTAACTGAGAAAATTTATATATTAAAAATCAAAATGTAAATATTGCAATTAAGTGTTAAAATTTTTTATTCAATCATTTTCTTAACTGGACATGATCTGTCCCTTTAAAAATATCTGCCTGTAGAAATCTGCAGCACAAATCTAGGACTCATTCTCAAACCAAGATTTTTAAGAGCAAGTCTTCTGTGATCATGGGGAACAGAGACTAAAAATAGTCTCCTACTCACAATTAATAGCATTCATGACTTTTTGTTGACTTTCTATTAATGATTTCAGAGGTATTCCAAGTGGAGTTACATTCAAATTAAAAATTAAAAGCACTTACCATATATGATGTAAATTCATCAGGATTGCTTAGTTACAGAAATGTTTATTTGAGAATATTTTTTGCAGTATTGTTAAAATAGGTTATCAGGTTGCAGATGCAAAATCTATGAATAATTATTGTCAAACTATACAATTAATTATAAATTATTACTATCTTACACCATAAAGTTGATGTACAATTTATTTGGCTCTGGAAATGCTGCCAGAGTTGATGCTAACCATAAAATTGATGAGATATCAGACAACAGAGCAATAAACAAAACAAACTAGACATTTTAAGTAATTGTATGGATAAAGCCCCACTTTTCTAACACAAATATATCTAAAATTCGAGTTGATGTTCGTACTTCAACTAACTGGAAAACAGCTGATCTGAAAAGGTATCAAAAACATACTGGTCTAGTGGGAGCTGATATTTTGCAGTATCATCCAGCCCTGGCCTGCTCTGTTTAGCTTATCATTAACATTTCACATTGCAAAGTCTGAAAACCTGCCGACAGGTTCTTGTGCAGCATCTCTTGCTCAGCTTCACTGCCCTTTTATGGAACATGATAATGCTTGCTTTTTTGTTTTTCAAAGCTTCTTTCCTTTATAGTTCTTCGACTGAAGGCATTTCCTGCTTCAAGAAATTTCTTTTTGTGTTTTCTACACTGACAGCACCCTGTTAAGTCTCCAGAAATCAGCTGTGTTATTAAATGATTATTTATGTATGAGGTCATGGTAATTACCATTCCTAATGCCTTGCATACCCTAATACCTCCAGGCTGGTAATCTTTAGCATGTCTTCTTCCAGTAAGTCTTAAGAGGCTTATGCCTGAGAATTTCAAACAACTTGGAGAACAAGACAGAGCCCTGTTGCATTTCCAGCCTCACTTTTAACTGACATGCCTTTCCAGCTTCAGTTCTCACATGTGTTATCATTCTTTCATCATCCAGTCTTTATAGCAAGTCCTCAGGGCTTCATCAATCTCAGACAACCTTCCCATACTGAGTAATACACCTGTTTAAATTCAAAAAAGACCGTTTCCTGGCCCTATTTGTTTATTCATCTCAGCAAGATCGTCTGAAAAGCACAAACATCCTCTTCTGAAGCTGGAGACACTTTCCTGCAACTTGTAAGGGCTGTAAGAGTACCCAGGAGGCATATTGATAGAAATTTCTGCTCCTCTGTTTGAGCAACAAGAAAATTGCTACAACTTCACTCACCTTTCCTTGTTATATGTGCAGTTGATTACTCTACACTAACTTACTGGCAGTGTGCTAAGTGCTACTCATATACCTTGTGTACATGTGACTCCAACTCACATTTCTCATTTTTATTACATCTTCTCCTTAATTCCATATCTTTTTACTGGTCTCTTATTTTTCCACAACAGCTTTTTTTAGCTTATTATAAATACCGACTGGTTCTAGTATGTCTGCTTCAGCACAAAACCAAACTTGGACAATGGTTTGCAGGTTTCCAAATAATCTCAGTAGCCTCCCATTTTAACCACATGGTGAGAAAATCAGTTTGGGTTCAAGGAAATAGTCAAAAGCCCCATGTATTGTCTCATCCTATTGCTGTTGTCTCAGAGGTATCAGCAGTGATTAGAGGAAATGTTTGCTCATCACATACTTGCATGCTAATGAGGGAGAATCTCCATCACACCTAAAGCTCTTTTTTTTTTCTTTCTTTTTTTCTTTTTTTTTTTTTTTTTTTTTTTTTTTTTTTTTTTTTTTTTTTTTTTTTTTTTTTGCCACAGGAAACTTTAGATGATTCAGCTTCCTGTGCATCACTGGTGATGAAAGAGGTAAACAATATATGGGTGGGAGGGCATGGCCCAGAGCTGACAAATGCAGCCTGATGTGGATGCTCACCCTTAACCTTTCTTAATACCAAAGCCAGTTAAAAAATTCCTGTTCCCCTCAACCCATGCACTCCTGAACCTCTCTTATGTTCTTCCAACTGTGTGATTTCTGTGCTCAGAGAAGTATATTAGAGAAAAGCTAAAGACAACCCTGAGAGCTTTAGACATCTCCACCTGCTGGATTTGGGTTACCATCTTCTTGATGGAGGTGACAGTGTGTCATGTTGTGGAATCAGTAATCCAAATGGGTTAATTTGACAGCTTGCCCACAGGAGGTCTGGTACCCTTCCTCTTTCTCCTTCTTTCTCTGCTTCTCACTGTGCCCTCAAGCCCCTGAGCCCACGCTGCTTTGGCCAAAATAATGCTAATTTTTTTTTCTGGCTAATGTTTGATCTGTTCGCAAAGGCTGGTGGAAGGAAAAGGATGAAACCAAGCAGGGTTTCCTCTTGGAGATCAGCAGGATCTGAGAAATGCAGCAGGTTCTGGAGAAATGCAGTATCATTCAATATTCCATGTTCATGCTCATGAGCTGCTTCAGTGCCAAGTCTTTAAGTTAAAACTGTGAGCAAAAACCAACACAGAAAAAAAACTTGTCACCCTCTGGGCACTGCGACCAGATTTCTACTGCCAGCAAGAAATGCAACATCCAGCAGATGGGCAGAATAAACAGCTGGAGGAAAAATGTAGCAACATATTTTGAAATATCATGAGAAGATGAGTTAGAGCTCATGTCATCATGCTGTCATGACACTTGGAGCATTTTTCTGCTCTTACTTCATTAAAAGCTGAACAAATTGCACAACTGAATCCATCAGCTGAAACCAACCACGTCAATCAAATCTGCATAAAACCACCCGAGAAATCAAAACAACACATCACTCTGGGCCAGCCCCAAGAGCTTTGGTTGGACCCATTTCATTGTGTCAGCACTGCAATGTGCTGACTGTGCTGTGAGCTCTGGGGGCTGAGGCAGAGGGCAGAGAGGGCCCCAGCAGCCCATGGAACTCTGTTCTCAGGGGTTTCTGTCCCCATTGCAGAAGTGCATGCAGTTCACTGCCTCCCTGCCTCAAGGTTACACAGAATGGGTGACAAATCTCTTTTAAAGCACTGGCCTAAACACCACTTAAGCTGCACTTTTTTTACAAGGTCTCCCTGCCAAGCTGCCCCTGCCCAGAGCAGGAACTCAGCAGTCCCAGTGTGATGCTGTGATTCCACATATCATTTAGGGCAGTAGAGGCTGGTGTTGTGTCCATATCCTCTACACTTTCAGCTTTCCTTTTCTTGTTTGTACATCTTTCTTGTACAGCACGAGCACTTGGTCACAAAGAGAAGCAGAGACTGAAACAAACCTTTTATGTTTAACTCCACCAAATCTGTTCTTTTAGACACATCAGCACAAATATTTGTGCTCTTACTAGGTCTTTTCTGGAAACACTTTGTGTTATGAGTCAGTGAGTGGTCATGTTACTTGCAGCCTGAGTTTAGTTCCTGTATTATGTAGTTCATACACAAGGAATTTTACCAGGTTCCTTGAGAAACTTATCTATGAATTTACAAACAAGAAGCCTAGTTTAAGTTCAAAGAAAATTAGGCAAATTTTATCTGGCTTGGCAATCCTTTTTGAAGATGTCTCTCTGGCTCTCCACCTCTGAAGAGTAGCTCAAACCAGCAAATAAGAAAAGATGAAAAGATTTCCAGTTCAGAGTCATAATCAAAGTTATTTTTAGACTAAATAGTCACACTTTTAAATAGTCAGATGACAAACTGTCTTTCAATGTTCAAAATGGCTAAATATTAATTCCTTTTAAATAAAATGGCATGATAGGTATCTATAATCCCAACTGGTATTTATAATCCTTGACATTAACGTGGAACCCTACACAATGTGTAATTTTGCAATTCTGCAACTATACTTTCAAAATTATGCAAATGAGCTCTTCAGTGTAGTGCAGCTGTTTCCTCAGCCACATACAGTGTTTGCTTGTTGCAGGAAAACATACGTAATTACGTTAGGTTGGCTGCCAAGAAATAATAGTCCTAGAAGTGAAACCTATGGATCAGACAACTGGTACATCAGTCTGCATGTCACAGCCCAGCTGCTGCCACTAGGAGCTGTGGGATCAGTCCTTTGTAAACTTTCCAGCTTTTCACAGGTTCATGCCACGCTGCTTTCCCTCTATTCAGCCTAATCTCTTCATGCTGTAAAAATCAGCACCCTTCATTTCTTCTGATAATGGATTTTCAAAAGGCAAATCCTACAACTCTCTTTTATATACATTTCTTTCAGGTATATAGTACATTGCACATGCACTTTCCAGCATCAATTGGATTTTCAGTGGAGACAGTTATGAAGCAGAGAGACTGAGTGTTCAATTTGGGATTCTGGAAACCACTGTAGAAATTTAATGGTGGGGACAGAGAGGTTTTGGGCATCAAAAGTTTGGCTGCTCCTCTGGGCACAGAAGCTGTTCCAGCTAGTTTGGATCCATCTGCCTGGCCTCCAAAAATTTCAGGCACCAGCTGCCCAGCAGGATGTATAAAAGACTAGCAGCCACACTAACAGCTCTACTACAACTACTTGTTGCTGGAACCATGGAGAATGGTGGCAGCTTATGAATCATTTAAATGGGATTCCTTAAACTGCGAGGGGTGGTCAACTGGAAACTTTACTGGGTTGTTAGAATCTCCTCTAATGCCAACTGGTTAAAACAAAACACCCAGATAACAACTCGCACTGTCCACTTTTCTCCATTCTGGAGTGGAGTAAAAAGCAAACTGAGACTCTGAGGTTGGTATTTTTCCTTTAGAACAGGCAGAGGCTGCAAGTCAATGACCAGGGAGAGAAGATAACAACCCACTATCCACTACAACTCTAGGTAATCTGGGAAGCTCTGAGACATGATTCTAGAGATTTCACATCATCTTTTCTCTCCCACAAAATGTTCAGGCAAATTTGTAAGGATCACCTGAATCAGAGAAGAAAAAATGATTACTGCTACATCCAGCCATGCCTTTTTTTGTGAATATGTTTCAGACTGACCCTCACTGCAGTCTCCAACTTAATCTTTAATACACATCAAATATTTTGCCTGCTGTACCATTTTATGCTCTCTGACTTAAGGTAAATAAAATGTTTGCAGCAACAAACACCTCAGCTGTAAACTACCTGCCTTCACTTGCAACACTGTAAGACCTTGAACCTCCTGCTGGTTCCTGCTTAGGTGTGGCCATGAAGGCTGAGGGTGTGAACACCTTTACTCAGCATCCCAATACGACTGTCAAACTGTAATAAAACACTTCAGAGTCAATGGATAAATGGATATATGTGTTTCTCTAGTTAATTATGGAATGCCTAACTGCCTCTGTGACATTTAGACTTTAACAATTACTTTAGAAAAATGCTTGCTATCTGTATTATCCTGTTGATTTTCACGATGAAAGAAAACCACAAAATAAGCATTTTTTAAAAAGCATTAGCTCCTGACTTTGTGGATATATGTGGCAAAGTTGTAGCAGCTGCAGCAATCTGATCTCACGTTGAATTTTGTTTGTTACAGATTGAAATTAGTTTATTTTTTCAGATGAAATAAGAAAGCTTGGTCAACAGTAGCATATATTTCGTAAAACCACAATCTATATATAAGCCACTTTGCAAATCCCATCTCTCAATCTTTTCTCAAATGAAGGCTCACAAATGGAGAACGGTGAAGACCCACATTTTGTCATAGCAAACAGTTTTTCCTTCTATTTTCTATTACCACATCTCAAAGTCTGTCCTCCCTGCCACTTTCCAAAAATGAAGATTCCCTCTTTTCTTCTGAGAGCCTCAGACTTCCCCTTTCCACACAGCCCACAGAACTCTCATAGTGAATCAGCAATGCAGTCACGGGAAGGCTGATGTGCCTCGCTCTGGAGAGCAGCTGAGGTGCAGGGAAATGAGGCACGCTGGCTCCAGCTGAGGATGTGCCTTATCAGCCCTCACAGCCCTGCCAGGGACTGACCTTGGTGATGGATTTCTGCACAGCTGAGCCACCAGCTCTGTTCCACACTCTATTTTCTCTCTGGCCTCTGCTGACAAAAGGGCTGCTGGTGCTGGATGTCCAAGGGCGTAGAATCCATGGAAAATCAGTGGAGCAGCCGGTGCTGCCTGAGAGCAGGGAGAGCTTCAACAAGTCCCCACCTGCAAACTCTGCTGAGACACTCACAGGCACAACGAGGGGAAATGCAACAAGCTGAGGTGTGTAGATGTTGGGGGAAAAGGGTGCCTTGAACTGCTGTCCATCCCATTTCACTGTGCTGTCAGTGGTGTTGGGCAAAACCTGCCTGTCACAGCACCAGATCACACTCATCTCTAATTAAATTCAATTCGCTGCTTCTAGTGCTAAGTAGAAACCACAGCCTCCCTGGAATTGCCATTTCTGCTAAAAAGCAAGTAAAAAAATCACAAGAAAGTATAGCTTAGAGCATGAAACAAATAGACAACTGTACAGACACTGCTTTTATTCTTTTAAAGAGAAGCCAATACACAAGTTTACAGCAATCACTGAGTTTATGAAACAAAGTTTGATGGGGAGGACCAAGTGCTCTGATGCTAAGGATTTCACAATCCCAGGGAGGCATTCCACCAGCACACTGTAAGTGAACTCCCACTCACCCATTGCAGAGGAGACAACAAAGCACTCATTTACAACACTGCACAACATCTGCAGGTAAAACCAGTCTCTGTGAGGACTCTGAACCAGGAACAGATGAGTTGCAGAAGCTCTTGTGAAAGAACAAGAGTGCTTCTGTTAAGGCCACCCAGTGCAGGTGAGGCCCGAGGCAAAGACAGTAACATAAGAAAAAGTGTAATCTAAGCCAGTCCATCAGAAATTGGTTCATCAGTGGTTAGTGCCTATTTCACAGGAAATAGATTGAGAAGCTGATAATTAATATACACAAACTAATCGTTACAAATCATGACTACAGCAATTGCTGCAGCTGAGTAAAGCTATAGATCTACTAATTTGCCACTTACACAACAATACATTCATTTGTTACAGCCTGGACTGGATGAGTCCTGCCAGGCTTAGTGGAACACTACTCTAATGGGGACATCAATTTGCTTTAGAGTAATCACAGGTAAGAGCTACTGTATGCTGAGAACTGATTTCTCACACATCTGCAATGGGAAACAATGAGCTTTCAGCTGCTTCTAGAATCTGAAGGCTAAAATACAGACAAGCCCGGGATCTGTACCTGGAACAAAAGCTCAAGCAGGGCAAAGGAATTAGAACAAAGGGAAGTGTGTCATATTCATCAGTTTTACCCTAAAGATCCTCTTGTTTTCTCTTAAGGCCTATTCCAGTTCTAACTCGAGAATTTCATTGACTTCACTTGGGCTGTGTGTTATTTTTTTTTCACTTCTACTGCATGACCCAGATTTTAGACACCATGCTCATTAATCTATTCCAAATACAAGTTAAGCATATGACAAACTATTTCCTCGTGTGTATTCTGTTCTAAAATCAGACCCAAAACAGCTCAGTAATTTGCATTGTTAGTATGTTTGAAAGTTCCTCACTTTTTGTCTTCAGACACTTTTTGCTACTATTAGAATTGTCCTTTCAATAAATGCACTTATTTAACCAGAAGAGAGGAGATCACTAATACAGAAAGAAGTTTTAATCCTACACATATCCACATAACCAAGGAAAAGGAAGCATGAGCCCAAATATATCAATTTTACTTTGAAGGACTTAATAAAAATCATAGACTAAAGAAGCTTATTTTCTTGGAGATGATTTTTTGGTACAGCAATATCTGACATCAATGTAAGGACAGCCAAACTTCCTTAGTATGCAGAGATGTGCCTGGAGCAGTGCAGTAATTACACATTTGGCAGGATGTAAACTCCTCTGCGTTTGTGAGCAGCCAGAGTTAGTCAGAGTGCAGAAGGTGAGGGGCACAGATCAAAAAGCAGGCTCAAACACCACATGAAAAAATAAAACAAGAAAGGAACTACAGCATCAATGGTCCACTGATCCCATCCCTCTGCATGTGGTAGAATAAAATCTGCTGAAGTCAAATCCCTTCCCTAAACTCTCATCATTCTTGAAACCATGAATACTCCTCAGGGTTGATGTAAATGTTGTCAGGCACCCAACCACCATTTCAAAAGCACCATTTCTCTCAGCAGTATGTTCCCCAGGTCTCCCAGCACAGTCTGCACTGTCTGCCTGCCATTAGACTGCACACTCCTTGGGCCACCAAGTGTCATTTTTGCTGCCTCTTACAGCACTAAGCACATTATTGAAGCTTAGCATCCATAACTACGAAAGCAAAGCAAAATCCCACAAGTTAACTTTGATGTGGTTGCAGATCCCAGTCCTGTTCTGACATCAGGAAATTGGACTCATGAAGGATTTGGGAAGGCTGTTAGAAAACACGGCGAAGATATTTAGAGCTCACCTACCGAGGGAAAAATGGGAAACTTGACATGGTTTACTGCAGGTTATTTAACTTCATGGAACCTCTCCATGGGCACTCATAATCAGTGACTTGGACTTGCTTAGGGAGGGCCTCTCCACATAAAGAAGCTTTATACAAACCTGAGCTATGAATTTCTGAATCTCTGATGGCTCTGCATTCACTTCCAGGTAATGATGATGGCCAAGTCTACTTTTACATACATATATATAAATAAATAAAAATACATATACATACAAATATTAAAAAAATATATAAATATATATATACTCACAAGCCATGTTCACACAGGGATTTAGCATAAGGAGAAATAAACAGCATGTCATCAACTCACATTCTGCTGAGCAGCACTCTGAAGTGTCAGATGGCAATGATAACAGCCAGATCTTCAGGGTATGTGTACCTTTATCATCAAACTTTAATCCAGACATTCTCTGCCATCTCTGAGCCCTGTTATTTCAGACAGTTTTTCTTCCATGTAGCATGGGGAATGCACAGGCTGGCACAGACTTTTTCATTTCTAGTTTCTATGGGGTGACAGCACTGTACCATTTAAGAAGAGAATTAAAATGCCATCATGCTGGGTGCATGCATAATGCCATAGTGAGAAATTCTGTCTCATCTCCTACCATTGAATATTTATACAGAACAAGTGACTGGATTCCCCAATGAAGTTTGGGGCTCTGCTGTGTTTGTGATTTTTTGCATGTCCATAACAAGTCAATCACAGGCCTAAAATATTTATCTCATTTTGAGATGACAAAATCCCAGAGAACATCTCCCTCTCATGATCCAAAACTCACATGACAGCACATTTTAGCAACACTGGATACTTCTCTTATAAATAGGTTTTAAGGGAAGCTAGGATTTTGTTTAAAATTCAACTGTTCCTAGAGTATCTAAGACACACTCCTCCTTGCCTATCTCCATTTCCAGTGCAGTGGGGAATGTTTTTACTACAGTAAAAGCTGGGACTTAAAGTACAGCAAGCCATACTCTGCTATGATAGTTGTGTGTAATTAGTGACAAGAATTCTGGAATGGATCATTGGATCAGGACTTCATCCTGACCTTTCTGAATAGGACATGATGAACTACATCCATCTAGATTTTGCCACCACTATTTTAAACCAGAAACCACAAAACCACACAGTATCAAATGCATTCTTAGTTATTTCATTCCCTTGGTGGAAGGAAACATCACTGATCTCTTCCTCAGGAGTTACATTCACAGTCTTCCTATTAAAAAGCAGAGAGACCAAGCACTTGTACCAAGTCATATTACATGATCAGTCATTCTGTTGGAAGGAGAATGTTTGGATGTACTCTGTCAATTCAACCCAATTCTCAAGTAATACTGCCCTTCCTTGCTATTAAGCCTCCCAGTTTATAATAAATGGAATTGGAATCCTCTGTCTTTTACCACAGCATTTCCCACTGATTTAATCAGTCTATTCATATTTCTTGCTGACCTGATTTTTCTCCCCTTTCACTTCTAAATCCTCTATTGACTTGAATTAATCTTGCAAAGTACAACTGGGAACTCATTGAGTTTTGAATGCAAGCTCTGGTAGCTCACAGAAGGCTTTCTCACACATCTATTTAAAAAAAAAAAAAAAAAAGGTTAAATGCTTAGTGAGAGAGGTAGCCAGGTGTAATTGAAAAAAAACATAGCTCAACACACACAAGTAGAGAATAAAAGTCATGGTTAAAGCAAATCTGCTCCTGAGAAACAGTTTCAATTCAAGTCAAAACTCATTTGGGTGAAAGAGTACAACTTTGCATAGGAAAAGCAACGACAGAATTGTTACTGAAATGAAGGCCCAGACAAGTTTCATGTGTACCATACTGAGGTCCTGCAATAAGCTCTCTTACTTCATCCTGTGCCACAGGCAAAATACAGACAATGCACTGCAAATATCAAAATCTGTAACTAGCTACACTTGAATAACATGAAGCTATTTAACAGGATCTGATCACAGGTTGATACTTTTGATCCCATCTTAAAAGTGGAGAATATTTACACAACAGCTACCTACCTGTACAAGCAAGGGCACTTCAGTATGATAGAAGCTCATGCTGTGCACCTGGTACAACCTCCCTAAATTAAAACTTTTTAGTTAAGAGTTTGTGAACAAAGGGCACTTCAAGCTGCTGCAGTTTCATGAGAAACACACATTTATCTCCTCAGCCTAATTGCCCCTTCTTAGCTGTACTAAACTGAGGAGACAAAGAGGCTGCAATTTCATGAGATAGACTGAACCTTTGTAATATAATAAATAAGAACACCAGAAACATAAATTCAAAAACTATTTTGTAATAGTCAGCCCATGTATACTGGGAAAGAAACATTCTTCTGCAGTGGAAAGTGTGAAAACAAATATCCAGTGATACCTAGAAAAATATGAAATTATTCATCACCTGTTTTTTTTTCTCAGTGTAACACGGTGTGGAGTAAAACAGTTCAGCCAAGTACAGTGGTTGCACTTGACATTTCTACTATTTTATAGATTTGAAAATTCTCTCAAAACTGGGAACAAGAAAGAGCATGATACTATAGCACTGAACAACACAACACAGATGTGATAGAAATCCCTACTTCAGTTTGCCTTTCATATCATTCTTTGGTTTTGGGGAATTGTTCCTGAGCTGTGGTCTGTGGATCACTGTTAGCCAGCTAAGTTGTGTCAGGGGCTCTGTAGAGCTGCATACTCAGTATTTGCAGCAAACAATTTGACAGAAGTGAATGTTTCCCTGAGAAATGTAGAGGGCTAATGTTGACCCATAATTACATGCTCAACACTCAACCCCTCCTCTCAGTTATAGGGAAATATTATCAGAAAGCACCATTGTCCATGTAAAGAACAAGGATTCAGGTTTCAGCTGGAATAGAAAGGTTTTAAATGGCCACAAGCTACACTTTCAACCAGGAGAAGGTACTCTTATCCAATTACAAGAAAAGTTCTTGTCCTTTCCTGTGATTAAACCATTTGCCTGCACTATTAATACCACCAGAGCAGTATTTTTTAGTCTAGAGAGGCAAAAGCCAGCACATGCAAAACAGAGCAGCCATTTGGCAGGGAAAACAGTGCAAGTTTAAAGGCACAGAAGTTGTCACTTAATAGCAGAATTGTTATTAACAGGTTTTTATCCCTTTTTTTTTTTTTTGCTAATTTTTATGTTCTTTGTGTTGTATTCCTGGTTTGTTGTGGTTTTAGGGTACTTTTTATTGGATTACTGAGAGCTTTATGACTTTCTGTCATGAAAAATACTACATAACTATTGTGCTAAGACAGAAACAAATGAAAAGACATTTTTCCTTAGGTGCTTAGGCATAAGGGAAAAGGTAAAGGAGAAAACCATTTCAGCAGGTTTCACAATTGCATTTAGCAAGTGTGATGAAGATACTTTAAAAGATGAATTTCATATCACAATAAAAGGTACAGAATCTTTTTGCCTATGTTGATAATTCTCCTCATTACTATACCATTACAGTAGCTGTTGATAGCACTCTTATGAAAGTAACAATTACAGAAACTGGTACATTAAATCTCATTTTCCTTCTTTATTCTAGTGCTTTGACCTTTGAAAGTTAGGGTAGATTCTTGGAGTGATTTTATGCAAGTTTATGTCCAGTATCTGCTGAAAGTATTTGCAAATTTAAAGGAAATATTTTCACCTTTAATTGCAACAGCAGAACTACTGTCTTATTACTATTCTTACCTACTTTAAAAGTGCCAAAGCTGCTGTGGGCAAATTGCCCCTTGGTAAAAAAACTGCACACAAAGTTGCTGAAAGAATCGTGCAGTACAGTATGGGCATTTAAAAATGAAATAAAACACATTATTCACAGATTCAGAGGATGAGCAATGAAAAAAATGAACTCTATCCCAGCCAAAACCAGAACAAGCAATGACAAGCATTTATTGGCTTTAAAGGTATTTGGGGCATTAACACTGCGATTTTTTTGGTTGTTTTTTGGGTTTTTTTTTACAAAACTATCTCATTTTTTAAAATGTCCTTGAGAGTTCCATGCCATTAGCTATCTGAGAAAATGAAATGCTCTTTTCCATCAATATGTGCACAAAATCCATATCAGATTTTCCTTTGAGAAGCTTATGCCAGTCAATATGGTTTCTGTATACCAGTGTTTTCCATATTATAACAAATTAAAATTAAATATCTGGTGAAGAGGACATGTGCATGTTTTTCTGACAAATAACTCTTTGCTGTGTATTATCACCATGTCTTCACCATGCTCAGGACACGGGAGCAAGTGGAACAAAGAGCAGAGGACAACAGAAGTAAGAAGAGGAGAATGAGTACATGTTTAAAAAGGATTTGAAAAGGCCTAAGAGCTCTTTGACACCCATAGCATGGCTTCCACCTCACAGGCAAAATATCCCTTACAGTCCAAATAAGCACTCTCCATATCCAGGGGTGCTCCCCTGCAGCTTGAAGAAGCCAAATCCTTTCCACAGTCTGAGCAAACCACAGCTCCTCTGGAAATGCTTCCCTCCAGCAGCATCTCTGTGGCCACAGCTTCTCTAAGTGTTCCAGCAATGCAAACACTGCAGACTGCCCAACATGCAGGACCAGCTCCTGGCTGCCTGCTCTGCTCTGCCCTTGAGACAAACACCACACTCAGGACCATCAGTCACTCTGTGCATCAGAGGAAAAACCTGGCTGAATCAACACAGTGTTAGGATCTAATCCTGCCAGAAGAGTGAAGAGAAATTTCTGGTCAAGCAGATTTGCCACACTGCATGTCTGTGATTAGTTTCAATTTAACCTGATGTAGTCTAAATAGAAGTGACAGCTAGAAAAAGCTGGAAACTGAACCTAAAAGTAAAGGGATGAACCACTGCTTGAACAGTGATCTTCCCTCTGTATTAAAGCAATTAATTTAATATTTGCATTGAATCACATCAATTACAGTTAACTGAAGGGGAGGATTCCTGTTTTCTGAAAATCCAAGATATAAATTATATCCTTCATTCTCCTATGCATTTATTACCTGAATTTTCAAGAACTCTTGGCTCTATAAAAGAGATACCATTCCTCCAATTTCTGGTTTTGCTTGAAATGTCTAACCTATTTGGTCCAGACTCCATTTGATTGTCAGTGAAAACAGCCTGAAAAGAATTAGAGATAATAAATTTATGCTAAGCCTTCAGGTGTTAATTCTTATTAATCAATTTGGCATGTATAAAGAAGTCTGTCCTAAGCCTGAGACCATGAAGATCTCAGGTCTCTCAGCTTTTCAACCATGATCACAATTTAATGCAGACTACATACACAGTACCAGGTAAAAATCAGATAGTTTAGTCCACTTAAAAGTAGCACAGAAATATATACTCAAGGATGCAGTTTCAGTATTACATTTGAGGTACTACAGCTGAACTATAACTCATCTGCAATTCCAAATGACTAAAATCACTTAGGGGCAGTTAGGTACAACATTCAGAGCCTGTACAAGAGTCCTGATCACTGCAGAGAGGGTACAAGAAAGGAGCACTTGCTGTTGTAATGATTATCTCTGGAGGCCATGCCTTTTGGACTGCACTGCTCCCATTCAGAGCATTTTGCCTGCCACTTGTGTTTCAAAGTGAAAACGGAGCTGCTGGAACACTGCAAAGAAGTCAGAAAAGAATCTGAGCTATTTCTCAGTTTTAGATCCCCATAAGCATTCAGATGTAATTCACTTTCATATGTTAAATTGGAAAGGGGAAGATTTGAAGTTTCAAAGGCCTATTTATCATCCTCTTAATCTGCCCTGCTTGTTTCCCATGCAGTGAAACTCTTCCTGTTATCTGCTCCTGTCTATTATCACATTCTCCAACTCCTCTCCAGTGTTTCTGACCTTCACCTGCTGCTTCTCTCATCCCAGGCTCCTCTGGGGGATGCCAGCTCTGCTCTAAAATGTAGCTACTTTTCTGTAAATTCTTTTTTTTTTTTTTTCTTAAAATCCACATCCACTGTGACATGTGGAAACAATGAAGTGACTGATGACAGGTCTGCCAAAGAGGATCTGGGAAATATGTGATAGTAGAAACAGCAAAATTTATTCTTCACTTATGAGTTTTTTTAGTGCATTTCTGCACTGTAAAATGCTACAGGATACAGGATGCTACTGGATGGAGCAGCTCTGAGGGACAGAGCTAATTAGCCCGAGCCCAGCACCAGGCCAGGAAGGTTAGAGAAGGAGCTTGGTGTGTCTTCATCAGAGTGTAGAATTTCATTAGCAGTTGAGCAAATGCAATTCCATTAATGTTAGCATGATGCTTATTTGTAGAGCTTTTTTTTTTTCTTAAGGTCTTAGGTGCAGGCAAACAAATGCTTCTTCTAGTAAAAACCCACCAATTTTGAACTGCTGTTGGAAAACAGGAAAAGGAATTCCTTGACATTTCTTGAAACACCTACAATGAAGCAATTATTCTCTTTTTATGGTGTTTTGACAATACAGAAATATGAATAATTATAAATTTAATTTTGAGAGGTCCCCCATCAGTGGAACAGAAAGCATGCCAAGCTGAGCTGCTCTGTTTGCTCACAGCTACTCCAGTGAGCTCTGAAATGCCATTCCCCACCTCGGGAGGCAGAGCAGAGAACTCAGTGTGCACACCAAGGCACCAGCTCACCCCATGGGAAGTGAGCAGGCACAGAACAAACCAGCTTTAGGGATAATGATCCGGGTGTGACCGACAACCAGCCCTGTCCCAGGGTCTCTCCCACGGGCTCCTGTGCCTGGTCAGCTCTGCAGCATCACAGCTATTTTTGAAAACATAGAACTCCTACACTAATGGGATTACTTGTAATGCTGTGTAGTGAAATCAAAACATGAATTTTGATTAAGTGCGTGTCCTGAATTTTTGTAGCTAGCCAGTGCCATAAACTGCATTTTTATGACATCCTCATCCTTGACATTTTGACTTCTATTTTTTCCAGGTGGGTTGCTTAATGACCAATTTCCAACATGCTCCCAGTGACTCAGGCATCGTTTCTGCACTAGTCTGATCACCCTGTCACAAGTTCTCACTCACACAGATCTCTACACCCACCTTCCATCTCAGGTTGGGGGCCATATCTTATTGGCTGAACAGCAGGAAAGCATTAGCAGTAATTACAGAAATGTTTTTCCTCTGCTCTAATTACAGTGACATCAGCATTCTATTAACCTTTAAATTACTGGTATTTTTCCAGAGAGAACTGTAATGAAAAGCAGTTAAGAAAAAGAGTTTCAGAGCAGAGAAAAGAAAGCAGAGGAGCTTTATGCTGGTGTCAGTGTAAAACCCTCCTGACAGTGCTCTGGTACAGATGGACACCACTGCCTCTCACAGGCCAGAGCTACAGCTGGTATATTTTGGAACAGCTTCACTGATCCTGGCAGCCTGGTATCTACAGAGCACAGTTTTTATTTCCCAGTCCTTAGACATCTTGGGAAAAGCCACCTGGAGATCAAAGTTTCAGCTTGCAGCTGAAAACAATGAGAAGTTACTATCTTGCATATGCTCCTAGATAGACAGAAAAAAGAATTTTTCTGGATTTACTTCAATAACAATATACATTAAAAGCTGAAGAAAATGAAAAAGAAATAATTTTCTTTCATTTCTGATAGTCCAATTTTATCTGTTATAACATTGATTTTATTTCCTTAATTTCTTTTGCAACTGGTCCCAAAATGGAAGTATCTTTTCAAGAGAAGCTAAGGAAAGAAAAGACTGGCAGGAAACCAATGTTTTTTGAGCAAGTCAAATGAAGTAACAGATATTTTTGTGTATTCTGAAAATTATGTTCAATATTATAGGGATGCTTAGTCAGAGGAAATGATCTTTTTGTCCCTTTAGTCTTTCCAAACACTTCATTCCTTTAAAGGAAGTGTGTGGAAATACTTCCCATGAGAATATGAATATTCTGGAAAAATAGGGACCATTTATGCAGCTACATATTTTTTGACTCAGTTGCTTCTGGCAGAGGTGCCCATTCCCCAAATACACCTCAGCATCCTGATACACAATGGCAAGCACTTCTACAGTGCTATAACACAAATTTGTGCTCACATCACACACACAGAAAGAACAGAGGAGAACCAGTAATGGAATAAAATAACCTTACTATCTCACACACAGCTAGAAGGAGCTCAATGCAGACAATTCTTTATGAAAACAAAATTGTTCTCTTCTTTCAATGACAAGAATTGCTTTTCTAGATGCAGTTCTTACTTCAGTATAGAACTCTGCTGTGTGCCCTTTGTAAATGTGCTTAGCTATTGCTTTCAAGCTGAAGCTTCTCTGGTTTTCACATTGATTTGTGGCTAACATATTTATGCACATATATTGTGAACTTCACACAATCCACTCCTGAAGAATAAGACCTGGATACAAGAGTTCTCACTCAGAGAATTGGGTTTTTTTATCAGAAGACAACCCTTATTTCCCTTTTTTTAGTGTCTTTCCAAAGAACTATTCCAGTGAATGCAAATACTTAGGAAAAAAAAATATTTTTTTAGAAATCTAATTTTCTAATTGAAGTGAAGTGAGTGGTATGACAAAAGATCTCAACTGAAACTCAAATCCTTGACCTGAGTCAGGCAGAGAAGGGACTTGAGCCAGATTTCTTCTCTTGCTGTGTGACAGATCCACCATGCCATAGATTATGCTGGATTGATTATCTCCCTCTGTGTTTGAAATTCCAGGCAGAATTTCAGGGACTCCTTCATTGGCCAAGAATGAAGGGGAAGTTTCTCAAAGGGGAAGTTTCAGCCTTTCCACAAAACAGTTCTGTCAAAACTGTTCTGAACAAAATATCATGACCAATGGACTTGTACCATTTCCTAAAACAGCCAAGAGGTTTCATTTTCAGAACTTTATACTCTTAGAAACCTTAATCTTACTTCATTTCCTTGAGGGTGAGAACAGTCAGCATGAATTTACCACAGGTCAGATGAAGATTAGAGAAAGCCAAAGGCAGAGAAGAGCATGTAACTGCAGCACAACCCTGATGGCTTTGGGAACGTGGTGTTTTCTGAGCCTTGGCAGGGGTGACTGACTCCAATACAGGAGCTCTTAAATCAGCACACACATTTATTGGAAATGCATCTGCAAAGAATTTTCTCCTAATGAAGCAAGTAAAAAGAACTGAAATTGCTTAGTATATGCCTTTAGAAAATCTTACTCATCTTAATATATTGGCATTGGTACAATTAATAGCCTGTTTGAATTTCCCTTACAGTTTCAATTACAAGAGGGTCATAATTCAGGCATAAAAATCTTACTCTAGGCTAAAACTTGTTATTATTTAGTGTCTGAACTTGTTTCATGCAGCTTTTCTGCACAACCCAGCTCACCCCCCATCCCCTAAGAGTAAGAGATGTCAGGTTCCTCAACATAACCTGCTGGTAAGGGGTCAACAAGCTCAGGTGTAAAATTTGCAAGAGTGTATTTTCAAAAGAAACAGCTGAGTCTGTCCAAGAGCAAATGGGGTAAGAGCTCAGGAATGGTTCTTCTGTCTAAATGTTTAAACACAATCAGAAAATGACCCTGTTCGGGGACAGGTCAAACAAATGAGCCAGAAAGAGAATGGAAACAGAACCATGTCTAAAAAAGAAGTGATGACATTGGGATTCTTTCCAGATTGGTCATTACTGTTCATTCTGGCTCAGGTCGTGACTGCAAACATCAAAACCAGACCTGTGCAGGATCAAACCACTTTGCCATGTTAATCTGATCCACAGCAGCCACAGATGCAAACTGCACTCCTGTTGAATTATCCAGAACAATGATGATACTTAGAAAGATTTTCTACCATGGTATGAAAACAGAGAATCTTAACTGCCAAATTATATTTTTGTGAGATGATGGTTTGCAGATGGAGCTCAAAATCCCAATTTACTACACCCTCAAATGCACTAAACATTTCCTTTTCCTTGAGGCATTACACGCTTTCTACACTCTCACTTTTACAACAATTTCTTGGAATGCTTTTGATAATCCTGAAATTTACAAGTCCATTCCTTGAACTCTCTCCTAATTTTTGAAAATTCTAAAGATTCAGAATTAAGACCTGCTTTTTAAAAAAAATATTTTCTCCAAAACACTGCCAGAATATCACCTTTAACTATTTTGCAATAAAATTGTATGACATTGATAAAGGTGACTTAATACATCACTTATCATACTATCTGCAAACCCGTAAAGATAATGACTTTTAAAAAGCAAATTTAAAAAATAAGGAGTAGTAGGGAATGGTCTCCATGCAGTAAAATGGATCTAGCAGTAAAGATCTCCAGTTTCTATTCCCAGCCTTGCCACTTACAGTATCACCATGAAAGTCACTTTCCTTCTCTGTTCCTGATCTCCCCTATTTGTAAAACATGAATATAAAGACTGACTTCACAGGAGCCTACATGGTTCACATAATCAAAATGCTTAACTGAAAAATATATATGAACCTTCCTTGAGGAAAAGAAAATACAAACTGCAGTTGATGTAATTTCCAGCTCGTTCTTCCCAAGACAAAAATTAACTGTCAATTATAATTTTTAAGAACTTTACCAAACTGTAAAGGCTATGACCCATGACATCATGCTAAAAGAGATTTCATGTGAAAATACAACTTTACAGGTGATCATTAATGAGCACTGGACAGGCACCCACCAAGGAAGTTGTGTTTATAGGAATCACTTGATCAGAAAATACAGAGTTCTTTTTCAATTTTATGTGCGTCATGTCAGAGCATGACAAGATTCCACCAATTCTTGTGCACTGATGCAGATTTCTCATAAAAAAGAAAATCTCCCAGGCTAAATCCACATATTTTAAGTCAGAGATTGGTTGAGTGTTTCATAGCCTTAAAAATAAACCTGTCTTTTAGGGTCTTTAAAAAATCTCTTCTCTTGCATGAGAGACAATATCTTCTCATTTGTACTATTTTGTTTTTCAGTGAGATCACTGAGCCTGGATTCCAGCTTCCTGTGGTATGGATGATCATCTTCAACCCGTAGTTCCCATGAGAACACTTCCTCATTTGCTCTAGACTGACATTCAAATTTTGAAGAAATAACGAACATTTAAAATATACAAAATAAAATAAACACTGCAACTTGTTTGGGATTGTTTCAGATGTTTGGTAGTTTGTATCTGGATAAGAGTTGGGAGGCATATCTCTGATAGTCAGGGGAGAGAAAAAACCCAACTGAACTAGAAAGGTTTATAAATTCTCAGATGAAATGATATATTTTTAATTCACAGGCATCTCTCTACAGCTCAGAAGCTTTCCTCTACTGTGACAGATTGGAAAACTCCAGTACAATTTGTCTTCTTGAGCTGTCCCTGAAAGAAGATTCTGGGGGAAGCTTTTCAAGTGCAGAAACATGTGCTGTGTTCTTTGCTTTTAGCTTATATCCAAGCCACTGAACTGAGAACATTTTATGTTCTGTCAGTTTTAATGTTTGTTAGTCTACTTCCATAATTGCGTCACTTGTGGGATTCTGTAAGAGCAAAGACTGGGGTTTGTAAAAATGTGAGGTGTGAATGCAACACAGGAATTCACAGAGAGCTTTGTATTAACAAAATTCCCAAACAGAAGATGTGTAAACTTTCTGGTTCTCCTGGACAGATTTGTCAACTCAGGCTTTGCCCTGTATCTCATGTGGAAACTGGAACCAGTTCCTTATTCCAGAGCAGTGAATTCTGCCTGCTATTCAATATCAAGGCACACTTTTTCATTATTATGGCACAAGTTCCTTGATTCTCTTGGTCAAATACTTTTTTATTTGCCAAAATACTGAAGAGAATCCAAGTTATTTGTGATTTTGAGTTACATTTTGTCTGGGTAAGTGTCAAAAATGAAAGGTAATGAAAGAAGTCAATGCATTTTAGAAAAAAATATTCTTCGTCTAGGTTATATAATTAATTCATTTGGGTTTTTCATTAGGACACATTTTAGGAGTCACTTTAATGTAAAAGAAAAAAGTAGAAAATATTTAACTCAATTTGATTTTAGAAAAAAAAGGTGAAACATTTCTATGGTAGATCAAGTTAGTGGCTCATCTGAGATTTACTCAGCTGTTTGGGAGGCAGTTTTCTTGGAAGATGGGGTATTTCTGTGCCAGTTGTTCAAAAATTCAGGCAACAATGCATCATCTCGTGCTGAATTTTTTGATAGCCAGTCCACTGGTCCTGCAATGCTGAAGTTCTCTTCTCATGGTCACGTACCACTTGCTTATCAGTGTTGCTGGAATAAGATTGCAGCTCTGCTGGTCAGCCAGAACCCAGCTTGTTACTGGTCTTACAGCAAGGTGGCAAAATAACATCCAGGATGTTATTTTCTCCATAAGAAGTTTTCTTTTGAGAATCTTGTCACACAGCTTGTGTTTCCTGGTAGCCTCTGTGGGTACTTGCATGTGCTTCAGTTTCCATTTTCTTTAGGGAACAAAAACTGGGATATTTCCTCTGCCCACAAAACACTCAGCAATATTTTGAGCTCAGTGTTTTAGTTCCTGCTTTTTGTGTGTTTTCTCTGCCTTAAGAGGCAATGTCTGCTCTCTCAGACAGTCCCTGCCTGCTCTGCTTCCCTGTACCCTTACCCTGAACTTTTGTAATTGTTGTGCATTAATGGCTATTAAGGTTTTGAACCTTTTTGCTCTAAAGCCTTTTTCTGTCTCAAGTCACAGTTCTCACCAAACACTAAATACTTATTCCAGAATTTCAGGCATTGTTCCTATAACAGTGTCAATCATTTTATATCCTTGCTTCACAATGGGAAAGCACAGAAATAGAAGAGCAAGAAAAATGAAAAACAATTTTATCTTCATTTTTCTTCATCACCATTTTCTGTAGGTGTTGCAGTTTTGCCTTGTTAATTGCATTTCCTGCCATGTAGTGGATGCCATAAATCTGCTCAGTGGCATCAAATTTCATCTTGGGAAAGCTGAACAGTAACAGCTCGAGCTTTACAATCAAATTGTTCTTTATCTGCTGCTTACAGAAATCCCACAACTATGGCAAATGCCTGAGCAGTGCATTTAGATTTGTACTGTCTGGTCTACACTCTTCTGTCTTTCAACTTGTATTCCTCATCTAAGTGCCATCCAATTTATTACTTGCATGAAAGACTCTTCACAGCACAGGAATTGAAAAGGCTTCAAATGCTGCAGGTTTTCAGCCATAATTGCTGCTCAACTTCAGCCTTATCTTCATGGGTAGCATTAACACCATGGTAATTTCTTTCTTTCAGGTGAGGCAGCACAGTCAGCAATAGTTACAAACAGGGCCTGCACTTGTAAAGTTGTTTGAGACTCAAAAGAGCTAATTAAAGCTTTTAACCAGCATGCCATACTCTATAACTGCAACTCTGCTATGAATAAAATGTTGTAAGGTCAGGAGCACGAGATTTTCTTTTTCAGCATTGTCTCTAACTGCTCCCAGGACACATTCTGCAGTTTTGTACTATGAAGCCCTGGGCTCGAGTCCTCAAGAGGTTTCCCTTATCTGGACAAATGAGTTTGCACAAATTCACTCTCTTCTTGTATTGTTCTGAAAGCCCTGCTGTGTATCTGCATTTTATTATCCAGTGTGTAGAGAGAATAACAAGTAATATTGACCACTCAATAACTAATTCTCTGATAAAGAGGCCAGCTGAATGGAAAACAGCTTTCCATTTATTTTAAAGAAAAGTATTGATAAATTTATCTTTTTAAATAAAACAGAAACACAATACCACCATCCATGTTTCTCACAAGTAAATATGTTTGCCACTGATGAGGAGCTCTCATGAACCAGTTTTTTAAGCACCTCTTGTGATTGTTCATTTAGGTAGAATAGAGCCAAATTCCCAAGCTTCGGTAAAAACATTTGAGACAAGGTGTACACAGTTAAGAGATAAGAGCTATCCACCTCCTTGCACATGAGCAGCCAAGGAACTAGAAGCAAGTGGAGGTGATATTAACTGAGAACAACAGTTGGAATTTTTCCTCTCTGTTTTGGGTTCTGAGTTAGCCTGTAACTCCAAGGAATTAGCATTTGTGAAAGGTCCTCCTTGCACAAAATTTTTTGAGATAAAAACTAAAAAATCAATCTCAGCAATGGTTGACTAAGCTTTGTCAACAAAGGCTGCTCAAAGCACTAAAACTAAATCACTCTCCATGCAGATGTTATGGAATTCAGACTCCTTCCTAAAGAAGTAGACAAAAAATTAGAACTGATTTCTAAAACAACAGAAAACCAAAGCTGCAAATCAAAAGTATTTCAAAGGCACTTTGATTAACTGGACTACAGTTATGTATTGTATTAATTGATCTCTGTTTCTTTCTTGCCAAGTATTGTTTCTTGTCTCCAGAATAAATTGTCCATATACTGGAGTATTAAAATTGCTATGAGGAAGAGAAAACTCAGAGAAAAGCCTCAAGGTATTCCATGAGATCATGGCTTCCCGTAAATCTCTTCATTTTGAGGAGATGCTGCTGCCATCTTCTCTGATCTTAAAACTTGCAGGGTCAAACAGGTGGTTTAGATGACAAATCTGATCCTTGTGTTCTTAGAAGACATTTTTTAGAGTTGAAACCATGATTGTCAATGACTCTGAGATAACACACTTTGAGTTCTGTTGGCACTTACAGAGTGTTCAAGGTAGTTATTCAGGATGATAATATTTTTTCTTCCTTTTTAATTATCTACCTTATATGCCTATGTAAACACCTTGAAATACTAAAATTCAAAGGACAGGCCAGTTTTTGAGTATTGAGCAACTGAAATGCAAAATATCTGTTTGGATTTGTACCTATCTGGTCTTTTTCACCAAGACTCACTAGGGAGCTATTATTTATGTCTTCTGAATTTAAACACAATATCTTGCCATTGTTCCATAGTGAATTCCTGCTTTTTGGATATGACCATTACTGAGTCACCTTCTGTACCACTATGAATAATTCTGTTGAATTTAATAGAGATACTCAGGCATAAAACAGCCATGTTAAAATACCTGATTCTAAATATCAAGTATTTAATTTTAAGTATTCAAAGTATAAAACAATAAAGAATTGAGAGAGATTAGGCACCTGAATTTTGGGTTACAAGAAAGTTGTTTAATATATGCTTGGGAAAACTATGGCAAATAATTTTTAAATTAAGAGATACAGAACCAAGCCACATGTAAATATGAAAATATCACATCTTTCCAAATCAATGGTGTCAATAAACTTTTTCTTTCTTTAAATGAAGCTACTTTCACCTTTTGATATAAGTGGAATTTTGACCTAAGCATAATGTGCACAGGAGTTTGCTGCATAATATTCATTGCTAATTAGCATTTGTGTTATGTAAATTTGGTAAAGCAGTTGAAAGCTGAAATCTCAAATGAAGTGTGCATCCAATTACAGTATTGCAAAATGATTCTAACACTGTTTTACCACTACACAATCTGACTCAGAAGACCCCTGCCTTAATCCACCTCTTCCTGACCAGCAGTTTTAAGCTGCTGAAGATTCTCCAGCAGATCTCCATCAGTGAGTAATACACTTGTCATACCACATTATTCATCTGAGATTTTGCTCTAGGAATAGGATACTTCCATGCTGGTCTCTTAAATCCCAGAGCAAGGGGAAGTTATTCATCTTATGAATCATAATATGTCTAGAGACACTAAATGCTTGCCAGCAAGGAGAAATGAACTGTATGGAAACATCAACAGTGCAAAATCTTTGCTAAGGAGAACTACAGCACTTACAGCACACATTGATAGGCAAAAAGGTGTTAAGTCAGGTAGATTCCAAAAAGAATAAAAAATAAGTAAGAAATACCTGTATTGACTTAAAATGAAAAGCTTGGCTTCATCCAAATTTCAAATATCTGTCATAATTCTGTTAGAAATTACCATGGGGCCGTTCTGCGCTGCCAGCTTGGTATTTAGCATTTGCATTGGGATTCTTCCAATGATCCAGAAAGTTGTTTGGTGTTTTTTCCTGGTATTCAGAATATGCCATTTGTCCTTACATGTATTCACAAGGAATGGGGAATCTCTTATGCAAATCTCCAATATTCCTTTTCAGTAAATTTCAGGAATCATTCTGCTTAGGAGGTTTGACTACAAAAACTCACACTTATTGCACAGATTATTTTGACAACTGAAGGTATTGTTATATACATATACATATACATATGCATCTAATATTGTTTATTATCTATTGTACATGGTTCAACACACTTTAACTTAGAGGATGTTCACAGTCTTATACTTTAACTATATAAATTTTAGTAAAACCATATGACCAGATTAATTATAGATAGTAGTGGTGAATAAAGCTGTGTAAATTACAACTTTTGTGGAGATGGTGAAATTGAAAAACTAATAAAAACAGCCAGTATAAAGCTTTCATTGCCCAGAAAAAATTATAAAAAACAATTTATGGTCAAACAAAAATGCTGTTTGATACACAGTAAAAGCATGTTTCATTAGGGATTAATTAACTTCCTGAATTAACAGAGGCCAAACCATGGGTAAAACATGAAGACATGAGATTTAAATTTAATATTTCTTCCCCAATCCATTTTTTCCCCAGTGTATGATTTACTACCCAAAAAATTGCACAATAGGGAAAAAAAAAGAATTAGAAAATACAGGATGTTTTGGTGGAATATGCAGAACTGAACAAAATAGGCAATTTCTTGTGTAACTCATAAATCCATGGGTAAATTATTGTGCAACAATCAGTGAATATCCAATTGCCTGTTATGCATATTTGGCAGGTCTAAAAGCAGGCATTTACTGGAATTATAATGCAGCTTTATTTTAGTCATTTTTAAAAGTTATGTTACTAGTGCTCCATGCTAAAAAAGTTTGGTTTACAAAGTATGGCAGAAGAGCTCAGTCCTATAAAGTACTACATTAGAAGGAATATGGGAGCTTTTACCATGCATGGAGACAATTAAACCAAGTCCTGTCAGGAAACTCAAGAGAATTTGGGGATATTAATATTGAAATGTACTCCTGTGAGCAGCATAATTTAGGATCTTGTTTATCAGCTGGGAAGCAGGAGGCTGTTTCAAGAGGCAACACCACACAATCTCACAACCAAAAAGGGTAATAAAGTTCAAAACAAGTTAATTTTCTGACAGAACTGAACTGAGGTGTGGTTTTTTCTCTAAATGTGCCTTAACAGCTTGATCTTCATTCAGTGAAGAATCTGTGGATTCCTCTGAGAGTCTGTTCATAGACTGTCTGAGCCAATGGAATTGTGTTAAGATGCTGGGCATATTTTCACTTATAAATAATAGTGTTTGGGCTTTCAGAAAATTCAGAACTTCATGTTTGTTCTACCCTCTATGAAAGTTACTTTTAAAGACATTTTAAAAGCTACTTGGTATTGAAATGAGGAAAAGATGCATTTGAGCCAAAATGCATTTGGCTTCATTATCAAATTCATGAGCATAAACCACAAAGCAACATTTGCTCTTTATTTCTGCTTTCTGGTACAAAAAGAAGTTTCCACTCTCTGAAGTCTGTAGAAGGGAAGCCCCTTTGTGTTTCAGTGCTGTTTGGAGAGCAGAAGGAAGTAGAGAAGGATAAATCTGGCATAACATTTAAAACCACAGGGTTTGATTTTACTTTTTTTTTTTTTTTTTTTAAGAGAGGAATGTTTATTTGAAAAGAACTTTAAAGAGGTTTTCTCATCCTTTAGCACGATCTCAAAATAATCTATTATTTTTACAAAGAAATTTTTTTTTTAATTATCTTTCCTTGAAGAAACTGTTATTAAAAATGTTACCACATCCAGTTGTGGCTATCAAGTTTGTGACTTACTGAGCAGATCAAATAATACCCACTTGTGATCCTCAGTGACCCAGCAGTGGTAGTGAAGGGAGAGTAAAGGAGAAAAACCCTGGGACACTGAACATGGTTACACAGCCATCATGGTTATGGAGTTCTGGAAAATAAGCAGGAAGAAAAATTAAGTACAAAATCAGAAGGGCTTGTTGGGGTGCATATGAGTTTTGTTTTTTTACAAGCAACTGGTGATATCACACCAGAAAATACTGAGGAGGAATAAAATAAAGGTGGTCAGTGATTTGCAGCTCATCATTCTGCAGAAAAATTATTGTCATGCAGTGCTGCAACCAGTTTCCAGAAATTTTCTGCCATTATGAGTTAAAGAAATATCCTCAGGAAGATAGGATACTTGCTTTGAAGTCCTTACTCTCTATTTTAAGGCATAACAGTGAGCAGTGCAAACACAGAAACTGATGGAAAGGAATATGACAACACAAAGCAAATTCTCTTTAATAATTCTTTTTTAACGCTAATAACATATAAGCACTTCTTGAAATAAAACGTATTGAAAAACTGACTGAAACTATTTGGGAAACATCTGCCTGTCTAGTAAAAGTCAGAAAACTGAAATGTTTTCACATTTTGCATGAAAATCCTTTCAGAGTTTATTTATTTGTTTTAATGGAAGAAGAAAGGGAAGCTCACAGCCAGCAGCTGCTGAGCTCAGGCAAAGTTTGGAAGTCCCAAGTTCAAGCCTCTATTAAAACTGGTGTTTGTTTATATAAAATAAAAGCAGAGAAGTCTTGGTGGTTACAGTAGCTTGGTGTTCTTTATGTGCTGTGAAAGATAGATCAAAACTCACACTGAATCAGGAAAAACAGATTTGGCTGTGACTCACCCCCACTGCCAGGCTCTGTGCTACAGCCACTGGAAGAACATTTCACTCCTCCTGTGTCACCCTCCTCTCTCAGGAAAAACTGCATCTTTGCTAAAACCTTCCTACTAAAACCAGCTTATATTTCACAGTGGAGTGCTGGCTTCAAAACATTGACCTTTTCAAGTGAAGACCCATTCTGTTGAAACATTTCTGAGTAATTTCAGGGCCTTATCACCACCTTTTAGGAAATTAGTTGCTTGGTGTGGCTTAACTATTTTATTTTCTTTTTCAGAGAGGAAATCCAGGAAAATATAAAAAAGAATTTAAGGTGGAAAAGTCACTCTAAATTGAGTAATATCTTAATGCCCTGGAACTTTAAATTCCAAAGAGCAATTTAAATTCTGAAGCCCCTATATTATAAAAAGACAAAAAACTCTCCTGCTGAAATTTTTCACTCCTTTAAAACTGCCTATATAATAGTGATTTATATCAGCTAGATCTGCCTTTGCATTTACTTAATGCAAAGTCACCCATACATCTTGGCAGCACATTTGCAGTGTTGTCTGCTGGCTCTGTTAAAAATAGGGTAGAATGAAATAAGATGCTACAGATTTATCAGGATTCCTCCAGAAAGTGCTCACATTTGGACAAGACAGGAGAAGAAAACAGAAAGCATGTAATACTTGCCTTCTCCTAGGCTGTTTGTCATAGATTTTTCTAGAATATGTTAATAAAATAATTACACTGATTAAGAAAATAGATTAAATTAATATTCTTGCCTTTAATTTATTTCAGAAATGTTATTTTAGTGACATAATCCTGTTGTGGATCTTGAAAACTTATTGCAGCAATGTGCTTACATGCATGTATATAAATGGCTCCTTTCAGCAGAAATATCTCAGAGATTTATAATGAATCTGTAATTAGGATATATAATTTCACCATTGAAATGTGACTACTTACTGGGTAGAGAATGGCTTCCACTCACAACTGCATTTAGCAAATCATTCCAATTCATGTTTACATATGCAAGTACTTCCCTTCAATCTGTGGGAGTAATACTAAAAACAATCTATTTACAGGCCCTGAGAGTTAACATCACCATGTGCAGCAGCTGAATTCAGCTCACCTCATACCATAAAACAAGGGGGAAGAAATCTCATCAACAATCTAGAATAAATTATCTATTTCACACAGAAGCACAGGAAGTATGATATTTAACATTACAGAAGAGAGAATTTAAATTTTGAAAGGTTTATCTAAGGTGAAAGTCCCAACAGCCTGAAACTTGATCACACTCTATTGCATGCCCAGACCAGAGCACTTAAAATCTCCATATACTAATCCTTTTATAGTTATCTGTTAATATGCCTTCTTAATCTTTCTAGAAGCATTCTTAAGTAAAATTATTTTAGAGGTCTTTCACATTAAACACAGAAATGTGTGCAGTGAGAGCTTTTTCATAGTGAAAGAAGGGATGAGCAGTCTAAATAGAGGAGTCAGTAGTGCTGGCTGTGTGTACAATTAAAAACAACTACAACAGCCACTGTGCTTTCTTCAGGTATATTTCTTTAGAAATATAGTTTCCCAGGCTATAATTTGGAAATTAAATACACTTAGTATTGGGTTTTATTTAGCAAAATAAGCTAGCACAGCCTCTTTCTGTGAATATTTTTGAAAAGTATAAATACCACCAAGGTCCTGCCAGAAAATGGTGCATATTGTAAGAGTATATTTCTGTGAGTCCTCCTGCCTGGTCTGAGGAAATCTGATCCAGGGCATTCACTCTGGAGCCAGGAAAGTTCTGTCCTCCATCTGGTCTCTGCCAAAATCTTTGTTCTGGAAGTGTGTTTAATCACTTCACCCTGCCTTGACTTTCTCTACCATTTCTGTCACAATTAGATTACAAACTCTGTGTTTGGTAAAACATTTGGCAGGAATGATCACTTATCTCAGTGGACCCACTAAGTGCTGCCAAAATGCAAATCACACCAATGCCTCCTGATGTGAGAGAATTTCACCTTAACATTTCACAACAGGCCAACACTATGTGGGGCACTTTAATTTAGCACTGAAAGGGTACAAAAATGGGAATCTGAGGGGGAATAGCAGGAAACAGGACTAAGCAAGAGATGAAAAGTACAGGAAAATAAGTTAAGCTTCTGCTAAAACTGGAGATCCCAGATCTGGAAGGTGGTAGTTGCTGCTCTTGGCCACCATTTACACACCCTGCCATGGCATGTGCCCACACCCCCCACAATATCCTATATCTGAGAGTGAGCAAAAGAACTTTTCAGCCCAAGGGATGCATGAGCTGAAATCTCACCTTTTGACTGCTAGCAAATATGCATGTTTTCCACAACTTCTGTTAATGATTCATCTTTGCAGACTTTCTCTAGAGTGGGATTTAAGGGAGATGATGGTTACTAGATACAAAGATTCACTTGACTCACTGATTTTCTTATGTGCCAAGTTACTCTATTTAAATCCTAAGATTCCCACTGCAGACTCTTCAGTTATAACTAGGAATGTACCTCAGATTTTCAGTAAGTGACTGAATTCTGCCCTGTGAAAAATGGTCATCTCTCACTTCCCAATTGCAACAGTGTCTCCAACCACTCAACTGTTCAGCTCACAAGACCAAACATCCTGGTACTCTGCGTTCTGTTTGTGCTTCTCACAAATGGCAAATGTTTTCTGTGTTTTCTTCTAAGTAGTGGGCCACATAAAAGCAGCCTGGTCCCTCTGCAAGAATCCTGCTCACTAAATGGAGCAAGCAGTGGCTGTGGATGTAAAGTTATTTCCTACAAGGGCTGGTGTGAAAAAGACTCCAAACAAACAAAAACTGCTGAGACATCTGAAAATACAGCGCAGTGCTGAACAGTTTCATGAAACAGCTCTGAGAGAACAGTACTACCAAAGGCAGCACGGCCCTGGCTGTGCAGTTTTTCTCTGCAGGATGAATTATCCAGGGCTCTGAGCCTCACTAATGCAGTTGTATCGATTTTGAGACCTTGCTAGGCTGGGTATCCTTACACAGCACAATGCTGTGTGTGTATTCTTAGTGCTCATTCTCAAGAGAAGCAATTAAGGTGTCACTGGGTCTTAATTGTCTCCACAGAGGATGTTTTCTTTAAAGCCATGTTTGTTTGAAAAACAAAGCAAAACATATTGCTTAAGTTTTATTTTCAGAACCTCCACGGGGAATTTCGCAGTACTGTGCATGTAATTTACAAATTATCACTACAAATTATTTTTAGAGGCAACTAGTTCAGCTATGTAGTGAAATTCACCTGCTTCAAAAGGAAACAGATCTGACCAACAGATCTGCTGGGTGGTGAACATGTTTGGAAGGAGCAGAAGAGTCCTGGTCAGGGGCTGTGGGCTGAAGATATTGAAGCCCATGACTGTGCCAGCCAGGAGCAGATCTGTGGGCAGGGTGAGAAGCTGAGAGCCCAACACCAGCCCTGTATGTGGGGGAGCAGTGACTCAGGACTGGTTCTTCTCCAGCCCCATTACTGGGGAGCAGATGGAGCTTGTGCATGCCAATTCCAGGCCAATTTCAGATCAATTTCAGGTCAACATCATCTGAAAAACAAAACAAAATTTAAAAGTAAATAAGGAGTCCTCAGAGGAGCCCTGCTGACCCCTTTGAGCAGAGGTCCAGAGGAGGGCAATGAGGATAATTGGGGACAGGAACATTTCTCTTACAGGGAAAGGCTGAGGGAGCTGAACCTGTTAAGCCTTGAGAATAGAGAACTGAGAGGGAACTCATTAATGTGTATAAATATCTAAAGGGGGTGCCAAGAAGATGACACCTGGGTCTTCTTGGTGGTGCCAAGCACCAGAAGCACAGAATGGCTTGGGTTAGGTGACCTCGATGACCTGTTCTACCTGTTCCAGCCCTGCCATGGGCAGGGACAGCTCCCTCAGCGCCAGGCTGCTCCAGGCCCTGTCCAGCCTGGCCTCGGCCACTGCAGGGATGGGGCAGCCACAGCTGGGATGGGCACCCTGTGCCAGGCCTCACCACCTTCAAAATAGGTTTTTTTTTTTTTTTTTTTTTTTTGTAATATGTGATCTGAACCTACTCTTTCTGTCTGAACTCATTCCCCCTTGTCCTGTCACTACGTGTTCCTGTAAACAGCCTTGCCTCATCTTTCCAGTAAGTTCCCTTCAAGTACTGCAAGGCCGCACTTAGGTCACCCCAAAGCTTCTCTTTCCCGGGCTGAGCGATCCCTTTGTCTCAGCCCCTCAGGAGAGGAGCTCCATCCTTCTGCTCCGGCAACACACACGCGGCCACGGGAAGGCACAGGAAATTCCACCAGAGCATGGGGAGGGAAAGACTACTTTCTGGAACAGACTGCAGGAGTCTCCTTCAGCGGAGATACTCCAGAACCACCTGGAGCAATCCTGCACCGTGTGCTCTGGGAAGGATCCGTGCGCCTCGATCAGCCACTGTGGGCCGCGGGAGCGCGCGCCCACAGCCTCGGCTCGGCTCGGCTCGGCTCGGCCCGGCCCGGCCCGGCCCGGCTCGGCTCGGCTATCCTCGGCTCGGCTCGGCCCGGCTCGGCTCGGCTCGGCTCGGCTCGGCTCGGCCCGGCCCGGCCCGGCCCGGCCCACTCCGCTGCCGCCCCGCCCCGCGCGCGTTCCCGGATGGAAGCGGCGCGTCCCGCGGCCGCGTGACCGCTCCCTCCCGGAAGTGCGGCGGGAGCGGGGCCGTGCGGGAGCCGGGAGGTGCCGAGCGCGGGGCGGGCACGGCCGGGAGCAGCGGGACTCGGCGCGGGCAGCAGCGATGCGGCTCCGCCGCCGCCCGGGCTCGCCGCCTTCGCCTCCCGCCGGGCGCCGGTGACCGTCACAGCGTCCCCGCCCCGGCGGAATGAGCCCCGCCGCGCCGCCCCGCCAGCGCCGCGATCCGGTACGTGCCGGGCCGGGAGTGCGGGGTGAGGGGGGAAAGGCTTTGTTGTGCCCTCAGGGCAGCGGCGGGAGGTGCTGCGGGAGGGCCGGGGCGGGCGGTGCCGGTCTGCGCGGTCCGGGGATCCAGCATGGATCTAGCATTGATTCGGGGATCCAGCAGTGATTCGGGGATCCAGCGGGGGTCCAGCATTGATTCAGGGATCCAGCATTGATTCGGGGGTCTAGCATTGATTCGGGGATCCAGCATTGATTCAGGGATCCAGCGGGGGTCCAGCAGTGATTCGGGGATCCAGCAGTGATTCGGGGATCCAGCGGGGGTCCAGCAGTGATTCGGGGATCCAGCATTGATTCAGGGATCCAGCGGGGGTCCAGCATTGATTCAGGGATCCAGCAGTGTTTCGGGGATCCAGCGGGGATCCAGCAGTGATGCGGGGATCCAGCATTGATTCAGGGATCCAGCAGTGATTCAGGGATCCAGCGGGGGTCCAGCATTGATTCAGGGATCCAGCATTGATTCAGGGATCCAGCAGTGATTCGGGGATCCAGCAGTGATTCGGGGATCCAGCAGTGATTCAGGGATCCAGCAGTGATCCGGGGATCCAGCGGTCCTCGGGCTGCTGCAGGCCCTGGGTGAGCGCTGAGCCCGCGGAACAGCGCGCTGGTTTCCGCCCGTGCCCTCATTCCCCCCTCCCCTGTGCAGTTTGTTTTGGGAAGTTCAGTCGTGTGGGAGAGCAGAAGGAGGAGGAGGGGCGGCGGGGAGGTTGGGGGTTGTTGGCCGTCTTTGGGCTGCGGCCAAGTTTGTGCGGGGTCCGTGTGGGGAGGGCTCCCCTGGATTCTCTGCGCGCACCATCTTAGCCGTGCTCAGGAAGTGGAGTTGACTCAGGCTGGGTTTCACCTGATGATGTCGTCTGCTGAAATTCCCGGGAGCCCGGGGGAATTTGCATCACTCTGAGGCTGTTCGAGGGCACAAGTAGGTGAGAAGGACCGTAAAGAATGGAAAACTGCAAAACAAAGGAAACAGCTCGAGCGGTGTCGATGAGCTCTCGGTAATGTTTTTAACAGTCGGATACTGAAATCAGCAATCCGTTTTAAAACGTAGCTTTGCTTTGTGACTGTATTGTACATTTCTTTTCTAAAGCGGTGTTAAGAGTCATAAAAATAGTATTTGAACAAAAAGGATTGTTTCGAACCTTCTGCCAGGAAGAACAATCTGTGACAGAGTCAAGCAGGGTCCTTCCTTATTCTTATCAGTTCTGCAGAAAGCATTATTTTGATAGATATCCCATATGGTTACAGGAATTTTTACCACAGTGGTTCTGAGCTAAACCATTTGTGTGACTGCCAAGGCATTTTCTTTTAACCATAAGAAAAACAGGTTAAAAAAAAAAAAAAAAAGAGTCCCCTTTTCTGCATTTTACTAAAAAGTTTTATATTTCTGGAAATGACCACCCTTTTTTAGAGGGGTACTTAGCAGTTACTGTCACTTTTGAAAGTATTTTACCTGGCTTCTCTCTCTGGGCCTTCTGGAATGTGTGGCCAGGACAACCATAAATGTTTGTGAAGGATTTCCACTGTGTGTCTATTGCATGGTATTTCCCCCTCACTGTAAGGGGATATTTACTCAGGAAAGGGAAAGTAATTTTTAAATAATATGCCTTTTGTATGTAAAGCTGCAAACTTGTCAGGCTTTGGTACATCAGCAGAAACTGCCTTTAGCTCTCTTCTGGAAATCTGAGATTTTAAATATCCAGAAATATCCTTGGTGTTATATTCCCTTGAAACAGCTTTCTGCCAAACTTTGGTACTTTGCAGCCTGCTTTTAAACTGTCAGTGAAAATAAAGAATTACATTCTGTACTTGCATAGGCGGCACAAGCTACTTGTTGCTATTAAAAACTTGTATATGCTATAGACAAATATAAAATGAATTTGAAAAGCCACCAAGTTTTCTTTCTGGCCCTACACACTGATTTTAACTGTCAGTGCATGCTGTTTACAGTTTTGCATGTTCAGTTGAAATCACATAGCACTACTTTTCTGTCCTTTTTTTTTCCCTGCACGTTGTGTTTCTTTGTTGATTTTTGTACATTTGAAAGCACCTAAACATAAATATAAGGAGAGAGAATGAAACCAGTTGTCATTATCAACGTAAGTTCCAGTGGAGAAGAAATAGCTGAGGATAGCAATAGGAAACAGTTGACTTGCACTTAAATCTCATTAATTTCTCTCTTCATTCATTCTTCTCAGGTTTGCTGTCTGCATTGTTTTTCCAGCGTTTCATATACAATCTCTTCACATCTGTTCACTTTTTTTCTCCTTGCGTCTGATGCCCTTGCAGAAATGGTGGTAATTAGAAATTTGTCCTGTTGAATGTTTCCAGGTGCTCTGGTATGCCCAGTCATATGCTTCTGTGTGTCTTGCCTTACAAAACTACCTCAGCCTGCTTTTTTTCTTTTTTGTTATATTTTCCTGTTGCTGACAAGTGGATATTTTTGGTGGTTTTTTTTCTCACAGTTTTTCTGACAAGTTCATGTGCTCCTTATGGGCATTTCTGTCTCCTTGTCAAAAGCAGTCTGCTTCCTGTGTATTTAGCAAAACCTGGCTAAGGAAGTCTTAAATGAGATTGTTACACTTCCCAGAAGCAGCAACCTGATACTTGTAGCCATAAAATCCTGAGATCTTCAAAATACTTGTTGTCTATGTCCTGGGCCCTCCATTTTTAGGATGAAATAGAAGGAACTTGCCTCAGTGCTTGACTGATGCCTGTGGTCTCCAAGAGCCTCTTGTACCTTGGCTCTTGGCACTGGCACAGGGTGCCCAGAGGAGCTGTGGCTGCCCCATCCCTGGAAGTGTCCAAGGCCAGGTTGGATGGGGCTTGGAGCAGCCTGGGATAGTGGAATGTGTCCTGCCCATTGATTTCTTGAGAAAATTCCCAGTTCATGTTCTTGTGACATGTGACATTCTGTTGCTTCTCCCACTCATATCAAAATGCTTCCTATTGGAATTGTCCCTTCAAATGGAAGTAGGAAATCTCTCACTCACTTTGTGCTGGTACTTAGTGGAGATTTTTTGCAGCTCTGTGAGAGGTGGAGGTGTTTTAGTGGTGGTAATTTAAGTATTGTAGTTCTTAACTCAGAGAAGATGGTCTCTTGCCTTAGTTCAGTGGGTTTCTTAAGAAGTGTGTGTAACTGTGTTACAGAGTGTGTGTTTTGCATAAATGTGGGGTTTTGGTAACTTTTTAGCTATTCATCTTGTGTGGTGGAATTTTGGCAGGAGTGTATGTTCAATATTGGCAAGAGTTTAACCTAAAACCCCTCAGCTATAAACCTCAACTCCATCGGTTCCATTTTATCCAAAGTTAATAGCTTTCCAATGTGTTTTTTGGTAGCCTGGTTTAAAATTATTCGTTATCAGCTACAAGGTTTTTATGTTTTGTACAAGGAATAACTTTGCAACCGTGCCTGTATCTGTCAACTTTGTTGTGATGAGTGTTTGCATATAGCATTTGGGAAATGTAGTGGAAAGTCAGATACTCTTTCAGCTGATTCAGTAAGTCATTGGCATGGAATAATCCAGAGAGCTCACATGTCCAAATTCCCTGAATTAGATTACTTATCCTTGATACTGCCTTGCATCTCCCAGAAGCCATTTATCACTTCATTTTTTGGTGAAAAATATTACTCATGCTACTTTTAATTCTAACAATCTGCATCAGCTTGTCCACCGCGGTTTTTGTGCCGTTTTCTCCTTGCATTATATTATACCTTGAGTTCTGAAGTAGTTCAAAAGTGAAGTATCATTTGATGTGTAATTTACCGGTGTGCTTTATAGAAAGAAAAAGCTATTGTGTGCCAGGCAGAATGCAACAGAGCAGCTCTTGGCGTAGGCAGTGCTGCTGCTGGTGGAGTAAATGTCTCCAGTTGGGAAACTTCCAAAGTTCACGGGGTGGGAACCTCTTGTTGTTGTGCAGTGGAAAGGATCACTGGGTGAAACTTGGGAGCCAAGCTTTCTCTTGGCCTCCTTCCTGCTTGTTCCTTTAATGTTCCCCTCCCAAGAGCTCACTTACCAGTTGGTCAAGTCTTTTGCAGAATCGATTCCTGAGTAGGGCTGCAGATGGAGATGAAGGAAATGGGGTGATGACTTGCACTTGATTTCTTTCAAATGCCTTGTTTTCTTGTGTGCTGATTGTTCAGCAAATTAATTAGACTTGGGTGTCTCTAAACTTGGGCTGGTTGCATCAGCAGTTGCTTTCTGAACAACTGAAATTAGGTGGAGGTGCAGAGCTCCTCTGGTCTGAGGAATAGCTGCTGACTTTCTCCTCTGGTGTCCTACTTTCTAGCTCTCTGTTCCATGCTGACTTTTTCTTTGGAAAAGTTCACAAAAGCTTTCATTTTCCTGGCTTTCTTCAGTTTCTATTTGCTGAATCTGCTTTCTCCATTAGTGTGGTCTGTAGACTATGAAGGACTGATGATTTCAGTACACAGAGTTTAAGTTAAGAATCACTGGATGAAGTCGAAGTAAAATCTGAACACAAGTTTGTTTTTTGTTTTTGTTTTTTTTGTTTCAAGTGTTTTATATATTAATCTAGTGATTCAGATTAGCTAATAATTTCTCTAAATTCTTTAGAGGAGATACATGTTTACTGTCTTCACAGAAGACAATAGGGCTCTGAATTGCTTCATCTGTAGACATTACCTCAGCAGCAAACCTATCAGTCTTTACTGGCAATTTTTCTTAAATTTTAAAACAGATAGGTTCCTTGTTAACTGAGATTAATTTCAGAGTTGTTTATAATCAAAACTCCTGAAGATAAAACCAGAACTGTTTTGTAATGAATTTATATGAGTGGTTAATATAGTTTCTTCAGCTTCAGGAATGGAGCAGTATATAATGAAAATATTACATTTTAGCTCCTTTTTGTAAGTATCAGATGTACCAGTGGGCACACTGATATTTACATACCAAGTTGAGTAACTGTAACAGGACAAAATAGTTATTTTAGCTAACATGTCTGTGCTGTGTGCAAATTTAATTGCAGCATTATTTGTGTACATCTGGATTTATACCTCTTTAATGCTTTTTAAAAATGCATTTGGAAAGTTCCACATAGAGTCTATATGAACTTATTTAAAGTCCATATTATTTCACTTCTGAAAATGCTATTGTGAAGACAGAGTTGTCTGAAACCTCTGACTGATTTGTGTGATTGCAGGTCAATGCAAGGCATTGCTGTACTGACTGTCCAGGTGGGTGTGATCTCACTCTTGGGTCTGGCACTGCACCTGGCATATGATGGTTTCAGAGGAATAAAATGTATGAAATCTATTTTCAGTGGGTTTTTCTGGTCTTTGCAGAACATGTCAAAGTAGATGTTTTTGTTTATTTATTTATATGCATATAGTGAGCAGATATCAATTAAAAATGGCAGCACAATAGTATTTGTGTTGGGATGGGTGAAATAGCTTCTAAGAAACTGAAACTTCTTACACTGAAAAAGTTTGCATAAATACATTTTTACATGTTTTGCAAAATCCACTGGGCAGGTGGCTGATGCAGGGTAAAAAATACAGTAAATAAATGAAGGATTTGAGTTAATACTGGTGCATCTCATGAGAGGCTTGTGATTAGGGGAGTTCCAGTCTTGCTATGGCAAAAAAAAAAGCCTGTTTAACATTCTGCTGAAGTGGGGGGGTTTTCCCTTTAAAAAAAAAAACAAAAAAAAAGAGAGGAAGGGAAGAGAGAAGGAAAGCATGATACAAGCAGAAGTGAAAGAGAAGTTTCCACAGGCAGCAGCCTGCTCAAAAATTGTGTGTGGCAAACTTTATACCCAGAGTTAGTTTCTATAATTAGCTATATTAATAATATCATCAAGTAAAATCCACCTTTATTCTGTAGTCAGTGGTTTTGAATATTGTTTTACAGGCCAGACATCATTTTTTATGATTAAATAGCAGTTGTGTTTGGAAGTGTGCCATCCCCTCCAACAAGTGTGAGACTCTGCTCACTGAGTGCTGAGGGGAAAGATATATGGCAGTAACATCATCAAGTGTTAGTCTGGGTTACACTAATAAATTACAGTGTCTGAGCCTTCAGAGGTTCCTGGAGTCGCTTGTAAAGAGGGGCTCAGCACTTGGTGTTGGCTGACTCCTTGGTTTGCTGGTAGTAAATTGCATTTTTGCTGCTGTTTGCTCCTCTCTCTGGGAGAGCGTTTCCGTGGCGGTTCCGCTCGGTGTGTGCGAGGTGGATGATTCAGGCAGGGCTGTGTCTCCTGTGCATGCAGGCAAAAAGCACAGACTCACATCTGCTTCTGGTCTGCCTTGTTTGACAGCACCCAAGGTGAAACCAAATCTATTTACTCCACAGCCAGGCCACCCGACAGGCCTGTGCCAGCCTCTTTGCCTTGCTACTTACTTGGGAAATTTTCTTCTGGCTTGAGCAACTCAGACTGTGTAAGTGGGGAAACTTAGAGGAAACTGCCAAACTTTGGATTGTGTGTGTATTGGAAAAAGGGATCTTTAATAGATTATATCACAATGGTTCTTAAATCCTGAACTATAAGCAAAACAGTACCTGGGTGTTTTTGGAACAATAGAATGGTAGAAGTTGTCTACTTGCCTTTGAAATTCAGAAGCCAGTTTCTGTTGGACTAATTTGTGAGCTGGACTCAATCATCCTTGCAACTCTATAGATAGTCTGATTCTGTGAACTTTTAGGATTTTCATTATCTCTGTGGGTCTAAACCAGTTTAGCTGCAGTCCAGTCCTGAGATGTCAAGTTTTGCTTTGATGGCTTTTATAGATTACTGCTTCATATTCACCAAAGCAAGTGTGTGTGCATCTCTACCTCTTGACCTGTCTGTCTTTCCTAGGTTGTATCTAATCAGCTCTTGTGGTTAGTTCAATTCCAAGACTGTTGGGGTAAATTAGCATCAAATGCAGTTTGGTCTTCTGACAGAATTGAGTTTTAGGCTTTTTTTCTCAATTTCCTAGCGTATCATGGTTTTTTGCTCAAAGTCTGACACTGGGGCATGGAGGGCACCTGAAATGAGCTGTGACTCTCACAATCTCCAAGATGCTGCTGTGTGCACAAATGTGACCACTGCTTTGCCATGAGAGGTACAGGGCAACAAATGACTGATCAACCCCCTCCTGACAGCATCTGTGAGTATGAGCTTTTGCCTGCTGAAAGCAGTTGTACCAATTGAATGAGAGCTTTGCAGGTGATGTCAGTCTGCAGAAGTTAATGAGGAGAACATTCTGCTGCTCTGTACAGATCCTTTGCAGCAAATGAAAATCCTTCTCTCTATAGGCCAGTGCTTTTCACAAATCTTATGGATTTTTAAAGAAAAGAAATCCAAAACAACCACCCCAGACTAGCTGTGAATCTGCTAGAGAAAGATATATTTTTTCTTACAATTGAAATCTTTCTGTTGGCTTATACAAACTCCTGTTCCAAATGCAAAGAAGAAAGTTAACATTAGTGTTTTCGATTTGGTGAACTCTTGATTGTGTGTAACTGAAGCATTTAGGGAAGAAATATCTTCATTTAATACACTTTCACATGCCAATGATTTGTTGGAGTAAGAGTAATGGAATGAAACTAAGGAGGGGAAAAGATCACTTTGGCTGTATACCAGGGAACAAACCCCGACAGCAATAGATTATTTGAATAGAATAGTTTCCCAGGAGGAATTGTGGTGGAAATACCCCTCTTTTGGGTCCTGTAAAACTAGACTGGGCAATGAAAATGAAAAATGCTGTGAGAAATAATCTTGCATTTCTTCTCCAGGGAAATGCATAGATGACTGCTGTAGGGAATGGTCTGGGATATCTAATACAGAGCACAGTGGGTTTTTTATATTACAGAACAATAATGCAAGGCTAATGCTGAGGGATTTTTATCAGTGAGCTTGGCTGATATAAACTAGACAGTTTTAGCTCCAGCTTTGCTGAGCACTTGGGCTTTCTCACAGCTGATGTAAAATTCAACTTTATTTTTCAAAGCCTAGGGATAGGAAGGAAAATTTAGAGAAAAGCCTGAAAATAGCATGTACGTAACTTTAGAGTTTTTACAACTAAAAGTATTATCTTGCTAATTTTGAGCTGCTGACTTCATTGTCATCTGTCATCCTTCTGAAAACTTGGGCATTTCCCACGTGCTGGATTTTGCCTTGCTGGGGTTTTTTTGCTGGAACCACCATGAGGATGTGCTTTTAAGTTCTGGAGTCTTAGTTGCAGCTATTTTGAGATGTCTGTGACCCCAGCTGCCTGCCCTCTCTCTGCTGGAGTTCACTGTCCCCAGGCAGGAGTGACAGGGTGTAGATGGAGTTTCTCAGCTGTCATGGCCCAGTCCGTGGTAGTATTTTTTTCTCAGTGGAAAAGTGTGGGGAGAGTCATGAATTGGCTCTTGGTGTGGCTGCTGGTTGTGTCTCCTGGCAGGGCACAGGCTTCCAGCAGAGCTGTGGGATGGCAAGGGTGACATGTTAAGCAGGAAACACACCAGAGCAGCCAGAGCTTCTGATTTAAGCCTCAAAGCTTGAGTTTGTGTAAACTTGGTTTCTATTGTGTGGTTCCAGAGGAAACATATACTTCAATAAGCATTTTTTAATATCAGGTTCTAAAAAAGCCTCAAACCTTTTTAACTGTTACAGGCTGCATCTTCAGTGTCATGGGGGTTTCCTGTGTGTAGCCCAACTGCTGTTCCCTTCTTTTGCCCCAAAAAAGAGAAATTTTTCGTGTTAGAAGTACTATAGATAATGTAAAGTTTTCTTTCCTATAAGGTTTCTAACTTAGGGGGCATATATATTCTTGCAATTGTGTAAGTATGAGTAATTCTGTTCACTCAAATGATGCAGTGATGGATGGGGATTAAAATCAATAAAAGCTAAACACTGTATTTAAATTTTTGTAGGTATATCTTGAGTATGTTTTCAGAGGAGATAATAACTGAACAAATTGGAAAACTGCCTGAGCTTAATAGACCTTTCAGACATTTGTTATTGCGTGTGGATCATCCAGCAGGAAACAGTTTAATAGTTAACTGTTTAGGAAATACAACAGCAATTCTTTCAGAAAGATCAATTGTGAAGAGATGCAAATCCTGCTCATTAAGAAAGCAATCCTGTTTTTTGCAAAGTTCATTTTTTTTCTACTTACTAGTAAAAATTGTAGGAAGTTGTGTAAGCTTAATTGGCTTATAAGACAAACTCCTAAACAGAAAAAAAAATTCAAGTCATAGGCATTTCATGCCACCTCATAAGTCTGACCCAGGGGTTGGGTGGCTGCTACACAAATATTTCTGTGATCACTGAGAAAAGGACATGGCTTTTTTTACTCTTAAATAGTTTGGCCTTCATGAGCTGATGCTGCCTAGAACTGTGTGATCCAGGTGGGGCAGTGCAGAAATAACTTTGTCTTTGGCCTTAGAATGTGCTTCACTTCAGACATAACTATTTTGATTGGGTTTGTTTGTTTCCTTCATTTTTATATTCATAAATGTATTCTTTCTCAGCCAACAGATGAGAAGATGGTGTTTTTCCCAAGAATTTGCCTTCTCTGTAAATTGAAAAACAGAACTGATTTCTTGAACAAATATTGATAGTTTTATATATAACACATATTCACTATATAATACTTTATTCACTGGTGATTACTTAATGAGGGGAAAGTAAGTATCTCTGTAACTATATTATATTTATATTTATTTTTGAATGGATTTTTGGGAGTTAGTGTTACCAAATGAAGGACTTTGGATTTTTTTTTTTAAAGCCAAACCCTCAAAATTTCACAAACTATATTTGGTTTCTGAATTATGTATTTACTAGGAATAAGAAGTTGGAGGAACCGAATGTTATTTACCAGTTAAACTTCAGAATGTGATATTTATTTCAGCCAGTCATGAAATATCAGTATTACTAGAGAGGGGACAAAAAGTTAATTCATAACAGCTTTGCATTTCATGCAATGTTGATCCCTGCTCAGGAAAAAACTGTCACAATCTGTGTGGAATATGCACTTGGAATTTGTTGGTGTGACCCTGGAGGGAACCACTTTGATCCTGGAGACCTGAGCCCTGGGAAGAAGGGATGCTGGCAGGAAGAGGCTCAGCAGGAACTGATCACTGAGTTCACAATGTACTTATGTGCTTTTCTTCTCGTTCTGGCCAGGGTCCTGCAGGACAGGGTCACTGATTTTGCTTTGGGGTGGGTTCTGGCAGGCTGGATTTGACTCTGGAGTGTGTTGGGTGCTGCAGACAGTTTGTCCAGCCATTCCTACCTGCAGTGTGCTGGCAGCAATCCCTCACTGGAATAGCGAGGTGAGCCATTGCTGTCACTGGTTCATGTGCACCTGCTGCTCTGTGCCTGCCCTGGCACAGCTCCTGGGCTCTGAGTGTTACTGAGCTGCTCCTAAGGGGAGAGCTGGCCCAGCATCTTCCTGCCAGGGAGCTCTTCAAACAGCTTTAGCAAGTGGTTTGTGGGTTTAGTATTGGGGACATAGAAAATCCTTCTTTGTGTGTTCCTATGTGTGTGGTGCTTTCTTAACGAGCTGGTTACTTTCTCAGTGAAAAAGTTGAGATAATTCCAGCACAGGATGTAAGAGACTGGGAATGTGCTCTTGTCTAGCTCCAAGAGGTTGAAAAGTAACTTTGGTTGCAAGAATGTTGATAAATACTCAATTTCACAGAGGAGAAACAAGATAATATTTTTGACAGTTATTTTATTGATGTAGGAGTCACTTTGAATCTTAAGATCTCTTCTTAAAAGTTAGAAAAATGGAGATCTGATACAGCTTCTGATGAAAATCTGTGCAAATACATTTTTTGGAAGGTAGCCTGTGCTTTCTTTACATTGTGTGTGCAGGTAATTAATTAAGAATACTCAATTTCAGATAGCTTTAAGTTTAGCATAAGTATTTGTTTGACTAGGAGAACAGTTAATTCCTAAATAAAATGTGTTTTGAGAAATCTCAGGGTTTTTTATGTTATTTCTGCCTACTTGCTCACTGTAGGAGGATCATCTCCTTGAAGATTTTAATTTAACAGAATCTGATCTCTTTGCAGAGTGATTATCAGGTGAAGCCAATACCTTCCTTAACAGACCAGCAGAAGTGATAAGCCAAATTTGTTTGGGGTGTGGAAGTACAAGCAAAGAACCTTTGACTTTTTTAATTTTTTTTTTTTAAATGAGCACAAGGAAGTGTTCAGTGAAGACAATTAACATAAACTCTGAATTAAATCAGCACTGACTGCTATACAACATTCAGTATGAGTATATAACTTTATTAGAAAAAACTCCAAACAAAGGAACTTGACATCCTTTAAAAATACATCTCATTTTCCTTTTGAAAACCAGAACCTTCTTTTACCTTGTCCATTAAAGGTTGCTTTCCTGTTCCCAGTGCATGTTTTCCCTGATGGTCAGACATTTCTGCCTGGCAGAATGGCCACACAGCACAGACTGGTTTGTTGGGCTGTGTCCAGACAGGCACAGCATTGCCTGAGTACTCCTGGAGCTATTGCCTGATAATGTTCCATCATTTCTGCTGCTTTGTTCATGACAGCCTGCAGAGTAATAAATGCAGGTTCTAGCATGACAGTTGTCCCCCTAAGTTATTTCATCCTGCAGATAGCAGACCTGTCTTCCTGCACTTCACTGATTTAATTACACCCAGTCGTTCTCCAACTGGTTTTGTGAACTGCAGCTCTCTTGTTCCCAACCATTTGGTCTAATAGGTTGTGATGAGGGGTTGGTACTTGGAAAATCATTTTGTCAGAGCTGATGTCAGTGGCTAATCAATGCTAATAAACAATTTATTCAGAGTAGTATTTAGTCTCCCCACACAGAGCACAGTAGTACAAAAGGTGTAGTTGCATCTCTGTTCTCACCTTCAGACTGCCCATGCAGGGTCCACTTTGCCCTGGTGACCATTGGTGACCACTCAGTGTGGTCTGGCTGTCAGCCTGAGGACTGCAAAAGTGCTTTTCCAAATACCTCTACACTTCAGGACAGCATCCTGAAAGTTTGTGTTCTCTCTCATCTCTTAGCTCTGGTAAATATCCCCATGACCCCACCCAAATCCCAATTAATTGATTAAGTGAAGGGCAGATCTGCAGTACTGCTAAACCATTTTCATCCTTCTCCCTTTTCTCTTTTGGTTCATGTTAACAGAACATCAGAAGCTCTGTTTATTCATTCTCCCATTATTCAGTTTATTTTTTTTTATGTGCTCAGGCGTAACTAAAAATACAGGCAGCTCCTCAACACAGGCTCCCAGTATCAAGGATTTAAAGTTACTGCTTTCTGCCAGTTTTCTCAGTCTAAAAATATGATTGGCTTAGTAAATCCATATAAAAAAGTGAGGTATTAGTCTGTTCCTCAGAGATGTGTCAAGAGGTCATGAGCATCAGTTGTGTGGTGCTAGT